>NC_087297.1:9910981-10613481 GCF_015220805.1 Pogoniulus pusillus
GCTGTGCTCAAGGCCTCTCCCCAGCCTCGTTGCCCTTCTCTGGACACGCTCAAGCATTAGTCACTATGGGAAGTGAGGATGCTCCACGAGCACAGGAAGCCAAGGCAGGTGCTTTGTGACAGCCTACAGCTCAGGTGCTACATCAGCCAGATGTGCTGATCCCAGCAGTACACACAGGTCTTGTGCATCATTATGTTAGATTTATGTCTTTTTAATAGTAGTTTGAAACTGGATCAACAGATATGATTGCAAAGCCCAAAGAGTGGGCATTACCTTATCTGCTCTCAGGAAATACTGTTTCACATAAACTGTGGAAGTTGCTCATCTTAATATTAAACATCACAAAATATCTCATTCTCACTTCAGAGGCTGTAGTTTCTTTAATGCCTACCTGACACAGCCTGCAGAAGAAGAAGCTCAGGACAGAGCTCACTGCTGGCTACAACTACCTGAAGGGTGACTGTAGCCAGGTGGGGTTGGGCTCTTCTGCCAGGCACCCAGCAACAGAACAAGGGGACACAGTCTCAAGTTGTGCCAGGGGAGGTCTAGGCTGGATGTTAGGAGGAAGTTGTTGGCAGAGAGAGTGATTGGCATTGGAATGAGCTGCCCAGGGAGGTGGTGGAGTCACCATCCCTGGAAGTGTTCAAGCAAAACCTGTCTGAAGCACTTAGTGCCATGGTCTGGTTGATTGGCCAGGGCTGGGTGCTAGATTGGACTGGGTCATCTTGGAGGTCTCTTCCAACCTGGTTGATTCTGTGATTCTCTCTGTAAGGCCCTATTTTGCCCCAATTTTAAAACATTTCCTCAGGAGAGATTAGAGAGAAAAGGAAAGTACAACCTTTAGAAATCACATTCCGGATTGCTGGGTTTTGCACAGGGACAGCAATCACTTGAAGCTAATAGAAGCAATACTGTTATTTCCACAGCTAGGATAATTTTCCATAGCCCCTAGAAGTCCCTCTTTGCAATCTCTTTCTAAGCAGTTATTTTAATAATAACTGGTTCTTTTCCTGAGCACCAGGTTGTGTTCACAAGAAAGAAAGGAAGAAAACAAACCTAAAATTTCCACCATTCTGCTACCAAGACCAAAAAGATGTGTTTCTAAAAAGAAAACTTGAACATTACACACACATCTCCTACTGAATCTCAGTGAGAGCTAGGTCCATAATAGAGGCTCACAGGATGTCAGGGGTTGGAAGGGATCCAAAGAGATCATCGAGTCCAACCCCCCTGCCAGAGCAGAGCCACACAATCTAGCACAGATCACAGAGCAACACATCCAGACAGGCCTTGAAAGGCTCCAGAGAAGGAGATTCCACAACCTCCCTGCAGAGCCTGTTCCAGTGCTCTGTGATCCTTACAGTAAAGAAATTCCCCATCGTGTTGAGCTGGAACCTCCTGTGCTGCAGCTTCCATCCATTGCTCCTTGTCCTATCCCAGGGAGTGAGCAGGGCTTAAGGAAGACAAAGGTGATATTAGGCAATAGCAAGAAAGGGAAAGTAGCTATTAGGCAATAGCAAGAAAAGGAGTTTAAGTGGAAGGAGAGAGGCTTTCAGACAAAATGATTTCAATGGCTGAAGTAATATGGTCAATAAGGCTGCAAGGGTGATTCTGAGCTCACCCCTTTATCATCATCATCATAGAATCAGTCAGGGTTGGAAGGGGCCAGAAGGATCATCTAGTTCCAAGCTCACTGCCATGGGCAGGGACACCCTACCCTAGAGCAGGTTGCCCACAGCCTCATCCAGCCTGGCCTTAAACACCTCCAGCCATGGGGCCTCAACCACCTCCCTGGGCAACCCATTCCAGCCTCTCACCACTCTCATGCTGAACAACCTCCTCCTAACCTCCATCCTGACTCTCCCCACCTCCAGCTTTGCTCCATTCCCCCCAGTCCTCTCACTCCCTGAGAGCCTAAAAAGTCCCTCCCCAGCTTTTTTGTAGCCCACTTCAGATCCTGGAAGGCCACAAGAAGGTCACCTGGGAGCCTCCTCTGCTCCAGCCTGCACAGCCCCAACTCTTTCAGTCTGTGCTCACATCAGAGCTGCTGCAGCCCTCTGAGCATCCTCCTGGCCCTTCTCTGGACACACTCCAGCATCTCCACATCACTCTTGTCATAGGAGCTCCAGAACTGGCTGCAGTACTCCAGATGGGGTCTCAGCAGAGCGGAGCAGAGGGGAAGAATCACCTCCCTTGACCTTCTGCCCACACCTAGGTTCTGAAGTGTCCGGTTCTGAAAACTACAGAAAGCTTAGCAAAAAAACTTGAAAGTATTTGTTTGAAAACTGTGTACAACTAACCAATTTTTTCCTCTCTGCTATTACACTGAAATATTGAATATCACAGATAACTGTGCTTTGGCTGCACTTCCACTGTCATAGCAGAATTAGATTGAAGATGCATGTGGGCTGACAGTGTAGTTTTAAAGTGATAAACTCCTGGTAAGTGATACAATCATTAAAAACAAATCTTTATCCCAAAGAAATCATTCACTTTCTGTGAGGTAAGGAATGGCTTTCCAGACTTCAACAAACTCTGGATTGGACTTGCATCATTTGCAATGAATATTGAACTGTACCATCTCAGCAGGCTGGAAGCAAGGTTAATAAACTGTCACCCTGAACTTGCTGAGCAGACTTTTATATCAGCACTACTAAGTAAATCTGTCACCTCTATCATCTGCGTTGGCTTCAGGCTATCTCAGCTGCCCTTGCAATAAAAGTGTAGCAGAGAACATCTTCAGCTTTTTAAAAATGAAAGAACTATTCCAAATCAGAGGAATGATTATAAATGTTTATATATATCTGAAGGCTGGGGGGCAGGAGCGGGGGGGGACAGGCTCTGCTCACTTGGTCCCGGGGACAGGACAAGGAGCAATGGATGGAAGCTGCAGCACAGGAGGTTCCAGCTCAACACGAGGGGGAACTTCTTGACTGCAAGGGTCACAGAGCTCTGCAGAGAGGTTTTGGAGTAGACTTTCAAGGCCCATCTAGATGTGTTCCTGTGTGACCTGAGCTAGATTGTATGGTCCTGCTCTGGCAGAGGGGTTGGACAATAACAGACCCTTCTCATTTCACTGACACCACCAAATTGAAGGACAGCACTAAAAATGACAGCACAGACCACATCCAGTGGTGCCATTTCCTCCATCACACATGGAAGCAATTCTCTCCCATTGAGTCCAAGTCTACTGAAAGTGACTATTGGTTATTCACCTTCCAGTCAGACTGCAACAACTGACACTGTGGTCTATGACCATCACAATTTTTTTCATTACCAGACCTGGTTTCTCCAAGTGACAAAATCCTGCACCCTCCATCCTCCTCAGCTGCTCACCAGACACTCAGCTGCCTTTGGAGGCAGCCCTCCACCTGCAAAGTTGGACAGTTATGACTTATGGAAATCATCAGAAGTTCAGGTTTTCATTTCTGGTCTGTGGCATGCTGAACATCTACACCCAACCCATCAGCACCCAGTTTACTGGAGGTGATGAGAGCCACTTACCTAAAATTGGCCTCTTCTCTTTAGCTCTGCAAGAGACTTTTTATTTACTAACATGGAGTGGTATTATCACAGCTTATTGAGCCTGCAGTAATTAAGTCACTTGAAGAGGGCACACAAAATCTGTTTCTCATGTGATGTGATAAATCCTGTCTGTCATGCCTGGCACATGTCTCTAACTGTAGCCAACAGCATTTGGGCTGGCCTGAACAGCTCCAAGTGAAAGCAGAGAAATGACAGTGACAAATCTTGTGCAATCAATACTGAGCTGCAAAGCTGCCTCTGGGCTTCTACCACCCTTTAGGCCTCCCTCCTCCTTCCAGCAGCCTTCTGGAACTGATCTGAACCTGATCATCTGCTCCTCACACCTACTGTGAGAGAGGGGAAGAGGCAGCTGTGGTTGCCTTCAGCATATGAAGGATCCCCAAGGATGAATGTTGTCTTTTGATCACAATGATATTTAACTGTGAAGCAGATGATGGAAATAAAAACATGAGCACAGAACAAGTTTTGTCTCTGCATGAAAATTCAAGAGGTTTACTTGAAAACTTTTGTTGCCCAAAGGAGTCAGGAGGTGCTCCTAAGAACCTGCCACATTCATTCCCAGTAGCTGATGTAGAACATGCCTGTGTTGGAGCCCATGCAATTCAACGTTCTTAGAGCAGCCACTACACCTCTGCATCTCTCCCATCAAACTGTTTTTAAGAAGAAAAGGATCTTGGAATCTACTGGACTGCATGGGACATGGAGAGGCAGGAAATAACTGCAAGGTTCCAACGTGGTGGGGGTTGAAGATGATGAGGGCACCAGAGCATCTCTCTTACAAGGACAATCTGAGAGACCTGGGCTGTTTAGCCTGGAAAAGAGCAGACTGAGAATCAGGAATCAGATTTCACTTTTTGCTTCCTTTCCTTAGTTTCCAGCACCACTTCCTGCAAAGTATCCAGTTCCCAAAACTACGTATTTCAGGTCTAACCTGTTAGTGTGAGGGGAAGAACTGTGTCTGAGTTTACAAGCTGATCACAGAAATGTACTGAATTTTCCTTGCATGTGCTACAGAGTCCTTAAAATAAGAGTTTTCTCTTCTCTCTTTCTATTCACAGCCCATTTTCCCTTACCCCAGAATCCAGTCAGGAATTCAAAAGGCTTATGTTTTCAATGTCACTGTAATTTTGCCTGTTCTTCAGTGTACAAGCAACTATTTTCTTCCTGCCTGGAACCTTCCTCATTACTATCACACCTATTCTTATATGAAGACATTTTCCAATCAAAAGACAGGAGGGCAGCTTCTGCACACAGCTGAAATTATTTCTGCAGAGCTGAACTCGCTCCTTTGTGGCTGTATTAGGAGAACATTACTCTTTTCATTGCTATCAGACATTGCTCATTTCAGTCCTCCTTTATTCTTAGGCTGTAAATTTTTATCTCACCATCTTTTCCTCTCCATTAGCTGCTAATCATCTTATCTTACATGAAGCCCAGATGGTCTTAAACACCATAATTAGAACTAGTCACTGAGAACCTCAGACAGCTGAAACATTTTCCTTTCTCTTTTCTTTTCTCTTTTGTTAATCAAACCCTCCATATCTAAAGAAACCTGCTCTCAGTGGTCACATAGATCTTCTGCAAAGCACCTTCCATATTGACCAATGCTTTGCACTCCCCTTCTCTAGTTAAAAAGCCTTGTAACAAACCACTGGAAGTCTGGAAGGCAGAGAAGCTGCACATCCAAATGGGATTGCATACTTTTTTACAGTATCACAGTATCATCAGAGTTGGAAGAGACCTCACAGATCATCAAGTCCAACCCTTTCCCACAGAGCTCAAGGCTAGACCATGGCACCAAGTGACACGTCCAGTCCTGCCTTGATCAGCCCCAGGGACGGCGACTCCACCACCTCCCCGGGCAGCCCATTCCAGTGTCCAATGACTCTCTCAGTGAAGAACTTTCTCCTCACCTCCAGCCTAAATTTCCCCTGGCATAGGTTGAGGCTGTGTGCTCTTGTTCTGGTGCTGGCCACCTGAGAGAAGAGAGCAACCTCCTCCTGGCCACAACCTCCCCTCAGGTAGTTGTAGACAGCAATAAGGTCTCCCCTGAGCCTCCTCTTCTCCAGGCTAACCAATCCCAGCTCCCTCAGCCTCTCCTCATGGGGCTGTGCTCGAGGCCTCTCACCAGCCTCGTCACCCTTCTCTGGACACGAGACCAACATCTTCCTCCACCAACAGCTCTTGTATGTTTTTAACTCTGTTTTTTCAACCCCTCTCATTTCAGCCTGGCCACATACCAGTCTGAGAAAGAAAATCCAACACAACCAAACCAACACAATAATCAATTAAGATCCTCAACTTTTGTTCCAGCCTTGAAAAATGAACAGCGCTGAAGAATGACTGCAAGCTTTTAACCATGGTGTTGAGAACACAGTGTGCTAAATACTAGAGAAGAGCAGAGGGCTTGGGGTTGTATTTTTCCCCACCCCCAGAAGAGTGTCCATAATGGGTTTGCATAACACTGACAGTACACCAATTCACTTAGATGTTCTCAGGGAATGTGACTGAAACCAGAAATGCCCCTAAGGTCAGATGACAGCCAGCAGCAGCCTCTTCAGCACAGCACTTTGTCTGCAGGGCCATTCCTAGCTGGGTTTGCACAACTGAATATAACTCCTGAAATTCCCTGAGCCTGAGCTGCCCTGTCCCAGATTGCCCTGAGTTGCCCAAGGAGGGAAACTAATGACTCTCACAAAGCTTTAAGTGGAAACACACTTCAGTTTTCCTAGAAACATTCCACTTGGAATCCCAAGAGATGTTTCCCTTAGAAAGAAAACAGAGAAGATATTCCTACTTCTTACTGCTGAACCACAGCTTTCAACAAAGTCTGTGTAGTGGATAATCCTCTGATGACTTGAGCAACTGGGCAAGAAGAAATCTCACCATAGCACAAGCAACTAACAGCAACACATGCAGAGAGCAGCTGCAGGTCTGTAATGAAATCTTAAGAGTCTTAATGACAGTAAATAAAATCAGAGTAAAGACAATGAAAAGACACAAACCTCTGTACTGTGTCACAGCAGCTTCCAATTAACCATATCATGACTTTTGTCACAGTTCTGCCTGTCTTTGGCAAACCTTTTTATCATTTCCATGCATTGAGCTGATGCTTCTGCTCCAGGTTGCATGCTTGATGTGCCTATGCTCATCCACAAGTCCATCCACAAGCCCTGCAGACTGAAGTCACTCTGCATGAGTTTCTCCTGTGATGTAAAGGAGAGAGCTCCTCCTTATCTTACTTCAGGAGGGTCCTGGGTGCTTATATTTAGTATGTCAGGAGAATATTTCCTGCTTTACTGTTCTTTTCCTTCCTCCTCAGCACTGTATTTCTGTTTTGCAGGTGTTTTTAATGAGAAGAAGGATCAAGCTTACTGCTGTATCTGACAAGACAGACCTTTAGACTGTCATGGGGAAATGTGCATGGATATGTCTATAAATGCAGATAATCAGGGCTGCCAAACTAGCTGCTGTACTTACGCTGTTATACTAGAGATGAGCTTCAAAAAAATCAAGATGCACTTGGATGAGCAGCGAGATGACCACCAAGGAGCCTGATCTAAAACCCACTAAACCTATGGGAAAACTCTAACTGATTTATAAGAGCTCTGAAATAAAATCCTTCCCATGTTGTTCAGTCAATTGTTAAAGCATTTCCTGGAGTAAATTGCCATTTTACTATTAGAGAAACTTAGAAACACAGAACCTTGAGGCCCTTTCCAACCTCTCAGAGATCATCAAGTCCAAACCCCCCACCAAGGCAAATCCTATGATATAAAGTCAGCCACAAATCATAAAACATCAAAAAGACCAAACCAAGCCAACCAAAAATACCTTCAGAAAGAAGCAGCAGGATGGAAAGATGAGAAAGAACAAACCTGTGCTTGCAAATTCATGTTTCTTTGAAGGCTGATGATAAAAATTAAACAAGAAGCAAGTATTTGAGACATTGCTGTCTACAACTACCTGAAGGGAGGCTGTGGCCAAGTGGGGTTGGGCTCTCCTCCCAGGCAAGGGGACACATCCTCAAGTTGTGCTGGGGGAGGTCTAGGCTGGATGTTAGGAAAAAGTTGCTGGCAGAGAGAGTGATTGGCATTGGAATGGGCTGCCCAGGGAAGTGGTGGATTTCCCATCTCTGGAGTGTTGAAGCAAAGCCTGGATGAGGCACTTAGTGCCATGGTCTGGTTGATTGGACAGAGATGGGTGTTAGGTTGGACTGGATGAGCTTGGAGGTCTCTTCCAACCTGCTTGATTCTATGAAACAGCTACCTGTGGGTTCTTACCTCCAAATTCTCATATGTCATATAAAGGATAACCAAGGGTGAGACAGGACATAAAACTAGAGCATGAAGGTTCACAGCATGCCTACAGGACACCTCAGGGTTACTCAAAATAGATCTACAGCCACCTCAGTGGCTGTACAACATATCAGAACAACATACAACATACCAGAGCTGTGGCAGGCATCTACAACATATGGCATCTACACCACTCTCAAAGGAACCAAAAAGTTGTATAAAATTATACATCTCTGGAGAAAAAAACCATACCATGTGTGGCAAACTAACTAACTCATCAGCATTTGGGAGAACAAACAGCAGAAGGAGCCCTCAAGGAGATGTGTTTGACTGCATTTTAAATTAGTATCAAGGTAGTTAACTTGCATGATAAATGCAAGTTTTCTTCCAGTCATTTCTTAAAGGGAATAAAATATTTGGTTAGCTCAAACAACTACCAAAGCTGAACAAGTTGCTTTGTTGTTTTCATAGTCATAGAATCAAGCAGGTTGGAAGAGACCTCCAAGATCATCCAGTTCAAGCTATTCCCCCAGCCCTACTCAGTCAACCAGACCATGGCACTAAGTGCCCCATCCAGTCTTTTCTTGAACACCTCCAGGGACAGCAACCCCACCACCTCCCATTTCAGCCCCAAGCATCATTTACAGAAGAGAATTTCTGGTTTATCCTAAATGTTTTTGAACCACAACTTGTCCTATGCAGGAAATTCACACTCCATGAGTTTTCTGGGCAGAAGCAAGGTTGTGTAAACACAGTTTAGCATCATATGCTGAATATGTCCTCCCATTTACTTCTAGTGCTAGTGGGTTACTCACAAAATCAGGTTTAAAACAATCTGATCTGGTTTTCTGGGAGCCCATTTACCCCTATCCATCACTGCAGCACTCAAGCCACCTGTACAAACAGGCTTTTTCATGGCTCAGTCTCTGCATGCCTCCCGTATTTGGTAGCGATTCTTTCTCTCAACCAGATCTGTCTGCAGCCACAAACCCCAGGTAAAAGAGTCCTGTTCATCACAGTCAGACCTGCTGATCTAAAGGTGGTTTCCTCAGCCAACAGGAGGTGGTACCATTACAGCTGTGAACTGGTTTTGTGAAGGTATCTGGGAAGGCAGAGATGTCTTCAGTGTTACTTTGAGAACATTCTGGCATCCATCTCCTTTGGGGAGCCAGCTGCCTTAGCAGTTCCAAATTAATCTTGCTTGAAACTACCTTGCAAATGTTGCCCACCTGATTTCTTTGATCTTCCAAGAAGTGCCCGTGATGGTGACATTCTGTGATACTGTCTGGGAACAAGCTCCAGTTTGCCAAATGCTTGTTCATGACACCTGCAGGATCATCTTTCCCACTCCTGGAGTTGCCAACTGAAGAGTTAGTCTGCAGGCTTGGTAGGGACAAAACGTTACTAGCTGGGTTTTGATAAGTGTCACAACTCTATCAACTGCTTCTGCTAAAGGGGAATTTGGCATTCACAGCCAGCTTCTGCCAGTGCAAGTTTCCCATGGATAGTATTCAGCTTCGCTTCTTGAAAGCAAACCAACAATATGGTGTGGAACAGAGCTAGCATCTGTGCATTTCTTGTGCCCCCTGCTTTGGCACAATGAAGCACTAAACGTGGATCCTGACATGATCACATCTCAGATCAAAGCGTTGCCTACGTGAACTTTTGTTAACAAAGCAGAGAGCAAGGAGATAAAGAGCTACAAAAAGAGGAGGACTCTCTTGCCAGCTGAAAGCAGGTGCTCAAGCTGTCTGAAAAACCACAATTCAATTTGTAGCATCGAAACCGAGGCCACTTGAAAATGCTCAGAGAGAGACAAAAATCCTCAAATCCTGACCTGACAGGCCACCCATGCTTGGTGAGACACTCCTGCAGCTGGGGCCCATCCTGCACTCCTCCTCCAGCAGAGCTGTATCCCACCTCTGCAGTGCAGTGTCACAGCCTCTCTCCTACTCTGTGCCAGACACAGCCTCGCGTATTTGGGTCTAACGCAGCAGCTCCAGCACTGCTTGGACAGGGTCCACTTTCCAAGGAGCCCACCTAGAAGACTGAGTGTCCTTCCTTCACAGCCTCCTGAGGTAAGGCAGCTTGTCTGAAGCCCCCCTGTGGAATAAGCCATTCCTGGGTCTCATCTCTCCAGAGGAGAGGTCTGTGCAACTGGAAACTGACTGCCCAAAGATTTAGTCCTGGGATGAAGCCATTATCTATGACATGTAGGGTAGAGGCTACAGTCCCTGAATACTCCTTTCCAGCCATGCTAAACTCTGTCTTCTGCTTCCCCAGTAATCATGCAGGACCCAAACTCCAGCCCTTCTGGAGACTCCTGTATTTGCTTCAGCTAAAAATTATACCCTTCCCTAAGAACTCTTCCTAGAAAAGTTTTGTCAGAGCAAAGAGTTCCACAAAGGATTTCAATTTGGACAAAACAATACTTGCTGGTGATAAGCGCAGCTCTCACGGCTGCATCCCAGCTCATCAGCGTTTGCTAATTGCTGGGATGTGGTGAGCTTTGTTCTCTGTTTACCACAGTGAAAGCATAGGCAGGAACTCTTTCTGTCAGCTGTCATAAGCAGCCACATCTAGCTTTCGCTGGAGAAGGTTTCTGGCATGTTGTCAACTAGGAAATTGAAAATCAGAAAGAGAGCATTTATCAGACCTGAAAAAGAAGTGCAGCATTAAAGCAGGTTTTAATGGAAGGGTTGGTTTCTTACAGCTGATCCGTGTGGAGGGGAAACAAACAGAAACGAGATCTGTTGAGAAAGAAAGAAGGGAAGAGGTTAGCTGACAGGGGGAGGAATTGTCATGGAAATGTATAGGAAGGGCTAGAGCATCCAGTTTATCTTCTTCATCAAGATGAAACTCTCTGGGTATAGCTCACAGTATTCTTATCTCTTCCTTAGGGGCTCTTTTTTGCCTATCTACCAAAGAAATCCACCTTACTTTTGCTCCACATGTGTAGGACGTGAGGAATGCTGAACTGCAAAAAGATTCAATCAAAAAACCGCAGAAATATGCAGGATTTGCCATGTCAGATGGACTGTTGCTCCAGCAAGATCACTGTAGCCCTGCTACAGTGCCAAACAACTCAGCAGAGGGAAAAGCACAGCACACCTGAACCCGGATTTACTGCAGCAAACCCGTATCAAGCTCGCATTTAATCTCCAGATTCCTCATTGACTTTTAGCCCCACTTTTTTTTTTCTCCTTCCCCTCTCCATCCATCTTAATGCTTCTCTGAAAGGAATTCTGTATTCAGATCAGCTGTGTGAAGAACAAGGCAGCTTTTCCCCTCTGCCAGCTCCTTCCCTGCTAGGCAGCACATTTCCATTTCTCTCCTCCGTTTATTAAAGCGATGATTCATTTTATACCTCAGAGGGTTCCTGGGAGGCTGAAGCACCCAGGGTGTGTGAAATGCTCATATCAAACCAAACCACAAGGCAGTTTACAAATTCATTAAAAGCAGTTAACGTCACAGTAACCCACAAATATGTTTCTCACTGACAGATATTGTCCCTTGTTTGTGTTTGCAGGGGCCAGAGAGATCATTCTGCAGTTCTCATCTCTTTCCCCAAGCAATCACTTTACAAATATGACTCTCTAGACCCTGCCTGAGTCTATTTCCAGCCTTTAACAGTAACACAAGTAGGTGATCGAGCTAAAATAGAACAAGCTTTGTGTTTTGCTTTGAAAAAAAAAGTATTTAGGAACTATTAGGTGGGCAGGAACAGCCCAGGTACATGAATGATCTTGCCTGCCCTAATCTCTCCTAGGTCATCTTCCAACCATGCAGTGCTACAGCTGGCAAAACAGATTCAACTTGAGGAAAATGAATTCACTACTAAACAACTCAGAGTAGGATAATGAGAAATAAAAACTAAAACTTACAACTTGTTCTTCCCACCCCTCTCTTCTTCCCAGATGTAACTTTAGTCCAAATTTTCTCTACCTTTGTCTTCCCAGTAGGGAAGGTACAAGGTAAGGGGGGTACAGGGTACGGGGGTCGAGGTCAGTTCATCACAGCTCCTCTTCAAGAGGAAGGCTGCTCACACCTTTCCCCTGCTGCAACATGGAGTCCCTGCCATGGCAGACAGCTCTCCAGGAACCTCTCCAGTGGGAGTCCTTCCCTGAACTGCAGTTCTTTGCAAACTGCTCCAGCATTTCTATGTCCTTCATTTTTCCACTAAAGAAAGAGACAGGAATTGGAGCAGGACTGGCAAGGAGAAAGAGCTGAGGTATGCTAGGTAAGCCTAATCCCCAGGCTCCTTCCTCAGCTGGTGCCATCACCCATTGCTGAGCGTAGAGCTGCCCATGCTGTTCCCCCCCCTGCCCCACACACTTCTTTCACCATGATTAAAACCAGAGGTAAGAACCATTACCACTGAGGAGGAAAAAGGTGCTCCGAGAGCATGGAATGTCACTTACCTACTACAAGGAGCAGCATTTTAACACTGTTTGTGAGACAAATAAAAGAATCATTAAATAAGGACTTTTCCTTCTTCTAGAAAAAGGGAAGATGAGGACAGATGTAGCCCTAAAATGCATCCTGCCACTTCCTTGGCTGATGAATAGTGGGTTTGCCAAGTATGTTACAAGTATTTCCACAGACCCATCAAACAATTGTCCAGCAGATGCAGAATTTCACTGCAGGCTTTCAGATTCCTAGAAATGGAAATATAAATGCAGTCAATAAGGCTTCTTGCCCACGGTAAGCAACAACTAAAGAGCACCTTTCATCCCAGTCATCAGGCTGCCTTCAGGTGGGGTTTTGTGCTCCTTTGGGTTGTCTTTTTAAAAGCTTCTTGCAACAGCACAATCTTTTAATCGTGGCCATGGCTTTTTCCTTGAGAGAGACAACCAAGCATTTGCTTTGACAGGAGACAGTCTGGAACAAAACCCATCAGCACTAATAAGTAGTCATCTTCCCAGATGTGATGTTCTCCATCACGAAAGTCTGCAGCGTTTCATACAACTTTCCAAACTCCTTTTTTACCTTGAACTTTCCCCCCTCACCACCACTGTTTCTTGTGCACTTCAGTACTCACCTTTTTTTGCTTTAGTTCCATCACTGAGCCCTTCTAAACTGCTTGTGGTTTCAAACCTTTTAGAACGTGTCTCAGCTGATTTGGAGATAGGTTCTTTTCCCCTTGAAATGACAGGAGGAAGCACAAACCCAGAACACATCCAAAATTCTTTCACTTCTGCTCAAAGAGGATTTTCTTTAATTTAGGGGAGGTTGAAATAAAAATGGGTTTTGTTTTTCCTTTGGCTGTGTCACAGGAGAAAATTCAAATTAATATTTAAGAACAAACTACAGTAATCTTTCTATTAAAATGATATAGAAAGAGCACTTGGGAGTCACATTCCCATCTCTGCTAGTAGTCCTCAAAGACACATTGAAAAGTCTCCTTAGGAGACAGATTTCCCCCACTTTTTATACTCTTCTTTTCCTGGTGGCAATTACAGAGTGGCAAACATGAGCCATTGTACTGAAATATTAGCTCAGCCATGGATTAATTATCTCATCCACTCCTGTTGGCTGCTGCTGACCATTAACAGCTTCCTCACAATGCATACACTTCACAGGCACACAGGATGTCAAGGGCTGGAAGGGATCCAAAGAGATCATTGAGTCCAACCCCCCTGCCAGAGCAGGGCCACACAATCTGGCCTAGGTCACAGAGAAGCACATCCAGACAGGCCTTGAAAAGCTCCAGAGAAGGAGACTCCACAACCTCTCTGGGCAGCCTATGCCAGTGCTCTGGGACCCTTGCAGTCAAGAAATTCCCCCTTGTGTTGAGCTGGAACCTCCTATGCTGCAGCTTCCATCCATTGTTCCTTGTCCTATGCCAAGGAGTAAGCGAGCAGAGCTTGTGCCCCCCTCCTGTCCCCAGCCCTCAGATAGTTATAAACATTAATTAAATCCCCTCTCAGTCTTCTCTTCTCCAGACTGAACAGCCCCAGGTGCCTCAGCCTCTCTTCACCAGGCAGTGCTCCAGTCTCCGCATCATCTTCCTAGCCCTCTACTGGACCTTCTCCACAGCAGATCCCTGTCCCTCTTAAACTGAGGAGCCCAAAACTTAATGCAGTACTCAAGATGAGGTCTCAGCAGGGCAAGGTAGAGGTGAGGGAAAACCTCCCTCAATCTGCTGGACACACTATTCCTAATACACCCCAGAAGCCCAATGGCCTCTTGGCCACAAGGGCACATTGCTGTGCCATTGCTTCACCTTCCAACTTAATATGCCAGGACCAGGCTTCTACAAAATGCCTTTCTATAGCACTTAGCTGTTTGAAGACAAAACTATTCTGTTAATAAATTTGGCCTTCAGATAGATACAGAGACCCAGCACTCAAACTCAGCTGCACAGAGGTCACGCAGGACTTCCATCTCTGCCCATACAACCAACCTGCATGAGCCAAAGTGATGCCAGCACAGAGGTCACGCAGGACTTCCATCTCTGCCCATACAACCAACCTGCATGAGACAAAGTGATGCCAGCACAGAGGTCACGCAGGACTTCCATCTCTGCCCATACAACCAACCTGCATGAGCCAAAGTGATGCCAGCACAGAGGTCACGCAGGACTTCCATCTCTGCCCATACAACCAACCTGCATGAGCCAAAGTGATGCCAGCACAGAGGTCACGCAGGACTTCCATCTCTGCCCATACAACCAACCTGCATGAGCCAAAGTGATGCCAGCACAGAGGTCACGCAGGACTTCCATCTCTTCCCATACAACCAACCTGCATGAGCCAAAGTGATGCCAGCACAGAGGTCACGCAGGACTTCCATCTCTGCCCATACAACCAACCTGCATGAGCCAAAGTGATGCCAGCACAGAGGTCACGCAGGACTTCCATCTCTGCCCATACAACCAACCTGCATGAGCCAAAGTGATGCCAGCACAGAGGTCACGCAGGACTTCCATCTCTGCCCATACAACCAACCTGCATGAGACAAAGTGATGCCACTGTCACCTGCAGTGTTGTGTTTCTTTGGCCCTGAGCTCCACTCTGATGATGTTACCAATAATTTATTGTTTACCCAGACCTACTGACAGGTGGCTACAGAAGAGTGAATGCAAAGCCACTTGTCTGGAGTTCTGTAGCAAGTGAGGTGTTTTGCAAAGCTTAAATACAGGTTCTCTAAGTCACCATCTATATTCCAGTGAGAACAATTAGTTCTGCCTGTTAAGTCATTCCAGTCTGGGAACTGCTGAACTAACAGTGGGAAATTAATCATCTGGAAGCAGATACTATGAGCAAAAACAAGTAATATTATTCTTTTTATGTACATTCTCAGCTATTAAAGACCCCTTGCCCAGCTTACTTTTGTTATTCAGTGAAGTGTGGTAAGCTGCCTAATTTGACAAGAAAACCTCCAAGACTCCTTTCTGCTGCATCCAGGCTGATTTGGTTGTTAATGTTCTGTGAAAGAAACACATCTTTAGAACACATTCTCATCTCACTCTTTAAGCCTCATATTTCCACAGCACAGAAAAATTGCTTGGATCTCATATTTCCCTCCCACTACACCAGGCAAGTGACACAGCTTAACCTCAGCCATCAACTCGATCCCACACAGCCACTCACTCACCCCAGTGGGATGAGAGAGTGGATTGAAAAAGGCAGGAAAGTTGTGGTTTCAGAAGAAGTTTCCTAAGCAAAGTAAAAGCTGTGCATACAGAGCAAAACAAGGGATACTGTCACCACTGCTCAGCGGCAGGAGTGCAGCCAGCTCCAGGACAGCTGGGTGCTGTTGCAAGTAAAGGTGACTTGGGAAGACAAGCAGAGTGTGACAACTTTTATTGCCACACCCCACCCCACCCTTTCCTCCTTCTTCTTCCATCTTTATATGCTGAGCATAACATTATATAGTCTGGAATATCCCTCTGGTCAGATGTCCCAGCTTTGTCTCTCCCTAATTTCTTGTGCAACCCCAGACTGCTCATTGGCAGAGTAAGGAGCAGAGAAGGCCTGAACTTGAGCAACAACTAAACCATCCCTGTGCTACCATCACTGTTTCCAGAACTAACCCAAACCATCACTTCATGCCAGTCACTGTGAAGAAAATCAGCACCTAAGAAAATGCATCAGCAGCAATGAACAGGGAACTTTTCCAGTCAAGCACTATTCAAGCACCCAATGTATTTCATCCTCATCTCCTTTGGATCAAATCAGTTAACCCATGGGCTAATTCAGTGGCTTGTAAGTCATCAAATATTTATTTTAATCTGCTTACAAATTGTCCAGAAAAAAAAAAAACAAACAAACAAACAAACAAGTACAGCACTATTTTTATGCCTTTTTGTCCTCAGCACTGAAAATGAAACACAGTTATTGCCCCACCACCACCACCATGTCATGACTGTGGCACAGGTTTTCACCAGATTTGTCATGTGAAGTTTTCTGGCCTCTTGTTCCAAACACATTTGATATTATTCACAATAGATACAATCACCTTGCAAAAATCACACATGGAAAGCATTACACAGAGGTGATTAAACACATGCTGAAAATGTACTAACAGTTCTCCCTAAGTCCCAGTATTTTATCATACACAGACACAACAAAGTCACTTTGGTGTGTAGGCAGATCATGCTTAAACTGGATCTCCACAGCACAGTCAAACGTTACAGAGGTGTTGGTTGAGGACAATATGAAGTACAGGTCTGGCGTTCTTCTGCAGGATCCTCAACAACACTCCTCGCTCTAAGAGTACAAATCAAGCTGTCAGACTACATAGTTCAGAAGTAACCACTGAGGAGGCCTACCTCAGTGTGATGACCAAAATGTTGCTTGCTGCAAACTTAAATGTTTCAGAGTAAAGGCAAACCTCTCCTGATCGAGAATCAGCTGGTGCAGCACAAACTCCCGTCTCCCCCAAGTCTGCATTGGTGCCTGCTCAACCACAGCAAACATGGTGCCAAGGGCTGACCATCAGCCTGGTCCTTTTCATTTGAGCTTATTTTCAGGAGGCTCTCACTTGATGATAATAAGCTCGCTTTAGTTCCAGGTGTTAGGATTTCTGAACCCCTGCAGAAACATCTGTTTGGGTGAGTCTGGTTCAAACCGCAGTGGTAATCTGTGTCAGTCCTAAATCGTTGGACTCTTCTCTCTCTTGGGGACAGTAAGATGACATTTCCACGACTAGTCATACAGGTTTGTTTGTCCCATCTGCTTCCCTCATGTAGGCCGGGTCCTGCACAGTGTTTCTGACTCTGCTGGTGCTCTGCCTGTCCATCCTCATCTTAAAGGGGAAGCAGAAATCCTTGAAACATCTCTTGAAGTTTTCATCCAGAAAAGCATAAAGGATTGGATTGAGGCTGCTGTTGGTGTAGCCCAAAGCAATGCAGAAGTAATAGCTGGAGATAGCAGCAGTGCTGTGGGACACATCACCTAAGGCTTCAACCAGCACAAAAATATGGATAGGAGTCCAACAGATAATGAACACTGCCACAACCACAAGAACCAACCTGGTGATGCGGCGCAGGTTTCGATCTTTTTCTCGAGAGCCCGAGAGCAGCCTCACGCTTTTAAGGCGCAGGATCATCAGAGTGTAGCAAACAATGATGATGAGAACTGGGATGACAAATGCAAAGACAAAGACACAGATTTTCATGAAGATGTCCCACCAGACGTAATCTCGGTCAGGGAACTGCAAGGAGCATTCAGTGCTAGCAGTGTCTAGGAAGGAAAGAAACAAGAGGAGGAAAATCGCTTTAGTATTAGGCATTCTAAACAATGCAATCATCAAAGCACAAGCTAGGAGAGTGATTATCATGTAATGTGATACTGATAGATGGAGTTGTTATTAAATCACTCCAAGGAAAGCTTTCACTTGCAGTTGAAACTGGGTTTATGCAGCTGTCTTTAGAAATTGCTCACAGAGATGGCGTGGAGGGGGGGGTTAAAAGGCATAACATACAACATTAGCTTCCCATGGGAGGACCTGAAAATGCAGAGAGCAGAAAGCAAACTTTGTGAAGACATTGCCATTTGAAACCTCACTGAGCTTTAAAGCCAGAATGAGGACCATGCTGAATGGAGGGGAAATCTCATTGTTATCAAACTACTTCTGTTTTTGTCTGGGGGTGGAGAGAGATTTTTGGTATCATGAATGGTGGGAGCTGAGCGAGGGCTTGATCGTGGGAAGATTTTGCCCATATATAATAACTGTGTAATGATCTTCTCTTATGTGCCTGCTTCAGTGCAAATGGAATACACATAAGTGATTGCATTCAGAAATATTTCCCTCCTGGCAACAGCTTCTTTTCAGTTAAACAGAAGCAAATAAAATGGTTTTGCAGGGAGTCAAATGGAAGCTGCTCTTTTGGCAGGTGAAAATTCAGCCTGTGCAGCAGCTGTGGGATCTGGGCCACTGACACCAGCCCACGCCAGAGTCCCAGGCTGTCACTTGATTTTGTTTCAGAAATATTTCATCTGACAGCAGGCCACTGAGGAATGAAATATTTGAGGGTTTATTTGATGACCTCATTGGAGCCTCCCAGCATATAAAGTATATGGAAAACCAAGAAACAAGTTAAAGGACGAGGCAAGAGGAGGAGTAAATTTACAGCTGCTGTCAGCACTTAAAGTCTGCTGGAGACAAGTCAAGGTAACAAGGAATTTTCACTTTGAATTGTGGCTCAGATTTTATTCTCCTGAGCACTGATTTTTTTTTTTTTTCATTTTTGTTTCATTTTCCCTACTGAATTTCTCATTTGTCTCCAAATGATTATGTATTGTCTTTTATTGACTCAGACCTAGGGTGGAATGATTCAATATACTCTAGCACATCATTTTTTTCCATATCTCTCTCCAGAAGAACTAGGCAGAAAAATTCCATTAAGCCCTATCCCCTCCTATTGAAATACTTCACAAAACCAAGATATTGCAGAGAATTTGCACTCAAGAACAACCAGGAGGGAAGTTATCATTACAGTATAGAATCATAGACTCATAGAATCAACCAGGTTGGAAGAGACCTCCAAGATCATCCAATCCAAACTAGCACCCAGCCCTAGCCAGTCAATCAGACCATGGCACTAAATGCCTCATCCAGGCTTTGCTTGAAGACCTCCAGGGATAGTGACTCCACCACCTCCCTGGGCAGCCCATTCCAATGCCAATCACTCTCTCTGCCAACAACTTCTTCCTAACATCCAGCCTATGGAAGATGTTGAATACTAAAACATCCAAATAAAAATGTTGAATTCAATGCTAAAATATTTTAAGTGAATTCTTCAGTAAGAGTAGCTCCATTAAGGCCAGAGAGGGACTATTTACACACTTACAAACAAAAGGGAGTAATTGAGCATGAGGTGGGGACTTTCAACACCATCATTTTCAATTTGGTGTTGGGTTGTTCTTTAAATCTGATCCCAACAGATGCCTTATAGCACATTAACAGCTATTCTGAAGAGTGTAACAGATTCAGTCCTGAACTCCAGCTGTCAAGCAAAGACAGGGTCCATGCTTTTCTCCTTCAGCATTTGTCAGTGCATTTCATGAACACACCAGACAAGCTAATTGGCAGCAAATGCCCAAGAGAGACCTTAGATCAGACAAGCAGGGATAAACAGTAAGGACTGACAAGAATTTCCCACCTTGTTTGGCTCACTTGGGCTTCATATTCTCTCTCCAGCTACAGACTTTTCCTTTCTTTTGAATTGTGTATTCAAGTGCTGTGAAAGGGCTGTTAATCATACTCTGCTCTGCTGAGACCCCACCTGGAGTACTGCATCCAGATCTGGAGCCCCTGGGACAAGAGGGCTATGGATGTGCTGGAAGGTGTCCAGAGAAGGGACACAAGGATGAGCAGAGGGCTGGAGCTGCTCTGCTACGAGGAGAGACTGAGGGAGTTGGGGCTGTTCAGTCTGGAGAAAAGGAGGCTCCCAGGTGACCTTATTGTGACCTTTCAGTATCTGAAGGGGGCTACAAGAAAGCTGTGGAGGGACTTTTTAGGATGTCAAGTAGTGATAGGACTGGGGGGAACGGAGCAAAGCTGGAAATGGGGAGATTCAGACTGGATGTTAGGAAGAAGTTCTTCGGCATGAGGGTGGTGAGACCTTGTCATGAGTTGCCCAGAGAGATGATTGAAGCCCCATCCCTTGACGTGTTCAAAGCCAGGCTGGATGAGGCTCTAGACAGCCTAATCAAGTGTGAGGTGTCCCTGCCCATGACAGGTCGGTTGGAACTAGATAATCCTTGTGGTCCCTTCCAACCCTGACTGATTCTATGATTCTAATAAGCTCCCAAGTCTAAACACAGCTGATAGCTTTAATATTAATAACAAGCAAGTTAGTCTATGCTCTGGGAACCTGTTCAGAACAACTCTCACAACACCTACAAAAAGCACCTTAAGCCCATGTTTCAAGCATCATCCTAAAGTGATCTTTGATCAAAGTGATCAAATTCCTGATTTTTTTTGCCCTGCAGCTTGCTAGGAGTTTTTTGACTCCAGCACAGACAATGCTTCAAAGTGCATTTTGTTCTTTTAGCTGGCCAGAGCACCTGAGCTTAAATGATTTATCTGTCCTGCTGCAATATGATCCAAAATATATTCCAAAACGTCAGAAAACTCACAGATACTCATTTTGAAGAAGAAATCAATCAGATTTCATAAATACCTGAAACCACATCTGAGAAACAACCAACCAAACAAAAGATTGAATTGGAAATGCTCACACTCACCTTCCCTGACTTTGGTACCCCCGAGAACTATGGCAGATATCCCCACAGAGGAGGACAAGAGCCAGATGCAGATGTTGATCATCTTTGCCTTGAGAGGTGTACGGAAATCCAGCGCCTTCACAGGGTGACAGACAGCAATGTATCGGTCGACACTCATCATGGTCAGTGTGAATATGCTGGTAAACATGTTGTAATAGTCAATGGAGATGACTATTTTACACAGCACATCCCCAAAGGGCCAGGAGTTCATCAGGTACTCGGTGCTTTGGAAAGGCATCGTGGTGGTCACCAGCGCGTCTGCCATGGCCAGATTGAAAATGTAGATGTTGGTTGCTGTCTTCATCTTTGTGTACCTGAAGAACATATAAAAAGCAAGGATTTAGTGGTTCAAAATGGGATTGTGCACATGCAGATATGCAACAATTTGTCAGTCAAGCTTTTGCCATAGTTGTGGGGGGTTTTCTTCCTACCATTTTTAGTTTACAACAGAAGTACAAACAAAGGCAAGATCCTTGGGATGATAACAAACACAAAGAATCATACAGCAACATCCAGGTTGGCAAAGCCCCTCAGGATCACCAAGTCCAACCTAGAACTCTACTCTACAAGATTCACCTTAAAACATATCCCTAAGCAACATCATCCAAATGACCCTCAAACACATCCAAATGACCCTCAAACACATCCAGGGTGGGTGACTCCACCACCTCTCTAGGCAGCTCATTCCAGTGCCTGAAAAAAAAAGCCCCATTTGACTTGAGGTGTCAGCAAACACACTTAAGTTGGGAAGATGATAAACACATTCAACTTAGGATCATTCACCAAAGGTATATGAGCATTTAACCCAATTACCTAAATCCTGGTTTCAATTCTAGCTTGTCAGATCCTTCTACAAGAAAATAGCAATGTTACATTTTGCAACTGATCCAAATGGTTTGTGTTTCCTTTCTTCTTGGAGCTGACTGACAAGGACTGTGAACTTTCTGGGATTGTTTGGAATAAAGACTTCCCTCATTCTCCGCTACTAATCCATGTTATCAGGTTTGTCAGGCCAAGTTGCCTGTTGCATGATAGCTTTTCTTCCTTGAATCCACTACAACACTGTCAGTAAGCTTTAGTCATTTCCCTTCTTGGCTTCTCCATTTCTAATTTCTCCTCCTTTTTCATCAGCTTTTCCCATCCCCCCCTTTTTGGCTGATAATGTAAAAGCTGAGTGTTGTTTAAGTAGGATATCACAGTAAGGAAAATATTGTCATTTTTTTCCCCTCTACCTTTTAAGTTCATCAAGGGGAAGCACTTGTTTTAACCAGCTGGTAAGAACCTCAGCCTACACAGAAGGGTAGGATCTGCTTCCCTAAGATCGCCTCTGCTTTGTTTTGCCCCGGTGACAGGCTAGGGGGACAGGCATGGGGGACTGCACCCAACTCTGCTATGGACACAAAGGCTGAAGGAGAGCCTGTTCACATAGAGGTACATCTGACTCTGCTTCTTGAAACTCCTCTCCTCAGCTAGTCCCTTTCGCTCATTGCTGCCAATTCATTATGAAATCCAATGATAGATTTTCTTTCTCAAAACTGCTCCAGCTACATATTTTGATTGGGTGCCTGAACCAAAATGTGCACATGTAACACACACAGCAGCACATCTAGCTGCACATCTGCACCATTAATAATTTCCAGTGGCAAGGTATGATTCAGTCAGTTCAGGTACTGAACGTGTCAGGCCATGTGATTGTTTGCCTTCAAAACTTCCATATGTAAAGTGAAGAAATGACTGTAAAAAAGTTCTGAGCAGTGTTGACCAAATGGGCCAAATATGTAAATCAGCCGTTAATTAAAACTGGGGCAGTAATGCCATATTATGATCAGCCTGACACGTTAGAAATGGCAGCAGCTTTTCTAGAGCACTCTAGTTGCAATTTATTATGGAAATTAAACCAAGTGTTGGTTTTAAGTACAGAAGAGAGAAGTGCAAGGTAGAGGAAAGCAAACCTTCCTCACTGAGATCCCATCCCCAGGCTAGCACTGTGAACAAACCTACAGGCAGGGGCCATTAGAAATCTCTGAGCAAAGACAGCTAAAAGGAGAGAGCAACAGAAGCTCTGCACTGATGGCATGAACCCCATGGTCCAAGATCCTTCTGACCCTGTTTGAGCTTCAAGATCAAAAGCAGAGCAAGGAAGCATCTGCCAGTCAGAGCAGGGCTTCTGCCCTCTTGCAGATCAGTCACCCCAGCAGGTCCTCTGGAGAGTGGAGAGCCTGTCTTGCAGGTCACATTATAGCTAATAAGGCACTGTTCAAACAAAAATATGAGAGCATGGAGCTTGAAGTCACATTAACAGCCACAGAACTTTCCTCCTGGTAGAAGAAAAAGCAGCTCCAAGTGTGTCTCTGCTGTAAGACTGGGCACTAAACACTCAGATTGCAACTCTGTGCTCAAATGGAGTAATTTCCATTAAATGCCCAGGAAAAACAACAGTAGTAGAAAGGTGATTTTACTGCTACAGACATCACTGATGGTGTTTGGCATTCTTATCTTGTTCATACTGCCAGAAAAGACTTTGAAAAGTTGGAAAAGATGCATAAAAAGGCCCACAAAAATAAGCCAAAGGACTGGAGGAGAATTCTTACTGTAACTTAAAGAGCACATTTGGTTTATCAAAAAGAACACTGCGAGGTGACTTGATTACAGTGTCTGAAGACCTCCACAGGGAGAAAATAGCAGGCACTGAAGAGCTCTTTCAGACTGCAAAGAAAAGCATAACAAGGACAAACATGTAAAAGTCAGAGCCAGACAAACTCAGCTTAGAAACAATGACAGATTCTTCCTAACAGCTAAGGTGATCATTATTGGGAACAAATTACACAAGAAAAGGAGTCATTTTTCCATCTTTTGATGTCTCCAAATCAATGCCTGCTGCTTTGCAAAGGATGTGCTTCAGTCAAACACAAGTTACTGGACTCAATACAGGAATATTTTAATGAAATGCAATGGTCTGTGCTAAGCAGAGGTGAAGTAACTTGGACAGCTCTTCCGAATCATTATTTCTCCAGGTCTTTAAAATCTTCCCCAAGGGTTTGGACAGGAAAAGTTTACTTTCACTTATAGAAGAATTAGTCTGACCTTTTCTTCACACCCCCCCCCCCCCCCCTAAAGAAAATCAGTAGTGAAGACTAACCAAGAGGATTTTATTAACCTTGGAAAATCAAATCTCTGCTTGCCATTATGCCTGGCATTTGCTGTTCCTTGCAGCCTTAATTAAATTCTTTTGTGTGCGTGTGACACTGTGACCATATTTTCCCAGTAGACTTTTCCCTTCTTCCTGTGACAGAATAGGAAAGACCCTCTGTAAAACAGCATCAGCTTCGTAGGTCATTTCAAAAGCCTAATTTTTGAAGCTGCAGCTCTCTGTTCAGATATACACACTGCTCATGTAATACAAGGGAGTGGTTTTGGTTTAGTTCTTCTGACTATGCAACATATGCACATACAAGGAAATTAAATTTCCTCACTACTTTTGGTGCAGCAGGGAGGATGCCTTGTCACTAACAGGCAGCAAGAAACAGTCACCCCAGCATCAGCATTTAGACAACCTCTATATATACAGAGAAGGGCAACAGTGCTGGTGAGGGGCCTGGAGCACAGCCCTGGGAGGAGAGACTGAGGGAGCTGGGGGTGTGCAGCCTGCAGCAGAGGAGGCTCAGGGCAGAGCTCATTGCTGTCTACAAGTACCTGAAGGGAAGCTGTAGCCAGCTGGGGTTGGTCTCTTCAGCCAGGCAAGCAGCAACAGAACAAGGGGACACAGTCTCAAGTTGTGCCAGGGCAGGTCTAGGCTGGATGTGAGGAGGAAGTTGTTGGCAAAGAGAGTGATTGGCATTGGAATGGGCTGCCCAGGGAGGTGGAGTTGCTATTGCTGGAGGTGTTCAAGCAAAGCCTGGCTGGGGCACTTAGTGCCATGGTCTGGTCGATTGGCTAGGGCTGGGTGCTAGGTTGGACTGGATGAGCTTGAACACCTTTTTGAACCTGGTTGGTTCTGTGGGGGTGAAAACATAACAGACAAAAAAAAAAAAATTCACAGTGCCATTCCTCCCATAAAGCTCTGTGGAAGCTTTGGCTCCTTTCAGGAGCAAACATGCACAGCTTTGCTGACCTGACCTCATGTGCATCTAGTGCCTCCCCACACCTCACCAGCCTGGCATTGGCACAATTGGCCTTGCCCAAATCCACCCCAGTTCACAGAACACAGCTGCCTCTTTTCACCAATCACTGAGCTGGAATAAGCACTTGACCCTTTCTCTGCCAGGCTTTGGACAAGGTGGGAGAATAAATTCTGCTCCAATAAATACTTTTCAGGCAATCAGTGCTCCCAGACACTGCGGAGGGATCATGTTCACCCAACTCAGGGGTGAAAAGGTCACTGTTTAGCTTCAGCAAGGTTAAGTCCAAGCATGTTTTACTGATGTAACCTTAAATCTCATTGCTGCCATGCTAGTGATGTCAGGAGCTTGAATACCTTCACCTGAAAGCACTTTAAATGTGCTGTTGGCCTTTCCAGTTGTTAGGCAGTATAGATTAAGTCATACCTTCCTTTAGAAGCACATACAATTCAGAAATGCCTTTGAGAATCCAGATTCAGTCATGCAAACTCCTTTTAATGTTTTTAATTCAACTCCTAAAAATTATTAAATGCCTGCCTGCCTCTGAAGATAAGTGCTTGCAGGCTTGATCAGAACTCAAGTTAAAGTAATGATACTCTCAGATTCTTTGAACTGGACCCTAACAGAGTCTCAACTCAAGCAGGAGATGAGGGATTTTGCTGCTTTCCTGCATCTCATTCTATGGCACTGAAATACAGAGGGCAACCTCTGCTGTGAGGACAGACTGAAAGAGTTGGGGCTGTTCAGTCTGCAGAAGAGAAGGCTCCCAGGTGACCTTCTTGTGGCCTTTCAGTATGTGAAGTGGCCTGCAAAAAAGCTGGGGAGGGACTTTTTAGGCTCTCAGGGAGTGCCAGGACGGGGGGAATGGAGCAAAGCTGGAGGTGGGGAGAGTCAGGCTGGATGTGAAGAGGAAGTTCTTGAGCACGAGAGTGGTGAGAGCCTGGAATGGGTTGCCCAGGGGGATGGTTGAGGCCCCATGCCTGGAGATGCTTCAGGCCAGGCTGGATGAGGCTGTGGGCTGTGTCTCTGCTCATGGCAGGGGGGTTGGAACTGGCTGATCCTTGTGGTCCCTTTCAACCCTGACTGATACTATGATTCTGTGGTTTGAGGTTTTCCTACCATGCTACTTGCCCCAGTCTACACTTGATAGCTGTTTGCAGCTTGTTCAAGTCAGGGCACCTTGCCTTCCTCTGCAACATTCAAATTATTGACCAAATATTTTCATTCTATCTAACAAAAAACTGATGACTCTCTGCTTCCATTAGCCCATCAGAAGAGGTAGGGGAAAGCTGGATGTATCCGCAGCATAGCTGGCACTGTGGCAGTTGATGACAAACCTCCTCTCGGTGGCTTTGAGATACAGCTTTCAAAGAGCAGTACAATATTTGCACTGCAAACCACTCGTGGGCAATCCATGTGCAGAAAACAGTTTGTTAAACACTGGAATATCACAACGAGCTGGCAGCTTTTCTACTGCTCCGTAGGAATAGAGAGTGTCTCTCCCACCCTCAGGCACTAGAATCTGATTTCAGAAGGCAGAAGGACCTCTGATGACTTGAGCTGTCTGCTGGATCTCCAGACTGCTTGTCAAACTACAAGCAGGCCTTATGTCTCTTGACCGAATGTCTGGAAGACAGAAGGAGGCTCTGCAGAAAATACTCAAGCTGAAAAATCAGACCTTGGTTTGGATAGGTTTGGGTTTTGGCTTTTCACAGTATCACAGAATTTCTCAGATTGGAAAAGACCTTCAAGAGCGTCGAGTCCAAGTGCATTTGTTGTTGTTTTGGGGGTATTTTTTATGGGTATATGACGAGAGCTTTTAAGAAGCAAGTTTTAGATGATGTCTAAGAGTTTTACTTCTAACAGGCAAGCAGAACTGCCCCATTTTAGGCTGAGTCCACTTCCCAAACACAGAAAGTTCTTTGAGGCAGGCTTCAGAATGACCCTAAGAAAGTTTCCCCCACCTTTTCCTTCTCAAGTTGAATTTCATGTGCCCACTTTCTTTTTTAGGACAGTAAATAGGAAGAAATTACACCTCCAGCCTGAGCTTACCAGTGAAATTGTGGCAGCAGCAGAAGGGAGCAGGCTGTTAAGGGGCTGATATGCTTTAAGAAAGAAAGAAAACCCATCAAAATGCATTACTAAATCTACTGTGAGAGCCCCTTAAAGTTATTATCTCGAGCAGAGGAGAGGAACGTGATTCTAAAGTGCACCATAACATTAGTCAAGCTAATAAAAGCTGAGAAGGAGCCTCTGGTCACAATTTCCCACCCCAGGTAACCACAATAGGCTGAAATGTTCCCTGCAGCATCTAATAAGGGAGAAGGTGGGGAGCAAGGCTAACAAATATCTTACAACAATATTCTCCAAGAGCAGAGTGGAAGGGCAAAAGCATGAAATACAACCAGGTATAACAAATATATCTTTGGTAGATAGCTGAGTCAGTGGATGACAAGGGAAGCTAAAGCATATCTAAAAGCAAAGCCACCTATCAGCAGGATGCAGGCTCTGTTCCACCAGATTCCTCTGGATGAAGGATATGGAGATCAAGCAGCTGAAAAGCTTAGTCAGGAAAGCTCTAAATCTCCATGCTGTACTCAATGTCAGTGCATCACAGAACACTGATAATAAACAGCAATAACAATAACTAATGAAAATAAAACAACAACCTGGGAGGATCTATTCCATGCACATACCATGTCAAAAGGATGGCTCAGCTACCTTCTGAATGTGATATGAATTTCTTATGTTAATATGAAACTAAGAGTGAGGTCATCTGAAGGACATAGAAGCCATTTGCTGCAGTTTCTGTGTGCATCCTGGGTTGTAGGATAAGGATTTTGAATGATAACCAGCATTTTACCATTGGGATGAATAACAACTGCCACTGCTGGGAGTGTTTTATAGGATAAGTGCACACCAGGGTGTGTGGGGACCTGAATCTTTGGTCAGCACTCAATAAAGTTGAATGGGAGCCAAGGGACCTCGCTCTGTAACGAGTACAGGACTACATGGAGAGGCAACAAATGCAGATGTCAAAAGCTCAGGGAAACTCACCAGTCCTTCTTAGGAGACAGCTGGGAGCCTTTCTGTGGGCTCTAGTGGCATGTCTGTCTCAGAGAAGCCCACAGCACAGAGCATCTGAACACACATATTCCCAAAGGAGACAATATAAGTGGAATGCAGAAAGCTTTACGACACAGCCAGCTGAACGCTACAGCTGGGAGCTGTCATGGTAAAAACATTCCTCTTCTCACAGGTTCACAGAACGGTTTGGGTTGGAAGGGACCTCCAAAGGTCATCTAAGTCCAAGCCCCTGCAGTCAGCAGAGACATCCTTCTCCTGCTCACTTTAGCAAACCACCCATTCTGAAAGGCATACCTAACAGCAAGTCCTGATGCTGTTCATGCTGTAGTAGTTTAAGGCTTATTGGAATATTCTAGCCAGAGAAATTGGTGCAGAATCTGAATGAGCAGGGCATTAGTTGTGAAAGAATAACAGTTATAACAGTCTATATCATTCATTGCTTTGCTAAGAGGCACAAGAAGCCAATGTATAAACAATTCTTTCTTCTTGGCTTTTGAGCACTGGCTCTGTTGGCTTCTCTCACTAACCTTGACTGCTTTGCTGGTTTCCCATCTGGGGATAGAGAGGGTGGCATTGGTCCCTTCTGGGCTTTCTTTATCCGGGGGGGGGAAATTTGATTTCTGCATTATTTCTAGCTTGGAGACAATTGTAAATACATGTAAATATGTTTTGTGTATATGCTCATAAATGTAGCTTTGCTGTAAAAGATAGCTTTAGCTTACTTCCAAGCCATCTGAGCTGGTCTGGCAAATTCAAGATAGCTTTAGCTTACTTCCAAGCCATCTGAGCTGGTCTGGCAAATTCAAACTGGGGCTGAGGAGGAAGTTCTGGGGTTGGGGAGGAAGTTCCCAACCCACCACAGCATGGTACAAAAAAAAACTACTCTGTGTGTGAACACTAAATGAACATTGACTACCTTACCCAAGCTAATCCTACCATGCAGTTTCCCATCTCTCACTACTCAAGGACAGCTTTCCCAGCTGCCCTGTGGTAGTCACAGTGGTTACCTACCTGCAGCGCAGTGGGAATTGCATTTAGCTCTGCAGCCTGTCAGCAAACATAAATTCCTCTGTCTTTCAGGTGCTCTGGCACTGGCATCTGGAGCAGAGACAGGCAGCCAGACAGAGCTGGTGGTGTAGGGGATCAACAGGAGGAACAGAGGAAAGAGAAAGGATCTTCACACTTCCTTGCCATGTCTCAGTGGAAGCTCAGGCACCGAATAAAGTTGTTCTGTTCTCATACTCATGCAGAGAAGACAGGTTTTATTGTGAATAATGCCTCAAACCTGAAAACAGCAAACTGCCTGGAATTAATTTTCACAACCCTAGGGCTTAGAAGGTGAATCTAATGAGAGCTGAACCCTCTAGGCTCAGAAGAATTAAATATTTCTAAGATGATACACAGGCTAACGTGCAAGCTTCCCCACAGCACCATGGAAATGCTGTGTCCCTTCAGATATTCTTTGTTTATATCCTTTGGACACATCACAGAATGCCAGCATGGTCTGATACTCCTTTCCATGTCACCCACACCTCTCTCCCACAGCCAATGCAGTTTGTGTCCTCATGCCTGCCTGCAGACAAAATGACATTCAAACTGTCATTGGCCTATGCCTCTTGAGCACTAGAGAAGAAAAACAAAACAGCAGACAAAGCACAAACTTCTCCTTGAGGAGAGGAGCACAGAATCCACACTAAGAATTAAGATCTTTACACAGTGGAGGACCCAAACAGAGCCATGAAGTAAACTTGCTAGAACTAGAGTCTATCAAAGCTTTTCTGGATGTTTTTTCCTTCAGAAGTAGCATGTCACTGAAATCAAAGCTCTCCTTGGGACCTCAGCTGGCTCAGAGAATTTAACTTAAGGGGCAGACCAATCACAGTTTGATCAGACAGTGAGAGTAGGCAAGTGGGGGAAATTATCCTCCTTTGCTCTTAGCACATCCCAGGCCACCCAAATCACCAAGAATTTCCTGCTACAACAGCCTTTCAGCAAGTTCAAGATGCTCTCATGGAAAGTGAAAGGAAGGCTCCTCACTTTGCCCCTTCACCAGAAAGTTTCAGGCAGACTCCCCAGAACCATCTCTGCACTGCACTCCCTCCCCATGCTTCACCCAGGAGCATGATCTTCCCCACCCCTCTCCTGCCTTTCTCAAGCTTTCTGCCTTGCCAGCTGCCAAGCTGGAAGGTTCTTGTTTTCACTTCCAGACAGCTCAAGAGGGCTCTCTCTAATTTGTCTTGCTTCTGGACACTGATTCTAGTTACGCTCTTCTCCAAAATAAATGGCTACCTGGCTGCTAGCCCAGTGGAAGCTTCTGGATGGATACCAAATTACTTTTCAGAAGCCAAACAGATTACTCACTATAATCTATAGCCTCTCTCTAATGCTGTCCCTAGTAAATATTCCTTCCAAGCCTTTCCTCTGCTCTTTCTGCTTTTCCACTATCAGCTTTCATACTGCAGCATCCGAGTGAGAACTCGGGTTAGGTTTCTTGTTTCAGCTTATAAATCCCATGTCTCAGAATTCATGATTCTTTCTTAGTCAGTGGCTAGCAGGGGGTTAAAAGTATTAGAAACATACACAATAATTAGAACTAGAATATGTACAAATATTCTGTGCTTCCCAAACTACCAATGCTGATTTATAAACCTGTCCCCTTCCATGTTTCCAGGTTCCATACAAAAGCTGCTGGTAATGATCAGTCTTCTAAGTTGTGATTAAAATCACATTTAATTTGTCCAAAACCTGCAGAACATACCCGAATTACCTCAATTCAGCAATGCAAAGATGCTCTTTGAGGTCCTGTGCTGAATTACTACCCAGCCACGTGATACCTCTGTGCTGATACCACTATGGTGCCATTGACTGATTGGGCAAAACAAGGTAAAAACCCAGAAGCTTCCCAAAGCAAGTGAGAGCTCAGACTGCTTCTAGCAGCCAAACCTTTCATTTCACAGAGGAATTCAATCAGACCAACTGCAAGGAATAGGGAACAGGAAATTCCATTTGGTTGGCTCCTCTGGAGCTGGAGTAGTTTAGCCTGCAGAAGAGGAGGCTCAGGGCAGACCTCATTGCTGTTTACAACTACCTGAAGGGAGGCTGCAGCCAGGTGGGGTTGGGCTCTTCTGCCAGGCAAGCAGCAACAGAACAAGGGGACAGTCTCAAATTGTGCCAGGGGAGGTCTAGGCTGGATGTTGGAGGAAATTGTTGGCAGAGAGAGTGATTGGCATTGGAATGGGCTGCCCAGGGAGGTGGTGGAGACACCGTCCCTGGAGGTGCTCAAGAAAAGCCTGGCTGGGGCACTTAGTGCCATGGTCTAGTTGGTTGGCTAGGGCTGGGTGCTAGGTTGGTCTGGATGATCTTGCAGGTCTCTTTCAGCCTGGTTGATTCTATTACATATATATATATATCATTCTTGTTTGGAATGAATGATGGAGGCACTGGAATGGACTCCCAGGGTGGAGGAGTCACCATCCCTAGGGGTCTTTAAGAAAAGACTGGATGTGGCAGTTGCTGGCATGATATAGCTGATGTCATACGGTTAGGTCATAGGCTAAACTTGATCATCTCAGAGGTCTTTTCCAGCCTCAATGATTCCATGAAGATTTAAAAACAGCCTGGAAGGGAGTTGCTTTTATATGACATTTCTGAATAGACTCAACCTGTTACATAAGATGACACTCAATTTGAGAGCTACAAGAGCAAAAATGTATTACTAGTTGTATTTTTCCTTCAACATCAGGCTAAGCAAAGGCACACAAGCTTTCTCTTTTCCCTTAGGAATCAATCCACATACCTGTGACACAGCCTTTTGTTAAAACTGGGTTTGAATGTAAAAGAAATTATTCAGTTCTCTGGAAGCTTGAGAGATAATTTCAAAAGAAACATGGGAATGGCAATTTAGGATCCTGGTGGCAGCAGCTGCTCCCAGTAAATAACTTCAGCATCAATGAGAGTAAGGCACATACAGAGAAAAAGTGAATCTGGAGTGGGTGAGAGACAGAATCTCCCATAGCTGCTACCAGAGTATATTTATGGGTTCAGTAAGGGCAAATCCATAGCTGAAGTTGTAACTTTGGTTAAGAGACTTTGCTTCCCCTCCAAGCTGTCACAAGAAAGCCCTCTTTTCTTTAGAGCCAGCACTAAATTTTAGAGAAACAAAGGCAGGAGAGAGAAAGAGGAGAGGAAAATTACTTTCTGCTTCCAGACACAAGTAACTTATCAACTTCAGCCAGTGAGAAATATCTTCTAGGATCTCAGAGGTAAGGCTGATCTCCGAAGGAAAGCTCTGGGGTTGTGATAGATTCTGATCACACCAAGACACACATGGCTGTATAACGCTAAACAGGTGAGGTCAGATGAGTTCACCTGGCTTCTACAAACCCATTTCAGACTTCCCCTTCTCCCCAGTAGCAGGGGGACCATGCTTCCCACATTGCATCTGCACTTCCCACCAGTGCAGGAGCCAATGTGATGTTCCCTTTTCCTCTTACCACCTCTACCAGGAAAAGCAGCGACCACAGGAAAGCTTTGAATTCTGTGTGCCGTGGCTCAGCATGAGCCAGGGTCTATCAGCCCACCCAGCCTTGGTCTTGCTCCATTTGGATTTTGAGACTGGGCTCTGGCTTTTAAAACCGCTGCTGCGTATTGCAAGACAGGGAGTACCAGGATCTCCATTTCACATGTGACAAAATCATGTCACAGGGCCATGGAGTGGCCTTTTCAGTACATGACAAAGTGTTCATAGGATCACAGGATGTTAGGGGTTGGAAGGGACCCAAAGAGCTCATCGAGTCCAAACCTCTGCCAGAGCAGGAGAATATAATCTAGCACAGATCATAGAACACATCCAGAAGAATGCATCCAGGCAGGCCTTAAAAGTCTCCAGAGAAGGAGACTCCACAGCCTCTCTGGGGAGCCTGTGCCAGTGCTCTGTGATGCTTGCAGTAAAGAAGTTCCCCCTTGTGTGGAGCTGGAACCTCCTGTGCTGCAGCTTCCATCCATTGCTCCTTGTCCTATGCCAGGGAGCAGTGAGCAGAGCCTGTGTCCCCACTCCTGACACCCAGAAGATAACTTGGTGGCCAGGATGGATGATCATTATAGATCTCTTCCAACTGAACTATTCCAATATCAAGTGTTGCCTAAAAGGGCAAAGAGAAGAGGAGTTGGGCCTGAGTTGGCTGCAAAAGAGGTCAAGAGGAGGTTAGAAGGAGGGTAAATCTGGATTCAGAGAGATGAGAAACAACAAGAGGCTTCGCACAAATCCTAACCTCAACTGGAGTAAAGAGGAGCTGCAGTCTGTCCCTGCCCTCCTTTAGAGCTGTGGCAGCTGGGCAAGAGGCAATGTGAGATGGCTAGAGGATATGGTCCCCCTCCTTCCTTGCACTTTCTTGCACAAACTTCACACAGACCCTGGCTTTTCACACAAAGGAACACCACTGCAGGCTGCATTTTGCAACGGGTCATAAAAAATCCATCTAGAGAGGCAGTCGTACAGAGAATAGAAGTGAGGGATGGAGAGAGGGGGATGAGAGGTTGGGGTGGGGGAAAGAAAACAACCCACAAACACTAAAAAAAACCAAACAAAAACAAACAGAACAGCAAACAAACACCTCTTGCATGAGCAGTTGGAATATTTCCAAGCAATAAGAACTGTTTGAACAAAGCAATAGGAACTGTAGCTGTGTGTATGTATGCAGTTGAGGAAGCCAATGCACCTCAATGTGATGCATACTAACTTTTAGGGCTTTGGCTAAGTTTGAATTTATTTCCACTGCTCAGGCCAGGCAAACAGCTATCATTGCTAGTGCCTGATGGCTTAGAAAATCTCTGCAGCTCCGTGTGTGTCAATCGTGGAATCTCTCCTTTTTGCAAGGGAAATTAAGAAAAGAAATGAAATCTCTTCTCTGAATGAAGGGCAAAAGGGCATGCAGGGCCATAAAAATTACAGCATCACAAAGCTGGAGCAAACCATTTTCTCCACATTGACCACAAGCATCTTTATTTCTTGCACTGACCATTAAAGGTGATTTCATTTCCATTCTGACTTGCTTAGAGCTCACCTTCTCTAAAGTACCTCATCCACTGGACTACTTCCAGTTAACTTTCCCCTAGATCAGGTCTGACAGCTGTTTCACCCTCCTGCAGTTGCTTTGACCCTTGTCATGCAGACTTTGCTGCCAAGATCCTTCCTATGCCTCTCTTTTTCTGTGTGCAAGGTGGTTTAATCTGAGCAATGAATACTTCACATTGACATTATTTCAGAGTTGTTGGGTTTGGTGGTTGTTTGTTGTTTTTTTTTGGGGGGGGGAGGGTGTCAGGATTCAGAATGGGTTGCAAAGCAAGAGCCTGAGAAGTTGCATGATTTCAGTCCCCTCAGTTACTCATAGAATCATACCCTCAGTCAGAGTTCGAAGGGACCACAAGGATCATCCAGTTCAAATCCCACTGCCATGCCCAGGGACACCCTTCCCTAGAGCAGGCTGCCCACAGCCTCATCCAGCCTGGCCTTAAACATCTCCAGGGATGGAGCCTCAACCACCTCCCTGGACAACCCACTCCAGCCTCTCACCACTCTCATGTTGAACAACTTCCTCCTCACCTCCAGTCTGAACCTGCCTCTCTCCAGCTTCGCTCCATTCCCCCTAGTCCTGACACTCCCTGAGAGCCTAAGAAGTCCCTCCCCAGCTTTTTTACTCATCATCACCTTTCTGATCTGCACTGCCCAGACATTTTTATACATTGCAAATGAAAAGGACAACAGGAGAGAAAAAATCATGGTGCAAGCTAAAACACATCCCCCTACCGTGTGTAAGGGACAAAAAGAAAGAGGGATCATAATGCAAGCTAAAATACACACCACTACCCGGTTGTAAGTGCAACTGTAAGCACTGATGCCCTTCACAAAGTTTAGTATGAAAAGCTAACACGCAGACAAAGCTTTCTCCTGCTTCCTGAAAGACAACAGGAAAGGTATTTCAGCATCTGCATTGCTTTCTTCAGCCCAGCACCAACAACTGGAGTGAAACACTGCTAGACAGAGGAAAAAACCATCCCATGCTTTACCTTAAGCATTTCCACCTGTTACACAGTTTCTTTCCTCCCCCCACGCCCACCTTGTCGAAGAAGGGACGAGGCAGCAATGTATCTGTGTTCACATCACCAGAAACAAAAGCAATCCTCCCCGCAGGGGACGAAAGCTGCTCGCAGAAGCTTCTTTCTCCCCCTAGAGCTTCCCCCGGGCTGCCAGCAGCCTCTCATCCCTAGAGGGCAGTCCATGAACGCAGCTCCGGGGCGCAACCTTCCTGCGGGCTGCAGGATCCATCACTCTTAACAAGCTTCTCCCTCCTATCTCTGATTGCACGGCCAGGCAACCTCCGGGGGTTGAAAAGGTCTGGGACATTCCGGTTGCATTTTTCCAGCTCCTGGTATACGCATATCCAGGGAACTTCCATAAACTACCCCAAACACCTACACCACTTCTCACCTAACTTAGGGCTGGCTGTTTGCCCCTCTGCCGACAGGCACTCCGGGTACTCACCTTATGATGACAAACATCACCAGAGAGTTTCCCACCAAGCCGACAACGAAGACCACCGAGTAGACAGCAGTGATGATGATGGGGATGGCAGGGGAGATGCTGGTGTGGTTGTGCTGGCTGTCCCCAAAGGCCCCAGTAGCGTTGCTGTCATAGTCTGCCCAGCCCAGTAACCAACTGCTGCTGGTGCTGGGGGGACGACAGGGCCCTGGGGAGCAGGTGGAGTCTGGCTGCTCACGGAAGATCTGTACTGGGGCATCCATAGGGCCGCAGCTGCCCCGGGCAGGAAAGTGCAGGCAGCAGGAGACAGCTACACCGGGAAGAGGGAGGAGAAGGGAAGAAACATGAGTGCTGTCACAACCACTCGATGCTAATGTCTCTGAAATTTGTATGTGTTAAGAGGAGCTCTGCTGTCATGGGAACTGCAATTTGCCAAGCAGAGATTTAAGCAAAGGAGGCTGCTATTAAATAATCACAAGTTGTACATCTTGCCATGTCATGGGCAAGTGCTGCTCCTCCAGGTGCACAAGGAAAAGTTTTCCTCCACTTACAGAGCTTGCACAGAGAAACAGATCAGATGGGAAGCAGCTCAGATCCACCCCCACGCTTTAACCCTGTCTCTCCCAACATCCCTATTTTAAGGCAATGGCAGGGGCTGCCCTCTGCCTAAGCTCTGCTGTAAAGGGAGTGGGACAGAAACCCACCACCCCTCTGCACATCTGCTTTGGCACCCCGCTCCCAGTTGCTTCTGTTTCCCCAATCCCACACCGGGTTTTAAATAAGACATATTAATGGCACAAAATACCTCTTTTAGTCGGGGAAAAGCAGTGGAGTCCTCAAACAGATGTTCTCTGCAGGGAAAGCAGCAAGGAGAGCAGCTCCGCTTGGCTCCTGGAAGCGCCGCCGACCTTCCAGAACTTGTAAAGCCGAGGCACCAAGCCCTGCGGGCAGCAGTGCTGGCAGCCGAGCCGGTTCCCGGGCAGGAGCTGCCAGGTGGGAGCAGCAGCTGCTGCTGTTCCAGCTCCCACCAGCTCGCCTTTACCTCTCAGGCTCCCTCTCGCTCTGCCGAGGCTCCAGCAGCACTCGGCACTGATGCACACTCTCTGTCTCTGTCCCTGCAGCTCAGAAGCTCACATGACTTCTGTCTAAACACTGAGAGGCAGAGAAATTAAAAGCAAAAAATAAGTTCTGCAGTGGCTGAGTGGTTGTTTTTAATGCACTTCTCCAAGTTGCCTTTCCTCATTCTCTCTGCACTCCCAGGCCTCAAGCAGCAATCCTCTCTGCCTTTCCGAATCCCACAGACTAACAGGTGCTGAATAAACCAGGAATATTCAGTTCAGATGCCTTGCCTGGTCTATCTGCTCTTTCTTTCATGCCTTAGCTATGCAACTGTGCATCTAACACTCTACTCACTGGGTGGCTGTGCCTGTTCCCTTACACTTGCAACTTGGAGGAAAGTCAGAACCTGGCTACCAATGCAGAGAGAGTCAGCCCAGTTACTGTCCATGGCTTGTTCAGCCTGTCCCACACTATGATAGAAGCCAAGAATTTCTTTTAACACTGCCAGAGCCCTGCTTTCCCTAAGGCTCCAGCTTCAGCCCGGGGTGGAAAGGTAGCATGTGCAGGAATCACATCCCTGAGATTATCTAATATGCTCCATCAAGCAGGCATTGGGAACACACCAATCTGTGTTTGACATAGTCCTTCATTTTCACACAGACCTTGAGTCCCCACCGAAAGTTCTTCTAAATGATAAACTGGGAGAGGTGAGGCAAGACCCTGAGTTGTTCCTGCACCCTTGGGAGAGGTGCAGAACAGCCTGGCTGGCTGCATCTCCAAGAAAGCAGCAGGAGAGCAGCTCTCTGCAGGGCACAGCAGCCTGCCATGGCCCTCAGGGCATTTGGTAGAGCTTAGGCAGCCAGCAAAGGGGCTCCGAGTTTCCTTCATTCTTCTTCCTATGGTGAAACTTTACTTTGTGCTCCTCTCGCGTCTGTCACCAGGCTGCAGTTTTGATTTCTAAAACAACCCTTTCTGAGCCTATAACCAAGGTGAGAGATTGTCAGCCACAGAGCCAAAAGTGTGGTAGGAGATTTGAAAGGTACAGAATGCCCTCTCTTAGAGGCAGAGGCTTGTACCAATGTGGTGACAGCTTTGTGATCACTGCTTTCTCCAGAACATCAGCATCTGCTCTCTGCCATCTGTAGAGAGCTGTCTAAAAGTTTCACCCTTAATGAAACTGGATAAAAACACAGAACTTCAAACACATGACAAAGACATTCTCAGGCCAAACAAGTGGAAGGACAGTCACAATCTGGGAGTTCTATGCCCGTAGAGTGTTTTCTTTTGCAATCCTGGTTAAAGTTTCTGAATGAAAAGAGAGGGAAATCTGTGATGCTTGACAGCAGCAGTTTGGAAGGGCTTCACTGTTGCCTTTTTTTATTACCAAAAGCTAAAGAGCTGCCCCCATCAGCAAACTGCTTCAAACCTTCAGTGTGCTGGGACGTGAGTTCAGCCCTGACTCAGAGGTAAGAATGAACGGTGCTGAATCACCAGCACGACTCTGTGTGGCACCTGCTCACCCTGCCACAGCAGAGACCCAGCTCCATCCCACCAGCACATGCAGGTTCTGAGTGAAAGCTGCTTAGCTGCTGACATTGCTTTCTAGAGGACTGCAACACGTCTAGGTTCAAGTTAGAAGTGCAGGATAGGGCAGATTGTGATGTTCAGCCATGAATCACAAAATCATTCAGGATTGGAAAGGACCACAAGGATTATCTAGTTCCAACCCCGCTGCCATGGCCAGGGACACTTCATTCTAGATCAGGCTGTCTAGAGCCTCATCCATCCTTCCACCACTTTGCTGGGAAACTCATTCCAGGCTCTCACCACTCTCATGCTGAAGAACTTCCTAACATCCAGTCTGAATCTCCCCATTTCCAGCTTTGCTCCATTCTCCCCAGAACTATCACTACTTGACATCCTAAAAAGTCCATCCACAGCTTTCTTGTAGCCCCCTTCAGATGCTGAAAGGTCACAATAAGGTCATCTGGGAGCCTTTTGCTCTCCATACTGAACAGCCCCAACTCCCTCAGCCTCTACTCATAGCCAAAGTGTTCCAGCACACTGCTCATCCTCATGGCCCTTCTCTGGACACCTTCCAGCACATCCATATCCCTCTTGTCCCAGGGGCTCCAGACCTGGATGCAGTACTCCAGGTGGGGTCTCACCAGTGCGGAGCAGAGGGGTAGGATCACTTCTCTGGCCCTGCTGCCTACACCTCTTGCTGCAGCCCAGGCTGTGGTTGGTCCTCTGGTCTGCAAGAGCACACTGACAGCTCAGCTTGAGCTTCTGATGCACCAGCACCCCCAGATCCCTCTCCTTACTCTTAGCACTGGATGCTTTGATCACTTGCAGATGTCACTTTTCAATCTAGAGGCTTGGAGGGAGGCCAGGTGAGTTAAGTGGAACACACCTTGGGTTTGCTCCCTGATTCACCAATAATAGTGAACCTGATTAAAGGGAGGAAACACTTTCTGGTGGCTCTAGTTGCCAGGGAAACAAAGTTCATTCTCTCTGCATCCAGAAACACTCGTTCTCCGAGTGAACACAGCTCTCAGGAAACAGTGTCTTGCCTTCTTCAAAGACCAGCAAGGGAAGGGAAGGGAAAGGGAGGAGGAAAAGAAGTAGAAAATTATGTGTTGTATTTGCTAAACAATTTTTGGATGCAGATTTTAGTCACAGCAAATGAAAGATTGAGCACAGTACTTGTGCTTTATTTTTTCTTTGCACATGGCAGAAATACATGTCACATTAAAGTTAAATTACCACTACAGATCTCCACTGTCACCTCCAGAAATCATCTCGATGAAGCCCTGAACACCAGGACAGCCTCTGTGGCCTGTCCCAGCACATAACTACCTTCCACATGGAAGTCCTTGGGAAGGTTTGGATAAAATCAGTCATCCTCAAACTGCTAGCTGCAAGGAAGCACTGGAAAGATGTTGAAAGATTTTTGAGGCCAGGACTTGAAAAAAGGAGGAGTGGAGCACAAACAGGAGCTAAGTGGCAGCAAGGAGATCAGCGACTGGGATTAAGGAGTTCAGTAGGTGATAATAGGAGGTCATCTCCTCTGCTTTGCTGCTATCCTGCCTCTCCTCAGTCAGCTGTGGGATAAAGATCAGAATCTTGGAGCACAGATGGAGTTAGCAAAGCAGCTCAACACTTTGCCACCTTGCCTGCATTTCATTTCATCAAGGTTCCCTTGATGGATATTTTGTAATTTCCCAATTTCTCATGCAGCTCTGACTACCAAAAGGCAGAGAAGGACACTGAGAATGGCTGCACGAGTCAGGAGGGAGTGATTGGCATTGGAATGGGCTGCTCAGGGAGGTGGTGGAGTCGCCACCCATGGAGATGTTCAGGAAAAGCCTGGCTGGGGCACTTAGTGCCATGGTCTGGTTGACTGGACAGGGCTGGGTGCTAGGTTGAGCTGGATGAGCTTGGAGCTCTCTTCCAACCTGGTTGATTCTATGGTTCTTTCTTTTAAAAAAAGGTAATATTCCTGAGATGTCTGTTGGACAAGCACAGGTATCTAAGCTACAGAGCAGACCATCTGATAAAGAGAGGTTATTTTAACTAAAAAAGAGCAGTCCATCATCTTTCACAACAAGTTGTTACACTGCTCCAGGGAGGAAAGAGGATGGCTAAGACAGCCTGAATTTCCACCCAGCTTCAGCTCTGGGACAGGAGATGATGTTGATTTAAGTTTGGTAGGAATAAATAAAAGGCTCTTCAAGACTAGCCTGGTTGTCTCTCTCCAGGATGCTCCCAGTGGAGTGTGTGGGATAAGTGATATTTCTTCCCAAAGAGCTCAAGCTCCTTCAGAGCCTTCTCTTTGCCTTTGTGACAAGGAAAGAAAGATGACTCATTTTCAGGAAATAAGAACTGTGTGGATCATGTACCACTGGTACCTAAGTCTTCACATTCTTTGCTTGAGACTTAGAACTGGCTGTTGGCTTTTTCTGGTCCCTGGCAGTAGTAAAAATCAGACTGAGACTGATGCAGCTAAAGCTCAAGCAAAACTTACATACACAACCCCTGAACTTTGCACCTTGCACTTCCTCGCCTCCTGCTTTTGACACCTTCATTCATACATACTTAATGCCTTAAAGACAAGAGTGCTGTCATAAGAGAGGGGTGAATTTAGCTCTTTGAATAAGGGGTTGCACCTGCACTGGCTGACTAAGCCAGTTTCTGCTGACTCCAGGACAGGGGAAAAAGATAAAGCTCCCTTATCTGTTCCCCCTTCTCTTCTCCCCACCAAGGGAGTGTTTTTAGTCACCCAGTCAGTGTCACCTTTGCTGCAAGAGTGAACAGTATATTAGCAGTGATGCTGAGAGTAAAGAGCATCCAAGGAAAGCAGGTGTGGAGGACACAATTTTGCCAAGGTCAGGAGCAGGAGGGAAGTGAAAGAGGGATTGCTCAAACACACATGTACCAGCCATACTCTCAAAACAAATCCTTTCAGCTACTTGGGTCAGGGGGAATCCCAACCTTTGAATGCACATGAAGAATGTCAGAAAGAGGACAAACAGGCATTTGGAGCTGTATTGTTTGATGCTGTTACTAAATGGTAAGTTTCACTAAGTGTGAAAATGAAACTGAGAACTCATGCCAATGTTTTGCAGCAGATGAAAGTGTTCCTTTTGAGACATTTGCTTAAATAAATGATGTGGGAGAAGAAAATGAGTCTGGGATCAGCCTGACTGCTGCTTACAGCTAGTTGGGTACCAAATGGGAAAACCCATGATTCACTTTAAAGGACATTTAGTGGGTCACATAAAATACCAAATTCCAATTTGATTGCCATTACTTAGTGCTTGCAGTGCCACTAACTCAGCAATACTACTCAGGGAGTAAGAGTTCTTTGTCTGAAGGAAGAGGATGAAGGGAAGTGAAAAGAAAAATCATTGAAAGTGTGACACAGAAAATTGAAAGAGCAGCCCAAGCTGGGCACAATCTACAGAATGAGGAAGACTTCATGGGTTTGACCCCAGCTCCAACCCCCAGGTGAGATGGGAGAGAGAACTGGTAAAGTGAGAGAAGTCCTGAGTTGAGATAAAATCAGTTAATAAGTAAAGCATTGGAATGGGCAAGTACAGCAAAACAAGGAATTCATTCAGGGCATCCCAACACCAGGCAGGTGTTCAGCCAGTTCCAGGAGAGCAGGACTCCCTCACACATAATGGCTACTTGGGAATCATAGCATCAACCAGGTTGGAAGAGACCTCCAAGATCACCCAGTCCAACCTAGCACCCAGCCCTAGCCAGTCAACCAGACCATGGCACTAAGTGCCCCAGCCAGGCTTGGCTTCAACACCTCCAGGGATGGTGACTCCACCACCTCCCTGGGCAGCCCATTCCAATGCCAATCACTCTCTCTGCCAGGAACTTCCTCACAACATCCAGCCTAGACCTCCCCTGCCACAACTTGAGACTGTGTCCCCTTCTTCTGTTGCTGGCTGCCTGGCAGAAGAGCCCAACCCCAGCTGGCTACAGCCTCCCTGCAGGTAGTTGCAGACAGCAATGAGGTCTGCCCTGAGCCTCCTCTTCTGCAGGCTGCACACCCCCAGCTCCCTCAGCCTCTCCTCACAGGGCTGTGCTCCAGGCCCCTCTCCAGCTTTGTCACCCTTCTCTGGACATGTTCCAGCATCTCAACATCTCGTCTTGAAGAAAAATGACATTCCCTTCCCCCTTCCTTCTTCTGCCTCAGCTTTCTACACTGGGCATGAAGTCATATGGTCTGGAACATCCCTTTGCTCAGTTGGGATTAGCTGTCCCAGCCATGTCCCCTCCAGGTACTTGTACACCCCCATCCCACTCACTGGTGGGGTGATGTAAGGAGCAGAAAAGGCCTTGTCCCTGTGCAAGGACTGCTCAGCAACAGCTAAAACATCCTGAACTTTCAACACTCTCTTCTGCACAAATTTAACCACAGCCTCATGCCAGCTACTGTGAAGGAAATTAGCTCTATGCCTGCCCACTCCAGCACACCAGGTACCACTACTGAGAGCAAGTGGGACCAAAAGGAAACATTCAGTGTGAATTAAGACTTTGGCAGAGGAACAAAGAAAATCATCAAAGGCTTAGCCATCACACTGAAGTTTATCCCATATCTGCATTACCTTCACCTTTTCTTTTTGGCCTGATTTCACCTCTTCTCCTGTTAGTATAACTGCCTATTAGCAGAAATAGTCAGCATATTCATGAAGTAAATGGCACTAAGGCTGCTCCTTTGTATTTGAATAAATTAGAATCCCATAACAGCTAATTTTCTAAAGTACTTTTGCAATTGTGGCAAAAAAGAATATGACTAATTGCTTTAGGTTGCTAATTGCTCTATGTACTGAAGGGTTTTGTTCATAAATGCAAAGATTCTTTGAAACCTTAAGAACAGGAAGCATTTTAGATCCAGTGGTTTTGTTTCCATTGTTTCAATAGCCTGTTTTAAGTTAAGACACCAGTGTCATTGCTGCCTGAGACTACTTACTTGGTTGAATATGCTAGGTGCCAGAGGCTGCTGCTCTCTACCAGTGGGGAGGAAGTTGCCCAAGCAGGCTTTTGACACAGCTGGCAATTAAAGGTCATGGAATGGCTTAGGTTGGAAAGGACCTTAGAGATCATAGAATCAAAGAGGTTGGAAGAGACCAGCTATGAGTAACTGTCCTGCCTTGCCATACATGGGCCAAGTGAACCTGTCTGTGCTGAGTTCCACCAGTAGAATCATAGAATCAACCAGGTTGGAAGACACCTCCAAGATCATCCCATCCAACCTAGCACCCAGCCCCAGCCAGTCAACCAGACCATGGCACTAAGTGCCTCAGCCAGGCTTGGCTTCAACACCTCCAGGGACAGCAATTCCATCACCTCCCTGGGCAGCCCATTCCAATGCCAATCACTCTCTCTGACAACAACTTCCTCCTAACAGCCAGCCTAGACCTCCCCCAGCACAACTTGAGACTCTGTCCCCTTGTTCTGCTGCTGGTTGCTTGGCAGAGGAGCCCAACCCCACCTGGCTACAGCCTCCCTTCAGGGAGCTGCAGGCAGCAATGAGCTCTGCCCTGAGCCTCCTCTGCTGCAGGCTGCACACCCCCAGATTCCTCAGCCTCTCCTCCCAGGGCTGTGCTCCAGGCCCCTCACCAGCTTTGTTGCCCTTCTCTGGACATGTTCCAGTACCTTAACATCTCTCTTGAATTGAGAAGCCCAGAACTGGACACAGCACTCAAGATTTCCAGTGTGGTATCATCCAGAATATTCACATTTAAATTAGCTGTTGCAATTTAACCTGTTAATTCCAGTAATGAAAACTAAATATTGAGTTATAAAGTCACCCCATTACATTTTAAATTGTGGATCTAAGTGTCTTGTTTTAGTCATTCAAATCTGAAGTTTTGACTGGAGATTTTGAATCACATTTTCCTTGAATTTTACCAAGAGATGTTGCATCATTTAAAGTTAGACAATGCTTGCAGGATCTTTAATTCACTTCTTATGTGAATGAAGAGTTAAGAAAGCCTCAAAAAATATTAAGGTGAAATTTATAGAAACATAGAATCAGTCAGGGTTGGAAGGGACCACAAAGATCATCCACTTCCAACCTCCCTGCCATGGCCAGGGATACTCTACCCTAGAGCAGGCTGCACACAGCCTCATCCAGCCTGGCCTTAAACACCTCCTGGGATGGGACCTCAACCATCTCCCTGGGCAACCCATTCCAGCCTCTCACCACTCTCATGCTCAACAACTTCCTCCTCATGTCCAGGCTGACTCTCCCCACTTCCAGCTTCACTCCATTCCCCCCAGTCCTGTCCCTCCCTGAGATGGCACTGGGAACTGTGTCTGTATTCTGGACGGGACAAGAATGACCCACATGAAAGCAGACAGAATCTGCTCTTCTACCTTTGCTGCCTCTGAAAAAGAAAATCTAAAGGGAAATGATCCAGAAGCTGCAGTGAAGAGCTACACCCAAGGGTTCTCACAAGTGTCTTGTGGGGGGAGAAACACAGACAAATTATCCTCGTGGGTAGATTTTCTCTTTTGCATGCCTATGACAATAAGTTCTTCAGAGTTCATGGTCATCCCTGCTGCTCAGCCCAGCACCACAGGCAAGATAGTCCTGCTGGCCCTGGAAAGGCTTCATGCAGGCATGAGGGGATGGTGCTGAAGGCCTTCTCTTGTGAATGTTGTCAAGGAAGCTCTTAGTAACTGGTCTCTAATAAGCCCTTACTGTGCCAATATCAGCTGGAGGTTTGGCTTCAAAAGCTCACTGTCCCTTGGCACTGTGATTAATCTGCAGCCCCATGGCATGTTTCAGCTGACACTAGCACCATGAGCCCATGGATTGCCTTGGCTGGTCAGGAGTTCATCCAAACTGCTGGCTGTCCTGGCTCTTCAGCAGGCAGGAGAAGGAAAGGGATCAAGCAAGCCATTCAACTCTAGACCAGCAGGAGTTTTACTTGAATCATCAAGCTCAGCAAAATAAGCACAAAGTTATGTTGCCAGTTGCTTTATCCCACAGCAGCCACAACAAAGCATCATTTAAGAGGGACAGGGATCTGCGGGAGAGTTGGGGGGGGGACTACAAGGATGATTAGGGACTGGAGCACTGCCTGATGAGGAGAGGTGAGGGACCTGGAGCTTTCTGTTTTGGAGAAGACTAAGAGAATATTTAATATATGTCTATAAATATCTGAGGGCTGGGGGTCAGCAGGGCAGGGGGACAGGCTCTGCTCACTGGGATAGGACAAGAACAATGGATGGAAGCTGCAGCACAGGAGGTTCCAGCTCAACACAAGGGAGAACTTCTTAACTGCAAGGGTCACAGAGCACTGGAACAGGCTCCTCAGAGAGGCTGTGGAGTCTCCTTCTCTAGAGACTTTCAAGGCCTGTCTGGATGTGTTCCTGTATGACCTGAGCTAGATTGTATGGTCCTGCTCTGGCAGGGGGGTTGGACTTGATAATCTCTTTGGATCCCTTCCAACCCCTGACATCCTGTGACCATCCCTGGAGAAAAATGCACTGGAGGGTTTAAAATCAACCTTTCAGTTACTGCTGCAGCAGGCAGAGACACTCAGTCATTGTCCTCTCCAAGACACTAATTGTCAGGTTTCAAGACCAGCTTTCAATACCTGATCTGTCTGGGGTTTTGTTCATTCTGACTTTTGGGCTTCAGCTTCATCATTTTAAGATAAACTGGCTAAGAAGAGCTTTCTTTTACACATCTAAGCTTCAGGGACAAGGTTAAGCAGTTTGGGCAGACCTTGTGTTTTTGCTGAGGCCTTCTGCAACTAACACATCTTAGTGGAAAGGCTTCATATATTTCAGAGCCTTGAAGTGCAAGAGCACTGCTTGTATGGAAGCATCCCCAAATGGTGCTGTAATGACAGCTTTTGAACAGTATCACTTAGCGAGTGCCTCAAGGAGACTTGTCAGACTACAGGGAAAGTGACATCCCATCACAGCACTCTAGCTGGGTTATATATGTTCTACAAGGATGGCATGCTTCCAGTCTAGAGAAAAAAAAAATGAAGAACAGGCAGTTACTGAATTAATCAACTTGCTGCTCCAGAGAACTGCTCAATCACAGGTTTGGAGGCAGTAATGGGTCGGCAAAAATGCACTGTTCCTCGTGGATAAGTGATGCTTGAACTGACATTTGGAAAACACAAATTTAATAAAGCCTTCCTCACATGGCACATTTTTAAGTGTACTTGCTTTGGAAGGAATTAGATGTTCATCACTTGGGTCTGTTTCTCTTTTCCTGATATAAATAAATAGGGCACTGTGCCCCAGACAGCTCAAAGCCAAATTGGGTCAGCAGTCATCATGGAGACCTTTAAGAATTCATTAATGCTTAAAAAACATAGAAAGTTGTCCTGGCAGCACTGAAATCATTTCTGTCCTGCTGAAAACCTCCTTCTTCAGCCTCTCCCTCAGATGGAGCTCCTAATGTGCACCCTGTTCTCCATCCAACCATTCCATTTCCTTAAACCCATCTCACATATACTAAATCCTTTGGATTGTTCTTTTGACAAGCTGGGTTAAAATTGGCCCATGGCTTTAAAAGCCCATTAGGAGAAACAGACAGAAAGAGTCTTCTGCCATTCAGTTTTGTTCTTTTTACCTAAAAGCAAGTAATGCAGCGTGTTACCTCCTGAATTGTAGAGAGGGAATACCTCCTGAATTGGAGGGAATTGAGTTCTGTATGCTGGCAAGGCTATGGTGGCACCAGTCACAGTGTAGCTTCAAAACTAACCCATGTCCTACAGATGGAGGTTAAAAGTATGGTGAAGAAAAAGTGTTGTCCTACCCTCCAGTTACAATGGTATTGAGGTTTAAGTTGAAACTGGCCTCAGAGAAGTTGAAGATGCATGGAGATGTCTCCTGCTCAACAATAAGTGTGACACATGCAAGGAAGACCTACAGCAGAATGCAGCAGAGATCTGGACTGTAGGAATAGCAGAAGCAAAGAGCTACCTTCAGCAACCACCAGCTAATATGTTTTATTGATAGGTACAAAGTAATGGCAGTGCCTGCACCATGAATTCTGATTCACAGCTTCCACCTGCCAGAAGAGGAAGATAACATAAGACATTCTTCATCTCTTGTGGCAGCTAGGCAAAGGAAATGGAAAAGGAGAGGGTGAGGAAAAGAAAAAAACCATCAATGAATAAAAGCTTTGAAGATCATCTCAGTTGCAAGGAAATAAGTCAACCAAAAAACCCATAACTGTGTGTGACATGAAATCAATAGCAGGAGTTCTTGCAAAAAAGGCATGAACCTGCTGAAGCAGGTCCAGATGAGCACCACAAAAGTGGCCAGAGAGATGGAATACCTCTACTAGGAAGAGAATTGGGGGTCAGCATGGAGAAGAGAAAGCTCCAAGGAGGCTTCATTGCAGCCTTTCAGTACTTAAAATAAGCTTATTTAAAAATGGGGGAAGGGTTAAAGAAGGACCTGTAGATATAGCACAAGGGGTAACAGTTTTAAACTGAAAGAGAACAGGTTCAGGCTGCAGATAAGGAAGAAGTTAATTATGGTGAGGGCAGTAAGACCCTGGAAGGGGTTGCCCAGAGAAGCTGTAAATGTCCAATCCTGGGAAGTGTTCGAGGTCATATTGGACAGAGCTCTGACAAACTGGTCTGGTGAAAGATGCACCTGCCACCCACAGGATGGTGTTGGATAAGATGATCTTTAGAGATGCCTTCCAAAACAAGCTCTTCTATGATTTTTCTCCTCTCCAAGTCTAATTGGATAACAAAACCTGCTTGATCAATACAAATTAAATACATTATCCAACGTCGCAATTGATGGAGATCAACATGAACAATGCCCAGTTTGGAAAAAAAAACAACAGTTTCCAGAGAAAGGAAGAAAACCACAAGCATTGTTCATAAAAAAAGTGATTTATCAGGAAGAAAGAAGTTTCTGCACCCAAGCCTCACTTGTGGTTAATAAAGCGACAGACTGCTTCCTTAGATATTGCATCTAGGTGGAAATCAGACAAGGGCATTGAAGCACAGCCAGTGCCCAGTTAGTGAACAGAGATCACAGGCTCACAGGATGTCAGGGGTTGGAAAGGACCCAAAGAGATCATTGAGTCCAACCCCCCTGCCAGAGCAGGACCACACAGTCTAGCTCAGATCACACAGGAACGCATCCAGACAGGTCCTGGAAGTCCCCAGAGAAGGAGACTCCACAAGCTGGCTCATAGTGAAAAAGATCAAAGTCAGGCAGAAATGAAAGCTGAAGCGTGGCAAAGACCAAGGCCTTAGAAACAAATGCATTAGCATATTTTTTTCCTGCAAGAAGACTGCTGAGCAGGAGCAGGAGGTGTAGTAATGAGAATACTTTGGGCCTCTGCATTTAGGAAGTAAGCAATGGTCTGTGACATAGAGCTGAACGATTTGAAAGAGATGGGAAAGCAGAATGAGGAACCTTTTATTCCTTCTAAAGATAGAAGAACAAGACCCTGATGCATTTCTGAGGTGAGAATTGTTACTTGAGTAAAGGTAAGCCACTGGAGTGTATATTCCCTTACTTGCATATCAGCTCATTTCTCTGTCAGGCATTTGTCTGAAGCACCATTTAAGCCACCAAGGAAAGAAGCTGAATTTGTCAAACCTTGATAGGTGATTGTTGGTTATCTGCTGGCTGGACTGGCACATAAGAAGTTGGTGGTGTGCATAAAAGCTGCCCCTGGAAACCAAGAAGGTGGATTACAACTTTCTGGTTTGGCTGCAGATTGAAATGGACCCTTTGGAGAAAGCCTGGAGAAATGAGCCATGGGTGGCCTCTTTGCCACTGGACAGACCCCAGGGTGTGGTCATCTGTACAACTTAAAGGCTGAGCTGCTGAAAAAAAATGCACCTGGTTTGAAGGGGCACTTGAAAGTCATCTTGTCCAAGCCCACCTGCAGTGTGCAGGGATGTCTCCAACTAGATCTTAGACTGCATCAGGTTGGAAGAAACACTTTGGAGTCCTGGTGGACAAAGTTAACCAGAAGCTAGCAGTGTGATCTTGTGGTCAATAGGATCAAATTTAGTCTTCCAATTTCCCTCTACAGTTGGTGAAGAATCACCACACCCAGTGTGGGCACCAAGAAGGATGGGCTGACCTTGTGCTGAGGATGGTCACGACACCAGGAGGTCAGAGATTATTTCTCTTATATGTAAGACATTAAGTGTGGTGCATTTTGAGGGTCCACTTCAGAGAGAAATCCAGTCCAGGTGTTTGGTGATATTTCATGCCTACAAACTCTCCTAGTGTTATTCTCTACTATGATACCAAAGTTAGTTTTAAATACAGAAGAAAAAAAGCCTGCAAACTGAAATCTTCCCCACCACCACCACCCCCAAGGAAATCCACACCAGCTCAGGACATGTTAGGCTCTGGTGATACATATGAAAAGTTCAGACCATCTTTGCTGCTCTAAGGAGATTACAGTCCTACAGGGACATGAAAAATTCATTGGAGTTTCACAGACAGCTATTTTTTTCCCCCATCTCTGGCTGGATTATATTCTGTCTGGAGACAAGGAAGGAAGATCTCCTCACCTACTCATCCTGACTGGAATTCCTGTCTTAAATTCCACTCTTACTGTACTTAGTGAACTGGGTTGATATTTTCTTTCTTCTTATTGTTTATTTTGCCCCCTCCAAAAAAAATCATCTTTGGATTCAAAACTCACTTAGAAATTGCTGTTGTGTTTTGTTTCTCTGATGTGTTAGCAGGTATCTACAGCTGCATGTATTGCCCTAGGTGAGCCTGCTTTTGGCAGGGGGGCTGCACTCAATCTGTGGAGGTCCTTCCAGGCTCTAACATTCTGAGAATATAACAAATATCACAGGCTCACAGGATGTCAGGGATTGGAAGGGACCCAAAGACATCATCCAGTCCAACCCCCCTACCAGACCTGGACAGAGCTAGCTCAGGTCATACAGGAACACATCCAGACAGGCCTTGAAAGGCTCCAGAGAAGGAGACTCCACAACCTCCCTGAGGAGCCTGTGCCAGCGCTCTGAGACCCTTATGGCCAAGAAGTTCCCCCTTGTGTTGAGCTGGAACCTCCTGTGCTGTAGCTTCCATCCATGGCTCCTTGTTCTATGACAGGGAGCAAGTGAGCAGTCCCTGTCCCCACCCCCTCCTGCCCCCAGCCCTCAGGTGCTTATAAACATGGATTAAACCCCCTCTCAGTCTTCTCTTCTTCAGAGTAAGCAGCCCCAGGTCTCTCAGCCTCTCCTCACCAAGCAGTGCTCCAGTCCCCTCCTAGCCCTCCACTTGGACCCTCTCCAGCAGATCCCTGTTCCTCTTAAATATGGCTTTAGATTAAAATTGTTTATGTCCCTAAGAGATACAAAATATAAAATATCTCCACAGTTACTTCTTCTCCTTGCATCTGAAGTACTCCCCCATTGACAATGTACAGCAAGAGCAGCATCATTGCTTTTCCTGGTTGCTCTATCTCAGTATATACCTATTTAGAAATGAAAAGGCAGCTTCCTAACCACCTGGCCACAGAGACTCAACACAAACTAGAAGACTAAGATGGGTTTCTGTTTGATTTTGTGGGGTTTTCTATTCCACATGACCACAAGTGAACATTCAGTAGACCCAATCTTACCCTTGCTTATAATTCAGTAATTCCAGTCTTCTAGCTCCTGCTTGAAGACAGCTGTAACACTATCACACCTTGTATGGCGAGACTCAGCAGCTCATCATCTCCTCAGCTACCAGCTGATACTCCCTCAGTGTGACATAGTGACTGCTTAAATAGCAGCAGTCCTGCTTTCAAACGTGATCAAAAGTTTCTTTCCTTTGTTCAAAGCTTTATTCTAGGAGTCCCTGGGGTTTCTAACACGGCAAACTCCAGAGGATGCTAAAGCAGGTAACAAACAGCTCTCATTTGCTTCTGTACAGCTGCCATCATCTAGGGCAAAAGCAAGGCAGGTTTTACTACACCTTCATAAAATGTTTGAATTAACTGACATTTTCTTCCCTGTGAGAAGGTCTGAGGTTGAAATCCTCACTAAATCCAGACTGACTGTACCCAAGATTGTCAGCCATACCCTGTCACTTCTGCCCCTGCCTCAGTCTGTTAAGAACAGGGTGTGAGAAAGTCAAGCTGCAGTTTTTCAAGCAGCTACAAGAGGTTCAGGGGCATGTTTTTGGTGAGACTATGGAAATGTTTTCCCTCTGGTAGAGCTCAGCTATGCTTTCTGACGTCAAAAACAAACAACCATAGCACCAGAGAACCTCATGCTGCTCTTCAGCATCCAGCTGGGCATACATCAGGACTTCAAATGAAAATGTTTTGTGCCCACGTTGAAAAAAATAGAAGTGGATGGGTTTAGACACACGAAGACTAAAACCTTGAACACTTCACTGTGTCTTTGATGCCAGCAGGAGGATTCATTCCCCTGCTGTTTGTGTGCTAAAGCCTTCATGGTCTACAGCATGTTTTCCCTTGCAGTAGTCAGCAAGACCCCCACCAGCACAGCCCTGTGCTACATTTATTGCTATATGCCACAGTGATCAAACGACACAAGCCACCAATGTTGCAAAGCTTGGCAAGCATCTAGATAAAGACATCCAGAGAGTGAGTACAAGAGTTTGAAGAGAGGAGCACTTCAATGCTTTTAAACTTGACAGCCAATAATGTCATCTATCACAAATCACCAATGCAACAGTCACTTCTGACTGTGCTCAGATCAGAATTCCTTCAGTTCAGAGCCAGCCTGAAGTGAGATTTATTTTCTACACCGTCATCTGTTCCTCTTTTTGCTGTGCTAAACTGGTTCTTAAAATGTGTCTCTATGCCACGTGTCTCTGAAGTGGGCTGGTCTTGGCTCAGCATCAGGTGCCCATCCTGACCACAGAATCAATCAGGTTGGAAGAGAGCTCCAAGCTCATCCAGTCCAACCTAGAACCCAGCCCTGGCCAATCAACCAGACCATGGCACTAAGTGCCCTAGCCAGGATTTTCTTCAACACCTCCAGCAACAGCAACTCCACCACCTCCCTGGGCAGCCCATTCCAATGCCAATCACTCTCTCTGACAACAACTTCCTCCTAACATCCAGCCTAGACCTCCCCTGGCACAACTTGAGACTCTATCCCCTTGCTCTGTTGCTTCTTGCCTGGCAGAAGAGCCCAACCCCCACCTGGCTACAGCCTCCCTTCAAGTAGTTGCAGGCAGCAATGAGCTCTGCCCTGAGCCTCCTCTGCTGCAGGCTGCACACCCCCAGCTCCCTCAGCCTCTCCTCACAGGGCTCTGCTCCAGGCCCCTCCCCAGCTTTGTCGCCCTCCTGTGGACACCTTCCAGCACTGCAACATCTCTCTTGAACTGAGGAGCCCAGAACTGGACACAGCACTCAAGGGGTGGCCTGAGCAGTGCTGAGCACAGGGACAGAATAACCTCCCTTGTCCTACTGGCCACACTGCTCCTGACACAGGCCAGGATGCCATTGGCTCTCTTGGCCACCTGGGTACATCCTCAGTAGCACAAAGGGAGAAAATAAGGTGGAAAAGCTCACGGGTTGAGATAAGGACAGAGAGATTGCTTACCGAGGGCTGCAGTTCCTGCTAGAAAACCTCCTCTTGTGTGGGCTTCTCTTCTCAGGCTCTCCACATCCATCTGCTAAAGTGAAGATTCCTCCACAGACCACCGTGTGGCTGTTTGCTCTGGTATGGTCCTCCTCAGGCTGCAGAGCACAAGCTGCTTCCCCACAGTCTACAACACAGGTTGCAGGGGAATCTCTGCTCCACTGTCTGGAGCACCTCTTCCCCTCCTCCTTTATTGACCTTGCTGTTTGCAGAGCTGGTGCACCTTTTCTCACTCCTCTCTCACAGCTGCTACACATCACCTTGCTTCAAAATCCTTGGCAGAGGCAGCTCCAGCTGATGAGCTCATCTTTGAGTCCTTGTTGGAGCCACCTGGAACTAGCTCTGCCTGACATGGGGGCAGCTCCTGATCTCTTCTCACAGTGGCCATTCCTGCAGCCTCTCCCCATACCAAACTCTTACTACATTAACACCTTGTCATAGGCTGCCTGCAGCTTTGCAACTCTCTTTGCATCCTGGTTCACACTAGGCCATTGCCATGGACACCTCAAAACTTTGTGGCACCTCAGTCTCCGCTGCACACATGAGAAGCTATGAGCAAAGAACCTGAGGACTCACAAAAAGGTGTGGAGTCTTTGGGAAAAGAGACTGGGGAATTCTCACTGCGCTTTATGAGAAAGAGAGCAACATTGCATGGCTCTTCTTGCAAAGCAGTTGTTGCCTCAGCTCCCACATTGGCTAAAGGCAATATTTACCATTTCCCCCCTAACAGCACATCGTTCACTTTTAGCACCACTTGAATGACACAACACCTCTCCAAATCCACTGTGAAGGGAATCAGCCTAGTGCTTAGAAGAGATAAAATTCATTATTCAAGCACCAGGCTTTATTGACAGTAGATGAGAAAGGTCAAACGAGCAGACTAGAAGCTTGCAGGCTGAATTAAACATCGCCCTGGATCTTTGTGACAGTGAATGCATTTCACACAGGCAAGAGAGATTTGTACATTTCTCTGTTAATGGGTTTGGGTGCATCCCTTTTGCATTTTCAGCTTCAGGAAGTAAAAAATGTGCTTGGAGACAGGCAGATGACAGGCAATGAGGCAGTAAGAAAGAGGAATTATGCCTGTTGCCACTTTAAAGGCAAATGTTGAGTAGGAGAGTTGTAACAGAAAGCAGAAGTGTAATTTTTAATCCTCCTAAATGGACAAAACCTTTCTGAGTAAAGAGATGGGCACAAATTTTATGTACTTGAATGCCACATATACAAATAAATCTAATTCTCCTTTTTTCTTATCTTTAAAGCCTTCTATAAAGGCCTTAGAGCAGTCAGATTCACTTTGTAGGCTGTATGCAGCCCTTGCTAATGTAGGAGGAAGAATTTTGAGCAAAGCATTTAAACCAGAGTCCATAAAGCTAGAAAATCCAGACACAGGAATACAAAATTCAGAGAGGAAGCAGGATTTTGAGCAAAGCATTTAGATCAGCTAGAAAATCCAGACACAGGAATACAAAATCCAGACAGAGAGAAAGCAGGATTTTGAGCAAAGCATTTTGATCAGAGTCTACAAAGCTAGAAAATCCAGACACAGGAATACAAAATCCAGGGAGTGATGCATATTTCTAATCATTATGCTAAGCAGTCCGTCCTGATCTACATTAAAAAAAAAAAAAAAGGAAGAAAAATACAAACTTAAAGAAGGAAAAGACAGAAGAAAAATCAGTGAAAAGGTAAACTACAAAATGTATATTCCACAAGGAGTTTTCCTCCTTGTCTCTGACAGCAGCAAGCTCCCAACAAAGCAGGTGTGATTCATTGTCCTCACTGATCTCTTTCAGATGCAAAATCATCCCTAAGCTGGAATAAGTTCGAGGCTCCAGTGTTTGCAGCTAACTGGAATGGTTTGATGGAGTTTTGTCAAGAAAAAGCCATGCACAGTCTTTATGGGTCACAGCACCATGACTTTATCAGCCCCCAAGCTTCAAAACAACCATAGAATCATAGAATAAACCAGGTTGGAAGAGACCTCCAAGATCATCCAGACCAACCTAGCACCCATCCCTAGCCACTCAACTAGATCATGGCACCAAGTGCCCCCACCTGCCCCTTAAAGCTCCCTGTCAGCCTTACCTGGAGAGAAAAATCCTGCTTGAATGGATACCTGGATGTGCTACAGGCCAATTACCATGGGTAAGAGGGTAAGAGATGGGGAGAAACAAGCTTGATACAAGCAATTCATATCCAATCCAAATCCAAATCCATTTATTGCACTCCAAACATGTGTTTGTATACCTTTCATCAGAAGGCTACACACTGTACTAAACTGCAATTGGTTACATGTACTTGTGTTAGAAATAACATACTGCATCAGGAATGGTGTGGCCAGCAGGAGCAGGGAGGTCATTCTGCCCCTGTACTCTGCACTGGTTAGACCACACCTTGAGTACTGTGTTCAGTTCTGGGCCCCCCAGTTTAGGAGGGACATTGAGATGCTTGAGCGTGTCCAGAGAAGGGCGACAAGGCTGGGGAGAGGCCTTGAGCACAGCCCTACGAGGAGAGGCTGAGGGAGCTGGGATTGGTTAGCCTGGAGAAGAGGAGGCTCAGGGGTGACCTTATTGCTGTCTACAACTACCTGAGGGGTGGATGTGGCCAGAAGGAGGTTGCTCTCTTCTCTCAGGTGGCCAGCAAAAGAACAAGAGGACACAGCCTCAGGCTGTGCCAGGGGAGATTTAGGCTGGAGGTGAGGAGAAAGTTCTTCACTGAGAGAGTCATTGGACACTGGAATGGGCTGCCCGGGGAGGTGGTGGAGTCGCCGTCCCTGGAGCTGTTCAAGGCAGGGTTGGACGTGGCACTTGGTGCCATGGTCTGGCCTTGAGCTCTGTGGTAAAGGGTTGGACTTGATGATCTGTGAGGTCTCTTCCAACCCTGATGATACTGTGATACAATACTCGAGATGTTGCTGGATAGTTTGCCCCATCCAGCCTTGGAAAAATGCCCTTTGGACAGTCGAGCATACTGTGCTCCAGATGTATTGAGGGGTGAGGGCATCTACATGTCCCTTGATAGTACCTGCAGACCAGCAAAAACCTGCTTGGTTTTGCTCTCTGTTTTGTTCCCAGGACCACAAAAGGTTAAGAATACTGTAGCTAACCTGCTGGCAGCTTTTTAGATATCCTGTTTTTCCAAGCTTTGTGCCTCACGTGGCACTTTGCAACCTCTCTCCCCACCCTCATTTGCATTTTTTCAATTCCACTGTGATTTTGGAGTGTTTTGTCTGCAGCTCTAATCTATCCAGGTAGCACTGAGCTGCTCTTTTGATCTGAAAGGCTTTTGCCTACTGTTGCTCCTGTGTCTATGTGCTGCAAACACTCTCTTATTTGGTTAGCAGGGTATTTCTGAGCTGAGCTTTTTTGACAGATGCACACATTCTTGTTTTATGCCCACGAATCTTGAATGGGAAGTCCTCCCACAACACTTCTAATGCACCACCTCAGATGAAAAAGAGACTTCAAAGCCACCAAGCTGGCAGACTAAAAGTATCACTTCAGCTTGCAGATACATGAGGTGGTGCTTGGACTCTGTGCCAATGTGAATTCCCTTTGCCTGAATTTCTGCCTCCATAAAGCCAACACTATGCTTCCCATTTTGCAACTGGACTGATACTGTCAGCTGACCACAAAAAAATATGTTTTGCCCCACATCTTGCATAAAGGCTTGCAGCAGAGTCATGTATTTTGTGAGTCTGTGGCTCGTAGCAGGATCTCAAGTCCTGCAGAAGGGCTTGTAGCAGGTCAAGCAAGCTGCAGGCAACCACATTACCAAGCCAGGCTCTTCAACCCGTAGTGAACCCTTCTGCTTTGGGCTGAGCAAAGCTTCATACACAATAAGCTTGTAGCACCTTCAGAAGCTCCAGCTCTCCACCATCACCCCCTCCTGAGGAGTTTGGTCACAGGTAACACAGAATCATAGAATGTCAGGGGCTGGAATGGACCTCAAAAGATCATCCAGTCCAGTCCCCCTGCCAGAGCAGGATTACCCAGAGCAGATCACGCTGGGATGTATCCAGGCACTTCTTGAGTATCTCCAGAGAGGGAGACTTCACAACCCCCCTGGGCAGCCTGTTCCAGTGCTCTGTCACCCTCACAGTGAAAAAATTCTTCCACAGGTTCACATGGAGCCTCCTGTGCCTCAACTTCCACCCATTGCCCCTTATCCTGTCACTGGACATCGCTGAGAAGAGGCTGGCTCCAGCCTCCTGGCATTCACCCCTTACCTATTTATAAACACCTTACTCTCCTCCTCTCCAGGCTAAGAGGAGCTAAGCCCAGGTTCCCTCAGTCTCCTCTCATAAAGAAGAGGTTCAACCTCCTTAATCATTTTTGTAGCTCTGTGCTGGACTTTTGAGGCTGTGACTGTTCAAATAGGCTTGAGGAAGATGAGGAAAGAAGAAAGTTGTTCCCTCTAGGACAAATATCTGCATTACTGCTGGTGTAGTAGCACTGTCAGCATACATTAAATGTTCTTATTCTGCTGGGCAGAGTGTGTCACTTAGCACTCATTATGAATATTTTATAAGGAGCTGTTTATTTGTGGTTGGTTGATTGCTTATTCCTCAGCCACACAGAGAGAAGTTAGATAACCAAGCTGGACATATAGATACATACACACACAGAAAAATAGATAGAGGGGAGGTGTGTCCTGATGTTCAGCCCAAGCTTCTCAAGGCATGGGGAAAGCCAGATTTAAATAACAGCAAAGTGCTCTGAAGGAGGAGGAGGTCACAGAGAAGTGGCTCTTACCAGTGAAATGTTTCAGATTCAATCAGCCACCAGCTGTGTAGAGCCAGCACATCTGGAGAAGCTCCGAGATGGCTCTTCCTAATAGGTGATGAGCCTTCAGACCAGAGGTGCAAGAGAAAGGCTCAACAAAAAAAAAGGCTTTTGTCTGAAGAGTTAATAACTGTGTGCTGGATCAAACAGCCCTTTAGGGATCCTGATAGCCCAAAACTGGAACAGAGCTGCAGAGAGAAATCCTGAGTTGGTTTCCCTTAGCACCCAGCACTTTCATCTGAGGCACTTTTCTTTTTGAAGCCAGCACCCCAGTGAGCAAAGCAGGAATGCTGATGTTAGATGAACTACCCTCCAAACACTGAATATATTGGTCTGCAAATTCCCAAGTGACAGGTGCCTGCAAAAGTGGGTTTTTTTGCCTGTTTATCATCAGTTTCTTTCTAAAGCTCCATCCCCACCCGCGCAGAGCTGAATTAATTCGGTAGTCAATCCATTGCTTTCACCTTGGTTATTACTGAATAAAACATCCAGTTTTAGCCCTGGGTCTGTCACTTCTGCAGAGTTATTTCTACTTGCTTCTGGGTAGAAGAATGTTGAAAGGGAGGAGATAAGGTAATGAAGACCTTTTCTCTCCCTTAAAAGAGCATGCACCACAATCAGGTATATTTACAGAAGTATCACTGAGAACTGCTCACTTGCTAGGCCAGTCCTAGAGCTTGGGAAATTGAAGCTGCTCATTTGAAGGCAAGCAAAGCTATAGGGTAAGTAGTTGATTGGATAGGGCTAGGTAATAGGTTGGACTGGATGATCTTGGAGGTCTCTTCCAACCTGCTTGATTCCATGATTCTATAGGGTGGAGTCTGATGAAAGCAGAGTAAAGGGCTAGCCAGGGCAAGGGAGGTGATTCTCCTCCTTTACTCTGCTCTTTGTGTCTGTGCTTTCATGTCTCCCAGCAGAATAAATGGGTAATACAGACATCACCTTGTTTTTCTTTTCACAGCCAATAATCTAATTTCTCTCATTAAAGTCTTCCAATTAGCCTCAAACCAACACACCATGATTTTATGCACTCATCACTGGTCTCCAGAAGACTTTGTGTCCATCTACAGCCAGCCTGGATAAATGACTTAAAATCAAGATCTTCTTTTTGAGTTGTATCAATTCCTTACAGCTCCCCAAATTAGTCTTGTAGCTGTCTGGCAAGCTCAGCTTTTTAGGGCTGTGTAGATTCCTTTCCAGCTTCTCCAATAACAACCATCTTCTGGAGGAAGCTCAAGATTTGCATTTTTACCCCCGCATTTTAGAGCAAATTTGGTCCTTCCCATCTTGTCCATGAGAACTTGGAAGTGCTGGGAAAGTGCTGGGAAAAACAAACTAAAAGCAATGAAGGAATGAACTGTGGACCAGGGCTTTGTGAACAGGGACAAACCAAACTTTTCTTTCTCTGCTGGGATCAAATATAATGAATCAATACTTGAGCCCAGGAGTGGCTCATGGTTTTCAGAGAAACCTTTCTGGAGGAATGGAAGCATTTCCCATGAATAAACTCACTGCTTTAGGGGACAAACATAATTACAAACCCATTCAATGCTATTTTAATACAGTTACCATGTTTTGGGAGAAGGAAAAAGCAGCAAAAGGCAATTAACAGGTCACCTTTCTGTCCTGACTCTTGACACACTGCAACACTGCAAAGGGTGAAATGGAAAATGCTACTCTATCCCTAGAAATATTACATCTCTGAGTGCAAAGAGCCCAGGAGGTTAGCGAGCAATAAACAAAAGTATTGTTGTTATTAGTTTGTGTCCTTGCCTTTATTGAGCCTCATGTTTCTTTGCCAGAAAGAATATTATCAGCTTCCCTCTTTTGCCTCCTAAAATGCCTTTGATCTGTACAAAGTGAGGGAGGGGTATTCTTCAACTCCACTTTTATGCATCTCTATTAAAAACAACCCAACAAAACCAATCACATTTACACCAAGAGAACAGGAGGTAATTCTGATGTAATATATAACATGTCTATTTGAGACATCAATAATTCATGTTTATTATATTTTACATCTCTAGAGATGTACCTCTCAACTGTTTCTAGGAAGATGCATGCAATCAGTGTTCCAAGATGCTGTGTGTATGAGACAGTTTCACCCTGATCCATTGACCTGTGACTGAATTCCCTTTTGTCCCAGTGTCTCGGTTATAATTTAAAGTCCCAGAGACTCAAATATATTTGATAGAACCAATAGCAATCTTACAGAATGCCCTTCCCTCTTCCCCCTTCTTTCCCAAAAAAAAGGAATTTAGATGTAGAGAGAGGAAAAGGTAAGCACACCCAAATAAATAATCTCCCTCTGATTTGGAAGGTAAAAAGAAGAAAAGTTTAACAATAAATTAAAAAGGTATCTGAGGTAGGGAAGTTACAAAGGTGTAGGGAAGGGAAAACAAATACAAAATGTGTAAATACAAGCAGATTTGTGATGGTAATGGGCAGAGCTCATTGCTGTCTGCAACTACCTGAAGGGAGGCTGTAGCCAGGGGAGGTTGGGCTCTTCTGCCAGGCAACCAGCAACACAACAAGGGGACACAGTCTCAAGTTGTGCCAGGGGAGGTCTAGGCTGGATGTTAGGAGGAAGTTGTTGTCAGAGAGAGTGATTGGCACTGGAACAGGCTGCCCAGGGAGGTGGTGGAGTCACCATCCCTGGAGGTGTTTAAAAGGAGAGTGGATGTAGTGCTTGAGGCTATGGTCTAGTGATGAAAGATGCTGGGATCAAGGTTGGTCTGGATGATCCTGGTGGTCCTTTCCAACCACAGCCATTCATAGTGATTAGATGTTGTGTGCTGAGGGATTTGATTTAGTCAAGGACTTGTCAGTGTGAAACTGATGATTGGACACCATGATCTTGAAGGTCTCTTCCAATCTGGGAAATTCTGTGATGCTGTAACGTTTCCATGACCGTGTAAGAACCTGATTAATATTACAATTAGTGGTTGGGGGTGGAGAGAGTTCTGAATACCAAAATTAATCAACAATATTAATTATGGAAAAAAATACCATCTCACATTAATTAATTTCCCTGCTGCAAACATTTAATTCAGTGAGTTTAGCTCATCAAGGTTTTTTTTACTTTGACATTCTTTATCATCTGTTCTTTTTTCTTATCCACTGCTTTTCTGCTGATCCCCATCATCCATCCTTGCAAACAAGGGGGTAAAGAGGAATTTTTACCTTTGAGCCCCACAGTAAATATATGCTCAGAAATCCATTCTCAGCAGATCGCTCATCTACAGTGTTCATTTTGTTTGGAAAGCAAAAAGTAGCAGTGAAGTTTTCCAACTGATTTAGCTAATTTTACTAGCTGTGGGAAGCAGCAGAGTAGCCACCTCTGGGGGAAGAAAAGGACCAGCTGTTGCATGGAAGGAAGGAGATTATTTTCCTTTTTATATTCAGCATCTGCCTTAATCTTCTTTGACCTGTTGAATGATTAAGCTTTGGTGAGATTGTTTGCATGTAGATCTTCCCGAAGCCTCCTCACACTGCATCTATTAAGAAGGATTTGACTCAATATTAACATCCTGCAGATAATTCTGCTGCTTCTTCCTTTCAAAACTAGCATGGTCCCTCTCTGTCACCTGGTCACTGTTGTGTGTGGAGCAAGTAGCCCACTGAACATTAAGCTGTTTCCCCTTTGTGCAACCTCTGCTTGTAAACTTAGGTCAGTGCTAAAAGTGATCATGAATACACATCGTGAAGTCTAGAGCTGTCTGTTACCATGTCTAGATCTGTTGGTGTAGATGTTTCCATCTGTCTAGATGTCTGTGACCATCATGCAGTAGTTTTTCAACTTGAAAATACAAGAAGGGACATAATTACTGAATCCCTAAAACTCAGATAATATTTTGATGCTGTGAAATACTCGGAATGCTTCTCCCTGTTATCTTAGAGGACCAGGAAAAGCATCAGGGCTATGCACTTGTCAGAGGGATCTTCACAGAATCACAGGATGTTAGAGGTTGGATGTGACCTCAGAAGGTCACCCAGTCCACCCCCCACCCTGCCTGCCAGAGCAGAAGCACCTAGAGCAGATCACACAGGAACACATCCAGGTGGGTCCTGAATATCTCCAGAGACTCCACAACTCCCTGTTCCTGGTTTGGAGTAGTCATATCGCTGGGATGAATAAAATGAGTATCTGGCTTGTATAACCACAGAGGCAACTCACAGAAATGGGTTTCAAAAAGCCCACCATCGATTTGGAGTTGTTGGTTATTTGGAACAGCAAATTCCCAGCCTGGGCAGAGCGATGTGCACCTCAGAAAACCTGGAGAGGACCCAAGCTGCTTTGTTCTGCAGCTCACTCGAGCAGGCACTCATTTCATCTATTCCACCACTCGTAGAATACAGAAGGGAATTCTTCACACTGACACAGAAGCACAGAACCACAGAACGTTAGGGATTGCAAGAGACCTTCAGCCATCATCAAATGCAACCCCCCTGCCACAGGAGGATCACCCAGGAACACATCCAGGTGGGGTTTGAAAGTCTCCAGAGGTGCCTCCACAACCTGTGTGCGCAGCCTGTTCCAGTCTCCAGCACTCTCACCTACAAAGATGTGCAGTTCTAGCCAGGATTCAAACTAATTATCACATTTCCACTCAGAATTACCAGCTTAAGGGGAAGCTGGCCACAACAACCTGACAGACACTTAGCCTCTCCTTCCAGAGCACCGAGATTCTCCAGCCTCTAGATGTTTGCAGCAGAACCTCTCTGTCTTTTCACGTTCTGAACCATCACAAGAGCAGCAATTTTGCAGCTGGAAGGAGCTTTCTTCTGCTGTGCCTGTTCCAGACCACAGGATATTTGCTCCCATAATTCATGGAGAATCAGGCACAGAAGTTGGGGCAGGCAAAGAGGGCAGATGAAATGCAGAAGTCTCCTGCTGTGATTCCTCATTGTCTGCTACCTGGAGCAGCTGCTCAAGCTGCTCAGCTCTGATGCCATGCTGCAGCCATTTCTGTTTCCCTCATTAAGATGAGCTATTGCTCCGGAAGACTAAGTCCCAGGACAATGCCCTCAATGTTGCAAAGCTAATTTTGTAGATCACTTCTGTGCCAAGCCAGCAGCCTGGGGTGTACTGAGGCACTGCCAGATTTCCCTTGTCCCTGTCTAATGCATAGACAACACAATGTTACCCTGTAGTTTGTAGATACTCTGGCCCAAATTAGAATCAGCCCTGGGGGAGAATTCTGGTGCATACCAGAATCAAACCTGGCTGAGGAAACAACAGGGAATCAATGAATTACCTTGAATTTCAAATCTCTTGCTCTAAAACTCAAGCCAAGCTGTGCTGATGGATCCGATTCGCTAAATTCAGGATGCTCTAATGCAGTCCCAATGGTTTTACACAGGTTTTGCATCCCAGTTGCCAGGGAACATGGGCATGCATTGTACCATAGCAGAGGGAAGGCATATGCAGGAGGTGGCAGGCAGATCCTTTGCTGCTTAAATTCAAGACAGCTTGCTTGGAATAAGCTCTGTAGTACCACACAAGGTGCAAAGACTTAGAATCACAGAATCAATCAGGTTGGAAGAGACCTCCAAGCTCATCCAGTCCAACCTAGCACCCAGCCCTGGCCAATCAACCAGACCATGGCACTAAGTGCCTCATCCAGGCTTTGCTTCAACACCTCCAGGGAGAGTGACTCCACCACCTCCCTGGGCAGCCCATTCCAATGCCAATCACTCTCTCTGACAACAACTTCCTCCTAACATCCAGCCCAGACCTCCCCAGGCACAACTTGGGACTGTGTCCCCTTATTCTGTTGCTGCTTGCCTGGCAGAAGAGACCAACTCCCACCTGGATACAGCCTCACTTCTTTCATTATAAAGCCACATACCAACAAATTTCATCATACCCTTGTACCACATTGACCTCATGGTTCCTCTCTTCACATCTTCCCTGGTGCAAACAGCTCAGCTCTCAAGTGAGCTTTGCCTCAGAGAGGCATTAGAGCTACTCAAGTCAACTTGAGTAGCTCTGCGTCAAGGACACAGTCTGGAGTTCTTCACAGCCTTCAGCAGCTCTTTCTTTTGGGCCCCAAAAGCACTCAGTTGTGTCTGGATACCTGTCTGCAATAACTGGCAGCTCACCTCATTTAAAATAGGTTTAAGTAACAAAATAGATCAGCTTGGCAGCATGCTGTCAGGAGATTTGTTTTCTCTGCTATTCGAAATACAGGTCCCAAAGCATCAGTAAATCAATTGATAAATTAATTGCCTTGCAGGAACACTTACAAGTAATTAGAGTACCAGACATACAGACTGATCTCTCACTTTGCTAAGAATTCACACTGCTGGTATTCAGGGCAAGAGGAAAACTCTGCCTTCTTCACCTCCCCATTCCAGCATGCTCCTGGAAGAAGGTCAGAGATTGTCCTGCTTCCCAAAATAGGGAAGTTTTGTCAAGTAGGCAACATTTGTCACACAATCCCCTCAAGTCTGCTGACATCTTTCAATTTTTATTGCTTTTTGAACATCCTGAATTAAGCCAGTGAGCCTGGGAGAGCTCTAAACACTGCTTCTGGCATTCATCTGGGGATTTTTTTTCTCTCAACAGCAGGTTAAAGTTAATAAAACTAACAATGATCCCACGTAAAATCATGCAGACAACATTATTTTGTTCACCTGAAGGGAGGCTGCAGCCAGGTGGGGTTGGGCTCTTCTCTCAGGCAATCAGCAACAGAACAAGGGGACACAGTCTCAAGTTGTGCCTGGGGAGGTCTGGGCTGGATGTTAGGAGGAAGCTGTTGGCAGAGAGAGTGATTGGCATTGGAATGGGCTGCCCAGGGAGGTGGTGGAATTGCTGTGCCTGGAGGTGTTGAAGCAAAGCCTGGATGAGGCATTTAGTGCATGGTCTGATTGATTGTCTAGGGCTGGGTGCTAGGTTGGCCTGGATGATCTTGGAGGTCTCTTCCAACCTGATGGATTCTATGATTAACTAAACCCTGGCACTAAGTGCTTCATCCAGCCTCCTCTTAAACACCTCCAGGGATGGTGACTCCACCATCCCCTAGGGCAGTTCATTCCAATGCCAATCACTGTTGCTATGAAGAACTTCTTCCTAACATCCAGCTTAAACCTGCCCTGGTGCAGCTTGAGGCTGTACCCTCTTGTTCTGTCACTGGTTGCATACAACCCTAGGTTTCTACAAATGATTTTTAGAGAAAGAAAGTAGAAAACCACCTGGAAGACAGAGGACTATAATTTTTCCTGCCAGGTGTTCAGCCTACTTGCTTGAAGCTAGAAATGGATTCCTTGGTCCTGTCAATATCCCTGTAAGCCTACGTACAATGATACCAATCACAGACCAGACCCATGTCTAGGCCAGTGTTGTTCTTAACAGGGAACTAAAAAAGCTTTTACTAGCATCTGAAAGAGAATAAGATCTAATTAAAAGAGGAGCACTAATATTTGGTTGAAGAAATACTTTGACAGAAAATCCCACTAATGTTTTTGTCTCTGAATGTAGGACGTTCAGACACAGTGGTGCACTTAGCACAGGGACAACCAATGCTTTATCTGCAGAGAACAGGAGGGCACATTAGTGAAAGCAACATTTCAAGCAGCTAAGAGCACTATTTGCATAAACCACCCCTTTCACATTCTAAAAGCAACAAACAAAAATTAGATATCACTTCTGCAAGCTGCCCTGCACTGGGCAAGAGTCAAAGTGGAATTTATTACTTTGTTGTTGAGGGAATTTAAGCCCAAACCCTTTTGGCTACAAAGAAACAAGTTGTATAGAGAACCCCTGAAAAGGAAAGAGAAAAGCAGGATGAAAAGGAAAAGCAGACACAGAAAAATTAATCTAGGGACCTCCATTAATATTATCTCTTCATCATAGAATCAGTCAGGGCTGGAAGGGACCACAAGGATCAGCCAGTTCCAACCTCTCTGCCATGGGCAGGGACACCCTACCCTAGAGCAGGCTGCCCACAGCCTCATCCAGCCTGGCCTGAAACACCTCCAGGAACAGAGCCTCAACCACCTCCCTGGGCAACCCATTCCAGACTCTCATGCTCAACAACTTCCTCCTCACATCCAGGCTGAACCTACCCCTCTCCCACTTTGCTCCATTCCCCCTAGTCCTGTCACTCCCTGATCACCTAAAAAGTCCCTTCCCAGCTTTTTTGTAGCCCACTTCAGCTCCTGGAAGATCACCTGGGAGCCTCCTCTGCTCCAGCCTGCACAGCCCCAACTCTTTCAGTCTGTGCTCACAGCAGAGCTGCTGCAGCCTCTGAGCATCCTCCTGGCCCTGCTCTGGACACACTCCAGCATCTCCACATCCTTCTTGCAATAGGGACTCCAGAACTAGATATTAACTCCTCACAGGAGGACACAGTTTCATTTCTGGTATGTCAGCCTATTTTTTTTGAATCAATGATTTTTTTCCCCCCATTCCATTAGCTGAATTTTGTGATTGTGCAGAGTTTTGTTAATGTTGTATTCCCTTTAATGACAACAGGATAAAAAGCAGATTCCTTTCTGTGGGCAGTCAGTAATAAGGAACCATTCTTTATAATTAAAATAGAATTATCCTGTGTCCTGAGATTCAGTGTAAACTCATTATGTCTGCAGCACATCTTTAAAAGCAAGCTCATGTGCACAGCAAAGTTATCCAAGGTTACAGTGCCAGCCAGATTTGGTCTGTGAGGCTTTGCCTGTCAATAGTACAACAGGGAGTAGAGAATCCTAGTGGAAGAGACATTTAAAGGTCATCTAGTCCAGCTCTCCTTTAGCCAACCAGGACAACTTCAACTAGATTGGGTTGCTCAGAACCCAATCCAATCTGACTTAGAATGTTTCCAGGGTTGGGGCAATTGCCACCTCTCTGAGCAACTTGGTCCAGTGGTTCAACACTCTCATCATCAAAGGAGGCTCACAGCATATCAGTACTGCTATTCTGTATATCTGGATGGAGGGAGGGAAGCTTTATGATATTTTTCTTTATCCAAGAGTCTAGAAAGCTGCCTGTGCAGCCTGGTAAGCCAGAAACACCACAAGGGCTTTAATGCAAAACCCCTTCACAGTTTTGAGATAAAAGATCATTTCTGTCTTTTGCTCCAGGTTAGAGGAACAAGTGAGGGGGTTTTACGTTACAGAATCATAGAATCAACCAGGTTGGAAGAGACCTCCAAGCTCATCCAGTCCAACCTAGCACCCAGCCCTATCCAGTCAACTAGACCATGGCATCCAGTCTTTTCATGAGCACCCCCAGGGATGGTAACTCCACCACCTTCCTGGGCAGCCCATTCCAATGGCAAATCACTCTCTGTGAAGAACTTCCTCCTAACATCCAGCCTAGGCTTCCCCCAGGACAACCTGAGGCTGTGTCCCCTTGTTCTGTTGCTGCTTGCCTGGCAGAAGAGACCAACCCCACCTGGCTACAATCTCCCTTCGGGTAGTTGTAGTTATGAAGACAAAGGGTCTCAGAGGGACAAACCAGAACTTTATTCATCAATTGACTCAATTTCCAGCATGCCTCAGAGAATTTAAAAGCAGGCTATCTTCTGCTTTCTGGTCCATGTAAAAGGAGCTTGTGACCATGCTGAGAACATGGACTATGCCCCTCTGTTAGGATGATCACAGTGCAATTCACAGCAGCTCAGTTTGCTACAAGATTGCAGTGACTCTTTAAGTCACAGAATTGAAGGCAGACACTAATCAGGAGATCTGAATGCAACTGGCTTTTCAGCCTCTCTGCTGTCCCTTCATTATTCAACAGCCATAAAGTAGTGACAGAAGAAAAGAGCCATAATGCTGACCATGACCACAACAGATCTTCAGGCAGTGCAGGACAGCAGGGTATCCACTGGGATCAGAGACAGCAGTAACAAGATAAAGCAGAAGTACTTCTGACAATGAACAGATGAAATGCAAAGTCTCACCTACTCCAAGTTAAGCACAAGCGTTTCTCACGCGCTCCACTCTCCCCCCAAAAAACCACAAACCCAATAATATGAAAGGGTGGGAGAGCTCCCACAGCAGGCCTAGGGTACAGGGTTTGATGAGGGGGGGTTGATATTACAGGCTCACAGGATGTTAGGGGTTGGAAGGGACCCAAGGAGATCATCGAGTCCAACCCTCCTGCCAGAGCAGGACAATGCTACCTAACACAGATCACAGAGGAAAGTCTCCAGAGAAAGAGACCCCACATGGGTCTGGCATATCCTGCCAGAATCTTGGAGAAGTGGGGAAGGCTGGGAAGGGTCAAGTTTCTAGGCACAGACTGAAACACCCACTACAGAAAAAGCTTTTCAGAGGTAATTATTAACACCTACCCCAAAGCAACTCCTTTCTATTTCTATTCCCATCTCCCATCAGTGAGATGAGACCAGACATCCTGAGGATGCTCATCTCAGCCATCTCCCAGGCAGCGAAAAAGGGCTTGCCTACCTTGGAAACCTTTTGTTAAGGGGAACAAAGACATCTGTGAGAGGAAAGTACATTAAGCAATCAGCACCGAGCCCCCTGCCCATGCTGCCACTCTGGTTTGACACACTCACAGTCCCTTTGTTCTGTTTCACTGAAGAAAATCAACTTATCAAAAGGCTACTGAAGAATAACTCTTGCAGACCATTTCCACATAGTCATCTCCTTCCATAGAACACAGCCAGTGTCTCCCAGAAGGAAATCCTCCACTGATGCATAGCCCAGCACACCTAGGAAGTGTTTTGCCTTCCAACTCTTGCCAAGAAGGACATGTAAAAAGAGTACCAAACAAGAGTGTTTCTCAGTTGTCTGGAAGCTGAAGAACTGTCTGAGTGCTCTAGAAGACAAGCCAGCTGCCATCCCGTGCTCCAATACCATAACAACTTCAATTTACAGCCAACAAAACCCAGGATGAATCTCAGCCTTCACTTAGATGAACCTCAGCCTTCACTTAGATGAACCTCACAGCATTTCCCCCCTGTTTTCTCTACTCATGCATACCCACAAGTAAATATCAGAGTGCTTTTGTGTCTTTTCCTTGTTTTAGGGTGGGGTGAGGTTTTTCCAATAGTTTCATAGTCTATTCAGAGCACTTCTTGAAGTCTTTTAGCCTGGAACTAGAGTATCACTGCTCTATAATTCACTCTGCCTATGCCCAAGCTATTAACTCCAGATGCAATCCAGACTGAAGTAGCTATCAAGTATTCTGGCAGCTGACTGCAGACCTTTGATCTGAAGCCTGGCAAAAAAACCATACCACAGAAAACCAAACCTGAACCTCTACAAAAGAAAGAAAGGGGGAAACAAAGATTCTCCCAGTGTGCTTTTAACGCTCGTTGGTAGGTCCACAGATCTGCTCAAGGGTGTTTCTCAGCTAAAAGAATGCTTTTAGCAGCAAACAGCGTGGCAGAAGTAGATGAAAAAATGGAACTGAACAAACCAAGGATGCAGGGAACAGTTACCAATGAAATGAAGAAATCAGTTTTCTTTGCCTGTCAAAAAAAAACAACCTCCTTGCAATGTGTTACTCCTTGGATAGTTACCAATGCTTCAGCTTTACAAAGGGTAATCATCTTCCAGGCTCATTTGTTTTCCAGTTTAAAGGCAACTGAACTGTTTCTTGTCAATATGAGTGTGCTTGCTTTAATTATGCAGTCAAATGGGTGTTGGAACAACTTTCTGAAGAAAGGAAATGAGGAATGCAAGAGGATGGCAGTTTGTGCTGCTAGGTTCACAGCAGTGAAAAATGAGAGGTTCAAGGCAACCCAAGCTGCCAGTGCTAGAAGCAGGGTCAAGCCATTTACAGTAGCAGCCATCTTTCAGGAACAAGATTACCCTGAGAGCTTCTCAGTTAAACACACATACTCTGATCTTCTTGGCTCCCACCACCAATTCTACACCCATACTCTGAGTTCTGGCTTTCACCACCTGGATTCTGCACACTATTGAGCTTTTCTTAGCCATGATGCTCTTGTGAGACCCCACCTGGAGTACTGTGTGCAGTTCTGCAGCCCCCAGCACAAGGAGAACATGGAACTGATGGAGCAAGTCCAGAGGAGGCCACGAAGATGCTCAGAGGGCTGCAGCAGCTCTGCTATGAGGACAGGCTGAGAGAGTTGGGGCTCTGCTCTGCAGTCTGGAGAAGAGAAGGCTTCAAGGAGACCTTGGAGTGGCCTTCCAGTAACTGAAGGGGGGTACAGAAGAGCTGGGGAGGGACTATTGACAAGGTCTTGTAATGACAGGATGAGGAAGAATGGGCTTAAACTGGCAGAGATGAGATTGAAACTGGATGTTAGGAAATAGTTGTTTGCAGTGAGGGTGGTGAGACACTGGCACAAGTTGCCCAGGGAGGTTGTGGCTGCTCCCTCTCTGGAGGTGTTCAGAGCCAAGTTGGATGAGATTTTGAGTGACCTGTTCTAGTGGGAGGTGTCCCTGCCTGTGGTGAGGGAATGGAACTAGATGATCGTTGAGGTCCCTTGAAACCTAAACCATTCTATGATGCACAACCCCTTGAGGAAAGGAGTTAGTGGTCCCATGTAACAGTTCAGGCACAACTTTGACTGGTTCACCAAATTCTGGACATCTCAAAGCCTAATCATATATTCCAAGAGAACTACTTTGACTTTGTGGACTTTCTGCTTGGTGGAAAATATAGCACTGCAGAAGCGGAGCTGAGCAACTAGATGTAGAGCAAGGACAGAAAAGTGAAGCACTTCATAGGAGGTCAGCTAAAATGTGTTATTCCACCTGAAATGGAAAAAAAGATACACAGAGAGGGAAAAGGGTGAAGGAGGAAGATAGAGAGCAATCAAGTTCTCCACACTGCCCACTTCAGTACCATCGAAGTCTGATTGTCAGGCTGGCTGGTTCTCAGGGTGGGAAAGTAAGAGGAGTCTGAAGGGAAAAATGTAAAATTTAAAGAAAAAAAAAGAACCAAACAACCCCCCCCAAAAAAAAATGTTAATGCCAGCATGGTGCAGAGTGGAAACCACGAGGGAGTTGCTCTGAAGCAGCACAGAACTGAAAACTGGCTTGGAAGCATGAGCAAGCCAAATGATGCCCATTTGCACCACCCATTTGCAACCCACTTGCACCACCAGGTTTGCAGGCCAAATATTTCTGTTCTTTGTGAAGAAGCCTTGAAAAATGTGTCTACAGTTTTTCCTCCCTAGAGGACTAAGCTGGTCTAGGCTGGATGTTAGGAGGAAGTTCTTCCCAGAGAGGGTGATTTGCCATTGGAATGGGCTGCCCAGGGAGGTGGTGGAGTTGTCCCTGGAGGTGTTGAAGCAAAGCCTGGATGAAACACTTAGTGCCATGGTCTGGTTGACTGTCAAGGGCTGGGTGCTAGGTTGGATGATCTTGGAGGTCTCTTCCACCCTGCTTGATTCTATGAAAACTGCAAAAGATGAAGGTTTACCAAAGTATTTTATGGAATTTCAATCAGTTCTGGGATTTGTATGAAAACAACTCAGGAAAAGCACCAGAGAAATTGCTCGCTCCTTGGGCAAAAAATTGGTCAGGCATTGGAATGGGCTGCCCAGGGAGGTGGTTGAGTCACCAATCCTGGATGTGTTTAAGTCATTTGGATCTGGTACTTGAGGATACAGTTTAAGGGTGAACTTTGTAGAGTAGGGATAAGGACTGGACTTAGTCATCCTGGAGATCTCTTCCAACCAGAGTGTTTCTGTGATTCTGTGAAGACAAGCACAGGGCAGCTGCCACAAGGATCCCTAACAGACAACAGCACAAAGAATTCCACATAGCAGTTTCCAGTGTAAACAAACCAGTTTGTGCAAGGAAATGAAGCCACCAAGTAAAAGCCATAGTCTCTTGTCAGGTATGTTTCAAACAAGATTCCTTTTAGAGACAAAAAGGAAACTCAGTGTAGTGAAACCTTTGCATAGTATCACCTTCTTTATAGGATCTCCTATATGAAACAAGAACAGACAGTGAAACCTTTGCATGGTATCACGGGCTCACAGGATGCTAGGGGTTGGAAGGGACCCAAGGAGATCATTGAGATCAACCCCCCTGCCAGAGCAGGGCAATACTATCTAACACAGATCACAGAGGAACACATCCAGACAGGCCTTGAAAGGCTCCAGAGAAGCAGCCATCAGTATCACCATCACAAGTATCACCTTTATAGGATCTCCTATATGAAACAAGTACAGACAGCTAGCAAGTATTCCTCATCCTGCCTCTCACACTAAAATGTCCTGTTTTCTATGTCCTTCTGAATGCCATGCAGACAAGTAAACACCCTCTGCTAGACAAACACCTCCTTGATCTTCCCATAAAGGCTAAGGCTATGTGAGATAGAAGCCATGCACTGACTAGGAGACATGAAACATTTGCCAGGGTGAAGAGCTGCAAACCCATGCAATAGCACAGGGAGTTTCACTGCATGGAAGCCCAACTGAGAAAGGACAATTTAAGAACAAAAGGTGGGGGGAAAGCTCACCTTCTGCAGGTTTGTCTAGAGGCCTCCACTCCAGTCCAGGAGCAGGCAGATTAAGAACCTGGTTGGATGGCTGTCTTGTAGAAAGCTCCTTGAAGTCAAACCAGTATAAGCATCAGAGCTGTTGGCTTTCATCCTTTCACTGCTTTGCAGGTGTCTTTGAATGAAGAAGCAGGTTTCTTCAACTTCACACTCTATCAAAGCTCAATGACTTAATGTTTGCCTGGTGTTGAGAGCAGCTTGGGGCTGGCTGGTAGCTCTCAGCCATCCCACTCTTGCACTAGTTCCCAAAGCAGTAAATGCAAGGGCAGGAGCTGTGGAGGCATCACATCTCACCGTGCCAAGGCACCTACAGTGAAGCAGACTCACACTGCTAAGTACCAGACACAACTTCTTTGTCAAGCACTAGATTGCAGGGCCAGAGGATCTGGCAACTATGAAATTCCCCTTGGAAATATGCCAGGGACATTTCAAACATACATTTTGGAGCTGGCATGTAATTTAAATTCCCCCCCCCTCTATTTTTAGGAGAGGTTATGCAATTTGTGTAATGGAGGTCATAGGTGCTAATGGAAAACATCTTCTGTGGAAGACAGCACTCTGTTTGTCTAACAGCCTGGAGCAGAGTGATCAGAGATCAGGAAGGGAAGGAATTCAGCTTGTGCTCGTCAATCAGTAAGGAAAGATGACTATAATTAATTATTATAACACAGCTACCTAACAAGGTGTGCTGCCATTCACTGGTGTCCCAGAGCACAGCTGGAAATCTCCCACTGGAAATCTCTTTGACAGAAAGAAAGGCAAAACAGGAACCACTTGACTTCATGTCAGAGATTTGCCAGGGTGTGAATGTAGCTTTAGGCTTTAAGAATCCACATTGCTTGCTCATTCACCTCAGAATAAACATTACCAACAGTGACCCAACTCAGGCTGAAGATTGGCTTGCTGCTAACGGCTGGAACTCTAAGTCTTCTCCAGGTCTCCTGGTCCCTCAGCCTCTCTTCATCAGCCATGCCCTCCAGTCCTCTCATCATTGAGCTCTGTGGTAAAGGGTTGGACTTGATGATCTGTGAGGTCTCTTCCAACCTTGGTGATACTGTGATACTGTGATCATCCTCATAGCCCTCCACTGGATATTCTCCAGCAGATCCCTGCTCCTCTTAAACTGGGGAGCCCAAAACTGAATGCAGTATTCAAGATGAGTAGAGGGGGAGGAGAACCTCCCTTGAGCTGCTGGACACACTCTTCTTAATACATGCCAGGATCCCATTGGCCTTCTTGGCCACAAGGGCACATTGCTGTGCCATAGTTAACTTCTTACCCACCAGCACTCCCAGGTCTCTCTCCCCAGGACTGCTCTCCTGCAGAGAGAGGTGAATTACTAACAGCCATGGCCTTTCCCTAAAGAACAAACCATTAACATTTTCCTTCTTAATCCCTAGGAAAGGTAAATGTGCGACACAAACAGCATCCTGCTTTTTGTTTCCTCCAAGACAAAGATTAGATTCCACTCTACACATTTTCCTTGCAGCAGTGTCTATATACTGCAGAATTCCATGTTAAAAATCAAAATCAGTTCAGAAAGGTGCCTGCAATGTGTCTTTTATTTGGTGACCATGACCTTTAGAAACTACTCAAGCTGCTGTTTAACATTTCAGCAGCAAACGCAGTGTAATGCACAGAAGACCATCCTCAAAGTTCACAAAGCTGTTTGCATAGATGAGAAAAACAACAAAGACTAAAAGTTTGTAACTGGAGGAGGTGTGGGGAGGAAAGAGCTGCAGGTTCCTTCCAAGTGCTGGCTTCAGCCAGCAGGTTTTCTCATGCACTGATGTTGACACTTCTGACCTCTTTCAGCTGTTTGCAAGCAGCTTGGTTCAAAGTTCAGACAAATCACCAATTCTTCAATGCACTCTTCTCTTGGATCCAATCCTCCCCGCTTCTGTTAGGCTTTTTCCTGCAGCTGTGTGGCAGAGCAGAGTCAGAGAGGATGGAGAAAGGTCTCTGATGGACCTAGAAGGTACAAAACTGCTTTTGGTCTAGCATTAGTGATTCCTGAACTGAGGTCTCTTCAGTCAGAAAAAACAGCTTGGATGTGGTGGTTTGGGTGTTCATCCCCCCCTCCCCCACCACTTCAGAAATCACCCAGACTAGACTCAGCAGCTCTGGAAATTGAATGAAGTTTATATTTACAGCTTAGCTCAATATACAAGCAGAGATTTACAGTACATACAGTTATAGACAGAAATAGACAAGGTAAAAGGTAATGCAGAAACACAACAGCCCTCCCAGAAACCTGAGTCCCCAGGAGGGGCTCCCAACCACCCTTCCACCTTCTCCCACCCCTCTCTACCTTACCCCAGATGTTGCCTTGTGCCCAAGGAAGAATGGAGGGTTGGCCAGAGGGGTTAGGAAGCAAGTGGATTAATCAGAGAGACAGAAGGTGAGGTCAGAGACATGCAGCCCAGAGCCCAGTCAGAGAGCAACTCCCTTATCTGTGTTTGGATTCTTGCTCTTATACATTTCAGCAAGCCCATGAGTGAAGTAGACATCACCATTGCTTCCCTTTCACAGCCTGTGATCTAGTTCTTCTCAGCAAAACATTCTAGCTAGCTTCAAACTAGCACAATGGAGTATGTCAGCACTGGACACACCAGTGGCTGCTTCTGAGTCTTTGATGCTGCCAGTGTTGGGATGACTTCAGATAGCTCAAAGGCTCAGGTAGACCCAGAGGAACAATTTCCTTTTGAGCTTTTATCTGTCACCAGCAGGAACTGAGGCTTCAGCAATGATAAACTCACTACAAAATAATATCAGCTTTGGGCTTTGTGGTTTCTTCCCTTTGCCTAAAATACTGCACACACATTATTGAGAGTCTCGAGACCCTTCCTGTTTATCCCAGCACTAAGTGCCCCATCCAGGCTTTGCTCAACCACCTCCCTGGGTAGCCCATTCCAATGCCAATCACTCTCTCTGCCAGGAACTTCCTAACAACATCCAGCCTAGACCTGCCCTGGCACAGCTTCAGCCTCTGTCCCCTTGTTCTGTCCCTGGTTGCCTGGCAGCAGAGCCCAACCTCACCTGGCTACAGCCTCCCTGCAGGCAGCAATGAGCTCTGCCCTGAGCCTCCTCTGCTGCAGGCTGCACCCCCCCAGCTCCCTCAGCCTCTCCTCACAGGGCTCTGCTCCAGGCCCCTCCCCAGCTTTGTCGCCCTCCTGCGGACACCTTCCAGTACTGCAACATCTCTCTTGAATTGAGGAGCCCAGAACTGGACACAGCACTCAAAGTGTGGCCTGAGCAGTGCTGAGCACAGGGGCAGAAGAACCTCCCTTGTCCTGCTGGCCACACTGCTCCTGAGCCAGCCCAGGATGCCATTGGCTCTGCTGCCCACCTGGGCACTGCTGGCTCATGTTCACCTACTCTCTACCAGTACCCCCAGGTACCTCTCTGCCTGGCTGCTCTCAGCCACTCAGTCCCCAGTCTGTAGTGCTGCTTGGGGTGGTCGTGGCCAAAGTGTAATGTGCTGGAAAGGCTGCTCTGGTACAGCAACAGCACCACTGGAATAAAACAAGTCACTGAGGGAGCCATAAAACCACATTTTCATTATTACTACACCATAACTTCTCCAAGCAGGCCAGTCCTACAACAGATCCAACTTTGCTGGCAGAAAGCTTTGCTTCCCAGAAAACCCCAAACAGCTTCTCTCACGACATAATTTTCTAAGCCCTACTGCCAGGACCCCCTAGATAAATAACCTCCCAAGGTGTTTGTAGCATAGTCCTCTTCCCACAGCTGTTTGTCCAAAGAATGGGCTTGAAATGTCCACTGAGCTACTCAGTGGCAGTAAGTTACAAATAATTATTGATTTAGCTTTCTAGCAGAGTCAAGCATTCAACCTGTTCTCTAACATCCAAGTACATATCCCACTCTTAAATCCTGCCAGGAAAGCAAAGGATTTCTGCCAAACTAGTTTATTGCTGTTGTCTTTCCCCCACAGCTATATCAGCCTTCTGCAGAGGGATTGATTTTACACTCTAGTCTGCTACAAACAAGTGCCTTCCTGATAGACCTGCTTTTCCCCCAGGTTAGTGCTAAGAACAGAACACCCTCTTGACCCTAATCCCAACTAAATACCTATAGCAAATATTCTTCCTGCAAACCTCATATGTACACTTTGTGACAGTGGCAATACTGGCAGGGAGAGACACAGTTTAGCAGTGCCACCAGATGATTTCCCATGCTGTTCATCTTACGTTGTCCAGCTTTGTTCAGTGCCAGACACCCCAATAACAGGAGACCACGAGAGCTAGCTTCATAAACACCTGCTCTACTCTGAAAAACAGGCTTGCAGAAGAGATCTCAGTGATGGGGATTCTTTCTTTACTGAAAAGCACCTCCAAGATGAGCAAAAAGCCAGAAAGCTCCCTTTCAGACTGTTGCATAGCCACTGCTCTGGTTCCACTAGCTCACTGCACCCTGGCAGACACTCTCTGCATGCTGCATGCTTATAAAGCTATTATCTAAATCCCTCAGGATCTGTCCATGCACATTTAACACAATGTTTATCAGCTCTAAGTGCCATACAGATAAGATGTTTAAATCATTCCAAGCAGCCCGTACCTAAATTGGCCAAATAAATTGCTGTCGATTTCGGTTCAGTTTATCACACACATCATTCTGATGCTGCTCTCCACAAAGGCTCTGAAAATCACAGAATCAAACAGGTTGGAAGAGACCTTCAAGATCATCCAGTCCAACCTAGCACCCAGCCCTAGCCAGTCAACTAGACCATGGCACTAAGTGCCCCAGCCAGGCTTTGCTCGACCACCTCCAGGGACAGTGACTCCACCACCTCCCTGGGCAGCCCATTCCAATGCCAATCACTCTCTTTGCCAACAACTTCCTCCTAACATCCAGCCTAGACCTCCCCTGCCACAACTTGAGACTGTGTCCCCTTCTTCTGGTGCTGGGTGCCTGGCAGCAGAGCCCAACCCCAGCTGGCTACAGCCTCCCTGCAGGTAGTTGCAGACAGCAATGAGCTCTGCCCTGAGCCTCTTCTTGTCCAGGCTGCACACCCCCAGCTCCCTCAGCCTCTCCTCACAGGGCTGTGCTCCAGGCCCCTCCCCAGCTTTGTCGCCCTCCTGTGGACACCTTCCAGTACTGCAACATCTCTCTTGAATTGAGGAGCCCAGAGCTGGACACAGCACTCAAGGTGTGGCCTGAGCAGTGTTGAGTACAAGGGCAGAAGAACCTCCCTTGTCTTACTGGCCACACTATTCCTGATCCAGGCCAGGATGCCATTGGCTCTCCTGGCCCCCCTGCTGGCTCATGTTCAGCTACTCTCTACCAGTACCCCCAGGTCCATTCTCTGCCTGGCTGCTCTCAGCCACTCCGTTCCCCACTTATTGGGCAAAATAATCAGAATTCAATTGTTACTGTATTTATTTCAAGTCACAGATCATTACCAACCATTGATGCACTACTAAAGAGAGAAAGCTGAAATCTCTTTAAACCTCAATTTACTTTTATATATGTGTGTGTGTGTATATATATATGTCAGTTCCATTAGCATGCCTGCTTTGAGCCTTTGAAATAATTGGCAGTGGCTCAGTCACAAACATACCTTTCATCGTTTAAAAGCCCACAAATGTCTTTCTGCTCATCCTGTCCCACTGCCTCCACTAAGAGCAGCCCAGCAGGCATTCGTTAAAGCTCTCCTTTGAAGTACCTTTCTTCTGATGTTATGGCCATATCTCCTAACCTGACCTTGTGAAAGAGGTGATAACGCTTTTCACTCTCTCATTTCCATGTAATTTAGAGCCCATGTCAAGCAAGGAAATGAGAAACAATGATTCTGAAAAGGTGGGGGGTAAAAAACAACAAATCACCACCCCCTGGGTTTGAATCCTCACCTGTGATACCTGTTCCCTGCTGCTTCTGCTTGCTCACAGAGGGACCTTAGAGCTCGACTTTCATGCAGGGAAAAGTCAACATCTGCACACACTCTAGGGGAACCTTTATTGTATCCACGTGGAGATGCTGATCCAGAGCAACAGCAGGCACACACTGCCCACAGCTACCTGCTGCCGGTCCTGGAGATCTGCTCTAATTGAGAGACAGCACTTGTGGTTCACTCCCCTTTGCCACAGCCTCCCACTAAACAAACAAGCCAGGACCCACAGGGTTAGGTGCAGAAGCAAGAAATGACATGGATGACTGAGGAACTGGAGCCTGATGAGGAGAGGCTGAGGGACCTGGGGCTGTTTAGGCTGGAGAAGAAGACTGAGAGGGGATTTAATCAATGTCTATACATATCTGAGAGCTGGGGGGCAGGAGTGGGGTGTGGGGACAGGCTCTGCTCACTTACTCCCTGGGATAGGACAAGGAGCAATGGATGGAAGCTGCAGCACAGGAGGTTCCAGCTCACACACTACGGGAAACTTCTTTACTGTAAGGGTCCCATAGCACTGTAACAGGCTCCCCAGAATTGTGGAGTCTCCTTCTCTGTAGACTTTCCAGGCCTGTCTGGCTGTGTTCCTGTGTGACCTGAGCTAGATTGCGTGGTCCAGCTCTGTCAGGGGAGGTTGGACTGAATGATCACCTTGGGTCGCTTTCAACCCCTAACATCCTGTGAGCCTGTGACCTATTGTGAAATGATAGACTGCAAACTCAGGCACATTCTGCATCTAATTGCAGAGGTGTGGCAGGTGCATCTCCTGGAAAGGTACTGCATCCTCCTGCTCTGCTCTGCAGTGCTGTTGCTCAAGCAGGGGTCATGCTCTGCATTGCATTTCTTGGTACCTTCAGTCATCAAGTCCATATCCACATGTTCCCACCATTGCTCAAGTTCTACAGCAGTCCACACTACTTCTTCCTATGCTTACACAGAAAGAGCTTCTAAGGTGTAAAGAGCATCTCCAAGGCATTTATGCTATGACAGTACAAAAGGGTTACAGCTTCCTAAGCTACCTCCTGTTCTGGAGCTCTTCTGTATGCCTGGATTTTTGCAATGCCTTCATTATTGGAACACTTATATCAATGTCTCATTTAATTGGTTCCATGCCAGTGGATTTCAGTCCACATCAGACTGTTTTTGAGCAGTGCTAAATTGTGGCTGACTACATATCAGGACCACATGAACCTTTCCTGAGTACATGGCAATGATGGCTAGAAATTGAAAAATACCTTTTCTCAGACACTGGGGGTGGATATTAAGGGAAGATTGGAGAACTGTGTTCAGGAGAAATGCATTTTGAAGGTAGAAGACAGAAATAAAAGTGTAGCAAAGAAGTGATAACCCTTGCCCTTGCATTAGGAAAACTTGAAAGCACATTGGCAAGGTACTGCACAAAATAGAGAGCAAAGAGAGGTTTCTTGCCAGATCCTAACATGATCTTTCTGGGCAGTTTGAAGTCCATGGTGGTCTTCACATCCTGGTCCATTTCACTGTGAAATTCAGGTTGTAAATTACCTTCCCCAATTTTTGTGGTGAATAGATATTGAAATTTCCCATCACACAGTTCTTTGTTTCTGCCCAAAAACCAGCCCCAAAACAACCCACAAAAATAATAACAACAACTTTTTTGGATCATAGATTCAAGCAGGTTGGAAGAGACCTCCAAGCTCATCCAGTCCAACCTAGCACCCAGCCCCATCCAACCAAACCAGACCATGGCACTAAGTGCCTCATCCAGTCGTTTCTTGAACACCTCCAGGGACAGCGACTCCACCACCTCCTATTCTTCCAAATTCTCAAATGCTTTATCCATTACTAATTATTCATCATGTTCCCTCAGAACAATGAAATTAAGGGTGGAAAAAGTGTTACTTTTTATTCTTGTGCTCTCATTCCACTAAATAGAACAGCTGGGGGGCTGCCCAGGTAAAAGGTGCATGTGTCAACATCTCTTTTCTGTCTGGATTTGGAAAGGAGTAATGAAGCAGTAATGTTTCAGCAACCCTCTGCCACCTGACAACTCTTTTCAGAGTATCCTTTAGATCTAAACACTTGAGGCTGACAAGGACTTACTAATTTTCACTTTAATTCCCTAGGAAAAAAAAATGAAGGCTTAAGAGGAAGATAAAAATTAAAACCAGAAAATTATAGTGCCTTATGTTAGAAGATATTTGGGCTTATGCAAATAATTTATCTGCTTTCTTCTCTGATTCTGCCAGCCTTCAGAGAGCAAGGTTTAAACTTTAGAGTGCTCATTTCAGTTAGAAAGAATAGCCCAAAACACAGAGTGGCCCAGTGAGGAGCAGTTTACACAGCCCATTGTACAGATGCATTGTACTAGATGCTCTTTTAGAGGTCCAACCCAAATCATTCTACGTTTCCCTCTGTTGGCTTTGCTCTGCCCATGAAAATGCACAGCCTAACTCGGGAGCTGAGCATCCAAATCCATCTGTTAGGACTCAAATTGCTTTCAGTCAGGGATCACAAGAGAAGGGAAAAGCTGCTGGTTTGTAATGCAAAAGCTGAAACAGTTTGCAAATGTGCAGGAGAGCACATCAATGACATCTGCTTGTGGATTGTCTTAACCTTGCAGCAGCTATGGCTGCAGAGCTGATGTCTCTTCCCACAGCTCCCCAGGGAAAAGCATACAATAGCCAAAATTATCAGGACAGATATTTATTTTTCCCCTTCTGGTACTGACATCTACCCCCTAAGAAACTAATTCAGCAAATGAATATTTGCCACTGTCCATAATGTGTGATAATTCACCCCATGCTGTATTCTATGTGCCTAAACAAGGAGGGCAAGTAGTAAATGGAATGTGGTCACTTTTGTCTTATGCCTGCCTTGCAGAACAAGAAAACAACCCACTGCACATCATCAAGTCATAATGATAAATAATGATGCTCACATTTAAACCACCAAGGCTCTGCAGCTAGTACAGCACATAGGGGATGATGAGCCCTGCTTCAGGCAAACAAGAAGATGCTGTCAGTGCCTACCAAAATGGCAACAGCCCCCACTGGGGCAGGGAGAAGTGACTAATATAAATAAGAAGATTTCATTTTGTGCCTGAACCCAGGACACATGAAAATGGGCTGCTGTGTTTGAGACTGGAATTTTAGATGCTGCTTAGGTCAAGAAAAGTTTTCTGCTCCTCTTCATTTACTGTTGCTCCCCAAGAGTCAAATGCTTCTTCCCATCCCATGCCCTCCATTTTTCCTCCTGATTACAAAGCTGTTTTCCTCCAGTCAAAATAGAGAAGTGAGGACTGTGTCTGATGTAATTACAGCAGCTCATTCTAGCCCAAAATGATGGCATCAGTTAGTCACATAACTGCTGCCACCAGTAACAGAGAGGAACAAAAGCCAGGTCTAAGCAGAAAATTAAGTCAAATAAATTAAAGAACAAATAGCCCTGATGGAATCAGAACCTGCTCAGAGGCATTTTATGAGTAAACTATCTCAATCAATCCAATAAATTCTGTAGTTATCCACTCAGTACTGCTTCTACCCCACTCAGTGAGTTTTTACAGAGAATTTTAGTGAGAGACAAACTGCTACATTAAGAATCAGGACAGTAGAATATCAGCTCTTCTGTGTGCAGAAGAGCCATCTCCTGCCCAGGTGTTAGGTGGATTGAATCATATTGTCACACAAGATGAAACATTTGCCTGGCTGGATTCAATTTCCCTCCGATTTATGAAGAGTTCTCATGAACTCTGAAGAGCATTGAAGGAGCTTAAGTCTAAACAGGAAAATCTCCAAGCCTCAAAAGAGTGGTTTGATGGCTCACTCTGCTTGCAAGCTTCCAAGTACCCCATCTGCCTGATTTGAAACATCCATGTGAAACCAGCTATCTCCTTCCAGGCAAGTGTGGGGACCATCAGCCTGGTGCTCTTAGGAAGCTTCTCTATCTGCCTTGCTGGGCTGATTCACTGAGACAGATACAACCTCTGTCCGTGTCTACAGTGCACATTTAAACCACTTTGTCCTGCTCTCTACCCCAATTTGTCTTTCCATGTAAGGTACAGAACAGTCCATCAGGAGACAATTTGCTCCCAGTATCAGCTCCACTGTCTGGATCTGGATACAAACTAAAACCAGTGAAAGAATCATAGAATGGGTTGGGTGGGAAGGGACCTTTAAAGGTCATCCAGTCCAACCCCCCCTGAAGTCAGCAGGGACATCCTCAACTAGAGCAGGTTGCTCAGAGCTCCAGCAGCCTGACTGTTCCCAGAGATGGGCATCTACAACATCTCTGGGCAGCCTGGGTCAGTGTTTCACCATCCTCATGCAGACTGTAATTTCACACTGAGAATCCTCCAGCCCCCAGTTCACTGCCTCAGAGAGAATTAATTCAATACCTATTGATCATCTCGTTGCAAGGTAAGTGCTGAGGAGAGGTGGCATCATGCTCAGTAGTTACCAGGAACTAAGTTGCTGAAGTGTTATGGTAAAGTAACACTAACAACTCATCACTTCCACAAGTGGTGTAAAAATGAAAACATTATTAATGCAGCATGGTTTTAATCATTAGCCTGATAAGCTCTGGAAATGTTTCAGGGCAATTCAGCCCAGGAAGAAGACTGAAAAATCCTCTTAATTAGAGCTCATTATGTAGCTACACACAGAGAGAGAAAAAGTCCAGCAAAACATGCTAGAAGACTGCAGTCATGGAGCAGCAGCAGAAGTTCATTTCTTCATGACTCCAGAACTAGAGGAAGCAGAAAAGCTTCATCCTCTCTGCTCACAAAATTAGGAACACAAGGAAAAAAGAATTCTGCCCTTACGTTCAACTATCTTCTGCAGCCCTACAACCTTTTCTAGAGTTATAGTTCCCTTTATTACCAACACAGATGGTGCTCATTTGCTGTGGTCAAGAATTAGGTGCCATTGAACCACATTTTGAGATGCTGGGCAGTGAAGGCCAGAGAGACTGAAATGGGGGAGGACAAGTAGAACCCAAACACTGTTTCATGGGGATGTGGCATGAGTCAGCATAGCAAAGGCAGTGACAGTGTCATCAAGGACTATCTCATTAAAATAAGGCAGCACAGAATCCTCTCTCTGATTGAATGTCTACTTAATGCTACACACCTCCCCCTCACAGCTTCAACTCATCATGCACCACAGAGATTATCAAGCCATCAAAGGCTCTAGTGGAAAGAAACTATTCAAAGGAGATTATCTTTGGGGAAAAATATTTTGAGGCAACAGAAGTGACTCAAGGAAAGACTTCTTCTGCCAGAGCCCTGGAGCAGGCTGCCCAGAAAGGCTGTGGAGTCTCCTTCCCTGAAGGCTTTCATAGAATCAACCAGGTTGGAAGAGACCTCCAAGATCATCCAGTCCAACCTAGCACTCAGCCCTGGCCAATCAACCAGACCATGGCACTAAGTGCCCCATCCAGGCTTTGCTTCAACACCTCCAGGCACAGCAACTCCATCACCTCCCTGGGCAGCCCATTCCAATGCCAATCACTCTCTCTGCCAACAACTTCTTCCTAACATCCAGCCTAGACCTGCCCTGGCACAACTTGAGACTGTGTCCCCTTCTGTTCCTGCTTGCCTGGCAGAAGAGCCTAACCCCACCTGGCTACAGCCTCCCTTCAAAACATTCCTGGATGTGATGCTGGGCAACCTGCTCTGAGTGTTGAACTAGAAGCACTCCAGAGGTTCCTTCCAACCCCCATCACTCTGTGACATGATTCTGTGTGATTTTCTCTATTACCTTCAAGAGGACATCACCATAAGAATGGACTAATGCAATAGTAAATTATATCTGACTGATTTAGAATGGTCAAGAGGAAGTGTACACTGACATATTTGTCCACATAGCTCTTCAGATGCATGAGGAAGAACAAATCCAAGTAACAACACCCAAGAAGCTCAGAGTCATGCAGCAGGGCAGGTTATTCCAAGGTAAACAAACAGACTCAGCCACAAATAATTGCCAAGCACCATGTTTACAAAAGCAAACACAAGAACAGTTATGGCATTTTTCTGACTTAAATATAATCCTGCAGTCTCCCCCAAAAGCCACCAATCTGAGTTGGCAAAGGCAACAGGAACACAACATAGAAGCTGGGTAATTAAAGCTCCACCTCATTAGCTCTGCCTGTGATCCTGAGGCTGAAGGTTTCCCTTAGTTTGAGGAGTCTACCACAAGCTCCATCAAAGGTAACACACAGACAGCCCTTGCCTCATAGACCTGTTCCTCTAACACTGATGTAAGCTTCATGTCAGGACTTCCTAACACCTCTAGCGTACCAAGCCCGTGGTGCTCTGACTCTAGGAAGAGAGCAGGCTTTGCAATACTGCTAGACAGAGGTCACAGTTTCAAAGTGACTTCTCTCTAAATGACTTTGGGAGGTGTCTGGGTGACAGTTGTTGTCATCAGGTTAAGCTGCACAAAACCAAGTTATAATATCCTCACCATAGCTTCAGTGAATTTGGGAGCAAGGTTGAAAGCCATTAAGGGAGTGGGTTTCTGGTCCAGTCTCCCAACAGGAAAAGCAGGAGCCAGAAACACAGCTGATCCTAAGAAAAAGACACTATCCCAGTCTCTGAGAATGAGAACCAGATCCAACAAGCCAGGCCCTTGCTGATCTTTCCTGAACCTTTCCTGTAATGAGGAGACAGTACTCTGCTTCCACGAATGCAAGGATCCACAGCTCTTCAGGGACACCAGTTAAACCCTAGGAAAGGCAAAAATCCACACACACACCCAAAAAGAAGGATTTATCTGGACATAGACTTGCCAGATTAAAAGCAACAGGATACAAATCTTGGCTCTTCCTTCAGAAATAAGTTACATTCCAGGTCAAATTCTGTCAAATAAGAAAGAGAAGCAAAAACACAAGGTGGAAGAGACATAAACAATACTTTCTTCCCAGGAAACTAAATCTTTCATTAAACATTTCCCTTAGTCTAAGTCTTATCTGTCACCTGCTTGACACAGTACCACGATGTAATTAGACTGGGAACTAATACTGATTCCAAGAGGAATTGGAATGTGATGCAGAAATAATTAGGTGGCACTAAGAGCTGAACTACTACAAGAGATGCGATAGTCAAAGATAGAAATGAAGGTACAGTTGGTGTACTTCATACTAAGTTCTACTGTGAAAGGACTTCAACTGAAGACATCCCAGATGGATTTCGGGGTCTCACCAGTGGCCTCAAGCCCATACTTTTGGCTAGTAAAGGAGCAGCTCAGTTCAAATGTGCCAGCTGGGGAAACCAGGCACAAAGTGACTCTGTTAACTGCCTTGAGATGAAGTCATCTTGTCAGCTCCCAGCCAATAAAGACATCATGTGCAACACTGAAAGAAACCAACACCATGATCTTGACAGCAAAACCAAACCAAGAAACATAGCTAAAGGTCATTTCTCTACTTCACTTGGATATTAAAATGATTTCATCTTTTTAACTGATGACCAAATCAGTCACTACACACACCCACACCCAGACCATCAGCTGGGATCCCCACACTGGCAGTCTCACAACACACAGTTGTATGTTAGCCACCTGAAGCAGACAGGACAAGCTTGTCTTGCAGATTTCCTTTTTATGGAGGTTATCTGGAGAACAATGACCTTTAAGCAAGCAATTTATCATGTTTCCCCACTACAAAAGAACTCAATACTGCAGCAGTTCTGCAATTTCCCAATCGATAGGTTTTAACTGGCAGCACCACAAGCAGCTGCCCATTTGTTTTTGCCCTTTTTTTGGCAGAGCTGGATGGGTGCAGCCTTGTGCACAGTTTGACAACACTGAGAATGTTGTTTTCCATTCTACTGGTTTTTCTTTATGCAGAATGCATGCAAGGCAAATTAAGTGAAGAGCCTTGAAAACACAAAGCATCCCACCAACATGCACATAATGGCACCAAAGAGGACTCCTGAAACTCTTGTTTCTTCCTGCAGATTTAGTTTTCACACAGAGGGACTAACTGTGAATTCCTGGGGAAATCTTCCACGAGAGGAAAAGGCACACCTGGGAATTATCAGATAAGTCTTCGTGGTCCCAAGAGGAGTAGGGCAAAGAGGAAGGACCACAGCCCAGCAGCAGACTTGTTGCATATTATCCAGGCAGGAAAGGTCTCAGATACTGAGATGAAAAAAGAAAACCAAAACCAAAGACAAATGTTTGTGGGAAGGTTGTCAGCTTGTGTTTGGGGGTTTATTTGCTTTAACAAATGCTGGGACATTCTATTTTATACCATCCCTGCTGGTCCAGTCCACAGCAAAGGAGAGACATCCATGAAGTGCTGGTGGTAAGGATTTGTGACTGAGAGATCTTAGGAAGGAAGCCTATAGTTTAAGCAGCATGGTTAGATACCAAAGCAGTTCTACATTGACAGAGACATTCAAATTACCCAAGTGTTTAGAACATCAATACATACAATGTTCACTGTGGCTCATGCAACAGCAGAAAACTTGAGGTCTGACATTTCCTAGAGCTTGGATGCCTGATTTGGCACCATAGAAATATAATTAGGAACTAATTCTGGTCTTCAATACTCTTTAGAAATTAATTTGTTTTAAACCCCAGTAGGATTTCTTTCTAACCTTAAAAACAAACCTGCTACAAGCAGGTGTTACACCAAAGTGTTCAGTGATTTCCTGTAAAGGACTGTAAAAATTATAACTACATAATAATTAGAGAACTGAGGTTTTACTCACCAAGAAGAGATTTAGCCTCAGGTAAGACAAGAACATTTCTTACCTAATCCTTTTGATCACACCTTAAGGGAGTTGAAAATAAAACCAGGTGGGGATGTTTGTCATCATGAGGAAAATCCTTGCATTTCATTTTTTCATCTTCAATCACAAAGAGAAATAATGAATACAGATCCTAATTCCTTCCTCTATCAAAAACAAAAACCCTAGAGAAAGTCAAATAAGAGGTAGTCAGTTGAGATGTTTGTGTTTCACTTATAGACTTTTTCAGCCAAATCACCTTCAGTGTTGATTCTTACTAATTTTCTTTAAAGCACAGCAGCTGGGAGACTGTAACAAATACAGATGGGGCCGGTGGTGGTGCTGGCTGCTGTGGTGCAGGGCACACTGCTGGCTGGACTCAGACCCTCAGGTGAGCCCCGGGACTGGCACTGGCCAGCAGCCTTGATGGAGTATTGAGTTCAGCTCTGAGCCCCTCAGTTCAAAAAGGACCTCAGAGGAACTGCTTCAAAGAGTCCAGTGCAGAGACACAAAGATGAAGGGAGTGAAACATCTCCCTTAGGAGGAAAAGTTGAGGGAGCTGGGGCACTTCAGCTTGGAAAGGAGCCTGAGGGCTGACCTCATCCGTGTTTATATAGATGTGAAGGGCAGTGTCAGCAAGACAGAACCAGGCTCTGCTCAGTGGTGTCCAGTGATAGGACAGGGAGCAATAGGTGCTGGCTGAAGAAGGGGAGGTTCCACAGGAACACAAGAAAAAACCTTTTCATCTTGAGGGCAACAGTCCTGGAGCAGGCTGCCCAGAGATGTTCTGGAGTGTTCTTCTCTAGAGACATTCATAACCCACCTGGATGCATTCCTGCATCACCTGCCCAAGTGCTCTTGCTCTGGCAAGGGGGAGTTGGGACTGGATGATCTTTCCAGGTCCCTTCCAACCTCTAACATTCTGTGATTTTCCTCATCTTGTATCCAAATTCTACAATACAGTCCCTGAAAGCAGAAAGAAGTTTCCTGCTCCCAGGAAAATCCTATCCATTTCTTTTGCTTTTGGAAACTTGGTATATAGTTTAGTACTGACAATCAACACTCAACAGTTCTCTGCATTTCCTACAGAACCAAGGAAAAGCTTTATTTACTTAATCATTTAATTAAGGAGCCATAGAGACTACTGACTTTTCTGGGAAACTGTGACAACACTGCTAACTCACTAAAGTAAGAGAATAATTCTTCTAGGCTAATTATACCATGGAATGAATATCCTTTAATAACATCCTTTATTATGAGAATAAATACATAAAACAAATGCAATATATTAGCCACATTTCCTCATATACATTCAGAAGAGAGCAGGAAGCTAATAATAGGCATAATCATCAGAACAAGTTGAACAATCTGATTTTTACTAAGCCAACACCACTGGAGGACAGCTGGAAAGTTTAGTAGCAGGCAAAGGACATGGAATTTCAACATCTCCTGAAGACACGCTGTAGTCAGAAGCATGAACTGACGAAGCTGCTTAGCTCCGTGCGGTGGCTGTTTGAGGTTGTTCTGATTGCAGCTGCTTCCCAAGGTATTCCCTGAAACACAATTCAAAAAATTAGATGGAGAAACACTCAATGGAGCATTGGAAGTAGGACAGTGGCAGGAAGGAAGCAGAGAAAGAGGAAAACACTTGAAGGTTGGAATTATTCACTCAAATACTGCCCACTGTTAATAGTCAACTGGAGCTATTTGTGGGAGTTCCTCTCTGAAAACGAGGTATGAAACTAAACATCAGCAACACTGTCTGCAAAAGGAAAGGCCCAGTGGTAGCCTTCAGAAGTCCTGACAAGTGGAGCAGCACACCCAAAGCCCACAGACTGTGTTTGCTAACTAAAGATAGTAGAAGCTGCAGCAAAGCATTTAAAAGGCTCTCTTCCCAACCCCCTGCTGCACAAACACAAGTGGCACCAACGGGCACACTGGCATCCTCACTCACAACAGTCACTGACTGAAGAACTCTGCACTTAAGATGAAGAAAGAAGAGATTATAGTGTCACAGATTTGTTTTGAATGGAAGGAGGAAGTTCTTCACAGAGAGAGTGATTTCCCATTGGAATGGGCTGCCCAGGGAGGTGGTGGAGGCACCGTCCCTGGAGGTCTTCAAGGAAAGACTGGATGAGGCACTTGGTACCATGGTCTAGTTAAATGGATAGGGCTGGGGGATAGGTTGGACTGGATGATCTTGGAGGTCTCTTCCAACCTGGTTGATTCTATGATTCTGTGAAAAGATACTTGAGATCACTGTGTCCAACCATCAACCCAGCACTGCCGAGTCACCACCACACCACATCTCTCTGCACTACAACTACGTGGCTTTCAAATCCTTCCAGGCATGATGATTCCACCACTACCCTGAGCAGCCTGTCCCAGGACTTGATAACTCTTTTGGAGATACAATAAGGCATTCAAGCCAGGCCCACTGCCCACTAACACTTTCCTCAACTGCATTTTGAAGCACACTAAGTCACTTCTTTTTTACCTCTCAAGACAGGAAGAAATCACCCTCAAACTCTTAGCATTTGCCTCGAGCAACAGGGTCTGAAATCTATGGAAAAACCCTGCACAATCCTTCTGTGCAGGCAGTTCACCACCTCACAGAACCACAAAACAGCTCTTCAGTACTATCTGGGTTGCTGCTTCTTATAGGAAAGCTTCAGCCATTGTTCCACTGCATCAGCTGAAGGAGAGGTCTCAGGGTCTGCAAGATGTAGGTGTTCTTTTTTCATTGCTCATCCCACACTTAGCACCACATTTTGCCTCACTGCACAAGTATTTCAACCTACACAGGTTAAACCTAAGAAGCAGTTCAGGGAAATTATGTTCAGAATGAAGCCTTGAAAAGAAAACACAGCCAAGGACTATGCACTTGGCTCTATTTAAAAGACGAAGAGAAAGGGAAAGCAGTTTTTGCTGCATGATTCAGTGCCTAGCTTTCCCTTTAGAATCCTGTTTAACAGCTGTTCCCTATACATTACAACTGCTGGTACACAACTCTAGCACCCAACAGCACTTCTCAGCTTTCATGTTAAGCATTCAGAACAGCAGCATTCCTATTAGGTAAGAATGTAAATGCCAAACTCCACTAGCAAAGCAAATACCACAGCACCAGCCCACCCTTATCAAAAGCAGATGCAGCAGGTCCAGCCAAGCTTGCATTTACAATTCACTGCATTCAGAAGTGAAATGACTCAGTATATATTTACAAGAGTAAAATATTACCTCTGCACTGCAGAGAAGTGTCACAACATGCAAAGTAGTACATCACTTCTGAGAGTAACTACCAAATCCTCCACTTCTCAACTCAAATTCAACAACAACAAAACTTAAGCCACTACATTTCTCACCTCCTTGGTCATTCAGAAGTCTGCCAGTGAGGGGTAACCAATTTCCATTTGCAAATTAATCTTTTCACTCATTATCTGAATAACCAAATGAGATTCTTGCCCCACCAGCAATTTCCCTTGTTTTTGTTTTCCCAGGCCTATCTTTAAACACACATTTTCTGTGTGCATTCAAAGTGCTTTTACCAACAAGAAAACTTAGAAATGAGTACATGAATTTGTTACATCTCAAATCCTTATTCCAGTTTGCTGCTTCATTCTGCTTAATTTAATTGGTTTTGTTGGCACAAGAAAGACACTGATAACCTCCAGTTGAATTATATTTAAGAGTCATGGTGGCTGCAACAAATGCTTAAGGGTCAGTTAGGAACAGGCACAAGGAACTGCTCCAACACATCAGCCAAATTCAACAAGTATGGAATAAAGAGGCAAGTGTGAGTTGGCACAAGACAAATTTATACTGGTTTTCAGATTGAGAAAGGACCAATGTTAATAGCAGACAACCTCTGATACATAGAGAAGTTTTCAGGTATACACAACACATTCTATAGGCCATATGCTAGAAAGAGCAAGCCTTTCAGTGTTACACTCCAAATTCCAGGGCTATCAGATTGACCCATCCTTTAAACAAAACTGAAAACTCTTCATTTTAGCAGGCAAGTGGAAGTCTAGAAGATAGGATGAAATTCTGGTAGTCTTTTTTCTAACTACATTTATTTTGAATCCCACTTCAAATTTATTCAAGAGCTAAATCACTAAAACAGTAATTTCATGACCTTGAACATCTCTAATTTATAGCTTCTTTTGGCAGACTCAGGTCCTTGAGAGGTAGATTCTACCAGATTCTACCCAGAGAGAATTTCCTCAGAGAGGTCGTGGAGTCTCCTTCTCTGGAGACTCTCAAGGCCTGTCTGAATGTGTTCATCTGCGCTAGACTGTGTGGTCCTGCTCTGCCAAGGGGGGTTTGAACTCAATCTCCTTGGGTCTCTTCCAACCCCATACCCTGTGATCCTGTGTAGTCCTTTATTGCAGAATCAGGTTTAGACTGGAAGGGACCTAATGGTTCATATTGGAAGGGACCTTAATCATCATCTGTATCCAATCCTCCTTGCTTCAATCACTACACCATTTAGTAATTTTATTTCTAATATCATACTTGATCACGCATCAATGATGCATCCTAACTCCTGTTGTTCAGTAGTCACCAACAAACTGCATGCTGGTATCAATTCACTGAGTAGCATCATTCCTGAACTCTCAGGCAAGAGATGCAATCTCCTGCTCACAGCAGTTCTCTGCTGAGCTCAGGCATCAGAACAGGCTGCCCAGGGAAGTGGAGTCACTATCCCTGGAAGTGTTCAGGAAATGTGTGGACACGGCACCTGGGACATGGTTTCATGGCCATGATGGTCTTAGGGTGAAGGTAACACTTCACCTTAGAGATCTTTTCCAACTGAAACAATTCCAAGATTCTATACAGCAGAAAGGTGGGACAACACAGTCCCAGAGTTTAGTCAACAGGAGCAACTGGCCAAAAGATGCTCTGAGTTCTGCCATTAACCTGACTCAGCCAGAGGGAAAATAAACAGGTTTTCAATCAGATCTACTATGGTTTTACTGCCACTTGCATGAATACTGAAGAACATTTGAGTTATAGAGCTTAATCCACTGCATTTCACTTTATTTGTATGAACAAAGAGCACACATGATCCATTTCCACATGTCAGCTAGACTGGATATTGGAACAATTCTTTTATTGCTGACCTCTGGTCCACAACTCTCAACAGCACTGAGGCTGACAGAGTAAGAAAGCACACAGGATAAATTGCTTGGAAGCTATCAAGTGATGCTAGAAAGATACCTTTGCTCCCTGCTTTATCAAATGCATGATCATTTAACACGTGAAGGCAACTGGAATATTTCACCTCACCTTATCCCATCTGCGAAGCTGACAGCAGATACTGCTGTTGCCAAGCTAGCCTCAGAATCTCACAGAATGCCTGACAGCCTCGTTTATCCCTGACTTCAAAGTCCCTAAGGAAAAGCCAGCTGAGCAGGTACTAGTGAACTATTCAAATTACTTAAGAGCCAATTGTCCCCAAGTGGAGTTATTAGCAGGCTAATGACACAGCTGTGCTTTAAGCATCATACCACTTGAGCTGCTCCCTGACATTCCTTCACTGCAGCTACCACAAGTTTTCCTCACTCTGCTGCTGCAGGCACAGCATGTGCACCAAGCCTCAGACTGGCAGAGCAAGCTTTTGTTCTCTGCTCCTTCTGTCTCTTAGCCTCCACGTCCAGGAAGAGCCTGAGGACCTCTGTCATGCCCGTGTCCCAGGGTAATGCAGGCTTGGTCCACAACGCTTCAGTTCAAGGGAGAAACAGTTGCTTCAGCTCTGTCAGGGGGGTAGGACTAGAGGATCCCCAGAGGTCCTTTCCAGCCCCTCCCCATTCTGTGAGTGAAATACCTGGAATTCCAAAACACATGGAAGGAAGAGGAAAAGTGCTTATTGCCTTGCCTAGCCCTGAAGAGCAAGGTAAGCAAAGCTTGAAGTCACTGAGTAACCCATCCTGTGACAAAGCAAGGCCGAGTAAGCAGCAGCAGCACTGCAACTGCACTGTGCAGCAGAGGACTCTGCTCTCTTCTCCCCAGACAAGCTACAGAACAGAAATGCTCCTGACACACACTAACAGCCAGATCTATAAGAAGACAGATGCAGCTTCCCACATACAAGCAATGTGTCATTCCCATAGCTCAAGCTACCTGATGGCTATTCCAGGGCACATGCACCTTGACAAATATCAACCAACAACAGTGTGCCCCCGGAGGCTTGTTGTAATAATAATTAAACAAGAACATGACAGAGATGACAACATCCATCTAGAAACAGCACTAACTTCAAACAGATCCTTTTTGTTGACACCACTGAAGATCTGAACCTAAATGTAACTGCAATCTCTCTGTCTCAAGTCTAAGAGCTCAAACACTGAAAAGGATGCACAGAAATATTCATGTCACTTAGAAAAAGAGAGACAAATCAATTAGAGGTCTTCTAAAATTAATGAGCTTAAGGTGAAAAAGAGAAAAAAAAAACAGGTTAAGAATCCAGGAAAACTTAGTCCCAGTGAGACTTGTGCTGAAGAAAGATCAGAGTTATGTATTTCTATTATCAGATTTCCAAGACACAACACATGAAGCAAGCCCTGTGGCACCTGCAGAAATCAGTAACTAAGTTCTGCACACTGTAATCTTTATTTACCTATGGCCAGTTTAGAACAGTCTGAGAAGAGTCTTATCACCAAACCTGAGAATCAGGGTAGTGTGTAACAGACAGTAATGACCCAAGATGAAAAATTTCATGCTATTTACCCAAGTCTTCCCTCCAAGTGGAGAATATGGACTCTGCACTTGTCACAGGAGGCTGTTGAAATGTGTGCTTCTATACTATAGGTTCCCACAGTCAGAGAGGGGAAGCAGGGTAAAAATCATATAATACACAAGAGTTAAAATCCATATTCATAGAAGCAACCAGGTTGGAAGAGACCTCAAAGATCATCCAGTCTAACCTAGCACCCAGCCCTGTCCAGTCAACTAGACCATGGCACTTTGTTTTAAAGAACATACACTGCAAGAGGGGACAGAAGTTTTTTTGTCAGCCTTGCTAGCCTGTCTTCTACAATAATAGGTGACCTCAAGAACCTCTCACAATGTGTTTGATAAACCTACAACTTCCACACTGTTAGAATCATCACTACTCAGCCTTTTAAGATCACATTGTGTCAGAAGCAAGGAAACTGACAGGAGTTCTGGGTATTTCCAAACACCAAGCTTGGCAGAAATAAAAGGTTAAGTTCAAAATGAAATGGTTTGCATCTCAGCATCTATGTTCCCATGTGCTCAGATGTATTGCTGCATTCTAAGGCAATGCCAAACTGGAAATAGGAGCTTTGGTGAAATCATTGTTAACAACAAGACAAAAAAAAAATCCTAATCAGTTATTTTTAATTCACTATGCTGTTTGCTTAGCATACCTAAGAAGCTTGGCAAGTTCTGCAAATGCTGTTAGATAAACATTGAAGTTTTCTAATACTTCAGCCTTTCAGAGCTTCACTAAAAAAGTTTTGTGCTCTCTTGGAAAGGCAACCACCAGCGAGTTCTGTGGCAGAACAAGTCAGGATTTCAGGGGGGTCTGGAGCTTTATTAGAGAACCAGTCAACCATCAACAAAGGTAAAAACCACTTCAAATGCTACTCTCAGACAACTGATCAAAAACATAGCAGCTTCATCTAACCAGCCCATGAGGTTTTGCTGCTCCAGGAGCTGCAGAACAGTTGTACCTGCAGCCCCTTAAAATACTGACAGAGAAATAACAGTGCAGAGCGGAGAGAAGCACTAGAGTGAAGAACAACAACGCAGAGGATTGGTCAGGCATGCATTTTGCAAAGCAACAGCCAATTAAATACCCAAAGAAGTGCAAGCCTAAATCACAGCTTGAACATTAAACAACTGAAATAAGTTCAAATATCCTGTTTGAGTGAATTACTCCTGTGACATTCAATCATGTAAGGTGAAGCCTCTCAATTCAACTGCAGCCCGAACACAAAGAAAAAGGATCTTACACATAAATATCAGCTGCAATCTTACCACACAAAAACATTATTCCCCCCTCAAAGAAATCTCCTCTCATCTCTCATCTCCTCTCTTTGCACCCAGCATTTTTTTTGCTGTTAGTAATGTGGTAAGTAATCTTCACATACCAGTTGTGAACCATCAGCTTCTGCACGGCCAGCAGAGCGTTGTACCGAACTTGTTGGTCTTCATGATGCATGTGGTTCATTACCAGCTGTTTCCCACCAAGTTGTTCAATCACTCTGAAACAGAAGAGAGGAGCAGGGGTTTTGCCATTACTTCAGCTTCCAGGCAGCTATCCTTTCCAACCATAAAATCCTACAATGGGTTGGAAGAGACCTTAAAGACCAAGTAATTCCAGACCTTCCACTAGACCAGGCTGCTCAAGGCCATTTCATGTTCAATGCACTAAGAGGGTAAGTTTAAGTCACTTAACCATATAATGATTTAGGTTGGAAGAGACCTCAAAGATCATTCAGCTCCAACCCCCTGCCATAGGCAGGGACATCTCCCACTAGAACAGGTAGCTCAAGGCCTCATCCAACCTGGCTTTGAACACCTCAAGGGAGGGAGCAGCCACAACCTCCCTGGGCAACTTGTGCCAGTGTCTTACCAAATACTTAGAAGTATTTCTTACCTCCCTAACAGATACATCTTATTGACTTGTTACAACTGCAGATCTCTTGTATTATATACTTGGTATTTTCTTTTTCTGTTGGCAATTCACCACCCCAGGATGTGTTTGTACTGGACTCCTGTTGGCTGTCCACTACCTACTTCCATATGTTGAAAATTAATTAGTCAAGAAAGAAGCCCTTTTCAGAGAGGGTTATTAACTTTACTCAGCTTGCTAAACAACTCAATTTTGGCTTGACAGAGTTGGCAGAGTGCAGCACTATTATTTAGGAGGAGATAGTGCTCTCCTTTCCACAAATTCACAACAGCCAGATCACTCATTTTTTTTGCAAGAATAAAGCTCCAATCCAGCCTAGCTCTGCCTAAGCCAGAAAAAAAAGCTTGTAATCATGCTGACAGCTATTAAACCACCCACCTGGTATTCCTCACAGTGGTTTTTGCCTTTCAAACTGTACTAGAGCCACAGCTGTTCCTGCACACAATGCAGAATTGGCTGCTAAGATACAACTTTCTAACTCCATACTTGAGCTGCAACTTTCACTGCAGACTTCACCTGAGTATTGAGACACAGCATTTTAATAGCTGCACCAAATCACCTCAGTATTCTCACACAACATTTTAATAGCTACACCAAATCCTACAGGAAGTCCTGATGGAATTTTATGTTGTGTGTCATGAACAGAGCATTTCTTTACAAAATGGAAAGCAATCTACATCAACCATACTTAAAACCAGGGGGCCTACAAGAAAGCTGGGAAGGGACTTTTCAGAAGAGCTCGAAGTGATAGGACTCAAGGGAATAGATTGAAGCTTGAGGAGGGGAGATTGAGACTGGAGATCTGAAAGAAATTCTTTATAATAAGGGTGGTGAGACACTGAAACAGGTTGCCCAGGGAGGTCATGGCTGCCCTCTCCCTGGATGTGGCCTTGAATATCTTCAGGGAGGGGGTATCCACAATCTTCCTGGGCAACCTGTTCAGTGTCTCACCACCCTCACTGGAAAGCACTTATTTCTAATCTCCAGTCTCAATCTCCCCTCCTCAAGCTTCAATCTATTCCCTCTCATTCTCCCTGGGCTGCCCAGGGTGGTGGTGGAGTCACCATCCCTGGAGATGCTCAAGAAGAGACTGGATGAGGCACTTAGTGCCATGGTCTAGTTGACTGGATAGGGCTGGGGGATAGGTTGGACTGGATGAGCTTGGAGGTCTCTTCCAACCTGGTTGATTCTATGATTCTAACACTACTAAAAACATCTATGGCTGTTTCATACAACAGGATTGCATTCAGAAAAATACAACTTTGATCTGGAAAATGCTCAGCAAGAACTCAAAAAGTTATTCATGTAACAGGTCAAAAAAAGCCTTTATGCCTGCCTTAGGCTAAACTAAAACCACTGCACACGAAGACAAGACTGTGAAACACAAATGAGAAACTTTGCCTCATCACACGCCTGACAAACACTGAATGCTGAGGAACTGAAAGGAGGTTAAAAAAGGCATTAAATTGAAAAGCTTCCTCATGCTAGGAGCATGGAAGAATCAAAATGAGATGTTAAAATCCTATAATCACAAATGCTAATTGAGTATTTTGGGTGACAGTACATCAGTGAAATTAGGGCTGAGAACATGAAGAGTCAAAGAACAGCATTAATTCTTGCATAACACTGCCTACTGGCACAAATCTCTTCCTTTCCATGGGTTTTAGACCAACAAGTAAGTGGCTGTGAAAAAGGTTCTCAATGAATCCTGCTCTTTCGAGTTCCAAACCTGCTCAAAACACTACTTATGGTTCTGATTTCCTCTGGTCCTCAACTTGTGCTCACTCTACAGTAGCACTGGAGCCCAGAGGGCCAGTTATAGTATGTTACATCTTCTGCTGGGACTGTTCCCTATAAATAACAGGGCAATAAGGCAAAACAGTGGCAATTCAAACATGGTTCCTAAACCTCAAGAGCCACATTTTAATATAACTCATTTAAAAGAAGAAGGAACAGAAAGACAAATGAGAACACTTAGAGACTTTTATAAAAGAAAATATTAATAACAATCCACACTACATATCTATAAGCAGATCAGGGTGAAAAGGGGGACAGAACTACGCTGCTTGTCAAGCATGAGCTAGAGAGGGAATGGCTCTAGCTGTCCATCTCTTGGACATGCAAAACATAAAACCCATGTTCATGGCATTCAAGTGATTGAAAGCCTTGATCTCTTGGGCCACATGGAAGTGGTACTGAGGGCTGATTTTAGTCTGTATTTATCTTCAGTGGCAGGGAACACCAACGCTGTACTTTACCTCTGCTGCTGCACTGTTACAAAACGCTCATTGGTGAGCCTTGCTGGAAGCCCACAGTGCTACTGCCTTAAGAATTTAGTCCATAATGTGCAATTTCAAAAGCAACTTACAACTATTTCAGCTGATGATATTAGAGAGCAATCAAGCAAAGCACAGCTTTCAGTGTAACAAATACCCTTTGTCAAACCAAGAGAAAGAGTAGCCAAAACTGTAGCTCTAGGTCTCTGCTGTATGCAGCAGGTAAACTCCTAGAGTTTTAGATTCTGTCTCTGAAACCTTCAGAGGCTAAAGAATGAGTTAGCCTTCAGTTAAGAATTGAGGAGAAAAAGCACTTAAAAGGAAACAAAAAAATATTTAAGCTATTTGAATTCTCTTATTTATCTAAACCAATGAATAACATTCCTTCTCCAACTAAGCCTTGAAACCAGCATATGAAATGCCAGCAGGGCAGAGGAGTAGTAAACCACTACACATCAAAACCCATCATGGTAAGAACTGGGCTGTTACATGGGGACTGACACAGTCTTTGGCTACTTTTAGCATATTGTTTAAGAATACAAAAGAAGTTGAAGCTTGAAGTCCCAAAACAGACTTAATCATTGAAACAGTCCAGCCCTACTGTATTTCAAATAATTACAGTCCATATTCATAATAGAGGATAAGAATATGTTGATTAAATTCTTGGTACCTCATTTTTTCTGCTGCATTTCATCTGCTTTAGTGTAAACAACTTATTCAAGACTGCTTCAGACATGTCCCTTCTAACCCTGACTGATTCTATGATGTTACCTTCGCTGTTAAAAGATATTGAACTATATTAAGTCAAAGATCTAGCTTGTGTTTTCTCATCTGAACTCACTTTGTGTTTCTTCACCTTCCCATTGAACTAACTTGCAGTCCCCATGCAAGACATTTTAATATGAACAAGCAAAAAAGCCACAGGGCAAGTCTGTCCTATGATTCTATGATTCTAAGTCACAGCACACTGGCATTATTCCTACCGTTTCCCACGAGGATAGTGTCGCACATATTCTCCCACGTCATGAGCAGCTACAGCCAGCACTTGAGGGTCATCAGAAACCTCCAGAAGCTTTGTCAGGATTCTATGACAGAATTTAAAACAATCAAACCCCAGGATTTCTTTTGGGTTTTGTTATTTAAATCACTGATAGCTTAAAATAGCCAAACCTGTAACCACAAAAATGCTTTACAAGTTATCCATGAGGAGCACTTTTTCCATACATCAACTGGCATAGCTATTTCTCAAGTGAAAGCATGAAGAGAGTCACCAGTACAAATCTGCACCCAAGTTCAGCCAGAGATACTCCCTGTCATCTTAACAAGTTAACCACGGCACAGCAATGTGCCTTTGTGGCCAAGAAGACCACCTGGGGTGTATTAAGATGAGCGTGTCCAGCAGATGAAGGGAGGTTCTCCTTCCCCTCTACTCTGCCCTGGTGGGACCTCATCTTGAGTATTATGTTCAGTTTTGGGCTCCCCAGTTTAAGAGGGACAGGAATCTGCTGGAGAGGATCCAGTGGAGGGCTAAAACAGATGATTAGGGGACTGGAAGGCATGGCTTATGAGAAGAGGCTGAGGGACCTGGGGCTGTTTAGTCTGGAGAAGAGAAGGCTTAGAGAGTATTTAATCAATGTTTATAAACACCTGAGGGCTGGGGGTCAGGAGTGGGGGACAGGCTCTGTTCACTTGCTGTCTGGCATAGGACAAGGAGCAATGCATGGAAGCTGCAGTACAGGAGGTTCCAGCTCAACACAAGGGGGAACTTCTTGACTGTAAGCATCACAGAGCACTGGAGCAGGCACCCCAGGCAGGGTGTGGAGTCTTCTTCTCTGGGACTTTCAAGGCCTGTCTGGATGTGTTCTGTATGACCTGAACTAGATGGAATGGTCCTGCTCTGGCAGGGGGGTCAGACTGCATAATCTCCTTTGATCCCTTCCAACCCCTAACATCCTGTGATCATCAATATATCTTGACCAGTAAAAGCAAATAAACATTTCTGCTTTTGAACAAAACGACCACACACAAGTCAGAACCATACACCCTAAGAAAGGCAGCGTGTTCTGAATTGCTTTCATTCTAGATGCTAATTTGTGATGAAATATGAAACCTGTATCAGATACAGGCTCAGTTAAATGCAGAAGACAAAGAACTGTGTGATTCAGGACTTGGAAACTTACTTGAGCAGTTCATAATTCTTCTCATTCAGTCTCACAGCATTCTCCCGCCAGAACTTCTCAGACTTGTGTACAGGACTCCACTCCAGCCTTCCTGACTTGAGCTCAGAACTGTACTCATCGAAGGAGCTGCAACACAGAAGAATTCAATGAACTCCATGAAATATCAGGTAGGCTTCCACAGACAGTTTGATTCATGTGCCTAAGCCTGCCCACAGCAAAACAAAGCTGGAGCACAACTTGCTATGAATGTTTGGATGTCAGTGCTCTCCACAGAGCATGAGAACTGTCTCAGAGTTCAGCACCTGAGAAATAAGGAAAGGTATGAAAGGGAAGAGAGGAATTTGTTTTCTAACATACCCTTCCATCCACCCAAAACAACTCCTGAGGGAAAAAGGAAGGAAAGATTCCAAATTACACAACTGCAAGATTTGGGAGTTTAATTGGCTATTTAGCCTGATTTCTAGGTTTTAGCTTCCCCCATCAAGGCAATCAGTCCTTGCCTTTCATCACAGTGAACTCCAATTCAATTTACACACAGGAGCAAAAACTGACTTAGAAGAACTGAACTGACACACAAGAGCAAGAATACGTCACAATTTGAGTTAATCTGGACAAGCTGTATTCTAACCAGGTAGTCTTCAGCTTCGATCAGAACTCCTGGAAGATGCCTCTGAAGTCCTTCAAGAGATAATCAGATGCAAAAAAATCACATGTCCTAAAGGGAATGTTTAATATTCACCTTGTAAAGGAAACAAAAGAAGGGAAAAGGGAAATCTGGATCTGGAGATCCAAATGAGAAAGGAGGTTGGAAGAAAAAAAATGGTTGAGAAGCGCTCAACAGGAAACCTTTCTATATAACCAGCATCTCTACCTACCACTTACATATCTTAATTCTGCATGTTCATTAGCCTTACAAAAGACATAAATTACCAATGGTTATGTAATCCCTTTTTAAGTTCCCACTGCAAAGCATACCTAAGATCCTGCACGCTCTCACCAAGCTTGTCCAGTAGAAATTTGATGTCTTCGCTTATGTCTTCATCATCGTATTTCTGCTGATCCAAATTCTCCAGCTGCTTTAATACTTTGCACTGAATCATGGCAAGTGCATATTCTTGGCGAGTTTCTCTCTCAGTAGACTTCTCTAACAAATTCTAGGGAAGTAAAGATGGATTTGTGTTCTTTCAGAGGATGCAACTGTGCAACAAATGATGTTTATAGAATTCTTAGTGCCACTTCTCAGTGACGCCCAGTGACAGGACAAGGGGCAGTGGGAGGAAGCTGAGGCATAGCAAGTTTCATTTAAACATGAGGAGGATTTTTTTTTCCCTGTGAGGGTGACAGAACACCAGAACAGGCTGCCCAGGGGGTCTGTGGAGTCTCCCTCTCTGGAGATACTCAAAACCTGCCTGGACACACTCCTGTGTGATCTGGTCTAGGTGATCCTGCTCTGGCAGGGGGGTTGGACTGGCTGAAGTTTCGAGGTCCCTTCCAGTCCCTGACATTTCGAGATCCTATGCTTTAATTTACTAAGTGACAGAACTTACACTTGCCAAAATGATCTCTACAAAGAAGTCAAGCATGGGTCTAGCACACAGTGGCTGCTTTACACCTACATTCAGTGACATTGATGGCCTTATTAGACAGCAGGAGCATTCATATCTGTCACTCTAGCAGATGAAGGAGAAAAACCAACAAACAAAAAACCCAACCTCAGTTCTACAGGAGAGAAGTGCATTGAATCTCAGACCATTTCCCACCTAGAAGGCAACACTAGAAAGTATCCATTTACCTGAATTGATCATTTTCCCACATCCAATCAGACAGGCTACAAAGACTATGCTAAAAAAAGGGGAAAAAATAGCTGCAGCCTGCCCTTTCTCAGAGGTTATCACAGAATGTCATAGGTTGGAAGGGACCTCAGAGATCATCTACTCCAAACTCTCTGCCATGGACAGGGACACTACTCAACTAGACTCAACTCTCCTCAAGGCCTCATTCAATCTGTCCTGAAACACCCACAAGGGACAAAGTGTCAACTACCTCCCTGGGCAGCCTGTTCCAGAGTCTCACCATCCTCATATTAAAGATCACAGTATCACAGTATCAACCTTGGTGATACTGTGATCCAGTCTAAACCTATTCTCCCTCTGCTTCAAACCCTTCCTCCTTGTCCTGTCTCTAGACATCCTTTTAGCTTTGTGTAGCAAAGAAAGTCTTAAAACACAGAATGGTTTAGGTTGGAAGGGATCTCAAAGATCATCCAGTTCCACCCCCCTGCCATAGGCAAGGACACCTCTCACTAGAAGTGGGACAAAAAACAAATGAAAAAACCCTACTGAACCAAACAAAATAAAGCCAAGCAACAAAAAACTCAAGTCATCTCTCCAACTCAAGAGTTACCATCTGGATGAGATCAGCTTCTTCTGAAGTTGGGACTATTCCAACTAGCCTTTTTTTCATTCAAACAGAAGCTTTGTTGGTAAGATTGGAATTACAAGCACAGAATGTAACAGTCAAGTTCCAATGGCATTTATTCCTTACACTTCCACTCAATTTAGTTAACTTCAAATGATACCACTTGCACTTTTTGCTAGAGCTGAAAACATCAGTAGCATGTAAAACACAAAGGTCTTCATAAACAGAACATGTGTTCAAATAGGCCCTAATTTCTACCAGATATAGGCCATGAAATCATATCATGGCAAAGTGACTCCATCCCTCAGGTTCATGTTACAGAACTATTACATTTAAGATTGCTAAGATCTAGTGGAGGGCATCTCTGCTCATGGCAGGAAGGTTGGAACCAGATGATCCTCAAAAGGCCTTTCCAACCTAACTCATTCTATGAATTCCATGAATATCAGACATGGTATTTGAAAAGCAGGACACAGCAAATCTATGTTACAACCTGAACACTGAAAATAAGTCACATTACTGTTTTTAATAGCCACATAAAATAGCTTTAATGTGCAAAAAATTATCCACCCCAAACCACTTCTATTTCAGTAAGGGAACTGAGAAGCAAAAGGTAATTTGCAGAAAGTAATGCAAAATTAGAGTGTAAAGTGCTAATGAGAGTAAAAAGAACAAAGAATGGCTCTTAATAGACAAAAATACACCAAGTCCAAGGAGCAGGCAAAGTTACCAAAGAACTCCTAAGTACAAGAATCATAAGCAGATGTGGAAGCTACTTCAAACACTGCTACCCAGGTGAAATCCCTGTGAGATATTCAAGCTTTGTATAGTGGAGTAGAAAGGACACATTAGAGAAGCAGAAACAGAAACACATGGCTAAGTAGAATTAATCAATAAACAACCCAGTGACAAAAAGATATGAAGGTACAAAATGAACTACAGGTAGGCAACAAACATAAAAGACCAAAAAAGTATGAAAAATGATGGGATAAAAAGCATTTCAATAGGTAAAAGGGAGAAAGTTATTGATTCAAAGGAGCTGGAGCATTGGGTTGCTTTATAGAAAGGAATTACATACTTCAGGCAATTAATTTGCCAAAGAGATGGAGCATATCAAATCAGGAGAAAATCAGTAGCAAGAGGCATGTGTGATTTGTCAAGAATCATGGCACACCTTCAGTAATGCACTGACAGTAGAGATGATTTAGGGAATCAAGCCTAATCCTTCCAGCAATTCATCTATGACTCCCTAAACTGGCCTCATAAGAAAAGGGCTATTTTGGCTCTGCTTCCTATGTTAATTTTGCTTCAGAACTCACAGCTCTGATGTCTAATTTCTGATCTATTATATCCTGGCTGCCAGTTTATAACCTCATTTTCATGCCAACCCTAGTCTTTAATGTTGGAGAAAGAAAACAGCTAAGTTAATTTCCCCTAAGCCTGTAACAGAACCTTCTTTTTCTTTCTTAGTTTTATTTATTAAGAGAACTTGGCTTCATTTTTGGCTCATCTTGCCAATTACACCAAAAAAATCTGAGCAGTAACATTTTTTTCCAATTCTGAGGTCACCAAAAGCAGGAGAGAAAGTTAAATATAAGCTGCTGAGTCCCCCAACTGTTGTTTTTTTTAATCAGTCTGTCTTGCTGTATGCTTCTGCTTCATCTTAACATTAAGATCATAAACAACATTTGAAGACCTACAGAGGCCTTCAGAAAATAGCTTCTGCTAAATATTTCAGGCTCCTTCAGCAAGTTCTTACATACCTCATCCAGCAATGTTTCCAAGAACAGATGCTTTTGGCTAGAGGGATCATTTAAGTGACAGAGTAAGCTCCTTCACACAGCTTGTTATTGCTGATCAACAAGTCAGTAAGCAACAGTTCTCCTCTCCCAGTCCTAACTTACACCTACCACTGTAAATAAATCCTCTGGAAAACATACAGTTTAAGGTCTACACCCAGTCCAACCCCCCTGTCAGAGCAGGATCACCTGGAGTATGTCACACAGGAACATATCCAAGCAGGCTTTGATCTCTCTGTAGGAGACTCCACAACCTCTTTGGGCATCATAGAATCAATCAGGTTGGAAGAGATCTCCAAGATTATCCAGTCCAACCTAGCACCCAGTCCTAGCCAGTCAAGCAGACCATGGCACTAAATGCCTCATTCAGGCTTTGCTCGACCACCTCCAGGCACAGCGACTCCACCACCTCCCTGGGCAGCCCATTCCAAGGCCACTCTCTCTGCCAACAACTTCCTCCTCACATCCAGACTAGACCTCCCCTGGCACAATTTGAGACTGCATCCCCTTTTTCTGTTGCTGGTTGCCTGGCAGAAGAGCCCAACTCCACCTGGCTACAGCCTCCCTTCAGGCAGCTGCAGACAGCAATGAGCTCTGCCCTGAGCCTCCTCTGCTGCAGGCTGCACACCCCCAGCTCCCTCAGCCTCTCCTCACAGGGCTGTGCTCCAGGCCCCTCAACAGCTTTGATGCCCTCCTGTGGACACCTTCCAGTATCTCAACATCTCTCTTGAATTAAGGGGCCCACGACTGGACACAGCACTCAAGGTGTGGCCTAACCAGTGCTGAGTACAAGGACAGAATAACCTCCCTTGTCCTGCTAGCCACACTGCTCCTGATCCGGGCCAGGATGCCATTGGCACTCCTGGACACCTGGGCACACTGCTGCCTCATCTTCAGCTACTATCTACCAGCACCATCAAGTCCCATTCTGCCTGTCCTTGCTGTATTTCACTGGCAGTCTCCCTGCCCAACTCTCCAGCCCTTTGCACAGCTGCAGACAGACACTTACCCGAAATGCTGCCAGGATGATCCTTGTCACTTTCTCTTTGACAGACTCCTGAAGGATATCTGACAGCACAGGGACGATATTATACCGACGGAGATATTCACACATTTGAGGGCTGAAAGCCAGCAGCCACACACAGAAAATCATCTGATACTGGAGCTGGAAGCCACATTTGTTGCTCAAGACTCCCATGATACTGAAAAATGAAGAGAGCATACATTAGATTTTAAAATGACTGCATAGATTGCATTCCTGAACCTCAAAACATTAAATGAAATGGCTAAAGGGAATGTGTTGGAAATTGTTGCTGACAATGGGCATACAACTCCCACTTCAGTGTCCTACATGGGCATTCACCTTTGCAAGAGCAGCTTGTTCAGAAAGCCATCCTTAGCCTTACAGCTACAGAGCAGCTCCTCCTGACATGAACTGCTGTGGTACTGTATCCACCATCAGGCTCACAACAACCCTTTTCCCAGCAGCATGTTTAGAGCACAAGAGTAGGAGAAAGAGCAGGTAAGTTACTCCTTCAGAACTAAAGAGTAAACTCAACAAAATATATACAAATGGAACTAGTTTCCTTAATTCCAGCTCTCCATAGAAGTGCCCAAAATGAGCTGAAGTAATCACTATTTGACAAGTGAGTTCTCAGAAAATGGTTTAAAAATACAACACAGCAGATAGACAACCACCCCTAGAGAAGCAATGCCATAAGACCTCCAAGAGGAAATCATGCAGAAGCTTTGTTGAGCTGAAGCAATTAAGCAATTTACAAGTCCATTTGAGAGAAGCTAACCCAATTTATACAAAACCAAACCAAAAAAACCCAATCTATTTTCAAGACCACTGCTGTCAGAACTAAGACAAATTCAAGCTTATTGAAACACAGGCTTATTGTAATGCTTTACTAGTTTACCAGACAGCTTCCTTGGTGAAAAAGTTTGCTTTGATAGTGTCACCTTGACACATACAAACATTTTTGAACTCTCAACTCACTGGTAACTCAGACTTCTCTCCATCTCAAAGAAGGGTATTTTTTCCCTTTCAAGTGCAAATCATAATGTTACCAGCCTTGATAGAGGCACACATGGCAAGAAAGTGATTTGTAAAGAGCCATTTTTTAAATAGGATGAGTGACAACATCCTAGCTTCCAGCAGAGCAATTTATGAAGAGTCTGGATAGAAGAACAACATAATGGAAGCCACATGCAGGGGGAAAAAAATGGGTTAGCTCTAGAAGATGTTGGTCCTTTCACCAATATTTTCAGACAGAAAAGCTCCAGACTGAAAGACAAGGCAGTGTGGCAGCAGCTCATTTTGTTAGTCCATGTCCTGCTAAGCGAAAAACACAGCATCTCCAGCTAGACAAATGGCTATATTCTCCTTCAGAGATTTATTTAAGCAGTAAATTAGCATTAAAGCCTCAGCATTGGTATCTATATCTGCAAGTTCAAGTTATTTGTCTGACTGTATTAATGATTGAAAACAAACAGGGTTTGTGTTCCAACAGAGCAGCTGTCCTTTGCAAGAGAGCTCTGTTGCAGAAGAGCTCACTGGAGAATGTGTCATTGTAGGTGCAGGTATACCCATATAAACTGAAATAAATGCTCACCAATTCACTCCATCTGCTTCTACCCACGCAAAGCGATATTCATTGACCCTGAGCATCAGCTGCAGGCATCCAGCAACACATTGTACATACTGGGAACTCTGGGTGAAAAGAACATAGCAGTGCTTACAACAAGAGTTAGGTAGCAAGTGCTCAAGTTCAGTCTTCTTACTAGCATACCGTCCTTCACATTCCTCCAGCAGCACTTCCAAGTTAAAGACACTCACCCTCATGACGCTTTAAATCTCCACACTTAAAGAGAGGTCACCAAAAAAGGTGGGAAGCAAACAGAAATGAAGTTTTAAACAGGAAAGAAGTCTCATGCATGTGATACCACTTTACACTATCATAGCAGATTTTTACAGCCCATCTGAACACACCTTTCAGCAGCTATGAATTAAGGCTCTCTTCTGTTTGATTAAACTGCCACAGCCACTAATTCTTACTTTGTTGAACAAACTTTGCTAAAGAAATCAGCAAATCTGTTACCAAGTTCAAAGAACTTTGCCAGAGGTCACAGGAAAACAAGGATTCTTTGGCTCAGGTTCTTCCCACTGCCATCCTCTAACTCAAAGCAGCAGCCGTGGCATCACAGTTCTGTATTTTCAGAAGATTCATACAATGGTTTAGGTTGGAAGGGACCTCAAAGATCATCAAGTTCTAAACTCACTGCCATGAGTAGGGACACCTCCCACTAGAACAGGTCACTCAACCTGGCCTTGAACACCTCCAGGGAGGGAGCATCCATGACCTCCCTGGGCAACCTGTGCCAGTGTCTCACCACGCTCACTGCAAACAATTTCTTCCTAATCTCCAGCCTAAAGCTCCCCTCCTCAAACTTCAATCCATTCCTTCTCATCCTATCACTGCAAGCCCTTGTGAAAAGTCCCTTCCCAGCTTTCTTGCAGGCCACCTTCAAGTACTGGAAAGCTGCTCTAAGGGCTCCCTGGAGACCTCTCCAGACTGAACAGTCTCAACTCTCTCAGCCTGTCCCCACAGTGTTCTCCAGCCCTCACCTTATCTTCATGGCCCTCCTCTGGATCCACTCCAGCAGTTCAACATCCCTCCTATGGTGAGAACACCCGAGAGTGCTACAGAAGTACCATGCTTATCATCAAGGGATGTGTGCTGATACAAAAGACACTATAGAAACACAAGTATACAAAAGCTTTATGTGTTAACTGTTGTCTTTTCACTGTCAGTTCAGCACAGTATGCTGTGCTAAAAAAGAATATTAAGACTAAAACTTTCCCATCAAGAAAATGTTGACAGATACACCACTGAATTCTATTTTCATCCTATAGGAACAGCCACAAAGAATCACTAAATAACTTTTCATCTCTAAAAGCACCTATTTTTTTGTGTTTCTGTTCAGAAGATGCACCAAAATGGAGCTTGGTCAACCCACTGTCCCTCCCACTGCAGCAACAGAAAGATCCCAAGGTACAACAGAAGTGACATTTTTTTCCCTCTCTTGCTCAGCTTCTGGCATGATCTTAAACAATAGATATGTTGCTGGTAAAGTGTTGGAAGTTTTTGTCTGGAAGACTTTCAAGACTAAGTAAAGAAAAAGGCTTATGGGGTAGATCAAATCACAGAATACAATATCAAACTCCTCAAACTGAGGAAAGAACTCAGACAATCCCATATGAGAAAAGAAAGAGACAATGAACAGAATTGAAGATAAAGATGAATTATTCTGTTTCTCAGCAGAGATTAAGACCTTCACATAAAAACTGTGTCTGAACATCAAGACCCAAATCATTATAGAGAATATTCATTTCTCTGGGTGGCTATTCATGCACAACATGCAAACAACACCTAGACAGCCCTCTCACCTCAAATCATGTATTCATTTATCTGCTGCACCAGCCTGGGTGCTACTGAACTTGGCTTTTTCCTTTTTTCAAGTCTCTCATAAAAGCTTTCTCCTCTAACACTGTTATAATTGAAATTTCAGAATAAATCCCAGCCCTCATTTCCTGCATCTCTAATTTACTCTGAAATAAATTAGTTAGGATATGCCTGGAAATTCTGCACAAACTAGATCTGGAATCAGAATGCTAACGAAGTAAAGGCAATTCTCAGTCAACTTAATTATCCTACAACAGATCTGCACTATCACTGCTGCTGCTTTGGGACCCTGCAGTGGTGCAGTACACCCATGCACTGCCACAGTACACCCATGCACTGCTACAGTACACTGCACACACATTTCTTATCAAGTCAGCAGAGCTCACAGCTCCACACAACTGGTGGTGTCTGCTGTAGAGCCATTTACTCTTTCAAGGCTACATGACCAAAGCTGTCAGCCTAATAAAACCTAACAGTGTGGCACACAACTGCACATAAAACATTTAAATAGTTCAGCTTCTATGCTCAGGTCATAATTTTAATCCCTGTCCGTGGTCATGAATAGCACTCCCTCATCTTTTGTATTTCAAAACTCAGTCAGGTGTTAGTTTAAGAGGCTTTTCTCTACAGAAAGGCAATCAGTTGAGGTGATGACTACAATTGGAAGAAAAACCAATTCCAGGTTCATATTTGAATTCTTCTAACACTTTCAGGTTATTAAAAGAACCAAAGACCAAACTGAACTCCATTTCCCATTCTAAAGCAATGACAAATCACTTCCCTGTGCCACAGCTAAACAGGAAATTTGGTTATGGTGACTGCTTGTTTGTTGTGCTATGGTAGTTCATCTTGAAGCTCAACAGCCATTACAGACTGACAGGCTGTTAAGGGTTGGGAGGAACCTCAAAAGATCATCCAGTCCAACCCCCCTGTCAAAGCAGGAGCACTTGGGCAGGTCACACAAGAACGCATCCAGGTGGGTTTTGAATGTTTCCAAGGAACAAGACTCCACATCTCTGGGCAGCCTGCTCCAGGGCTCTGTCATCCTCTAAGCAAAAGGTTTTTTCTTATGCTCATCTAGAACCTCCTCTGCTCCAGACGGCACCTATTGCCCTTTGTCTGATCACTGGGCAGCACTGAGCAGAGTCTGGCTCTCTCCTGACAGTGCCCTTCACATCACGGATGAGGTCACCCCTCAGGCTCCTCTCCAAGCTCAAGAGCCTCAGCACCCTCAGCCTTTCCCCCTGAGGGTGATGTTCCACTCCCTTTATCTTTGTGGATACATGCTGGACTCTTTAAAGCAGTTCCCCTGAGGTACTTCTCGAATTGAGGGGCCAGAACCAGGCACAATACTCCAGATATGGCCTCACCAGGGCAGAGAGGAAGGGAAGGAGAACCTCTCTCAAACTACTAACACCACCCATTCAACACAGCTCCTGATGCAAAGAGGACAAGCTATTTTCCCCTGAATCCAAGCTATTTAAATATGAAAAGCTTACAGCTTTGAAAGCACTCCTGTCATTTCATGCTACAGAGGTGAGGGCTTTAGTATCTGACACGGCCTGAGTTCTACACAACATCAGCACCAAAAGCCTTTTAGGCTCTAGTTTATGATAGTTCAGTGCTAAACAGTCAGTGTTGGTCAAGGATTTAATTAAATGCATACAATTCGAGTTTTAACAAGATCCTAGATACATCTTCAGTTTTAACAACACAAATCAGCTTGTACAACACAGCTCTTTCCGTGCAATCGGTGCTTTAAAGCTCCTTCTGTTTCTTGGCGCCATCAGCTGGCACTTTGCTGTCCAACAGTTTGGACTCCAGGTACTGCCCATCACCCACAGCAGTACATCGCTGCCCTTTAATCCCAGCAGTGGATATCACCAGCCCCAAAAGGCAATTTGCCAGATTTCAAAGGTCTACTCACATCACTCGTGGAGACTGCTCCTGCTTCCACGGAACCACGCAGTTTCTACCACAAAAAAAGAAACAGTTAAAATCAGAGCTGTCCTCCACCCTTTCAGAACACTTGTTACCAGGTTCCTTTCAATGCATCTCTCTAGTCACAGAAATAAAAGGTTAAGAAGCTACTAAATACTCTTCCTGCTCAATGTATTGTGATAATATATTGTAGTTATTTCCCCCCAGAAGAATATGCTTGAAGTTGTTCCTGGTATATGAAGGTTTAATAATTTAAGAACACTTAAAATAATTTTAAGTGTGGATTTACTTGAGACCTTTATCCATCTTCATCTTGGAATACAAAAGCTTCTCTTGAATTCTCCCTTTAGTAAACTACAACTTCAACATTCTTCCTCCAGAGGGAAAAAAACCCAAAGAACAAACCACATAAACAACAAAGAAAAAACCCACAACAACCAAAACCAACAAAACCCCAAACAAACCACAGCAAAACACACACAAAAAAGAAACCCAAAACTTGTTCCTCTCCTTTCCAGAGTCAACTTCAGCTACAACACTGCCTCAGAGAATGAAAAAATAATAAATCACTCAGTTCTGCTAAGATTCAAAGAGAAAAATACCCAATTATTATTACAAAGGAGAATAATTCATCTTTGAAGGACAAGTCAGAAGTAAATGAGCTAATACTGAGCTCATACCATAAAAATACTGTCCAAATAAAGAAAGATTTATTTAGTTATAAGAGACAGGACTAAAAGAGAAAAGTTTTGCATGCCAATCAACTGGAACAAAAAAAGTTTTGGTATTCACTTCCTTCTCCCACGGCTTTTTTTTATTCCCATCAACAAGCGTTGAGAAACAAAACAATACAGGGAGACAAAACCAAAATCCCTCATCACATGTTTTTAGTGTCAGGAAAACAAAACTGAAGAAATAGTAACCAACATGACAAAAAGGCTTATTTTTGACTTGTTCTTTACATTTGAAAGACCAGAACAGAAAACAGAATTCAGTATTTTACATGTTTGAATAAAGGATATTCAGGTTTAAAGATGACAAAGTACAATTTCATTGTAGAAAACAACAAAATTCATAAAATGATACCTCGTTTGAACATCCTTGCACAAAGTTTCCTAAGTCACTGCAATGCTTACGAACAGAAGAAGCTTTTTACCTGTGAGCTGAGCTGAGTTTTAATCCAGTTGAAATAGTAATTCAAGTCGCTGCCTTCCATAAGCTCCTTCCCCCAAGCAGCCAGTTTGGCAATAATTCTTGCTGCCTGAAAAGAGAATGCAAAAGCAGATTTTTTTCAACCACAGCAATTTCAGGATTCAGCAAGATGTCCTGGCAAGCTCTGGAAACCAATTCCAGGTAAAAGATGGTCCTTCACAGAAACCTACCTGCTTTACATGCAAGGATCATTTCATGCCTGGTAATTGTCTGTTTGGCTTTCTGCTGCTTCTGCTTCCTAGTAACTGATACATTGACTGGCAGTTGTGATAAAGGTTCTTTTCCTAATTATGTCTTACTCTGATTAATTCTAACATTCCTGCTTTGCTTGCCTGAGTCTTTCAATCCTGTTCTAATCTCCCAGAAAGTGGAAAAAAAACCAGCGTAAATAAATGATGTATTTTTTCTTACTGGTGCTGGACCCAATGCAGAGGAGGGCAATGAAGCTGGGGAAGGAGAGTAACTCTTCTGAAGAGTGACTGAAGCAGCTGGGCCGTTCAGTTTGAAGAAAGGAAGCTAAAGATAAGTCTCATAGCTCTCTACAACTACTTGAAAGGATGTTGTAGAGAGATTGGTGCTGGTCTCTTCTCACAGGCAATTACAGAATCACAGCATGTCAGGGGCTGGAAGCAACCTTGAAAGATCATCTACTTAGTGACAGAACAAGAGGGAATGACCTCAAACTGCAACAGGGTAGGTTTAGACTGGAGAAGAGAAGGCTTCGAGGAGACCTTATAGTAGCCTTCCAGCATTTGAAGGAGGCCTACAGGAAGGCTGGGGAGGGACTGTTTACAAAGTCTTGTAATGACAGTACAAGGAGCACTGGATTTGAACTGGCAGAGGGGAGATTCAAACTCAATGTTAGGAAGAAGTTCTTTACAGTAAGGGTGGTGAGACATTGGAATAGGTTGCTGAGGGGGGCTGTGGATGCTCCCTCCCTGGAGGTGTCCAAGGCCAGGCTGGATGAGGCCTCAAGCAACCCGTTCTAGTGGAAGGTGGCCCTGCCTATTGCAGGGGGTTGGAACTGGATGAGCTTTGAGGTCCCTTCCAACCTAAACCATTCTATGATTTGGAAAAACCTTTTCCCAGCAAGAGGGGTCAGGCATTGAAAAGGGCTGCCCAGGGAGGTGGTTGAGTCACCAACCCTGGATGCATTTAAAAGTCGTTTAGAAGTGGTGCTTGGGGATATGGTTTAGGGGTGAACTTTGTGGAGTAGAGTCAGTGGTTGGACTTGATGATCCCAGAGGTCTCTTCCAACCTGAGTGATTCTATGATTTTATTAAGACATGGTTAAGTGAAGCTTGTATCAAGACCAACTCATCTAGATTGCAAGGGGAAAACTTTCCAGCCTGGGCAGTAGTTCAGCTTCCAACTCAAAAATCTCCTAAAGAAAACCCAAGCCAGCATTTTTCTCTTCAGAGCCAGGTTCATTCCAGACTTACCATATGCACTGTGAAGAGATCCTGTCGATTGAGCATGGGCAGGAAGTAGGACCATGCAGTGTTTTTACCACGTTTTGCATAATCAAAGAAGATAGAAACACGCTGGTGGTTCTCCTGTAAAAATTGGGAGAGGGAGAAAGCTGACAGACTTGTAAAAGCATTCAACATACAGCAGTTATTTGCTCCTCTGGCATGCCTTATCAGAGTGTAGCCTGGCCTGTAAATTGGAAACTGCTCAGTTTGGCAGTTACTGTGCATCACTTCAGCACTCCAACAGTAAGGTTCAGTTCAGCACTCAGGTTAGTGATTTGGATGGGCAGAGAAAAATAACTTTGAAACAAGTTATATCTCAGATCTCAGCACTTGCTTAAGTCAAAATGGATGCATCCTTTTGATCAAATAGAAGGAAAAATAAGAGACAAGCTAATTACTGTCACTTGGCAGAGGAACACTACTCTTCCTCCACAGAATCAACCAGGTTGGAAAACACCTCTAGGATCATTGAGTCCAACCTATCATCTAACCCTTCTATTTAACACAGAATCATGGCACCAACCAGGTTGGAAAAGACCTCTAGGATCGAGTCCAACCTATCACCTAACCCTTCTATTTAACACAGAATCTTGTCTTTCCTAGTACTTCCATATACTTTGTAGCCTGGCAGGCCATAAGCTTTTATTGTAAAGAGATCTCTTGCCAAGTCAGCCTACTACAACCAAGTATACACCTCCTAGCAAGGGATGCAAAACTCTCTGAAACTCTGCAATTGGAAAGCTCTCATGAGAACAGTATCTCAGTCTCCACTACCCAGTGCATGTCATTTTCCATCTTCCCTAGCTGAAGTGCTTTCCTCTATCAGTTCAGCACCCTGTTATTAACTGTACAGACCAAGACTCAGCCAGGCAACCTGCTTACTGGGATATGATCCATTAAGCACAAGATGGTCTGAACAGATCTATGATCCAAACAGTGGCATCTTACTAAGTATCAGATTTGCAACCAACTCTTCATCAAAAGTATCAAAATCACTGCACAACACAGGCTGCAAACTGCTGTCCTGATGGCTGACTGGGGAAGGTCGAGTGTCACCAGAACCATCTGACAGCCACAGTCGTTGCAGTGATTAATGCTCTAGAAGAAACATGTCAAGAAGCACTCAAAAATCCTCATAAAATTTTCTGTTCAGTCTATGAAAAAAAAATTTATAAGGCAAGATGTGAGGAACACACTGCCAGGATGGAGAGCCTCTGCTCTGGGAGGATGAGCTTGATGAAAAATGGCAGCTCAATCAAATCACTGTTAACACCCACACTTGTGCTGCACAGGGTCTGGCTAAAAAGATCAGAACTACCTATATCAATGAGTTCAGTTTACAAGATAGCTGAGGAAGAGACAGGTCTGGAAGCAGAAAAGTTGAGGGAACTTCAACGTGCTGTCAGTCAGAAGACTGCTCTGGTTTGCAGAGCAGAAGTGCAAACAAGAAGGAAGCAGCACAGAACTGCCTGAAACTCCAAGTGCTGCACTGTCCCAGGCAGCTACTGACCACCCTCACAAGGGGGAAATCCTGAAGATGTCACTTCAACAGCTGAGTAATTTAGCATCTGGCACTTCTGACAAAGCATAATAAAGCTCAGTCAGGTGGCACTGCTGCTTGCACCAGCTGCAGTGCAGCTTCTCAAGGATTTCACAAGCAACAGGCTGTGCAGTGTGACAAGGTCATTAATCCAGAGAAACTCCTGCAAGTACTTATCATATGATTAGAGTAAGAAATGTTCCCTCAGGGAATGCTAACATTTCCTCCAGTATGCAAACCCTCTCCACCTTCAGGGATAAAAATATCACCATTCTGCTTATAAGGCAACCACATTAATTTCACTTCTTTCAGCCACCAAAAGAAATCTGTCTTAAAATGATAATCAAATCTCTAAGTACAACTGGTAGAACAATCCTAGACACCCAGATAGGCTTCTGGTGTGCTCCAGACAGCTGATAGGATTTTTACAGCCTCACAAGGAAAGCATAAAAAGACAACAGAAGAACCACAGTCATCATCCACACAGACAGAAGCTGGCTACTGTTATCTATGGTAGTTTCTAGAATTCTCAGCTACCAAAATTAGCTTGCAAATAGTCTTTACCTCCTGGAACTGCAGCAAACATCCTCGCTCAAAACAATTTCAGTGAAAGAATGAGTTGCACCATGACAGACTGCATCCTTGAGCAACTTCTCATTTGAAATCTTTGTAGTACTGAATTAAGACTACTTGGGCAAAGATAGGAGACTTCACACCCACTACTGTGGATTCTTCTCTCCATGCAGCTTGCAGAGACCCTGCATGAAGCTCAGCTAGAGACTCAATGGCCAACGTGCTGCTTTCTGACAACAATCTTGGATATGTGCAGCCATAAGGCATCACTGACACCGTGTCCTATCAGGTGAAAATGGCCAAAAGAACACCTAAGTCCCATTTCAGCCTTATCTAGTGGAGACACGGAGGGTTAGGAAGCCCTGGGGTGACGACATACAGATGCTCTCACACAAGCCCTTTATGTCAGCAGCAGGATATCCCTGAGTATGAAATCATAGAGAACTACAAAAGCCAGTGCAGGCCTTCAGACACTGAAGCTAAACTTCTGAAGTGAAAGAGGCATCCACTTCACACAAAAGCAAAGACACACTGTGCACCAGGCTTTTCCAGAATGTGAACACAGATACACAAGACTAAGCTGTCCATACAACTTTAGGTCTAACACTTCATTTCTGAAGACAAGAACCGAGTATTTCAAAGAACATTTTTAATGCAGTTTGACAAACACCTGAAGGTACCAGAATTAAGGTCCTGTCTCTGGAGACATTTAAGATAAGACTTGACGTGGCAATGGGCAGCCTGATCTAGCTGAAGATGTCCCTGCTTACAGCAGGAGGGCTGGACAAGATGGCCTTCAAGGGTCCCTTCCAAACTCATGTAATCTACAAATCAGGCTTAGGAAGCATCCAAACATGCATTTAAATACTTAAAAAAGGAGAGATTATTGACCTACTTGCAGCATATCATCAACCATTGTCAGAATGTACTGAACTGTCTGTTCCTTGGAGATATGAGTCATCAAGTTGATAAATGTTTTAGCACACTAGAAAAAATAAGAGAAACATTAAAATTAGTATCAGCAATTGTCTTCAGTCCTTTTGATACTATCAGCCAGGACTCCATTAATTCACAGTTAAGCCTTACATAAGCACTGAGCATCCCAACACCTTACTCAACTGCAATGAGAGATGAATACATTTGACATACTACAAAGAAAATTTTCTGTCATCCTTTACAAATTGTTTTATGATTTTCAAATGAAAGAACAAGCAGTCACTGGTGAAAGTCAGCAAGGTGTTGTATTGAGAGACTGATGAGGAAATCTCTGTCAGCATGGGGTTTTTTTAGCCAAGTAAACTGACAAAACCACACCAATGTGGCATAAGAAAGTTTCAGCAACTTGAGTGGGAGGGAGGGACAAGAGCTGACTGTCACCTGGCCAATTCCTATACATTGTACACATGTCTTTGTTCCGTTTTCTCCTCCTGAACAACCCTACTGTTTCAGCAACAAATAATATTCAGTCACACTATTTTTCATGCTTCCTCCTTAGTTGACTGTCACCACAGTCAACTAACACTGAAAGCAAAACAGAACTCTCAACTGTTACACTCAGACAGGAGCATAATGTTCACCACTTATGCTTTTGTCACCATCCAAATTATGGTCCATCACACAGCAGTCACACAATACAGTCTGGAAAACAAGAGCCCCATAGAACAGTCTAAAAGTAAAGAACAATGGCTGGGCAGTTGTGTGTCTCAAGTGCATTTCCTAATCTTCACCTTCTTTATGTGAACATCAGGAAAACTTCTTCACTGTGAGGGTGGCAAAACACTGCAAAGAGGCTGTCCAGAGAGGCTGTGGAGTTTACTTCTCTGGAGACGTTCAAAATCCACCTGGGTGTGTTCCTGTGTGATCTGCCCTAGGTCACCCTGCTCTGGCAGGAGGGTTGGACTGGATGATCTTTTCAGGTCACTTCCAGCTCCTAGTATTCTGTGATTCTACCTCACCTTCCCTCAGCCTCTTGAAGTTGGCACTGCCTGCCAGAACCTCAAGCTCTGAAGAAGAAATTCTACTGCTTCAAATGTCACAGAATTATAGAATTGTTCTGGTTGGAAAAGACCTCTAAGATAATCAAGTCCAACCATTGCTCCAATCACTGTCATTCAAGTGTCTTTGGCCATCCTTCTTAGTGCCATGGTCCAGTTGATTGGATAGGGCTGGGTGGTAGGTTGGACTAGATGATCTTGGAGGTCTCTACCAACCTGCTTGATTCTATTACTCCATAAGGCAAATGGCATGGGACACCTATCAGTTTTATATAGGTGAGCCAACAATCTTCTGTAAGGTCTGTCCAACGCAGATATCTCATCTCTCTCTGTGCCTAAAATGACACTAGAGACTTATGTTTGACCGAATGCACCTCGGTAGTCAGTGGACTCTGTTGCTCGAACTACATTACACCAGTTCAGCTAGCCAAGTGGAAATCTCACTGGCAGTAGCCCACAGGAGTCTGTCAGATGACATTTAATTACTTAATAGCTTTTTGAAAAGAATGCCCAGCCCATGTGTAGGGAAGAAAGAAAAGGAATCATAACAGCAAGTTTTATACTTTTTCCATAACATCTTAACTGCATGCAGCCTACAACAGAACAAGACTTGTTACAAAACCTTCCACCCTCCTCCCCTAAAGATAGGTTATTAGAAGAAAGTTACTTGATTGCCTTCTGTTTGCAACAACTCCTGTTTTTCTTCTGGGTTTCTTTTCTGTTCAAATTTTTGAATAAACTCACAGTCTTCACCTGAAATCATCTGCCCTCTGAAAGGCAAAAATTTAAACTGTAAGTAATGTGAACAGTCAGTTATTTCAAACTGTGCTGTGTTTAGGTAACTAGGATTTGGTAGCAGGAAGGATATAGGAGGCTTCTATGAGACTTCAGAAGCAGCTCCCTTGTCAGATAGGTTCAGGTCCAGTTGGCTGCAGGGCAGACCCACCACAGGTCACTTGATGACAATGGCAGCACCTACTGCACAACAGCAACCAGGAGAGAGAACACAGCAGAGAAGTAACTCTGCAGACATCAGTGGCAGTGGAGGAAGGAGAGGTGCTCCAGGCACCCAAACAGAGACTCCCCTGCAGCCCATGGTGAAGACCACAGCGAAGGTGACTCTCCTGATGCAGCTCTTGGAGGCCACGGTGAAGCAGACACCCATCTGCAGCCTGCAAATGACCACACACCAGAGAGATGTGGCCTAAAGGAAACTGCAGCTCATGGAAACCCCACACATAATAGGTTTTAGCTGTCTGGGCAGAGATGGTTTAGACCAGGAGCCCTGTACCCATGGTTTAGATCTCTGTTCTTGAGACACTAAGGCCTGCCTTGGAGAGCATGAGCCACAGGAATTAAACTGTGCAATATTTAGAAAGCATGATTTTCTAAGACTCTCATTTTAAAGCCTCTTGGTCTTGAGATGATTCAGAAACTTGTGATTCCTCCTTTTTATTATGCATTTCCTCCAGCAGCTCTTGTTCCTTTTTTTTGTTTGTTTGAATGACTTAACAGAAGTCATTCTGGAGGTTGGAAGGGGTTTTGTTTGCTTTGGGGGTTGTTGAGGTTTGTAAATACCAAAATTTGATGAAATCTACAGGCAATACGAAGCCATCCTGTCAAGGAGTAACTTCTTTTATGCAGGTAACTACAGTACTTTGGATATTCATTTTATCCAAATAACTGTTTTAACATTAGCAAATTAGAAGAGCAAACCAGGCTGAATGTACTCCCTCCACGGCCAGACAAATTAAAATCACACAAAATTAAACCCAAAAAAGCCACCATGCTCCCACACATTACAAGTGAGGAAGCTCCTCTCTCTCTTCTAACACAAGGCTGGCTTTTAAAGACCAAGATATTTAACTTGCTTGAGAAGGTTCTCCTACTCCTAGGAAAACAGATGATTTTTTTTTTATATCAGAACTCACAGGCATTAAGACAAAGCACTTAAAGATATATGGGGAGGTTTTCTCCTTCCCCTCTACTCTGCCCTAGTGAGACTTCACCTAGAATATTGCATCAAGTTTTGGACTCCCCAGTTCAGAAGGGACAGAGATCTACTTGAGAGAGTCCAATGGAGTGCTACAAGGATGATTAAGGGACTGGTGCACTGCCTGATGAGGAGAGGCTGAGGGACCTGGGGCTTTTTAGTCTGGAAAGGAGAAGACTAAGAGTGGATCTAATAAACGTTTATAACTGAGGGCTGGGTGTCATGAAGGAAGAGACAGGGCTGGCCTCTGCTCATTTGGCAGTGGATGTAAACTACAGCACAGCAAGTTCCACCTCAACACAAGGAAGAACTTCTTTACTGTAAGGGTCAGAGAGCACTGGGAGGTTGCAGAGTCTCCTTCTCTGGAGACTTGCGAGACTTGTCTGGTTCTGTTTCTGTGCAAGATTATATGGCCCTGCTCTGGCACGGTGGTTGGACTTGATCTCTAGAGATCTCTTCCAGTCCTAACAATCTGTGATCCTGTGGTAAGAACAAATTCTCTATCAGATATAACACTTGATATTTAATCAGGTGAGATCAAATGCTGTCTGCCTAGAGAACCTACAGTGAAGTCAGATGCAAGTTACACTCCAACACAAGACCACTTCTTTCACTACCCCTAGAAAGCAAAAAAATCAAACTTGCTCCAAGCAAGCTAACACCCTCCCAAGACATTCTGACACTCTTAAGGCAAATGCTGAAAGCAACCACACAGGACAACTGTAGAGGACAGTAACACCTCTAAACTGTTACAAGATGCAAAGGTAGTAAAGTCTCTAGAGAAGTAACAGCCTCAACCACATTTAGCTAGACCTACACACTGCCTTGCACTGTTTCAGATTTCACTAAGTTGCTCTCCCTGAGACATGAGTCTCCAGCTGGAATTCAGTACAATGTGCGAATTTTAGCATAAAAAAATACTTTTTCCACATTTATTTCACTTTTGTGCCAACAGCATACACGGAAACCATCCCAAATCACCAGTTGTGTGCAAGCAGTTTGTCATTTAGTTTACAGCTATAACCTTCAGAGATGGAATATACAACATGCTAGTTAATCTTTAGCTTGAATTGACTCCACAAGTCAGGCTAATTAGAGCCTGATCAACTATTAGCAAGCCATTTGAGTTTGCACTGAAAAACAGAGAGAGCAGAAAAGAACTTCAGAATGCCTTCCTGTGTGACTCAAACCCCAATGCTCCTGTGATGCGACCTTTAAAGCATCTTATAGATACAGTCAACCTATTACAGACAGATTCACCTCACTAGCCTGTTGTTATCATCAAGAATCACTGGAGAACCAGTGAAAGACTATCCCCACACTCAGACTGAGAGTGAACAGCTGTACTCCCAGTTTTACCCTCTGTACCTGCAATTCAGCTGTTCCTGAGCTGTCCCAGTGCCAAGTGAACAGCTGCCCAGGATTCTCCAGGACACACTTCCTATCAGATGGGTAACAGGGCACACAGTAACAGTAGTACAATTTTATTCACACACAAGACATTTTAGCAACAGAGATAACATATCCATAGAAGACAACACCTACTGCAAGCTTTTCTTCCATCAATACTTGTCCAGTAATGAAAAAAAATGACAACTAATGTTTGAATGATAAGGAGAAAGGGGAAAAAAACTGAAGTTTTACCACACATTCATGCAGACATTCTTTTTATTTCAACATTCCTCTCACAGAAGAGTTCCCTTTCTTGCAATAAATCACAAGACAAAATTTCCTCAACCCTTTCCATTCAATGGCAACTTTTTCCAATGCTTTTCATGCGACCAAGAGAGAATGTTCCCCACTGTAGTCTAATCTCCCAATCTTACCCAGAAAGTTTAATATTTAAGAAGAAACAGAGAAAAAAAGGGAAATGGTGGGAAGTTTTTACTTACTGAAGATATGACTGCCAATTTACTTTGTTTGCCCGAACTTCAGCAGCTTTGGCAGCAATGATGTTTGTTGGGACAGCAGCATCTACAGCACCTCTGATATCCATCTTAACTGGTAATTAAAATGTACCTATGAATACAAGCCAGATTTGAGACCTCTTATTAAAGAGCAGAGCTTAAGTCCAAGATTTTAAAGGAAAATCTATTTCAGGTATCCCATTCCATAAAATACCTCTCAATACTATCTGAAATCAAAGTGTTATACAATAAGTAAACTGTGACTTCTCTGAAACAAACAAAACTAAGTCACATCTACAACCTGAAGTGTAACCAGTCACAAGTGTGCTACAATCAAAGATATATCCCATTACTAAGTAACAGTCTTGTAAATTTTCAAGCAAGCAAATTAAGTTATTTGAATAAAGTCATTTTTTTCTGCAATGCCCAAGGAGCCCTACAGATAACAGAATTCATCTTCCTTCCAAATCAAAACTGATAGGTTGGACTGGATGATCTTGGAGGTCTCTTCCAACCTGGTTGATTCTATGAATCTATGATTCTATAAGGTTTAAAAAAGCAATGTACACTTCCCCCACCCCCCAGCAAATTAGGACTGACTTTGTTCAGGTGTTTGTCTAAGAGTACTTAGACCTTTGAAACACATGAACTACAACTACAGAAGAGAGATGCAAGTTACAGAAACTAGAAAACATTACACAGACTAACAAGAAAATTCAAATTATCACTATCCAGAAGGCAAACTGAAGAAGGAATATGAGCAGAAGTTCTTCCCTGGGACATACATTACCACAGACAGTGACCTTCATTTCTCCTTCCTCCTTCCTTTATAGTGCAATCTCCACCTAACTTTGATGCCAAAACAAGAAGTATGTTTGCAGAGGCCTCAGACCCAGCTGGAGCAGGAATTCCTTACAGTCTAAACTGCAACAAGCCTCTCCAGACTGCCTGTTCATGGACTTTTTTGCTCCCTTTACAGAAGCAAAAGCAAGAGCAAACTAGTACATTCTGCCCCATGCCTAATAAGCATACCGTGTTTGTATGACTGAACGAAAAGACGATTCTAACAGCAAAAAGAGGAACTACATTGAACAAATGAAGCAGCAAAACTGCTCTTCCTTTGAACCTACTTCTGCGAGCAGACAGCCACAAAGACGGCACCGTTTACTATGTCCTTCAACAACCACTGATGGTTTCCCAGCTCTTACATGACCCAAAGAGAGCCATTTAAACACTCCTCGGGCCGCTGCAAGGGACATGGTCGGTCACACCGGGTTGAGGAGTAGGCAAACGATACAAATTAAATGACAAAGTCGACAGAGGCCCCTGGGAGTCAGGGGAAGGAAACAAAACACTTAGCCCAAGTCCCTACACAGGTTCAGTGACAAAACCGCCTCCTAAGAGGGCTTAAACTACTGGCGAAGCCACAGCATCACATAGAGCCCTTCGTGATGTCCCCGGTCCCGACAGAGCCCCCGGGACAGGCTGTAGGACAGCACACCCCCTGCCCGAGACCCCCCACCCTCCCATCCCCGCGGTGGTCACGGCCGGAAGAAGCTCTCACTCACCCCACGGGCACACGGGGCGGGTGAGGGCCGTAGGAAGGAGAACAAGAAGGCTGCGGCAGGCCCGGGGAAGCCAACGTCTGCACAGGGCCCCGCCGCTCCCCGCACAGCGCCGCCGCCACCGCCGCAGTCATGTGACGGCACTCACCTGACCGCGACGGCGGCCTCCGAGGGACAAGTCACCCCTAGCGCGCTGCGCGCCGCCGCCGGGCGCCAGTGGCCGTTGGCGGGGCGGGGTGGGGCGGGAGCGCAGCAGCCCGCTCGGGGCTGAGGCGTTTGGCGCCAGCCGTGTGCGTTTAGTGGCATAGTCAATCCCTGGGAACTGGGCCAGTTCCTCTGGGCACGCAGATCTAGGTGCTGGCTTTAAAACACTAATAGAGTTGCTCCCCATCCTGTGCCTCTGTCTAGCAGGGCAGTGCCCCAGATACTCGCTTAGGCCTGCTGGGGATCGTGCCACAGAACCACCGAAACAGCCAGGTTAGGAAATCCCCTCAGGATCACCTAGAACCCTACTCTACAGGATTCACCTTAAACCATATCGCTAAACACCACATCCAAACGACCCTTAAACACATCCAGGGTGACTCAACCACCTCCCTGGGCAGCTCATCCCAGCGCTGCTTTGCTCAGTAAGTTAAGCACAGGTTTGGGTTAACTTTAGTGCCAGTGCCTGATTGTACACAGGACTACATAAAAGCATACACAGGATCATGGAATCACAGAATCAAGCAGGTTGGAAGAGACCTCCAAGTTCATCCAGTCCAACCTAGCACCCAGCCCTGGCCAATCAACCAGAGCATGGCACTAAGTGCCTCATCCAGGCTGTGTTTGGACACCTCCCTGGGCAGGTTCTCTTATGGTTCTCTTACTTCCAGTACTTGCTTCCAGTATTGCATCAGTACTTTACAGTACCACAGTATCATAGTATCATCAGGGTTGGAAAAGACCTCACAGATCATCAAGTCCAGAGAAAAATAAATTCATGGTTTCAGTTTGGTGCCCAATGTGACCTCTCATTTCGAGCACGCATTAGGTCACCAGTGGTCCTCTTTCCTTTCGTAACAGATGATTTTATTGCTGGGTTGTACCACCTGCAGGAGTCCAGCACCATGCATTCAGTCTGGGTGACAGGCCAGTTTGCCGTTTGCAGCTGAAATTTGATGCTACAGCAACGTGGTAATTTGGGGGATAGAAAAGAGCTTGAGAAAGCTGTGATTTGACTTTGTCATAATGGCAGCCTTTGCCTTTAGTGTTCATTTCACAGGGGGTCGAGAGGCTACAGTCAAGAATACTTTCAGCCCCCCTCGAAGTGAGGTGCAATGGATGAAAGTATACATTTGTTGAGAGAGAAAAGCAAAGAGAGGAACAACAACTGCAGTGGTGATTACACTTTGCTTTAGTTTAATAGGAGTTACAGGGAACTTTTAAGGAACCAGCAAACTGCAAAGATTAAATCTGTGCCAGGCAAGTTAACAGAGCTGCTGGCAGAGGAATCAGATTAACGAGGACAATGTGCCATACTAGAAATGTAATCGGTAGATTGTTCCAGAATCTGCCTGTGTAATAATACCTTTTGTTTACATATTCTTCTTACTCATATAAGGGAGTAAAGAAAACATTAGCAAAAAGTCTCTGCAGCTCTGTTAGGGACAGACATGTCTTACACCTCTGCAGGAGCTCTTCTTCTGTGTGAACCGAGTTAGTGCTTGGAGTGTTTCCAAAGGATTCAATGAGATGCATCTGCAGGTGCTCTTACAACATAAAAAGACTCTGCTGGGCTAAAAGGAGAGGTCTGTGCATTGATTTGTGGCCCTTGAACACTGTATACAACAGAGGGCAGGATGACAAGATCAGCTTTCACAGTGCAGAAGGGTCATCAGCTGAGTGCAGAAAGAATCTGGCTGGAGTCTATGCTCAGCACACTCAGCAATGCCTGAGAAAGGAGGTGAATGTAGTGAAAACTTTGCCAGTGCTAGTGCTGCTGCCTTGGCAAGTGCACCTTGCCAGAGGGTGGTGGGTATGCTGCATTTTCATATGTGCTCTTGTCTCCTGTCTGTCAAACACTTGGGCACATTTGGCAGTTTTTACTCAATGTGAATCCCATGAGGTGAAAGAAATCCTCTGTTAAGGGATTTCACTGCAAGGGCAGGCTTTGAGAAAGAAAAGCATTATATGGTCACTGCAGTGTGTCTGCCATCACTTGGGTAGCAAGAGGCAACCAGCAGCAGCCAGTACAAACCCATCTTGTGTCATCAGCTTCAGAGAGCACCTCACGCTGATTGATTCTCTGAACCAGATCCTACTGAAGGTTATCACTGCAAAAATGCTATGCTCTTATTTATTTGGTAAGCACCTGTCCTTTAGGATTCAGGTGCTGCAAACCAGCTCTCCTTTAGCTAATTTTAGTCATGTCAGTGCTTGTCCATCGGCTTCCAACAGCACAGCTTCACTCGAGGTTTCTATATTTAGATGACTTTATTGATATGTGAAACAGGAAGAAAAATGGAAAGGATATCAGCATGCAGGAACAAAAGTCCTCAATTGCCTAGATCACAGAGAATAAAAATGCTCACCCATTTCATACAAGAAAAATGAGTGCAGATGAGTCATCCTCACAGGAAGACTACAGACAGCTGAATGTTGAGAGCAGTTTTCTCCTTTCTTCCCTGTAACAAGAACAATGTAGCATTGTCTCTCCTATGTTCTGCAAATTGCAGCATTTTGCACACCTTTCAGCATTCTGCACATCACCCTGCATGCCTGGCAAGGTTTTAACTTGTCCAGGACAAATGGCTTGGAAAGCTTATCCAAGCCAAACGTACTTCAGAAGGGCAGGAAAAGTGAGCACACTTCTCTGGTTCATGAAATAGTATGGACAAATAACAACAGCAGCACCAACAACAAATCCAAAGTGGCAGAGTTTGCAAAGGAGGACATTTTCAGAGTGGTACCTATACACTAGAAAAGCACAGCCTGACCTTGTCTCTACAGTCACAGGTTATTCATCCAAGGATCCAGGGCAGATCTTCTCAGAAATCAAAGGGGCAGCACTGGAGGGCAGCCCTGAGGAGAAGGACTTAGGGGTGCTGCTGGACCAGAAGCTCAACATGAGCCAGCAGTGTGCACTTGCAGCTCAGAAAGCCAAGCAGAGCCTGGGCCGCATCAGGAGCAGTGTGGCCAGCAGGGCCAGAGAGGTGATTCTCCCCCTCTGCTCTGCTCTGCTGAGACCTCACCTGGAGTACTGCATCCAGTGCTGGAGCCCCTGGGACAAGAGGGATGTGGAGATGCTGGAGCATGGTCAGAGCAGGGCCAGGAGGATGCTCAGAGGTCTGCAGAAGCTCTGCTGTAAGCACAGACTGAAAGAGTTGGGGCTGTGCAGGCTGGAGAAGAGAAGGCTCCCAGGTGACCTTCTTGTGGCCTTCCAGTATCTGAAGGGGGCTACAAAAAAGCTGTGGAGGGACTTTTTAAGCTCTTAGGGAGTCACAGGACTGGGGGAAATGGAGCAAAGCTGGAGGTGGGGAGATTCAGACTGGATGTGAGGAGGAAGTTGTTGAGCATGAGAGTGGTGAGAGCCTGGAATGGGTTGCCCGGGGAGGTGGTTGAGGCCCCATCCCTGGAGGTGTTTAAGGCCAGTCTGGATGAGGCTGTGTGCAGCCTGCTCTAGGGTAGGGTGTCCCTGGGCATGGCAGGGGGATTGGAACTGGCTGCTCCTTGTGGTCCCTTCCAAGCCTGACTGATTGTATCACTCTATGAAAAGCCATCCCTCCAGGCTAGTGTGGAAAGCAGCAACATGTACACTGCATCCTCGATGGGATTGGTGTTTACAAAGGAAAAATAAACTAACTTCTCATTGTAGTAAATATTTTCCCCCTCCTTGGTAGAACAGTCAGGAAATTAGAAGTGAAGCACCATGCAGAAACTGGAACAGAAAGGCCAGCACGAAGCTATTTATAGCCTTGAGAAATAAATGCATCTGGGATTAAAATAGTAGAGTACATTAGGGAGTTGAAACAAGTGTCCCTGTCTCATGAATATACATTTTTGTTTTGAAAGCTGGGAGGTCTCAGAGTCCCCCTTTGCAGTCTGCAGCATTTCCCCTCTCACCATCAGTCTTTGCTGCTTTGTACCAACTGCTTGTTTGGACAAGAGGGTCCATACCTGAGTGTATAGAAGGAGCACTCTGCTCTGGGAAATTGCTGCAGTAGCAGGTGAAATAAAAGCCACCTCTGGGTTAACACAAATGAAACGTTATAAAGACCCCAATAGATCCTCTAACTTCCTCCTCTCTCACATGAAAAGGCCAGGGTCAGAGCATTAGCTTCTTAGAGGAAAAGGAAATGCTGAGCTACACAAACAGAAGGCAAAAGCCTGGCAGCCCTCTGTAACACTGAGAAATAATCTATTAATAATCTACCTGGAGTCTTAGTCTTTATATTTAGTTTGTCTCTGCTCACAGACGTGGCTGCTGCTCCTGTAGTGGTTCTGTTGGGGCTGGAAGGATTACCAGCAGACCATCTGCTCAGTGGATGATAACACCCATGATTGACAAGTGCCACTGGCCTAAGACTGACATCTCCATTTGGTGCTGCCTGCAGAGTGCAGCTATGTGCTGAGTTGCTTCTTCCTTCAAGTCACAGATGAAGTACATTCTCTCTGAGGTGATAAACTGTGTTTCTCGATTGTTCCAGCCTGCTTCTCTGACATGGATTCAAACGCTCTGTGCTTGCTTTCCTCCTTTTCAACTTACTGCAACCTATGGAGTCACAAATCTAATTGCTAAGCTGGCAGGGTGCTGAGGGGATGAGGCACTGCAGATATCTGAGGGCAGATAATCCTGTTTGTCTCCAGAACTGTGGAGGCTGCAGGAGGAACGAGCAAGCTGCAAGAGGCCCTGGCATTTGCCCATCAGGGCAAGGACGAGCCATCTCTATGCTGCTGTCATTCAGCCCAATGTCTGGGGTTTGGTTTTGTTTCACCGTTAAATAAAAGTAGTGCTGTGCCAAGAAAGGTCGGCCTGAAGTTGGATTCGAGAGCAGCCTTTTCCTGGCTCAATGTGGAGGCAACTTTTGCTCTACTTCAGGACTCACAGCTACCATGCAGATAACTGTCAAGCAAAGGAGACCCTCCAAAATGAAGATGGAGAGGCCAATAAGGCAGCACGGTGGATTTTCAAGGTAAGACATAATCCAAGAGTATTCATATGTCCTGAAAGAGGGGGGGAAATGATGCATCTGAAAAGAAGCAAAACCAAAGTATTCATGGCATGCATGACAGCCACAGACTATTTGTTCCCGAAACATGGATATCCAGGTTGTTCCTCTCTCCTCCTGAGCCTCTTGCTCTGCCCTCTGTTCCTCAGCATGCTGCAAATGCAGTGCCAAAAGGGGGTGGTGATTCGCCTTCCTGTTAAGTGTCTGCTTTCAAACAACACATTCATCACATCCATCTCGCTCATGAAAATGATTCATACTTTGTGGAGCTGATCTGTGGTTAAAAGGGTGAAGGAAAACATGTCACCTCAGGGTGTTTAGGCACTGAATAGCTCTGCACTTTTTATTGATGCTACCTTAGATTATTTTTTTTATGGGAGTTAACCAAAGAAGACATCCCAAAGAAATCAAACACAGGATAATACTAGAATCTATTAGGGTTGCTGCTGTAAATGCCTTTTACTGAGCCTCTGAAGCTGAACCATTTTTCTTAATTAAAAACAACAGTCATGCATCTTCTAGATTTGGTCCAAGGTCTGAAAGCTGCCTGAGGGGGAAACAAACATTATTTATGATGAGCAGCACACTTCTGTGTGGCTCAAGAGAGCAGGGGATGTGGCTGCAAGAAACAGTATCTTATTAAAACCTTGGTGAAGAAGCAGTGCATCTTCGTGCATGGTAGGGAAAAGTCAGTGACAGCAAAGGCACATGCTCACAAAATCTGAGGGGTTTTCAGACTCACCTAGCACCAGAGTAGAGAGAGACTAAGGCAACCAGTCGAGGTTGTTGGCAAGGTTGGTGAAAGACAAGATGGGGGAAGAAGCCACATTGCACTTCTGCCCTAGGGATGTTCAAGTTAAAGCAAATATTGGTTTCTCCATCCTACCTCCTTAGCCAATACACATCCATTTCCAGGAGTCCATTTCATTTGAATTACGGGAATACACTCAGCAGAAATCCTAAATGGCTTTCACTGCTTTTGCTGAGAGGAGTTAGGCAGCTCTGACACTACCAGGAAACTGTTTCTGATTATGAACCAAGCACACTCCTTTTGGACTTTCATGTCATTCTGTCTCATTATCTGTCCATTTAGCACATGAGCCCAGGGACTTCTTGGCCCTCTTAAAGGCAGAGAGGGTTTTATCACAGGCACAGTGCTTCTGAATTTAGCCCTTAATAGTTACAGCTTCTGAAACCTCTACTCTGAGCTCTTCACAACCCATACCCCCAGTCATTTCTTATTTAACCATTCTTCAACCAGGTGAACAGTTCCTTTCAGCTTGGTGATCACTGTTAAGGATCTCACCTGAAACTGTAGTTTGTTGTAGAGTCTCTGAGAATAGGCCACACAGGACTGAGTCAGAAATCTCAGGGAGGACAACTTTTATTTCTCTACTCTCTACAGAAAGACCTAAATGGCACTGCAAAGTTCAGGGCCACTTAATGTCCACAGTTCTTTAAACAGCAGGGTTGCCAATTTCCCTTCTCCTGCTTACTTTGTTCTGTGCTAATGTTTCTAATTGCTTCAGCTGCACTGATGTGGCTCCCTCTGGTAGCAGGGACAGCCTAGGAGATGGTCTGCAGCCATTTCATGAGGTCCATCGAGGTGAAATTGCTGTCACATGGGAGCTCCTGTGTAAGGCTACATGTTCTGGGTGAACACATCTCCAGTACTTCACAAACCGTATCAGCAAATGACCCTTTCACTTATGTGATGTAAGCAGTGTTACTAGCAGTTGAGTCCTCTGGGGCTGTGTTAGTGATAGGAAATCAGAAAACTTACCCATCTAGAAATGTGTCTGGCCCTAAGGCTGGGCAACTAAAATAAAATGCAAGCTTTGCCTCACATAGGAAGGTTCTTCTTCTGCTGAGCCAAGATTTCATAACACTTAGGAGAGCAACTTGAGGTTCAGACCAGCTTGTCACACCCCCAAAACAGATAAGATCATATTAAAGCTTCTTTTCTTTTGGTGGCATTGAAGCCTATTGAAAGGCCAGATTCTTTCTGCTGAAATGCCTCCATGTGTGACACTGGTTGCTACAGACCCATATCTTGTGTGTCTGATGTGGTCTTTGATCAGACTGATGCCTCAGCCCTCATTAATTCCCATGTTCCCTTCCACCTTAGGTGAGGCTTTGAATTTGATGCTTCTGGATGTGAGCAGTAGCTGCTTTTGAGAGCAAGTCCCTACCTGATTGAACATGCCACGTAGGAAAAAAGTTGGAAAATTGACTAGATTGAGATGTTAGAAACTGGTCAAAGCCAAAGCCAAACAAAACATAAAAGCTGAACTATTCATTACATTGAGATGTTAAAAACTAGACAGAACCAAAACCAAATGAAAACAACAATAGTTTAAAGCCCAAAAACATCCAGAGCCAAATGGTTGAACAGAACACTTGCATTAGGTTTATTCCTGAACAGGTTTGCAGAGAGAAACTGAATTACAAGAGAAATGTTTTTGAAAAGTGGTAGGCAGAGCACAAAGGCCTTTTAAATTCTCCTTGTGACATTTAAATTAACTCACTGAGTTGTTTGTTTCCGATCTCCATTTGCATTGCTTAAAAAAAGCCTTTCCCTCTGACAAGTTTGCATCTCGATTTAGAAAAGTGTTAAAAGGCAAAAAGTGAATAAGCTGCTTTTGACTTCTCTCAGCACAAAGATGAAAGGGCTTCCAGCTCGGTGCCCCTGAGGGAGCAGCCCTGTTCTTGCTGTTCCTTGGCAAGCAGAATCCAGCTCCTCTTGAGATCTGCATTACCTGCCAGGGCTTTCTTTGCTTTCTTCTCCAGTATGTGAAGAGAGGTGAAGAAAAGCCTATCATTAAGTGAGAAAGTGTGTGCCAAGGCAAGGCAGAGAGCGAGTATTCAACCTCCTTAAAAATCGACCTGTGATACCCCAGTGCAAGAGCATTGCCCTTTCTGCTTGCCAAGTCCTACCCATTTGAGTTCTGTGTGGGAGATCAGGCAGAAACCAGCATGGCCCCAAGCACAGTGCCTGGAGGAGCAGCCTGGGGGAAGTATGGCATCCTCTTCCTTTCACCCAGCTAATCCCAGCTCTGCAGAAATCCTTTGGGTTTGGAGAGAGCAAACGTTATTCCATGAATTCAGCTCCAGCCAGCCTGCTCTAGGGTAGGGTGTCCCTGCCCATGGCAGGGGAGTTTGAATTAGCTGATCCTTGTGGTCCTTTCCAGCCCTGACTGATTCTGTGATTCTATGACTTCCATGTAATATGGAAGTCACTTGTGACCACGGAGAGCTCCTCTGAATTATTCAGCAAGTGCTGTGAATCATGGTTTGGTTGATAAAATAGGCAGCTGTTCACATACAACCCCAAGATGGTCAAAAAGTCATATTTGCAAGAGACAATGTGCCAGTGATATGAGCACACTGCTTTGCCAGGTACTCTGGTGGCTTCGGGTAGCGAGTGCCACCAGTCAGTAGTTACTGTAAAAGGTCCTTCTTTGTCGTTTACAAGAGTAAGAAAAGTCCTGATATGAGTAAATACACTCACCTTCTTCACTCACTATCATCCCTCCCGAGAACATTTTCATGCCAGGAGTGTTTATTTGGTGAAGTTTGATTTTCATACTTACTCACGATGGCATTTGTATGTCTTAAAGCTTGTGACTGTGTCATGGGGTGTTAGGAACAAGCAGTAACATATACCAAGAACACATTCTTTCTGTTCTGCTGAACAGGTGTTGTGCTCACTTAAACAGACTGAAATATAGCTTCATTGTCACATTTTATCTAACTCTCGTGTTTGAAATGGGCAGGGGATGCAAACTGTGTGGCTGTGGATTCAGTCACTTGACAGCTAGCGTTCTTCAGCTTTGCCAAAGGAGTTATTCCTACACAGCAAATGTAAAATCAGAGGCTTGTTTGATGTTCTGCTTTACTCAGGAGCAGCATTTCAAAGGAAGGCAGAATTCTGGGACATCACCATGAGCTATTAATGGGGCACCCTTTGGCAGGCCTAACCCTGAGAGACACAACATGCCTCTGGCTTAGCTTGTAGCAGTGGGCACAGCTCATTTTTGTCACTTGCTCGCTACCCCTGGGCAGCCTTGCAGAGACCCTTCAGGTTTGGTTTGCAGGTTTCTTCTCCCCATGTCTCCCTTGAGCATCATTAGAATAAAAATATCACAGAATGGTAGGGGGTTGGAAGGGACCTCTGGAGATCATTTAGTCCAGCCCCTCTGCTAATGCAGGTTCACCTGGGTTAGGTTGCCCAGCATTGTGTGTGAAAGTCTCTAGAGAAGGAGATTCCCCAGCCTCTCTGGGCAGCCTTTCTCAGTGCTCCACCACCCTGGAAATAAAGAAGTGTTGCCTTACCTTTAAGTGAAACCTCTTATGTTTTAGTTTGTGCCCACTGCCCCTTGTGTCATCACTGTTCACAACTGAAAAGAGCCCAGCCCTATCCTCTTGTTCCCAGAGATACTGATCAGCATTACTAAGACCTCTTCTCAATCCTCTCCCTTCCAGGCTAAACAGCCTCAGGTCTCTCAACCATTCCTCCTCACAGAGATGCTCCGGTCCCCTGATCATGATCATAGCCTTTGTATGACTCTCTCCAGTAGTTCTCTGTCTCTCTTGAACTGGAGAGCCCAGAACTGCACAAAGTATTCCAGGCGCAGCCTCACCAGGGCAGAGTAGAAGGACAAGAGAACCTCCATTGACCTGCTGGCTGCATTCTTCTTCATGCACCCCAGGACACCATTAGCCACAGGGCACATTGCTGACTCACAGTGAACTTGTTGTCCAGCAGCACTCCCAGATCCTTCTCCAGAGAGACATTTTAAACAGGTTACCCCTCACCTGTACTGGTGCAGGAGGTTATTCCCAAACAGGGGCTGCAACTCCTTTGAGAATTAATATGCTTGACTCTTTAGCATAATACAGGAATGTAAGAACTGCTGAATGTGGCTTATGCAGGAGTTATTCCATCAGGCAGAAAACACTGTTTGCTTTTTTACTCTGGGGGTGGCTGAACAATGAGACAGGCTGCCCAGAGAGGCTGTGAAGTTTCTATCCTCAAAGGTATTCAAACACTGCTTGGCGCAGTTAGGAAGCCTGAGAAACAATCTGCAACAAACTCCTTCCACTCTCAACTCTTCTGTGAAACAAAGAGCACTTTGCAGTGTCTTTCTTTTTAAGCTGTTCTGCAGTTATATGGCATAATAATATTTTCATTTATTAATCCATAACAGTTTTTTTCCCCTTTTGCATCCAGAAACTCTGCTCTGAGAATAGCTAGCTACTGCTCAGGGTGGTCTAGGAGCCAATAATAGCTGCAGAGACAGCAGTCAGAGATCATTCTTTTGTAAAAGATGTCAAAATAACAATGCACTACACATTAATGGGTGGATTGCTTGCATATTAATGCTGTGCAAATTTGCTAGTCCTCAGAGATAATTTGTCCTAATTTGCAATCATGTGTTTTTTCCAATTTAGAGATTTGCATATTTCACCTTTTAAATAGTCCTAAAACTTCCTTCTTTTCTTTTTTTTTTTTTTTCCTTTTAAGCTGTGCACCTTTGAAATTGAAAAATGCAGAGTTCTGCTTCAATTAGGATATTCTGTCAGAAGGAATTTAATGAATACAAAACCCCCAAGACAAACTGGGTTTGCTTTAGTTCTGGAAATGTATCAGCAAAACAATCCCAGGCTGACCTGAATGACAGAGGCTTCCATTCATGTAAGGTGACCTTCTTTAAGTGGAACAAAATGCCATGCTGGTTAGTAAATAACCCACTCAGTCTAAATCTAAATCAAGTCATCTGGGATATGGGTGGTTTCAGATTTACAAATACATTCATTTTGGATGTCCTGCCACCAGCAAGAATCAACAGTTGGATCAGAGAATTAGAGAATCACAGAATCATAAAATCAGTCAGGGTTGGAAGGGACCACAAGGATCATCTAGTTCCAACCCCCCCTACCTTGGGCAGGGACACTTCACACTAGATCAGGCTGTCCAAAGCCTCATCCAGCCTGGTCTTAAGCACTTCCAGGGATGGGGCTTCCACCACCTCTCCAGGCAACCCATTTCAGGGTCTTACCACTCTCATGGTGAAGAACTTCTTCCTAACATCCAGTCTGAATCTCCCCATTTCTGGCCTAAGAATACGCTGAGATAAAGTTGAGAATACAGTTGAGATAAAGGATGACATTTCTCTGGAGGATCAAGAAGGAGTCCTTAAAATGCATCCAGGTTGGATGTCTGAGAGTCAGGAGGAATTGGCCTTTCCTCCATGATTTGTCCCTCACACACAGACCAAGTCACAGGATATCTTTGATTGGAAGAGACCTTCAGGATCATCCATTCCAACCTTTGACCCAGCACTGCGAGGTCATCACTAAACCACGTCCCTAAGCATCAGGTCCACACTCTGTTTAAACACCTTCAGGCATGGTGACTCCACCACTATGCTGGGCAGATCATTCCAATGTTTGATAAGCTTTTCAATGAAGAAATATTTCCTAACAATCCAGCCTGGCACAGCTTGCCAGTAAATTACAAAGCTAAGGATGAAAATACAAACTAAGGATGAAAATTAATCCCAGGTGTCAGGTATAGGCTGAGCAATTCTCAACACAAACAGGGGAGGGCTCAACAAGTTTTGTTATTCAGGCTGGATATTTCTGCACTTAGAAAACTGATAAAGTGAGTCACAGCCTTGAGACCTTTCTCCAAACTAGCATTTCTTTATGCTCTCTGCATGGTTTGATTCTGAAAGGTGGATGCTATTTTTGTGCCAAACTAGCCCTGCTTGCTGCACTGTGTTCATCCTCCTCATACAATCCCTGTGCAGACAAATGCATGTGCTTCACTTGAGTACAAGAATAGCATCTGCCTGAATGGTTTGCCTCACCAACAGTGGCCTGCTCAGGCTGTAATGCTGTTTCACACTCATGAAAAAGCTGTTCTGTCTCAGGTATCACAGTGGGGTTTAAGCAGGCATATTTTAAGCAGAAAGAAAAGCCAAGCTCTGCTGGATTCTTAGCAGGCTTTCCACCTCATCGGGAGAAATAAATTAAAGGTGTTACAAACTAGAGAAGAAAGTCTAGGCTACTGCTGGCAGACAATTTCAGTCCCACTTTGCCTCAAATACTAAGTTTGGTTTTGGGCCACTCACTACAAGAACATTGGAGGTGCTTGGAGCATGTCCAGAGAGGAGCAACTAAGCTGAAGAAGGCTCTAGAGAACAAGTCCTGTGAGGAACAGCTGAGGGAACTGGGGTTGTGTAGTCTTTAGAAGAGGATGCTGAAGGGACACCTCTGCATACTCTTTAGCAACCTCTCATTTCCCACTCTTTATTCTTTTATTTGCATGTTTTGAAGGAGTTATACTGCATTTTAGCTCTGATGTCTTCTCTTGTTCTCCACCAGAGCCTGTGAGTTGCATTTCCTCTCATGTGGCTGCACAGTTCCACCAATTCCTCCAGTTCAAACTCTGACCAAAAGCCAATGGCAGAAGCCACAGAGGCTTCCTCAGGAATCTTGGCAAGCTGGAATATTACTGTGCAAGGCACACTGTGCATCTGGGCTTTCAAATACACTTTGACCTATACTGAAACCTCAAACTCTTCAGTTGGTTCCAATTTGCCTCATTTATCTTTTTGAATCTTTTGGAATGTAACTCCAAATTACTTCCTACACTGAACAAAATTGCTATCTTGCCACTTTGGCATTCTTCTTGAACGATATGTGTTAATTATCAAGCATTTAGGATCCTGTGTGATAAGGAGGTTATGTGTGACCCAGACTATCAGGACTGTTCCTGCAGGTCATTGTTGGATAGGTAACTCTTGAGTGACATTGATGCTATGAAGATATTTTTTCCTTTGCTAATCACGAGAAGAGGAAATTGTTTGTGTCCTCACCTTTAGTTCATTTCATTTCCATTGCGGTCAGAGACCAGGACCCCCAGTAGCAAGAGGGGGAGTAGTGCTTTGCACTAATCCCTGCTTCTTGAGACTCCCTGTTCAACTTGTGGGTGCACAGCGACACCTTCTGGAAGCTTGTAACGAGGGTTACTGAGCAGCACTTTCATGAGCTGGAAAACACAGGTTTTAAGATGTAGAAGCTACTGCTTCTTTCCCAGTCGACATTTTTCCCAGACCTTTGCAACAGGTTCTGTGATGTGACAGGGAGCTACACGAACAAGGAGTGAATTATTTGGTTTCAATCAACTCAAAGGAAGTTATTATTCCCTTACACTCAACGCTGGTCAGGCCACACCTTGAGTGCTGTGTCCAGTTCTGGGCTCCTCAATTCAGAGAGATGTTGCAGTACTGGAAGGTGTCCACAGGAGGGCGACAAAGCTGCTGAGGGGGCCTGGAGCAAAGCCCTGTGAGGAGGGGCTGAGGGAGCTGGGAGTGTGCAGCCTGCAGCAGAGGAGGCTCAGGGCAGAGCTCATTGCTGTCTGCAACTACCTGAAGGGAGGCTGTAGCCAGGTGGGGTTGGGCTCTGCTCCCAGGCAACCAGCAACAGAAGAAGGGGACACAGCCTCAAGTTGTGCCAGAAGTGGTCTAGGCTGGATGTTAGGAGGAAGTTGTTGGCAAAGATTGGCATTGGAATGGGCTGCCCAGGGAGGTGGTGGAGTCTCCATCCCTGGAGGTGTTGAAGCAAAGCCTGGATGAGGCACTTAGTGCCATGGTCTGGTTGACTGGCTAGGGCTGGGTGCTAGGTTGGACTGGATGATCTTGGAGGTCTCTTCCAACCTGTTTGATTCTATGATTCTATGAAACTGTAGGGTTTTGAAATGATTCCAAAAAGTTCAAAAGCACAGGGAGAAAACAACCAACCAACAAAAAGAACAAGAAAAGAGGGGATAAAATGGGAGGTGTGTGTTAACCTCATGGTGGCATTACATTTTTAACTGTTTATTGGCATATATAAGGTGAGCAGGTCAGGCAGAATATAGTGCAGCTTCAATTTGCCAGAGGTGGTAAATGAAACCCATGATAGGTTCTTGATGCAGTTGTACTTCAGCAAAGAGTTCATTTTTGGTATGTGTCATATTGAAAATTCTAATTAGACCTTCTTTGCCCAAGCTGCTGGCTTCCTGGGTAGTCTGTCAATCTGCCAGAAAGTCTGAGTCACCAAGGATTTTAAGCACATGAGTTGTGGCACAGAACTCGGTCAGAGGGCTCATGAACCCTGCAGTGCCTGCATGCATCAGCTGAACTGGAGCTCGAATGGGGAGCAGGCCTGTCACAGAGCTGGCTCTGATCCTCTAAAACCCAGCATTCAGCCCTATTACTGAAATATATCTCCCTAGCTGTAATATTTAATTCTCAAAGATTGTTGCACTTTCAGCTTCTTTCTCCTTAGAAGCAACAAAGATGTGATATGTAGGAGTAGAGATGAAACAGGCTTGTGAGTGGAGACAGGAGAGGTTGATTTCCAGACTTCCAAGACTTCAGAGTAGAGGCTGACTGATAGAAATACTGAGGCTGGGAATTTTGGCAGAACATACATCTGAGATTAGCTAACCCTGAGAAAATACAGCACCCCAGAGAATAACTTCAGAGGGCTGAAATAATTAGCAAAGTACTAAGCAAAGCCATCGACAGCAAATAATTCTGGATACTCTGACATCTAAGCCAAGTTCAACCATTACAGTAACTTTTCAAGCACTGCTCCTAACCTGATGCAATCACAGGTTTTAATGCAGGACCTTGAAGAAACTGAATCCTCCAGTAAAAGTCAAAGCCCCATGCTTGACATGTGCTACCAAATGACATTAGCAGGAATTTCCCAGTGGGACTTTCACATGTGGCCTTAGACAAAAGAAATTCTGCTGGTGAAATAATGAATTGCTATTACTGTTGATGAACAGTCAAGTACTAACAGGCATCCCTGCATGTGGGACAAGGAAATGCTCTGTGGAGCAATGTGGTTAGCTCTGCGTTCTTTAAGACTCCAGTTTGTTTTGCCTGCCATCCACACTGAACCTACATCTTCTGCTTGAAGCCAATCACTAATAGACCCATTAAGAAAAGTTATTGACACTTAAAAGAAACTGATGGTGAAAGAATGCAACTAGTTAAAAGTTTAACCAAGCTGCTTCCCATAATATCACTGGTTCTGCCTTCAATCCTAAGTATGGTTACTTAAAATGCATCCCTTAAAAGCATACATAGATATTTTACAGTGGAAGTTTTTGATAAGAAATAAAACAAATAGAATACTGCTGATGGATGAAGAAAAGCTAAGTTCAGCTAAAGACCATGGGAACTCATTTTACTTCTGTATCCCAGCTCCTAGCAAAGCCCATCACTCTTCAAGGTAATTTGTAACAAGTGCACTTTCATGTCAAGGAAAATAGTCCCAAAAATGGCTTCTTACTTTGTGTTTGAATTGCTCCCTAATTCCCTGTGAATCAGCTTCATTCAACAGCCCAGAAATTCTCCATTTAACAACTGCAGTGGGCAGGAAACACTAAAATAGACGAGTACCCACGAGCTGCTGTACAAATGTGTATGACCTCTCCTTGGGCAAGGAGCAGAACTTCAGGTAGGAGGCTCCACAATCTGTCCTAACACCCTAAAGCAAAACAGGCTGCAGAAGGGCCAATATGTGCATTGTGTTGCCTATTGCTGTGGGACTGCACAAGTGCTGGAATGCAGTGTGCTCGAAATGCAAACACATGTTCAATATTACCCTTCTTGTAACCTGTTCTTAATATTTTCAGGAGAATAAATTTTAAACAAACAAATAAAGTGTCATTCAAGTTTCCAGTAGTAATGTTCAGCAGTTGTAGTAATCATCATCATCATCATCATCATCATCATCATCATCATCATCATCATCATCTATACAGTAGCAGGCTTCTTAATTTCCACAAAGGCAAAATTAGCAGAATGTATGAACTAGACAAATCTGCATAAAAGGAGAGTCTGGAGCCTGTGAAGCATGAAAAGGGGCAATATTAAACAGCAAAGGCACCCTCAGATAAAGCCATTCCTTCTTGGTGTAGAATAAAACTGCTGCCTGATGGGTAGTATTCCCTGCTAAAAGTTTATCAGTAACCACTGTAGACTTAAGTAAAACGTTCAGGAAATCCTAGCAAAAAGATAATTTTTATTTCTAGTGTCTTCTATGCTCGTAGCTGGCATCAATATAGGAACTGAGTCCTAATTTGATATTTAACTTGTATCTTACAATACAATATGAACTTGTGTGTTAAGTTGTATGCCACCATGTGGGATAACTTTATTAAATATGAAGTTGAGGTGCCAACACCCCAATTTCCATAACATTTTTTGGAACAGAATCAAGACCCAGGACAAAGAGTCCCACACCTAACTAGATTTCCAAGATGCTCGCATTTGGTTTTCTCTCTGTCCTAGTGGAGTTGAATTAACCTGTACAAAGCTGGGCAGCAGTGGGGACAAAGAGTAAGGTCACAAACGTGCATGTGCACAGCGAACTGCTCAGGTGGCTGAAGGAACCACACATAGGAGATGCACATTCACATGGCTTTCAGGCAGAGGAAAGGTTTCCATCTGTGTCTCTCAGCTTTTAAAGTGCCTCAACTTGAAACCCCACTTCAACAAAATCCAAACACTTGCTTATACACGTCTGTCTTATGCAGCTGGACATCAGCCTTCACCCTGCTCAGGAATAAAGGAGAAGATGCCTGTTTCACCAATTTGGAGAGGACTTTAGCCCTCCAAGACACACAGCTGGGTCAGGATTTAGGTGTCTGTATACGTACACAATGATGTAGAGGTACCTACCTACAGAGCTAGGTAGAGATGTCTACAGTCTGGAATATGCTTGGCTTAGATGGCTTTGTTTATCTGAAAACATTGATGCTAGGAATTGTGAGCAGCATCTTTTTACACACTAGCACTATGTGTCCTTAATGCTGAAAAATATATCCATCTTTAATAAGCTGTTAAGTGATCATGAACCTCCTGAGGGGGATTTGAAGGATGGAGCAAGATCACACATTCCACAGGTGTTACACTATACCAGCTTTTTAGGCTTGGCCTTTTTTGAGCATTCCTGCCAAGATTTAGAAAGCCACTCACCTGGGACCATGGTCTAGAGAAGGCTTAGAGGAGTCATTTCCACTCACTGGTCTTAGAAATGATCGTCCACTTAGCACAGTCGCTAGGAGATGGGCTCCAAGGCCTGTGGTGTTAACAAATGCCCTTGGTCTCAAGACATGTAAGAACCCTGTTGGTGCACTTAGTGAGACCTTCTTCCCTTTTCCCTGCCAAGAACTGGCACGGTAACATTTAAGTCTAATTGCCAATCTTCTAATGCTTCCATAGGTCCTGTCTGGGTCTCAGCAAGTGTAATCCAGCACAGAAGTGTGTTTAGTGCACTTAAGGTCCAAGCTATGTGCTTTCTGCCACAACCAAAGGGGCAGAGATGTACAAAAGGGATCTTACCACTGAGTGGGAGAAATACTATGTAGAGTGGGAATGCAGGAATCAACTTTTCTGGGTTTTTTCTGCTCTCCTGGGAACATTGTCCAGCTTCCACTCTAGTTCACCTCTCTGAAGAGACATGGGGAACTCTGTGCTGCTAAGCAACATCAAGCTCTCCTTATGTGCAGGAATGGCAGCTTTCCCCATAGGTCTCAGTTCTAACGAGCACCTTCCCTTGGCACCAACGGCACCACAGTTGTGTTCTGTTATTGCAGTAGCAGTGCCTTTGGCCTTCAAGGGTGGCATCGCCGCTGTAGGAAGGGCTTTCTGAACACTGTGCAGAAAAAACTTTGTTTCTTTGGTGTCAAGAGATCAGTGGTAGGCCAGAAATGTTTTGAGAAGGGCTGCCCTTGATGAAAAACAAAACCCAGCAGAGGAGGAGGCAGAAATCGCTATTAGAGGAACGGCCAGTGCTATCTATCCCTGTGCCGGGCGAAGGCGCTGCTAGGCTGGGTGCTCTCTCCTGGACATTCACAGGGAAGATGCGGCAACGGTGCCGCGATTCAGGAGCCTGGACAGAGCGCGGCGGGTCAGGACCCTGGACAGGGAGCGCCGCCGGCGGCCCGTGTCGGGGGAGCTGCGGCCCGCTGTGGCTGGCCTGGGGCGGGAGTGGGTGTGCACCTTACGTATTGACTGTAAGCGGCCACCTTCGTCCTCTTGCTCCTCCGTCTCTCCGGTCAGCCCCCAAGGGGCACCGGCTTGGTACGAGAAGACTCCTCCAGTCCTCACCTGAAGGGCCAGATTAGAAAAGTTAAAAGCGCAGAGGGTGCCTGCGTGGGGCTGAGGGGCACCCCCCAGCACAGACCGGTGGGTGTTCAGTGATTAGCACGGATGGGGGCTTGCGCGGGGCTGGGCTCTGCAGGGCTCCCGCCTACCCCCCGGTAACGCTTATTTTGTGTTTTTCTCTCTTTCTCCTCCTCCCCGCCCCGTCCCTCCCGCTCCCACACCTCCCCCGCACGCCGCAGCCTCCGAGGCCTGCCGGGCCCCTCGCCCCGCTGTCAGCTCTGCTCTCCAGCCCCTTCCTGCGGCCGCAGATCCCCGCCCGCCGGCCCTGCCCGCGCTTCGTCTCGGCTCCTCGTCGAGACGCCCCGGGGCACGGCTTCGGCCCCGTGGGCTTGGCGGTCCTGCTGGTCGGGAGCGGGCCGGCAGTTCCTTGCCCGCTCGCCGCCCTGCTTTGGGGCCGCTGGGCTGAGCCTCCGCCGGCCCCCGCCCCGCCGCCGCCGCCTTCCAGCCGCCTCCCCCCGGAGCGCCGGAGATGCCCGGCGTGCCACGGAGCCGCCCCGCCGCCGCCCCGCGCTGCCCCCGAGCCGCTCGGCGCTGTGAGTACCGCTCCTGGGGCCGCGTCCGCCCCTTCCTCCTCCTCCTCCTCTCCGCAGCAGGGAAGTCGCTGTCCGCCCACATGCACCCAGCCGGCACCGGCGTGGGCGTCCCGGGGCGCTGGGCGATAGCCCCGGGCTCCATGGGCAAAGCCCGCCGCCCCCCGCCTGCCATTCCTGTCGCTCCCCGGGTCCGCTAGTTCCAGCAAGGCGGCTCTTGCGGCCGCCCTGCTCCGCACCTGGTGCGCAGGCGGGAAGGGAGCAACCCCAATAGTAAGGCTGCCCGCCAGCTCTCCCGGGAACCGGGATCCCAGCTCTGGGAATCGGGAAGTGCGTGCATGCAACGAATCAGTCTCGCTTGCATGGCAAGACCGTGTCGCTTATCCCGGGGACGACGGTGACACAAAGCAACCGTCCCGCTAACCGTTGTCCCGCTGCTGCCCCCTCCCACAGACAGCATTTGGACTACCCGGGGGTCCACGGTGGTGGAACGTTATAGGTGAGCTAGTCCCCAAAACGTGGCGGCGTCTGTAAGGGCGCTGCTGAGAGCGGGATGAGCCGGGGTAAGCACCGAACCTGGCGGTCCCAGCCCACCGTCCTACGCGGGACTAGGCACACACCTTCTCCGGGACCGCAGCCGACTAGCATCGTGCCCGCTGTAACGAGAGAACTAGCCCGGGAGAGCCCGGTGAGATGTACGCCTCTGGAGGACAGGAGGCGGCTGGGCAGGAGGGAGGGCAGATCTGTCCTGCGGTTACTTAAAATGCAGGCGCGCCCCAATCCCGGGCTCTCATTTAGGGCATCTCTGCCTGTTAAGGGACCAGCACGGAGCCCCGCGGCGGCACTGCAGCCTCCCCAGCCCTTCCCGCCCCTGCCCTGCTCGCAGGCACGCTCTGCTTACACTCTCACACCCTCACGCCGGTTTTTCTGCCATTTCTCCCCCGCCCAGCACCGACCCATGGCTCTCCCCGCTCCCTGCCCAGCTCCCCGCCGCGGTGTGGGTTCTGCGGTGGACACTCCCTTTACAACTCTCCCCTGAATCGCGTCGGCCCCCGCTGCTCCCCTCGTCGGGGGCTGCCCGATGACAGCCCGCCCCGTCGTGCAGCGTCCAGGAGCGCAGGCCGCCGGCGTAGTTTCCCCCGGGTTCCGGTCACGGCGAGCGAAGCCTGTCCGCGTCCGGTACCGTGAGACGAGCCCGCAAGGGCCGGGCGCATGCGCGGGTCTGTCGAGCCTTCATCCCCGGGCGCTCAGCCCACCGCTACCGGAGGGGAAGCGGGTGAGGATTGCCGGCGCATCCACGCCGCCGACACCGTAAGTACCGCTCGACCCTGCCCGGCGGCTGTCGGGCACCGCGCCCCGGGCAGCCGCGACGCGCGTACGGCAGCCAGGGCCGCCCGGGGGTAGTGGGACTGGACGGACGGCCACCGGGGCAGGGGTCGTCCTCCAAGGGAGGAACCGGAGGCGCTTGCCCTGGTCTCCCGAACGATCGGGAGCCGCAAGCCACTAGTGCACCGCTATGGAGCTTGTACCGTCCCGTCCGTTCCCCGGATCCTCAGCGCAGGGCAAGGGGAGCACTCGGCTGCCTCCACAGCCAGGGCACCACCCCGCCGCCGTCTCCCTCGCCCCAACGCAGGTAACAGCTGGGCTCGGCTTCCGCCTGGCGCCCAAGGCTCTTCCTTATCTGTTCGCAAGTGGGGATGATGATACGGCAGCATCCTGCACTGCCACAGCCACTCCTGCGGAAACGGGACCCCGGTTCCCGGAGCCCTCGGCTCCCTTGCGAAGTTACTGATGAGAAGCAACAAGAGGCTCTTTTCCTCAGGGTCTCTTCCAGTATCCGTGGCCACAGAGATCAGCCCCCGGTGGGAGGAAGCTCTTCCTGCACCCTGCCGTTAGTTAGCGTCAGGAGGTAGGAGAAAAGCAGGTAATGAAACTTGGACACAGCGGCAGAAAGTGAAATGAGATTATCCTTGCACACGCCAGTACCAATTACAGTAATTCAATATCTATGTCATTGACTCGATGCAACCCTTCCAACATCCCCTTTTCCCCTTTTTGCTGCTGAAAAATGAAAGGTGAAAACTTCTGCTGCAGCACTTTTGGAATGGTGAGGGCTCTCCTCATCCCTCTGTGCCCAAACAGAGCAGCAGCAGCCTGTCCAGTGCTCTATTGGGCCATTCCTGTGGTGCCAGTTACTACATGTCTGTAGTCTACCAAACACAGTACTACCGAGCTGCTCCCTGTATGACAGCACCATAGCCAGTAACTACTCAGCCAAACAAAGCACCAAAGTCACGCTCGGTGCAGGGAGTTGTGGTTGTGGTCAGGTCAAAAGTAGGAGCAGCATGATAAAATTAGAAGCATCATGTTAAAATTAGGACCACTGTCTTAAAATTAGGAGCATAGTGTTAAAATCAGGAGTCTCTTTCTAAACTGAGAGCATATTCAAGCAAACTGCATGTAAAATGAGCACTGAGTCTTAGCAAATGCTCTAAGATAGAGAACAGTCACTTTTCCCCCCTTCCATCAATACATATTGTGCTATCTTCATTCTGGCTCCCAAAGAGTTAATAATGGAAGCATCTCCTTGGGTATTATGCACTCCTCTGTGCTTTGGAAAGAGCTGCATGTGTTGTTCAGAGTGAGGAGTAATGCTTGACGTATCAGGAAGGAGGTTGTGGAGTATTAAGGTTTCTGGGTCTCTCGGTGTGCAGGTCAGAAGTTGGTGAAGCTAAAGTGTAGGCAATGAGCAGTACAGAGTCACTTACAGACATCCATCCCCTCCTTTTGTCACTAAGAAAAGTTACCTCAAGGAGGTAGCAGGTACTGGGAGCACCATGGAGGCACCCAGAAGCAAGAGTATTCTGCACGGGAGGTTCAGGACTCCGACCTTGCTGTTTATGGGCGTTTCAGAATTTGGCAGACGCAGGTGAAGCAAAGAACTGCAGCCAGAGTGGTGGGGGAGTGTCAGCATGCTCAGGCACACTCTCGCTCGACTTCAGCTTCATACTGGGCTTGGATAACAATCCTCGGGCTGATGCTGCTCCTCCAAGCTTGCTAGGCAGGGGGTATCCCCTACACGCACCAGCCCTGCTGAGCTCACTCTGCAGAGGATAGCAACACCAGCACCAGCCCTGCTGAGCTCACTGGGTACCCACACCAGCACTGTCTCTGCCAGAGCAGCCAGCGTAGTACAACCCAAAGCGAATTGCGACAGTCGGCATCAATAGGCAGCGGTACATGAATCACTATTTCATGCACTCCGGGGTGACTCATCCCAATTCAAACCAGCTTCCCGACCAGTACAATGTCAGTCAGCTCCTCACACAGTTCAACATGAGTCAGATCTCAGAGTACAATGTGCAGTGAGTCACCGACTAACACAGCAGCTCCATGTGACTCCAGCACCCAGTGCGCGGTGTCGGAGCTGCCGTCTGCTGTGAGTCAGTTTATAGTACAGTAAAATGGGCTTCTTGGAGACCATTCATAATTAAGCACAGTGCAACCAAGCCCTCAGTAGGAGATGATAGGAGTGAGCAGAGCAGTCTGCTACATGCACTGGTTTCACTGTTTGCATAGTAAGAGGTTAGTGAAATATTAGGATGAATGATTTTTTCCCCCATTTTCTTTTTAAAGCAAACTGCATAAAAATAACTAGAAGCAAATACTCCCTGACATGAAAGCCAGCCAGAGCCTGGCTGGTGCAGCAGCAAAACTCCCAGTGCTGGAGAAGCTTGGGGGGAGTTTTTGGTTTATTTTTGCTCTGAGAGCTGATCAGCCAGTGTGAACTGACAGACATCCACCGGGGCTGACTCTAGCTGACACACACAACAAGGGATGCCAGCACAGCATCCCTCTGTGCTGTGCAGAGTACAAGGACTTGACACTGATTTAACTTAATTTCAGTTAGAATCATAGAATCAACCAGGCTGGAAGAGACCTCTAAGATCATCTAATCCAACCTAGCACCCAGCCCTAGCCAATCAACCAGACCATGGCACTAAGTGCCTCATCCAGGCTTTGCTTCAACACCTCCAGGGACAACAACTCCACCACCTCCCTGGGCAGCCCATTCCAACGGCAAATCTCTGGCAAGAACTTCCTCCCAACATCCAGCCTATGGATCATAGAATTCTATGATTCCATGAATGACCTTTCTTGGCACAGCACCACTTTGCAATGACCTGGTTTGTGAAGGGACTCGCTGCATCCACATTCTCACTCCTGCTGCTCCACTGTCACAAGCAGTGAGCTAGATGGGAGCAACATGATTGCTGAGGTTGTTTTTTTGTTTGGTTGTTTTTATGTGTGCAAGTAGTTAACAATTCTATCAGCTCTTTCCCATACTACAGGGGAAATCATGACAGAGGCTGACCCTGCTAACTGCATGCAAAGTCTCTGTTGATAAAATCCCAAGTAAAGAAATGCTTTGCAACACTACCATAGGGCACACAGGGCATCCCTCTAAAAAACAGTATTAAAAAAAGAAAGAAATTGAAAATATCCAACTGAAACCCCCAGCAACTACAGCTCTTAACAAGAAAGTCAGATTTTACTCAGAGCAAGACTTCAGGGCAGGAAGTTTCTGCAGACAGTAGGCTGATGTGGCAGCCAAATATGCAGCACTGAATACCAAAGAAAGGAAATCAGGAGACATCAAAGCCCTTAGTGCAAGAAGACTTCAGTTCCAGGTGTCATGATCAAGGCACTGTTACCTGTTACTCTGTGGTATGATGCACTTTCAGGCACTCCCAAAACACAAAGCCATGCACTCATCTGGGTGGATGAGCCAGCTCTTCTAGAAGAATAAGTCAAAACAACCAGGTGAAGGCATTCAGTTGCTGGAAATTCTACATGAAAGCATCCCAAAACCTGCACCTGAAAGGGAGCCTATGAGAAAGGTGGGGAGGGACTTTTTTACGAGGGCCTGTAGTGGTAAGTGGGAACGGACTCAATCTGGAAAGGGGCAGATTTAGACTGGATATCAGGAAGAGTCTTTACAGGTGAGACACTGGAACAGGTTGCCCAGGGAGGTTGTGGATGCCTCTCCTTGAAGTGTTCAAGGCCAAGGATGAGGTCTTGAGAGGAGGTTGCTCTCTTCTCTCAGGTGGCCAGCACCAGAACAAGAGGACACAGCCTCAAGCTACGCCAGGGGAGATTTAGGCTGGAGGTGAGGAGAAAGTTCTTCACTGAGAGAGTCATTGGACACTGGAATGGGCTGCCTGGGGAGGTGGTGGAGTCGCCGTCCCTGGAGCTGTTCAAGGCAGGATTGGACGTGGCACTTGGTGCCATGGTCTGGCCTTGAGCTCTGTGGTAAAGGGTTGGACTTGATGATGTGTGAGGTCTCTTCCAATCCTAATAATACTGTGATACTGTGTGTCCCTGCTCATGGCAGGGTGGTTGGAACTGGATGATCTTTAAGGTCCCTTCCAACCCAGACTGTTCTATGACTATGATATGATTCTATAAAAACCTGTTACGTGAACTCATAGACACTTTTCTCTTGTAGTTTTATCCACTTAAGCCTTTGACAGATTCAAACGCGGCAGTGACTTCAGAAGCTGCTTTATTTTGTGGCTACAATCTCCTCTCTGCTGACCTGTGCTTTGCACTTGTAACCTCTCCACCACTTCAGTCACCCCTCCACAAGATGCAGTACTACAAAGAAATCATCTTCAATAATCCAACTTTTACAGAGCTCCTGCTCTTAATTGGCTGAGTAGCAATGCAATAACTATGCCTAAAGCATGTGGGGTGAGTTCATTAACAACCTTCTACCTCCTCCCTATCTAAAATAGGGCACTGCTTGATACAGAAAGCCTGTGTCAGATTTGCCAATGGAGAGGAAGGAGCACTAGCATCCAACTTCCTCTTCACATTTCAGCTGACAATAAACTGCTGCAGGCTTCAGTGTGAGTACACTGCAGCCCCAAATATTTCTAGATGAATAAAACACAGATTCAGAGATTTACTTGGAGCTTGACCTCTGTTGCAAACTTCTTACTTGTACCTAAGTACAGACTCCTTTTCTTCCACTTTGCTGGTGATTGTTACTGGGGGGATCCAAAGAAAGAGTAGCAATGTCAAGAGTTATATCTCATAGAATTGTTTTGCTTGGAAAAGACCTCTAAGACTACCAAGTCCAACCACTGACCTAAACATCACCATGGCCAGTAAGCCATGTCCCAAAGTGCCATGTCCACATGTTTCTTGAACATCTCCAGAGATGGTGACTCCATCTCCCTGGACAGCCTGTTCCAATGCCTGACCACTATTGCTGTAAAGATTTTTTTTAATGACCTCCAACCTAAATCCCTGGCACAATTTCAGGCTACTCCTCTTGCCCTATCACCTGATACTAGGGAGAAGAGACCAATGCTTACCTCACTTCAGCCTCCTTTCAGGGAGTTGTAGAAAGCAGTGAGGTCTCCCCTCAGCCTCCTCTTCAGTCTAAACAATCCCAGTTCCCTCAGCTGTTCCTTATAAAATTACTTCTCTAGACCCTTGACTGCAGCAACTCATTGTAAAGCTCACTGACACCAAGAGGTAGCTCTCATTGCTTTAATGGAGTTGGGCTCAGGCTTGAAGTCTTTCCTGGAGAACATAACTGGACCATGAAGATGCACAGCTGTGCCCTCAGTGTGCTGGCTGTCAGCTAGGGTTACAGCACTGGGCTCCACAGGCTGCAGAGCTACTGAGAAAGCTTTACGCTGTGGCCATGCAGATCAACCCTGGGGGACAGCTTAAGGTTTGCACACCTGCCCAACTGTAATGTGTGCAAGGAGGAAACACTGTGTCCAAGTAATTATGTTTAAGCAACAGAATCTTGTCACTTTTGAGCTGGGAAAATGTCATTGTGCTTTAGCATAAAGTAAGGATAAAAGTGTAAAGCCATTGTCTACAATCTCCTGACTGGTCCTCTGCTTGGCTTCTCTGTTTTTTAATTTGATTGAGGTTTTGTTTTTAAACTTAACCTTTGTGGCTCAGATTTTACATATTCCTCCTCTGGAAAAGCTATTTTCTTGGCAGCCCACCTTTCTCTTAAGAGAGAAGCAAATACTATAATAAATGTTACAACTAAGCCAAATATAATCTGAAGTGCTTTTAACCAGGGAAATAATTTTCATTCCTGACCTTCAGCCCTCTTTGTGTTTAGAAGGTTACATCCAGAAATGCCTTCTACTCTGAATGTCAGACAGGCACAACCTGGAGTGGAAAGGGTATGCAAGACATGCTTATTCCTGTACCTCAGCATCACCCTTAAGGCACTGTAGTTTGTCCACTACTGTCCAAAGTAGCTTTACAGATGCTTGCTTGAATCCCTGGACTTCATTTTTTTAATGACTTATTAGAATTCAGGAAGATGAGCATGTACTTTTCATATGAATCATAGATGCTGTCTAGCTGGATAAGAAGCAAGAACCTGTGCCATTATTTTTCCTCTATTTTTGGTTCATTGCTTTTCAGGGACATTTTTATAATGGACTAAATTTGCTGTTACCAGTGGAGAGACAAGGACCACTCTGTCCCTGGAAGATCCAGAAACATCACACCTCGATCCTACTTTGGATTGACTTGAAACAGTGAACCAACCAGAGATGGCCTGAACAACTCAACTACTGTCCTCCTTTCTCAATTATTTGACTACTTTGTGTTCCACATGCAGGATTTGGACAGTTCTGTAGAGTGATGCAATGCTGCAGTCTGCTAAAATAATCTCCTGTCTCCTCCTGACACCTCATGACAATGTCTGTGCATTCTCCCTCCAGTTACAATAATTGCACTTCCCAAAACTGGCTGAACATTTTAGAGAGGAAGGCACCCTTTAAGAGTGTTCAGACTCTTTCAAGTCTGGCATTCGATGCCAATTAAAAATAAAATCAAATCTAGGAGCAGCTGATTGTAACTCCCAAACAATTGTCCCAGCCTCGAAAGAAAGCCTAGCCACCTGCAAGAGCCCACACACAAAGACATCTCCTGGCACAGGAGGGTGGCTAGTTATGGATCAAAACAAAAAATCAAATGCAGGCTAAATGAAGAAAAACTCTCTGTACAAGCTAGCATTTCATCTGCAAAAGACATCTGTCACCCAGGTATGGCTCAGTCCTGAGCATAACAGGGAGAGCACTGAGTGCCACAGAGCAAGTGTGAAGCTCAAAGAGAGACAGGTCAGAAAAGGACAGGGACTTCAAGGGAACTGTCATTTCATTAGCACCACTTCTCTGCACAGTCTGCAGAATTCAGGCTTCAAAAAGGTTTCCTAGGACAGTGCAAAAACCACAACCAGTGCTTCCACCCAAAATTGTTTCATGCTGTCTTCAACTGAAGGAGGTGACCAAAACGTTAGATATTAGCATCCAGTCATGTGTGTTCTCCATTGGTAATTCCTCATCCTAACAAAAGCACTGAATTCCTTCTTGAGAATAACATCAGACCTGTAATGCAGAGCTTTAAGTGTTGGCCCTTCCCCTTTGCTAGAGGGCAGCTAGGAGGTTTGAGGTGTGCCCAGCACTGACTGAAGGCCAGATTTTCAGTAGAGCTCAGGTGTCTCATTCAAGCTTCACCAAGTCTGTGTACTGTTTAGTCAAGAGAAAGAGAAGGAAAAGAAAGGGAAAACCAAAAAAGGCTCTGACTGCCTCAATAGCTTTTTGAAGTCAAAACCCGAGGAAACCTTTTTCAGCTCCTAAGGTTGTATACCACTGTGCTGAGCTGCAGCTCTCAGAACCCAACTTACACTTTGCTCTCTGCATCACCACTGTATTTCTCTTGGCATTCCCACCCATGTGCAGAATTCATCAACCCTTTGCCTTCCATCACAGTATTTCAATAAGTGAATCTTCCAAAGGATTCAACACATAAGAGCTCCTGTGGTGGTCAGGGGGGAAAGTCAAGCATTTAGCTTTTCCATTCCTTTGGAGCTGAGTCCTTCAGCACTTCTTGGTAAGGCTTTTAAAGCAGAAAGGGGGGGGGAAAAAAGAGCTGTTTTTCACTTGTCCCTTCTCATGCTGTCTTGCAGCCTATGGGATCGGAGCGGATGGAGATGCGCAAACGGCAGATGGCTGCAACCCAGGAGACCCCAGGTGCTGCTCAGGCTCAGCACGGCACAGGCAACCGAGGGTCCAATGCCTGCTGCTTCTGTTGGTGTTGTTGCTGCAGCTGCTCATGGTACTCCCTCTCATTCATGACTCTGGGGAACAGAACAGCAGGGGAGGGAGCAATAGCCAGCATGAAGGATAACATAAGTCTTTCCAGGTCAGGCTTGATGGGGCCCTGAACAACCTGATCTAGTTGGGCATGTCTCTGCTCACTGCAGGTGGGTGACTAGATAAGCTTTAATGGTCCCATCCAACCCAACACATTCTATGAGTCTATAAGCCAAAAAACCCACTTGGGTTGCTCTGCAAATCCAAGGCTGAGATGACTCTGATCTAGTTCTAGGCACAGACTTCTACTCAGCTTTGCTGCTTTTTTCCCCCTGCCATTGAAAAACTTCCTGCAGTTAGCTCTGCTGTACTTTTCTGGTCAGTACTGTGAAAGTCTGTTCTGTGCAGGATTGGTTCTCCCTCAGTCTTGAGCTTCACCAGGACTTCCACTGAAAAACAAAACCGATTCCAGAACATGGCACAGCTTTAGATTTAGGACTCAGACTTAACAAGCACAGGCTGTGTTAAAGGGCTAGTAGAATGTGAGAGAATTTGGAAGCCATAAAATGAATAACCAGGTGCTCAGCATTGTTCTTTTATTTCAAAGGCAACTGCAGCTGTTGTCATTAGTGTTGCCAACTCACGGCACCTGCAACTCATTTGAAGTTAATCCTTAGGATCAGACTTTGAACATTGGGGGAGTTTGCTGGAGATGAGTTGTTAAGCAGAATGTAATCCAGAAGAAATCCCAATACAAAGTGCTAAGGAGGAAAGTGTATCAGGGAAGCAAAGCAAAAGAAGAGGAGGAATCCCTTGATTCCTTAAATTAATGATGTGTTCACCTTCTCTCTCTTATCTGCTTCTCCAGATCCAAGTGATTTCATTCAAAACTGAAGTAAAGCCTCTCATACTCAAAAGTCCTGTATCAGTTTGAGGCCAAGTGCTAATTAATAGGTGAGGCCAGAACTTGCATTGAAATGAACAAGAATTAAAAAGCAAAGTCTTGAACAGCCACAGGACTTCAACCAAAACACTGACAGCAAGCTGAGTGCTTCTTATGAAGGCACAATGCACCACATAAACCCTCCCGAGCAGGCAAACCTGAGGTGGCAGGAAGAAGTCATCCATAACTGTATAGTCCATGCTAAGATTCTATCTCACCATTACTTTTCTCTGACAGCACCAGCTGGCAGCAAATGCTTTGGAGAGCACCGTTAGAAGGCAAGAGAGGAGCAGGCTGATAGTCCTCAGAACCTGGGATCCCAACTCTGCCCTCCCTAATGCAAACAGTGACAGGACAAAAGGCTGCCTGGAGCATTTTGCAAGATGCCAAGTACCCTGGCTCTGATCCTACCAAGCTTTTCAGCAGCTGCTTGGAGGTAAACTAAGGTTTACCTGAGCAGATATGGCACTTAAAGGGACTTTAAGTACTATGCCTGTGCAGGATGAGTTTGCCACCTTGCACAGCTGCATCTGTGTCAAAGCATCCCATAAAAATTCCAGTGTCAACCTGAAGAGTTGTCCAGTGCAGCTGCAAGTGACTCAGTCTAGAGCTCCATGACACAACTGCAGTTTCCAAAGTACAAAACAAGTCAGAGTAGCTAAAATTTGCATTTTTATCCTTTCAATGGGTGACAAAGTGCTTTTTCTGCCACTTCACCTGATACTTTACAGGATGCTCATTGTCTGTGCACCTCACTATTCAACCAATTCAAAGAAAGCAATTTACTCTAGGGGCTGTATGAATGTACCCAGATTTTCATGCTGCTTAAAATTCCTATTGGCATTTCAGAATCATCTGGCAAAGCAGCCCAGGCTCCAGCTTGGTTTAGCTTTAAAATACTTGCTGATTTTTTTTTGAGGGAGGGGGGGAGAATAATTGTTTTCTAGTAGCAAGAAATGCCAAACAAACCATAATTAAGCTATTTATATTCCCTATTCATAAAACCTTTCCTCAAAATAGCACAAGTGCTTTGAACAGAAAAATTATGAATAGGAATAAAAATAAGCCTAGATGAGTCATGCAGCTGAGTTGCTGAACATCTAATATTCAGCATACTCTTAGTAGTAGATTTAGAATGAAGAAATGGTGCAATGAGTCTCTCAGCTGGTTGCTCAGAGCCTGTCTTCACTCCTACAGCCAAAACTCAACCTCCAGCCTGTTACTCCTCCAGATCCTGAGCAGATGCAGTATTGCACAAGTCTCTCTTTTTTCTTTATCTGGACATTTCTAGGGAACAAGCCTGCCTGCAAGTCATTTTCTGAGGCATGGCATCTTCTCCTAAGGAAGCTTCTCTTATTTCATTATGATGTCTGTATAGAAGGTCTATCTGATCCAACACTGAACAGTGCTCAGCTACACTCAAAGTTTGCCAGATGAGAACAAGTGTTACATGAATGTCAGAGCATAACTAAAGGTAATGCTCTGTCCTTCCAGAGTTGGGGGTTGGGGTTTATTTGTTTAACTATCAGAGGAAAATAATCTCATACACATTCAGCCTCTTCCCTTATAAAGCTGACTAAAATTTTGTTTGCTCCCTTACAGTCTTACTGTTAGAAATCAAGAAGAAGAGAGAGCAAGGAGAGCATCTCAGGAACTTCAAGCAGAGGGTATTCCCAACTGTGAGGAAAGGTATGGTCTTTACTAAGGGTTCTGTCAAGTTAAACTGAAGCAGGCCCAGCAAACCATACTAAATAAAGTGAACCACCTGAAATTTGTCATTTCTGCTGAATTTGCAGCCCTCTGTCTCTTGCCTCCTAAGGAACCAAAGGGCTGACCTACAATCTTTTACTTTATTTACATGCAGCATGTAACCACATCCCCACTTCCACAACATGCCAGATCAAAACCAGCGCTGTAAGCAGTCTCCTCTCTTATTTTTATTGAGATAATCTTACCATAGTTCCTGTTCCTACCCAGCAGACATCTGAAGTGAGCAGGCAGTGCTCAGCCTTACAAAAATAATAAAGAGGAGCTTAGACCCTCCCCCAAGGGTCAGGCAACTGCCTCCAGAATTGCTCCACTAGTCAGAAGTACCTGTAAAACTGTAATAGAGAGAAAGTACCTTTGATGGGGTTTGAATCATTGTTTCTTCCCCATGAGGGTGGTGAGGCACTGGAACAGCTTGCTGTGGAGACTCCAAGCCTAGAAGTGCTGAAAGCTGGGTTAAATGAGGACACCTTGAACAAGCTGATCCAGTAGGAGATGTCCCTACCCATGGCAGGGGCACTAGAACTAGGTATCTTTCAACCATTCTGTGATTCTTTCTGGGTGTTTTCATTCAGCTTTTAACAACGATTCAACAAAGTAGAGAGAAACACCTAGCTGTGTGGGACCTCTCTGTGGCAATTACTCTGAGCAGTAAAGCAGCAGTTTCTGCATCAAAGCACTGGCCACCAGCTGCATCTCAGCTCTTGTTAAGGGCACTTCCAAAAAGCACCTTATCAAAGCTTAGTTACTAGAGTTTGCACTTGGTGAGGAGCTGAGGCTCTTAAGTTTGAGGAACGGGAGGCTGAGGGGAGACCTCATTCCTGTCTACAGCTACCTGAAGGGACATTGTGGAGAGGCTGCTGCTGGGCTCTTCTCACAGGGAATTGGAGGCAGAACAAGGGGGAATGGCCTCAAGCTGAGGCTGGGAAGGTTTAGATTGGGCATTAGGAAAAAGTTTTTCACAGAGAGAGAGGTCAGGAACTGGAATGAGCTGCCCAGGGAGGTGGTGGAGTCACCCAGCCTGGATGTGTTTAAAGGTCGTTTGGATGTGGTGCTTGGGGATACGGTTTAAGGTGAATCTTGTCGAGTAGGGTTACAGGTTGGACTTGGTGATCCTGAGGGGCTCTGCCAACCTGGATGTGTCTGTGATTCTGTAAGTTAGAGCCCCTCCATGAACCTTGTAACAGCAGATACCTCCTGCCAGCTGCAAGCAGCTTGAGTAACAATCATTCCTTTCTCTCTTCTTGTCTTCTTCCTTCTCAAGCCCTGCTCCTACTCTTGAAGAAGTAAATGCCTGGGCTCAGTCATTTGACAAGCTGATGCTTACCCCAGCTGGCAGGAATGCCTTCCGAGAGTTCCTCCGGACGGAATTCAGCGAGGAGAACATGCTCTTCTGGATGGCCTGTGAGGAGCTAAAACAAGAATCCAACAAAAGTGTCATTGAAGAAAAAGCAAGGCTAATCTATGAAGATTATATTTCTATCCTGTCTCCAAAAGAGGTATATTCCTTTCCCCAGTACAGTCTTTGGTGCTGTTTTGCACAGTTAGTTCTAATGTGTTTAAAGCTACGGTACTCAGGGAGAACTTTGCCCTCACCATGCTCCAAACAGAGATTTAGAGGGAAAAGACAGACCCATTGCTGAGGTGAGATAGTCAAAACTACTTCCACTGGCTGCAAGAAAGCTCTTCCTAATGTAACCCTGGTACACAGCTGTGAAAACTTTACTTTGAGGCTCAAATACAGAGGTGATCACTTCATCCTTGCTTGACTGGGACAAATGGAGTGTCTTTTGCCTTTGCACCAGGACAGGGCTTGGTGCACCTCTCTATAAGCACAGCAAGCACAAGTAGAGTGTTCATTACAAAGCACAAAGGGCAGCTGACAACACACAGCACAGAACACACACACACTGACTTCAGGCAATGTTTCAAAGCTTTCTGCACCTCACTGTTAGGTGATGGTCCAAGGTTTGCAGACCCCTCAGTTGAGTCTGAGCACAATCCTGCCGAGCAGGATAGAGTTCTAAACCCTTCAATATCCTTACAAAACTCAAATTTAATTGTTCTTGGTGTGAGCTGCAGGCTGAGGGAGCTGGGCTTATTCAGCCTGGAAAAGAGAAAGTTCTGAGGAGACTTAATAGGGGTCTGGGGAGACCTAATAGGGGTCTTCCAGTACCTGAAGGAGGCCTACAAGAAGGATGGACATTGTTTACAAAGGCCTGGAGTGATAGGGTGAGGGACAATGGCTTCCAACTAGAGAACCGCAGATTTAGATGGGATGTTAGGAACAAGTTCTTTACCATAAGGGTAGTGGAATACTGGAACAGGTTGCCCAGGGAGGTGGTTGGGGCCCACATCCCTGGATATATTCAAAGTGAGGCTCGACAGGGCTCTGAGCAACCTGATCTAGTTAAGGATGCCCCCAGTGACTGCAGAGGGGGTTGTACTGTATGACCTTTGGTGGTCCCTTCCAACCCAGACCATTCTATGATTCTATTTACTTAAAGAATTGCTGTGTAAATCCAGTCAATCTGTTCCAGTAACACAAGTATCTTTCTACAGAGACTAAAGCCATGCAGACAAAAAGATGACCTTACTTGCATGTTGTACAGAATCAATTTATCACTTTATAGCTGTAAGTGTGGCTCACATCAGTTCACCCTGCTTTTTAACACAGGGATTTGATTAAGCAACAGCTTCCCAGGTTCCAGTTTCCGTCTGCGTCATCCTGGTGACTCCAAATTCAGTCTCCTTACAAGAGCACTAACTCCCAAGGAAACCAACTGTCACAAAAAATTACAAATCTGCTCTACTACAGAGCAGGAGGCTGCTCTGGAAACAGTCCACCAGTCCCTCAGGTTTCAGCAATAACAAGATTGCAGGCAGCCTCACTCAAACGAAACGTTTCTTTACTGTAAGAGTGGTCCAGGCACTGGAAGAGGCTGGCCAGGGAGGAGCAAGCATCCTTGAAGGTGTTCAAAGAATGTGCAGACATTGGGACATAGTTTAAGGGGCATGGTGATGGTGGACTGATAGTTTGACTTGATGATCTTGGAGGTCTCTTTGACAGAATCACAGGATGTTAGGAGTTGGAAAGGACCCAAAGAGATCATCAAGTCCAACCCCCTTGCCAGAGCAGGACCATAGAACGTATCTTAGGTCACAGAGGAACACTTCCAGACTTTCTCAACTCCAACTTTAACTGCCTGGGGAAGTGGTGAAGTGATGAGGTCCTCTGGTATATGGTGTTGAACTGGTGGTTGAATCATAGAATCAACCATCTTGGAAGAGCCCTCCAAGATCATCCAGTCCAACCTAGCACCCAGCCCTAGCTAATCAACCAGACCATGGCACCAGTTGCCTCATCCAGACTTTGCTTCAACACCTCCACGGATGGTGACTCCACCACCTCCCTGGGCAGCCCATTCCAATGCCAATCACTCTCTCTTCCTCCTAACATCCAGCCTAGACCTCCCCTGCCACAACTTGAGACTGTGTCCCCTTCTTCTGTTGCTGGTTGCCTCGCAGAAGAGACCAACTCCACCTGGCTACAGCCTCCCTTCAGGTAGCTGCAGACAGCAATGAGGTCTGCCCTGAGCCTCCTCTTCTGCAGGCTGCACACCCCCAGCTCCCTCAGTCTCCCCTCACAGGGCTGTGCTGCAGGCCCCTCCCCAGCCTTGCTGCCCTGCTCTGGGCACATTCCAGTATCTCAGCATCTCTCTTGAATTGAGGAGCCCAGACCTGGAGACAGCACTCAAGGTGTAGCCTGACCAGTGCTTAGTACAGGGGCAGAATAACCTTCCTTGTCCTAATGGCCACACTGCTCCTGAACTCATTATTTTCCAACCTTAATTATTCTAAGGAATGTGACCTCAGTAAGAACATTTCTCTAACTGCACCCAACCATTAGCCTTCCCAAATCTCACTCATTTTGCCTCGAGCCCACGCAGCAGTCTGTACACTCTCGAATCACACCAGCTGAAATGGTTTAAAGACAATGACATTTTCAGATCAATAAAGCAAACCTGAGGAGCCCAGGTGCCCTCTTCACCACCACTAATTAGATGAATTTGTATTTTCATACACAGGTCAGTCTGGACTCCAGAGTAAGAGAAGTCATCAACCGAAATATGCTGGAACCCTCCCAACACACCTTCGACGACGCACAGCTTCAGATTTACACCTTAATGCACAGAGACTCCTACCCCCGCTTCATGAACTCTGCCATTTATAAGGACTTGCTTCGCTCCTTATCTGAGAAATCCATCGAAGCATAGGATTTGTTCCTCCCCCCCCTTTCTTAAATGTATTTATTCTAAAACCAAACAGAACTCTGGGCTACACCAATCCACAGGGAATTTAGAATTACTCAGAGATTTACCTGAAAACAACTCAGGCAAGTTTTGAGTACCGAGTGAGTGATTTAAAGGCGCACAAGGCTCTGACACAATCACCTAACTCCAGTTTCTGGTCCGATTCTGTGTTACTTTGTGAGAGAGAGAATGAAGAGAATGAAGTCAGAGTGGTGGCATGCAAAAAAAAAAAGCAGCATTTTTTCCAAGGCAGCACAAAACTCAGACCCAGATCTGCGGTACAAATGCCAACTGATTTTATTTTCAAGTGCAGTGTTAAGTTTTGTGGAACACCAAACCAGTTGTCCCACCCATGCTGTACCCAAAGTAAAAGCAGCGCTGTGGATAGCTGGGTTACACTACAGAATGTTTCACACAGTGTACCAATTGTACCTGGCACAGGCACACTCCACTTGTCTTGCTATATTTAATGGGTATAGAGTGTGCCAATAGCTGTGTGGCAGCCCCCAAGTTTGCAAGAGCTAACGGTTGAAGCAATGCTGCCTGCAGAAACCTTTTGCTGAAGAATTGTTATTTTACTACTAGAGCCTGCTGAAAGCATTTTGAAGTTCATAGTGTTGATGTTTATAAAGCTGAAATATCTACTAAAGAGGAAGAACAATCTGGGCATTTAAATTCCCAAATAAAGCACAAGAATTCTCACATGTTCTTCTCTTCCCTCGGCAGGTAGATGTAAAATCCCTTCACTACTGGCTCCGGAGAGAATGGCACTACCAACCACCCTGCTTTTGTACATATTCAACTCTCCCATTACCTGACAGCTCTTGTAAGGTTTCTATTACAGATGCACACACTTTTAATTAACAACAAAAGGAAGCTGGAACTATTCTGTTCTGATCCAGCACTCTTCCAGGCTGTTCCAGAGAAAAGCAGCAGCTCTGTCCACTAATAAACCACATTCATTTGCAATATCCCTGAAGCATTGCACTTGATTTCTGGTCAGTTCTCCAAATCTGTCATCACAGGGAATACAAGGAAGAAATTGAATCTCCATAAACTGTGGGTAGATTAGACAAACCTCTTTATGTTACATTACAAGATTCAATACCTGAAGGGATCCTACAGGAAGGCTGGAGAGGGACTTTACATAAGGATGTCTAGCAATAGGACAAGGAGGAACGGTTTGAAGCTGAGGACAAGTAGGTTCAGACCGGATATTAGGAAGAAGGTCTTCCATATGAAAGTGGTGAGACTCTGGAATAGTTTGCCCAGGGTGGCTGTGGATGCCTCCTCCCTGGGGGTGCTCAAGGCAAGGTTGGATGAGGCCTTGAGCAGCTGAGTTTAGTTGAGAGATGTCCCTGCCCATGGCAGGGAGATTGGGAACAGATGATGTCTAAGCACCCTTCCAACCGGAGCCATTCTATGATGTGTTACAATTCCACTGTATTAAACTTCAGAGTTCACAGCAGATTTGTATCTAATTGAATGTTTCCCTGCATTTAAGTAAACCACATGACATGGACAGGTAGAAAAATGACTTAAGGGGAACAAAAAGAAAACAGTCCTAGAAAGGAAGCACCAAGCATAGTTCAGTGACATTTACTGTAGCCTTCCTAAAATCTACTCTTTGCCTAATTCCAGCACTATGGAAAGCACAAAATGGAGATTTTCTCTGAAAAAAAGGAGATGGGAATAACAAGACACAATTTAGGAGATCAATTTAATTGTTTCCTCTATGGACTCAGCAGGAGACATATTCTTCCCTGACTGCATTTGCATTATTAAAGAAATAATGATGGGACTTTCCATTATGCAGCACCACAGGGGAAGACTCCATACATGGTAAGTTAACAATAGCTATGGAGCAGTTTCCAACAGCTCCTTCCAAAACTAAAATACTACTGAACACAAAAAAGCTTCAGATGGCAAATCAAAGCCTTTTTGCCCTCTGTAGCACAAGAGTGGGTAAGTTAAAAGGAAGCCCTTCTACCACTACTTAAGACATGGTCCAGTTAGTGGTCCCTGCTGCTGAACATCACTGGTGCTGGTTATCTCAGCTGAATTTCCAGTAACCATACCCAAAACATTATCAACACAATTTCAGTTCACAAAGGACTACATAACAGGTACTGACTTCAACATAACAACCTAGAAACATGGATGAAGCAAGCACAAGGACCTCACAGCCAGACTGATGATGCTGTGCCAGCCAGAGAGGATAAAGCGCTCCAAAAGTCTGAGCTGACAAAGTGTAACCAGGCCACATTTGGCTTGCTGGAAACCTCAGATGCATGCATCAAAAAAACCCCAGTTCAAAGTGTGTCATTTCATTTCTTTGCTCCCTCTTGCCTGCACAGACACCTCATTAAAAGCTGGAAGACAGACCCAGCGCTCGTCCTTTGTATCTAACAATATATTCTATTGTTCTGCAAGGAAAAGGAAGAAGACACAATGAAGTCAGAGGGGTGAGAACACTGCATCAGCTTGGGCAGCTCCGTGGTTAAAGTCAGATTACTCAAAGAGGAAAACAATGACTTCTAAGCTTATTTTCCACGTGAAATTAAAAATCCCTAGGCAGTTTTCACCTTCTGCACTACAATACACTGACATCTGCAATGCACACCTTTTGCCCCCTGAAAAACCCAAGTGGCAGTGCTGTGGCTTAGGTTTAAGCTTAAACCCAACAGCAATGGCAGAAAGCTGAGCCTTAGATACTCTGAGAGTACCTCTAACAACCCAGTCAACCCACCTCCCTAACCAGCGTGCTGTGTGAGGATGTTTAGTGCTGAATGTAACTGGAAGGGGAAGGAAAATCAGAACAACAGAAGGACCAGAAAAAAATGGAAGGAAAAAGGGGGGAGCGAAAAGGAAGAGGGGAAAGGAAGAAGGGGAGGGAGACAAAAAGAGAAGAAGGGGAAAAAGGGGGATGGGGGGGGGAAGGGGGAAAACAGTGGGAAGAAAAAAGGTGGGGAGGAGACCAGGGTGGGGACAAAAAGAGAAAGCAAACCCCCACCATCAGAGGACAAGTTTCAATCACATTTCATTACTAAGTATTTGTTCTGTATGCACAAACTTTTCTTCAGAGCAAAAGTGAGCTGCACTCAAGTGCTGCTGTAGGCAATGAATAGCAGGAGGAAAGAACTATATTGACACAAGGTATTATTTATAATTCATCAAGTAAGAAATTATCACCAAATCAATTTATCTTAGCTCGAAAAGAAGCCCAGGTGGTTTGTCTTGGCATTTTTCTAACTGCAGGATATCATCAAACTCTAACTGCTTTCCAGTCCACTGGTGTTCTTCCTTCAATGTCTCCACAAACCAGTAACTCTCACACTGTTGAGGATTGCTCTTTCCACCATCCTGCTAAGCACTATTAAAATTGCATGGGCTCCTTCAGCCAACACATTGTGCTTTACTTTGACCTTTAAATTCCAAAGTCGTTAGCAAGATACAAACAAGGGGGGTGGGGGGAGAAGTCTACATATAGTGAAGGGCTCTGCTCTCTCTACATTTATCACACAAACATCATGCACTTATGCACAAAGGATACCTGAGAAAAAAGTGATGAGAAAGGCAATGTGAAGACATTTTTAAACAAGTTTGCTGCAAGCAGTTCTTAAGGATGGGTTTTCTGCCAGGAGAGGTATCAAACCATTTAAGTGACATTAAAGAAAGATGTTCTGTGCTAATGCTGTAACTAAACTGATTCCAGATCTCTTAAAACAGTAGAACAATTCATGATTGCTCAGGCTGAAGAGAAGGCTCTGGGAACATCTAACAGCAGCCTTCCAGTACCTGAAGGGGGCCTGCAAGAAGCCTGCAAAGAGACTACTTACAAAGGCCTGGAGTGGTAGGACAAAGGACTATGGTTTGAAATCAGAGAAGAGCAGATTTAGATTGGATGTTAGGAACAAGTTCTTTACAACAAAGGTGGTAGAACACTGGAACTGTTGCCCTGGGAGTTAGTTGAGGCCCCATCCCTGGAGATAGTCAAGGCCAGGCTCAAAAAGGCTCTGAGCAACATGACTTAGTGCAGGATGTCCCTGCTCACTGCAGAGCGGTTGGACTAAACGACCTCTGGAGGTCCCTTCCAGCCCAAACCTTTCTATGATTCTAATTCCAACTCATTTGTTATGATTGCTGCCACCACACAGAAAGTATTTAACATAGAAAAATCTTTTTTGCCTTACTCTCAAGCAATTTATTCTCCAGGAACCACGCACATTCTTCCCATTGCTCCATGAATCCTTTACACAGTTCCAGGACAGACTTCCTCAGCCATGGGCTTCAATAAATTAGATCACAGAAAGCTGGGCATAATGAAAGAATTGAATCTCTTCTGCAGATGTTGACATGGATTTCCTTGAAAGCTCATTTGAAAATGCTTCTGAATATGTGCACTGTTAAAAAGCAGGATCCAGCAAAGCAGTTGTTGTATCATTCCACACAGAGAAAAGACTACAACCTTCATAATTTATTCTCACCTGCAGGTCTCCGATTCACACTGGATACTCTGCATCTCAACATTCAGTTGATGAACAAAATTATGCCCTCTTAAACTGGGCTTCCCAGTTTAAGAGGGGCAGGGATCTGATGGAGAAGGTCCAGCAGTGGGCTACAAGGATGATTACGAGACTGGAGCACTGCCTGATGAGGAGAGGCTGAGTGACCTTGGACTTTTTAGTCTGGAGAAGACTGAGATGGGATTTAATCAATGTTTATAACTACCTGAGGCCTGGAGGTCAGGACCTGAGGGGGACAGGCTCTGCTCACTGCTCCCTGGCATAGGACAAGGAGCAATGGGTGTAAGCTGCAGCACAGGAGGTTCCAGCTCAACACAAGGGGGAACTTCTTTACTGTAAGGGTCCCACAGCCCTGGAGCAGGCTCCTCAGAAAGGATGTGGACTCTCCTTCTCTGGAGGCATTCAAGGCCTGTCTGGATGTGTTCCTCTGTGACCTGAACTAAATTGTATGGTCCTGCTCTGGCAGGGCGGTTGGACTTGATCTCTTTAGGTCCCTTCCAATCCCTGACATCCTCTCAGCCTAATATTACCTCCCCAGCCAGGTTCTACTGTGCTGAGTTGGTCAGCTGCTGTTACTGGCACACAATGCCTTTGCTTATTTACAAGTCTAACCCCCAAACTTGGTTGTCAAGAACATAAAAGCAAAACTGAACACTAAGATTCAACCAACTGTTTTAAGACATTTCTAGAAATAACAGCTACTGGTAGAATGTGGAAACCCATGCTTTGGGCAATAAAATATACTGGATTGATCAAAGCTGGCTGCACAAAGAAGCTTAACTAACCATTGCAACAGAGGTCATCATATCCACTAGCAGATTTCCAAACCCCAAGACCACAGATTTAATCCTAAAGGCAGAACCAGCAAAGACAAACTAGAGTTAAGTAGAGGGTGATTTAGTCAACAACTGATTTTAATGTAATTAGGTGAAGTTAGATACCTTTTCTCTTTGCAGAAGTAGTAAGCACAGATGCATGAAACAAATTCCACTCTTACAACTGAACAAACATGAGCAGTAAAATACACACGGGAGGAGGATGTATGCTCAGACCTCAAAAAAAAATACAGCACATGATTCACAGAGCTAGAAAACCAAACAAACAAACCCAAGCCAATTACCAAAATGTTTAATTGGTAAAAGTTTTAATGTCAACTTACTTATAAAAATGAAAAAATACTTTAAACAGTCACCATACAATTGAGCAACCTGCTCTACTGACTACCAGCTAGAGGAAGGCATTGAAGGAAATGATGATTGTGTCAAAACAAAGGCTAACTTCAGGCATGGATGCTGCTTTAAAAAAAGAAATAAAGAGAAAGAAAACCAACCCAAACCCCCTCTCACTTGCAGGAAGCTAGATGCTTAGCCTAGTTTTTAAAGCTAATTACAAAATCCTCTTTCATACTGGTCCAGATGTCTCGGCAATTTCTTCTTCTAACAGAACTGTCAAAAGAAAAGAATTTTTATGAGATCTTTGTACAGTTTATTTCCAAATCTTTGCAAGAAGAAACAGAAACACAACACCATATTTAAGATATGCAAATCACCAGCTAAAGCATTTGCTTCTATCACAACCACTCCTTCACTCAAGCATCTCTGTAAGGAGGCTTTTGTAACCAGCACCTTACAGGAGGGGGTTTTACTTGAGAAAGTTCCTTTGTCCTTTGCCACAGCAAACAATTTTTCTAAGACTTATAAATTATTTAGGCATCTTGTAGTACAAATTGGAACAACAGTCAGTAATAAGATATGGAAAAAACAAGGGACATCATGGGCTTTTTATGCAGTGATCTTAATGTATGCTGTGCAACACGCTGAGCCGCAGCATTCTTAAACATAGAAAAATAACAGAATGAGGATATGGTGCTTCAGCTTGCCTGCTATCACATCTTAGGTTGTAAATTTTGCATGCTTCTCCACTTTATTGGATTACCAGTGTTCCTCAGAATCTTTCATCATTCCTATTTCCTAAACTTAAAAAAAAAAATTGAGCCAAACCCAAAACACTTCTCCTGACACAGGAATGTGGAAGCGGTCATTTGGTTTCTGCTGCATATTGCAAATGCATTTCTGGAGGTCAGAAATGTAACACAGAGACATGGCAGAGGAGAATTAAAAAGGGGATACACAGGCAACACCAACATAATGTCTAAAAGGGCTTGTCATTGAAAGAGTGATGAAAAATAGTTCCAATATCTTGAAGTGAAGAAAAACACAGTGATTAACTTGCCACTCATTTGTATGGCAAAGCAGTGCTGTCACTCAATGTCACAAGGCCTCTCAGTGCCCTGATTTCTCTTCCCCCTTGCCACTGCTTTGTTTGTGTGATCTCACACTCTCAGTCAAAAATACTTCCCTAATCCAAAGCTGTTGTGCAACACCAACATCATCAGAATCCATAGAAACCATTAGAATCATTAATGGCTTAAGAAATAACCCAATATTAAGAGAAATAACCCATTATTAAGAGAAACTCACTTATCATTTCCTGCAAACCAAAATGAAGCACAGAGCCTGGCTGGCTGCTGTCAAACACACAGAGCAGTCTCACAGTCTTACCTTCCATCTGTTTCCACATTCATTACAGACAACAAACGTTGTCATGGGTTCATCAGCACTGCGGGTTTGAACCTTTGGCGAAGGCAAGAAGAGAATCAGTATTTTCAACTTTGGTTACTGTCTGTTCAAAGCAAAGGCTTAAAATCAAAGTATGACCTTAAGGAAACTTCTGGATAAACATACAAGCTACCTTCTCATCTCAGTTAAAACTTTTGTTCAGACACTGAAGTGATCATGAACTTGTGCTGACAGACTCAGTAGCACTAAAACATCAATTTTAGCACTTAAACTGTGCACATGGTTCTAGGAAAAGATTCTGCAACAGAACTACTTGTTCAGTGCAGCTTTACATATATTTGCTGATGCAAAGGCTTCAAAGTCTCACCACTGAGAAACATCTTTCTACCAAAATCATCTGATAAACAGCATCAAGTGACACATGCAGCTGACCCCATGATCAAAATCACAGGCCTTGAAGCACTGTTCAACAAATGATAAACCCCTTCTTGCACCTATTTCCTAATTAAAACAGGAAAGAGTTGTAGGAGAGACTGTAAAACCAGGGTCTGAAGTTAGTCAAACAGTAGATTACATAGGAAAAAATATTCATACTGCTAGAATGACTTGGGTTGGGAGAGACCTTGAAGATCATCTAGCTTCAACCCTCTGCCATGGGCAAGGACACCTTCCACTAGAACAAGCTGCTCAGGGCCTATCCAACCTGGCCTTGAACAGCTCCAGGGAGGGGGCATCCACAACCTTCCTGGGCAGTCTGTTCCAGTGTTACATCACCCTCAGTATAAAGAACTTCTGTCTAATCTCTAGTGTAAATCCACCCTCCTGAAGCTTCCATCCATTTCCTTTGGCTCTATCACTACAAGCCCTTGTAAAAAACCCTTCTTAGCTTTCTTGTTTTGTATGTCCATATCATTATTTTCTGGCATTTATTCTCTCTGTGCAGGGAAGTTTACCCACGTGAAAAACAGTAATTCACTGTCCACATAAAACGATATAAGTAAGATGTAGTTAGAAGAATCAGCAAAACTAAGCATTGCCAAGAACCTGATATTTCAGGCTCTAAAGCTTGGGTTTCCATGAAGTCTTTGGTAAATAACTACAATCCTAGAATGGTCTGGGCCAGAAGTGACCTCTAGAGGTCATCTAGTCCAGCCCCCTGCTGGGACATCCCCACCAGACCAGGTCACCCAGGGCCCTGTCAAGCCTCACTTTGTATATCTCCAGGGAAGTGGACTCAACCACCTCCCCGGGCAACCTGTTTCGGCGTTCCACCAGCCTCATAGTAAAGAACTTGTTCCTAACACCAAATCTACATCTGCTCTTCTCAAGCTTGAGTCCATTGCCCCTTGTCCTGTCACTGCAGGCCTTTGTAAACAGCTTCTCTCCATTCTTCCTATTCATGTACCGGAAGGCTGCTATCAGGTCCTCCCAGAGCCTCCTGCTCTCCAGACTGAACACCCTCAGCTGCCTCAGCCTGTCCTCATAACAGAGGTGCTCCAATCCTCTGATCATTTCTGTGGCCCTTGTCTGCACCAGCTCCATCAGGTCCACGTCCTTCTTATAATGAGGGCTCCAGAACTGGATGCTGTACTCCAGGTGAGGTCTCACCAGAGCAGAATAAAGTGGCAGAATCCCCTGTCTGGCTCTGCTGGCCACAATTCTTTTGATGCAGCCCAGAATATAATTTGCCTTCTGAGCTGTAAGTGTGCACTGTCTGCTCATGTCTTGCTTCAATACAACAAACACACTCTACACAAGCACACATCAAACTGTCTTCACATCTTTGGCCATCTGACAGTCTTTGGCTCAAAAGGTGAGTTTGTAATGAAAACTCTTTTTGCTGACAATCTTCACACAAGTCCTGAGCTTTGCAGGAGGAAAATGAGGAGTCTGGATAATTGTGTACCTGGGTGTATGTACAGTTCTTCTTTTTGCACTTGCCACATGTGAACAAATCAGTTTGGGTTCCTCCTGTTTTAGCCATCTGGTGCTCTCTGATAGCTTCTTTGGTCAGGTTTTTGCGCATTTCTTTCAGTTCATCACTTGCCATTTCCTGTTGGGGGACAAAATGCAGAGAGTTGACTGGAGATGTTTAGTTTTTAACAGGTTGGTACCACTGTGTGAGCCTCTGTCATGTTTTAATTAGAATCCATGAACAACTCTACTGAAAGGCAAAAATCATTTCACACATTTCGAATTTTGCAAGACTTCAGCTAAGAGATTTCACAGCACAGAAGCTACACAGAGTTTAAAATGTTACAGAAAGTTTAAAATATGGAGGATTTTATTTGTTCTTTTCTCCTCCCCTTTTTTTTTCCTTCCCCTTTTTCTTATGCAACTGCAAAAAAAAAATAAAGCTAACCTTGATTTTCATTACCTGATCCTAACTCTAACGTTAGTCTCCAAGAAACTCCTACATACCTGGTTTGGGAGAACAGAACCTAACACATACAAGCAGAACTACAAAACCAAACCCATGTTATAGGTGCTTTCATTTTTACTCATGTAAAATCTAGTTTTTCAGCTGGCTTCCTAGATTTATTTCCACTTGTAAAGGCAGCAAACACTTGAATGGGAATTGTAAAGACAGTGAATATCTGAACAGGAATTTCTACTCAAGTGCCCAGACCAAGAATTTCTATGCAAGTATTTCGTATGTTCCTTCAGTAACAGGTTTAATTTGATTTAAAGGACCATTCTCCTGGCTTCTTTCCCTTATTATTTATGCCTTCTTTTGTCTTGATTGTTAAGAACTTCTTTGAAAAGCACTTGAAGTTTTCTGCCAACTTAGAGATAGGCACTGAAAACGCCATCAGGAGGAGGGACTGCAGCAGAACAAGAGGGAAGCAGCAACAGAACAAGGGGTCACAGTCTCAGGTTGTGCCAGGGCAGGTCTAGACTGGATGTTAGGAGGCAGTTGTTGGCAGAGAGAGTGATTGGCACTGGAATGGGCTGCCCAGGGAGGTGGTCCCTGGAAGTGTTCAAAAAAAGCCTGGATGAGGCACTTAGTGCCATGGTCTAGTTGACTGGACAGGGCTGGGTGATAGGTTGGACTGGATGATCTTGGAGGTCTCTTACAACCTGGTTGATTCTATAACTGATCTTGAAACCCACAGTGCTACACCCTGCGTAACAGTTGACAGCAGAGGTGAGTATGGAGGAAAAAAATGGCAAGCTAACACAAACATCCAGCCAGGTGAGCATCCTGCGGTTACTAGCCAGACAAATTTATATCCTCCTAAACTTAGAAGCCTATCATAGATAGCTCACACAGCCTTGAAAAAGCAGCACAGCATGCTTCAGGAAATTTACAGGTGCCAGCTTCCCTGCCTTCTCCCTTACACAAACCCAGACATTTACGAACCATTAAGAGACATCAGTGGATTCCCTCTGCCCCCACACAGCCCTGTGACTCCCACTGTGCAAGCCACAGGCTTTCTCATGTGCAGGAAGCTTACAAGAGTTATGTTTATGCCACAGGCCTGCACAGTAAGTCCAACAGGACTATTTCCAGACCTGTCTTTACTTACCTCTGCTGTCATCTTGGCAAACTTGTCCGGAGGAATGTTCCCACACAGGACGTTTTTCCTTAGGTTAGGATTCTTTGCATCCTTGAGATTTGCTATTCTACTCCGTACTCTGTTTTTGTATTTCATATCAGTGTTTTTTAGTTCCTGAAAAATAGGTGCTTAGGATTTAAGGAATAACACATGAACAAGTACAACAGAGCACTAGAAAGGTTCCTCTTTCGGGTTAACTTCTCTAAAGCAATATACTTTTCTATGGTGGTAAAGTCCTGCACATTATCCCCAACAGCAGCTACTTTCTTGTTCAACAACAGGAGATTTCACATCCCTCTGAAGCTTAACAGTCCATGAAATGTGAATTTTTGGGCAGTAGGATCTCAACTGAAATTGTGAAGAGTCATCACAGTATCATCAGGGTTGGAAGAGACCTCACAGATCATCAAGTCCAACATCCATGTATTTATATCCAGTTCCTGGACTTCATTTGGAGAATTAACTGATTTCATAGATGGATAGAATGGTTTAGGTTGGAAGGATTCTTGAAGCTCATCTAGTTCCAGCCTTTCTGCCGTGGGCAGAGATGCCTTCCACTACACCAGGATGCTCAGGGTCTCATTCAACCTGACCTTGAACACCTCCAGGGAGGAGGCATCCACAACCTTCCTAGGCAACCTGTTCCATTGTCTCACCACCCTCACTGCAAAGAATTTCTTCCTAGTACCTTAATTTCTAACCCAAACAGTCAAACACTGGCAGCTCACTAACAGAATTTCAAAGCGGTTTTTCAACAGAAAGAGGAAATTCCCTTGCAGGAATGGTGAATGACTGTAATCACCAAAGTTGGAATCATGAAGTTCAGACTATTTCTATGCTTAAGAATACCCCTACCAAAAAAAAGAAAAAACCACAACAAAACAAAACCAAAAAATCCAAAACAACAAAAAAAAAACCCAACCCTAAAATAAAAAGAAGCCCAGATCTCTGCTCTGTAACTACTCAAATGCTGCTACCAGAAAAACCTTTTGGGCCAGCCTGATCTAGGGTAGGGTGTCCCTGTCCACGGCAAGGAGGTTGGAACTAGATGACCCTTGTGGTCCCTTCCAATCCTGACTGATTCTATGAAATTCCAAATTGACTTAGAAATGAAAGTTGCAAGGGAAAAAAAAACACAACAAAAACCACACCAAACTGCCTTAGAAAAAGATCAAAACTGTTAAGAAGAAAAGGTTTAAAAATAATACAGAAGAGCCTAGAATTTTATGTCAAAAAGCTTCAGTGAGATCTAATATTGCTGCTGCAAGGAAAACATACTGCACTGGAAGAAACCCACACACCATCACCTACACACACTGCTAGATGTCTTCAGGCAAATCATTTAGGGGGTGCTGGTTTTCTAAGCGCCGCATTTCTGCACTGATGTTTTGAACACAGTTTGTTAGCTTCTGTTTTGAATGAGTTTAAGAAATCTTTAATATGTAGGTCAAGGTAATGATTTTTAACATTATCAATGCTGTTTAAATATACTTTGCTTCTTAAGCAAGCAGACGTACAACAAAGGATATCTTCTTCAATCTGGGAACCCAGCTCTTCCTCATCAGCACCGATAGCAATGTAATCATCTGAGGAAAAGAGATGTTAAACTATTAGCAACCTGGTCTGTATCACACAATCACAAAAGCTCATCCAGTCCAACCGCCCCTGCCAGAGTAGGATCACCTAGACCAGATCACACAGGAACTTGTCCAAGCAGGTTTTAACCATCTCCAGAGAGGGAAACTCCACAACTCCCCCGGGCAGCCTGTTCCAGTGTTCTGTCACTCTCCCAAATTAAAAAATTCCTCCTCCTGTTTACATGAAATTTCTATGCCTCAACTTCCACCCACTGCCCCTCGTCCTGTCATCAGGCATCACTCAGCAGAGTCTGGCTCCATCCTCCTGGCACTCACCCCTTACGTATCTATGAACATGAATGAGGTCACCTCTCAGTCCCCTCCTTTCCAAGCTGAAGAGCCCCATCTCCCTCTGCCTCTCCTCATAAGATGTTCCACTCCCTTTGTAATTTTTTTTAGCTATGCACTGTACTCTTTCAAGCAGTTCCTTGAGGTCCTTCTTGAATTGAGAGGCCCACAAATGAACATAATATTTGTGAAGCAGCCTCAAAAGAGCAGAGCAGAGGAGGAGGAGAATTTCTCTCGGCCTACTAACCAGAGCCCTTCTAACGCACTGCAGAATGGCGTTGGCCTTGGCCACAAGAGCACATTGCTGGCTTATGATCAACATTCCCTTCACTATGACCCCCAGGTCCTTCTTCCCTTTGCTCTCTCCAACAGGTCAGTCCCCAACCTGATCCTGAGAGCCCTTTTGAAACAGCAAATTATGCAACAACTGCAGAGAATTTCCCTTTTGTATAGAGAAGTTTAACTTACTCTGCATCTACCCTTCCAAAACTTCATTAACTAATTACGTGGGAGAACAAAACTGAGCTGTGGGAAGTTTACAGAAGTGAAACAACCTTGAATTTTCCACATGAATAAAAATCCTGACATCTAGTTGCAAACACAAGTAGTAACAAAACACTAAGCAGAAAGATGTTCAATATTGCAACAGGCTTGGCAACCACCCATCTCCACAGAATATCTGTGGGTAGAACAGACTATTATGGAAAGAAAACATTTTGTATTGTTTCATCAATCCTTTCAGTCTACACAGTATCAGCAGAAGCAACTCATGTTTTGCATTCATGCAAGAGAAGGATTCCATTAGAAATGTATGAAGTAACAGAATCAGTTATTATTAGGTAGTTTTTAACAATGCCAAGCAAAGGCATGTCATCAAACATGCAAATTACCAGACATTTGCCACAGCAATCTTCAAGACAATTCAATACTTGTCCTAAAATGCCTCCAGATAATTGTTTACTGTTTCTGACCAAAACATTTACTCTCATTTCTGAGATAGCTTAAGACAAATGACATCCACTACACATTTTCCTCCCCTTCATTTGATCACGGCTGTACTTCACCGAGTAATCCAACCACTATTTCTTCTTCCATCTCATGCAGAAGGCCCCAAAACCAGAAAATAACTTTACTTTTTGAGATTGGCATTAAGCCCACTGATGATCACTAGAAAGTAATACAACAAAACCAGGTTTTGTGAGAGCTGCTACAATAAAGACTCCATAGAATTATGAATACTTAGAAGCAACCTTCCGACTACAAATGATTTTACAAGTCCATGAAGTACATATTCAGAAAAGCATAAATTCATGTGCATCATCCAGTTTGGATTACACTCTTTACCTGAATTTACGTGTATTAAAAGAAAGAATAAAGGAATGAGAAAAGTAAAAAAATTGATCATTCAGAAGTCTGTTTACACTGGGTCAGTTTACACTAAGATAAGGACAGAGGAACAGGAGTTGGGTCCTAAGTTCAAGTACAAGGGAAGTACATACAAGAGAAAAAAATAGGTTCTTCTAAGAAGTCTAACTTTTAGTTACCTTGAGTATCATCTGTCACCTTAAAGACAACCAAGTCTACATTAGAGGGGAAAATGGTAAAAAACTCCCAAACACAGCAATCAAGGAATTTACAGATAGTCAAAAGGCACAAAAATAGAGCAACATAAGTCCCCCTTGTTGCAAGTATTTCAATGAAACGTCCAGATTAAATCAGAACAGAAAAGCAGCCTTCAAAAGAAGTATCTGAAGGCCTGAAGCACAGAAATTTTCAGGTGTGGAACCATTAGAGGTGACAAACAGCAGCTTCCACAAACAATATTTTGATTAGGTACTAACGAGCTGATAAACTTCCTGAAAAGAAGCTCCACTTTGGGCAAGATATCAAATGAAGAGATGCCACAAGATGTCCTGGATCATCGGCAACAAAATCTATGTCAACACATTCCCGTGCTGTTGAGGTTACTCATTACTTGCAACTTTGGTGAACCCTGTGGGTATATCCATACAAATGGTCATAAACTAGGTTTATTTTTCCCTACAGGGCAGAAGGAAAATAGAGTGGGAAGGACTGAAACAGAGAAGGAAATAGTTAAGCTTGAAAATGCAGTTTACAAAGCTCACCTCCTGTTCTGAGGGCTGCAGAGAGCATTTCTCTGCATTTCATTCGTACAGAATCCGAAGTACTTGGAGCCCGGGGAAAGGAAGGGATGAAAGAGTTTGAGGGAGCACTAGCCTCCTCCTTCCTGCTGCTGGAATTGCTACTTGAACTGCTATAAAAAGACAAAAAGAAAACTAATATTAATATTTCCCCCCCCCTTCAAATAACTTTGTTCCAAGGCAAAACATAGGCCTTTTGCTACATCCATTTGATGGTATTGCAAAGAAAGAAGACAGGCAGCCTCTTTAAAGCTCCAGAGGCAAGTGTCTTTAGAATATTCACCTGGGTATTCCAGACAACAGAGACACAGCAGGTATTTCATTCCATTATGTGCCATCTAAGTTTTCATTCTCAGTTCTTTACATTACCACAAAGTCTTTTCTGCCATGGAACTTTAAAAACCAGAGTACATCAGACCGGCATTCAGTGTGCAGTGAATACACTGCATTCAGTCTGCTGACTGCACTGAAGTGGTAGTATGTCCACAAACAATCCATCTAGCATTACAAACTGGTAATCCAAAAGTTTTCAGGTTGATTAAATTGGAGGTTACATTTCCATTTGAAAATGACTGCTGGAAACAGATTCACTAAGCCCAGAAATGTGGAGTAGGAATGGGCTTGCAGATAGTGCTTTGCAGGTGAACATGGGCTCATTTTTCTCACAAGAGGTATTTTGTGTTTACCCCCACCCAAAAAAAAAAGAAGCATTGAATGAAATTGTTTATTAAACATACAAGCTAGAAGACAGAAATAGCATTCCAAACCTCCATCAGGTGCAATTATCACAAAGCTATGACTGGAAGCTGGTTTACAGTTCTCAGAGCTCAGTACTAGTATTGAGAGAGGAAGCAGCATACGACAGATGAAACAAACAATAACTACTCTGGCAGTATCTGGACCTGTGGCTTCCATCCTTTTCTCATGTCAGCAGCAGCAGGGTGTACTTCCCTAACACATCATTCCTTGCACCACTCCATTCATTTCAGAAAAGAACATGGAAGCTGTCTCTAATAGGACACATATGGAACAAATTGCTTAATGGTAGCTTATACTGAGTGAGGTTATTTGTGCGGGCATGAAGAATTAAGCACCTTTCTTCTCTTGCCTCAGGGCTGTTTTGTGAGGAAGATGCAGGCTCCTTTTTCTTTTCTTCAGAATCTTTGTCAGTTGAAGGTCCATCTGGAATTACAAAACATGAGAAAAACGCTTTTACCTAGAAATAGTAACTGATTTAAAGCAGTGGTAAAATGTCTTTGATGATTTCTCCTGAACCAGCTGGAAATGCTATCAGCTCCCACTCTCTGCTTCAACCTTCTCTTCAGCACAGCCTTCCACTTCCCAACACCCTCCCCAACCCAGCAAATGGAAAGTATGACAGCATTTCAGATTCTTCAAGTCCAGCATCTGCTTAAACTGGCAGAGAAAATATAATGTATGAAACATGATGAAAAGTCTACATGATGAAAATGTTGACTCTGATGACATAGTTTTGCCAACTCTGCTGCATGAGATACAAAACTTCTTAACCTTCTGCATCAAGTCTCTGGAGTTTGTCTTCCATGTTTTAAATGCAAGCTTCAACTAAATGCACACCTTTGTTTTTATTACATTCACAGGACTTGTACATCAAAGGACTGAACTAAAAGAATCTGTGGTATAAAAGCTACCACAGCTGCCAAGTAACATAAAGAATATTTTCATCTGCTTTGGAAAGAGTTTTCCAGACGTGCACACAATGTTTTCTGGGACAGCTCTTCAATTATTTGCCTTAGTGTTTAAAAAGATTTGATGTTACCTTTCCCATACAAGCTACATTTAATGATGCTTTTCTAAAGGATAAAAAAATGACAGTCACTGCTAAAACAAAGCAATCACTACCTGTATCTTGAGCCTAGTGAGAACACATACACTCTTCAACTGCAAAGGGGAATTTGGGGTGGCTAAATTGAGCTTCTGCTTTGACATGCTCTCTAGCAAGGCTGACTCTCACCACTGCCTGCAGAGAAAGCAGGCACCAGAATTGGCACCAGTCACTGACAGATTTTGTGAATTCCCCTCTCCAAGTCCTCATAAAGCTGCTATTACACTTTTAAAGCCACAGACTATTAGTGGGATAAGCATGTATAAAAATCTTTAAAAATAACTACAAGCAGATGAAGAAAAGGAAGGAAAACTAATAAGACTAAGGGCTTTCCCACAAAGATGTCCTAAGATGTTTAAGGATCTAAAAGTATCCTCGTTTCCAGAAAAGCTCCATCCCCACAGCTCTCACAAGAACTTCGTGTTACAGAACACATAAATTTGGGTCTCCTGTTCAAGTACTAAGCTTTCTTTTTCCTTTCCTAGAGAGCAGCAGATTACTGTACTGGCTTATTTTTAATAGGAACAATTTGCATTTAAAAGAACTACAGAGAACAGATATTAAACTCAACAGGATTTAGAGCCTCTCTTTCAGCTCTCAGTTAAAGAACTGATTGTCCTGGAGTCTGGTAAACCCCTAAAGTCCTCTCCCTCTGTGGCTTGAATGGGAGAGGAGAGGTGCAAAAAACCTCTTTCCCACCTCCCCAACCCTGCAGGTGTGAAGCGAGGGGACCACAGGGCCCTTCTGGCATGAGTGGTGCCCTGTGCAGATGCCCACACCAGAATGGGTCTGGGCACTGGCTGTGGTCTTCGTGCCTAGGCAGTGGTTAACTCGACTCTCTGTCGGCTTGACTCGACCGAAAACCAAACTGTCATCAAAGAAGACTAAAGACAGCAGTAGTGGATAAGATCAAGCACCCATCTACTATTCTATCTCCAGCTGCACCTTAAAATGGATGCCCATCAAACAGCATAGAAACCAGGCAAACACACAAAAATACTTCTCCAGCAGAGTATTTCCCCAGCCTTCAAGAGAATAGAATTTTAGTGATTTCCTCACTGTTCACAACTTAATATTCAATCCTTGATAAATTTCTCCATGTAATAAACAGCAGAAATGACAAAAAAAATTGAAACACAGTAGATGATACATTCAGAACAACTGTGTCTAGTAAGCCAATGATGTTACTGGGAAAAAAAAAAATCATAATAAAGATATAAATGAACTAACTATTCTCTATTAAAAAAAGGAATTCCACAAAGCAAGTAAATGAGGCTATAAACTGAATGGATCACAGCAATTCTTTGCTGTGACACCTAAAATTGCATGAGACTAAGAGAAAGAAAACAAATCCCATTTTTAACATGCTCACGTGACTTCTCTCTATGGCAACAAATGCTTACATGAGATGTAATTTAAAAACTACTCTAGATATGCATGCAATCTCATTTGTCTTCATGCCAACTGTACAGGATCATCTTTGGCAGAGGCCTTAAAGCAAATTGAGGGATCAAATGGGTATCTTGGGGTACAGCTCGAGTTCTGCAGAGAAAGCATAGCTGCCTTAGAGCTGAGCTCTGCTGCAGCCCATTAACCCACACTTTTTTTTTCCTGGCACACAAGTAGTCAGGTTCAGAGCTGACCTAGGTAGCTCCCGCTTCTTTTGCATTGAGTATGCAGCTATGGTACAGCTGACATCTAGTTTTAGTTCATCCAACATGCCCAGCAGTATTTCATGAGAGAAGGCAGGCACCTGAGAACACCTCCCAAAACCCTCCATTGCTTTTTCCTCTTATAGACAGCAGGGTACATGCACACAGGGATAAAGCAAGAGGGAAAAAGCACATCTCTTCCTACACCTGCAGATCAGTCTATGCAAGCAGGTCTCAAACCACGGTCAGACTTCAGCAGCTGGGACAAGTGGATCATCATGAGAAAATACGTCTTCAAACCTACAGCTTCTTGAATCACTTAGAGTTTATAGATATTTTTGTTTAATCCAGTTTCAGAAATCCAATAAAAAATATTCTGTGTTTGCTTGAAATAGTCTCCTGCTTAAATTGTTTTCTCTTATGGATAATAACCTGGAAAGCACCCAGGAAAGCATCTCCACTGTCAAGCAGTATTTATTCTGAAGCTCACACATCAATAAGGATTTCTTACTTTATTAAAATACTGTATTGACAAAAGAAGGGAATGCAACTCACAGCCTGCCAGACAACACTTCAGCTGTCCTCTAGGGAAAGGATAAGGAAATTATCCTTGAGAAACTAAATCTCTACTAATTAACTAATTTTATAGCCAACAGCCAGACACTTGGTGCCATGGTCTAGCCTTGAGCTCTGTGGTAAAGGGCTGGACTTGATGATCTGTGAGGTCTCTTCCAACCTTGGTGATACTGTGACTCTAATGCAAAGGAAGAATGACCACTAATGGGAACCACAACCAACAACAGAAATTCTAACAAAGATGTAAGGAATGGCCCTGCTGTGAGAGCTATGTAAAAATGCCAACAAGGTCCACAGAGCATTATAATATTCATATACATTATATAAATTCCAAGTTGCTTTAAAGAAGCACAATTCCTTTCACAATTGCATACAACTACTAAAACTTAGCCAAACTGTGTGATCCTGGTTTCAGTAACAAATTGAACTTGTCAGCCATTCCAGGACTGAGAAATGCTACCAGTTTTAGCTACTGCAGTTTCAAAAGGCCATACAAAATTAAGCTTAAACATAAACTAATTTATGTCAATGCTTCTTTAAGACACAATTGTAAGGTAGGAACAAATTAATCATTCTGCATTTCCAGTTCAGGATAAAAAACTTGCTGGAGTTAAGTTTAGTTGGTCAGAGATCTGCATATTATTCCTCACTTTCAGGGTTCAGTAAACAATTACTTGTGATGAAGAATGTTAAATCCCTTAAATATTTTTTTAGGTGGTGTTATACATGTAAAGGAGCACTCCTCATAACCTAAATGTGTATGCACAGGTTCATCAGCTGCGTAGCATGCTCACTATACTCAGCTACTTGGTAAAACAACTGTTATTTTCAAGTCTGGAGTTATAACTGTACTGAGAGTAGAACTTTACTCTAGGAGCTGAATTGGTTTCCACATGTAAATTGTGACCAACTTGGCTGTGTGGCTTAACATTGGCTTAGTTTAACCCCAGTTGCCAGCTAAGCACCACACAGCCGCAAACCTTCTCATGGCAGCATCTGAAAACGATCTCCCATTGCTGCTCACTCAGTGAGTCACTTCAGACAAAGTTGGCAAGCTCCCTGTTGGGCAGCTTCTGACTACCCTAAAAACCCACTGGTAACCTGGCATGTCTCTAGTCAAGCCACAAACATCTGGTGATTCACAACCTGACTTGGATTTCTTCTCAAATTTCCCATGTATTCTTAAAACGTTAAGTTCCGATAGCATTGAACTTAAAACAGTACATGCAGCCTGCACAGTCAACAGTTCTTGCCTACATTCAAAATGTCATTTATAAAAATAACTCACAAAGCCTTCAGATCTCTGAGTACAATGCTTGGTAGGATTACCAGCTGTCCGCTTCTGTTGCCATCTTTGCTCCATACCACTCTACATGCACTACAAACAGCATAAGCAGAACTGATTTCTCAAGCAGCTCAACATAGGGCATTTCGCATTCTTCTCAGAAAGCCAAAACTAATGACAAAACAGAATAAGAGCACTTGGTAAGATTCCCACCTGTATTTCACACAGCCCAGACACCCTAACCTTCCATGGTGGTGAGATTTCAAGTTCTAATGCATTACTGAGCCGTGCAACAGGAGGTGAAGCATTTACCCTTCTGTGCCTTATTACAACATCTGTATTAAAATCAAGGCAAGTTTAACTACTTCTGACTAAAAGCAGAGTTGTGTTTTCAGGAACAATTGGATTTTATGTCTTGGACTTGATGATCTCAGAGGTCCTTTCCACCCTTAATGATTCAATGAACTATACTAGACCTGGCACAATAATCTACAGACAGTAAATCTGTCCCGTTAGCAAATAAAGATCACATATTCACTGCCTGATGGAGACAGTACTCAATTAGGATTAATGTCAAGTATTTACTGTTTGTCAGTTCCTCAGATGTTTGACTTCACTTGCTGAAAGCAGCCTTAGGTAGAGTCTCACAACACTCTTAAAACAATCTGAATATAGCAAGACATGAAAACAGGAAGGTCTACCTTGCACCAGCTGCATGTTACTGTCACAACCCCTGCAGAGGAAACAGCAACTGCAAACAGGCTGGACAAAAAAAACCTGACACAGCTGAAATGTAAGCCAGAAGAAACAAATAAAACAATCAGTTTCCAGCTGGTCAGTTCTCAGCTCTGGTCTCCTGGATAACCATTTGAGCACTTTTCATAGAATGGCTTAGGTTGGAAGGGACCTTAGAGATCATCTCCAACGTCCTCGACACGGGCAGAGATGCCTCCCAACTAGACTGAGCTGCTCAAGGCCTCATCCAACTCTGCTGCAGCACAGGAGAGCATGAGGAAACTGAGCAGCTCACAGAATGACCTGCTGTCACCATAAGGCACTAGTCACATGCAAGACTCCTACAGCACAAACACCCTTTGGTCCTCGGGAAGGAGTAATACTCCCTGTGTTTCACCGTGTTTGGACACTTCAAGATCAGTCAGCTATAAGTAACAGCATTTTAAGACAAGTTTAACTGACTTAAGGTATTGTGTTAAAAAAGGGTGGTTTTACTGTCTGAACAAATACATAGCAACTCCTTTGCTCAAAGGACAGTGATATCCAGGAGGGTTAGTCCCCTCCAAAGGTATTCCCAGAAGACGAGAAAATTGTGGGAAGGAAGAAGATGGCACTTCCTCTACTTTGTTGCCTAAACTATTTGAACTTTATAGTGGGGGAAAAAAATAACCACTAATCAAAACCACATAAAGAACCCAATCCACAAAACATCAAAACTTTGGTGTAGCCATTAAAAAAGTAATAAATTAGATTATTAACTTGAGAACTAGGCCATCCAATCCAGTGCTGCTTTGGGAAGTCTATGGAGTAACTCAAGTTACACTTCAAGTCCATTTCTCCATCTTTATGCAATGAATACAGTTGAAAGTTCCAGTGGTAATTTTGCCATAAAAAAATACTTCTTTTTTTAGTATTTACTGGTGAACTCCAGCAGATCATTTATAAAGTATGCATTTAGGTTTTTTATGAAGTCATTATGGTATAAAAAGTATTTTATCAACATATTTATTATTACCTAAATTTAATTACTAAAACTTACTCAATTAGAATTATCTAATTAGATGTCGATTATCTAATTAGAATTATTCAGCAAAGCTGGAGGTGGGGAGATTCAGGCTGGATGTGAGGAGGAAGTTCTTCACCATGAGAGTGGTGAGAGGCTGGAATGAGTTGCCCAGGGAAGTGGCTGAAGCCCCATCTCTGGAGGTGTTTAAGGCCAGGCTGGATAAGGCTGTGGACAGACTGATCTAGGGTAGGGTGTCCCTGCCCATGGCAGTGGGGTTGGAACTAGATGATCCTTGTGATCCCTTCCAACCCTGACTGCTTCTAAGATTCTAAAATCTAACTTTTTAAAGAGAAGTTTAAAAAAATCTCTACTATAAAGGTTGTTTCTTCTTTCTAACCTATGAAAATTGAAAAGTGTGACAAATTGTCCATTTCTACATAAATATACTGTTGGATACTAAGCTATTTCTACACCATTTACAAGAGAGTAATGAAGTATCTGACACAATACTTAATAAGGAGGAGGCTGACTTCAAATAGCAGGAGACCCTAACGTCTCCTGGTATTTAGTATATTCTTCTAGACAGAATTACAAGTATTTACACCAGCAGAATGTAATGTAAATTGGGTTCTATTTCAAAATTTTAAACGTCCTAAAATTAGATCAAGGAAAGTACAGCACAGCGTATGGAACAAACATGCCTGGGCAGTTTGAGATTTGATTGTTTTCAAATACATTTAAGTGCTACAAAACAGCCTCGAATAAAAGCTTGCCAACAGAAAAGTTTCATTAATTGTGCTCATTGCTTTAAGGGAAATTAAACAAGAAATATTAACTTGCTAATCAGTAAGTTGTTTAAAACACTGAAGGTTTTAGAATGTGCAAATCGAAATTTGAAGAGACTTTTAACCTCAATTTTTAACTGTTTTTTTTCCTCTCCACAAACTGCTTTACAAGCGAACTTCAAAACCTCCATTCTCATGCAAGAGTTTGCAGAAGTTCTTCAGGGTTCCTGTTACATTTGACAAAGGAAATAATCAAGAGCAGGATCGTTAGTGCTTAGCACTGCAGTACAGTCACTCTAGCTCAACAGCAGGCAACAAGACTTCAGAAATGAGTCATGTCACAGAAGCAGGCTTCCTACTGCTTGCCAGCTCCAGTAAAGACACAGTAACTTTTTCTCTGAATAGACTTTCACAGTAATGCACTGGTGATAGTCAAAGTGAAAAACAACTTCATCAGTGCAGCAAGTTTCAATACTTACACAAGGGCACAAATATATCTAAAGCAAGGCAGTGCCAAGGATGTAAGACTACATATAGTTAAAACACAAGAGCAGGGGAAAAAGAAGTTTGTGTGGTCATACCTAAGAGTTTCTTCCACGACTTGATCAGAGATTTTGCTAAAGATGTAACTTCTTCATCTGTGCTTTGCTTGCGTATCGCATTCACTGACATTCCAATTCTGGTAGACTGCAACAGAAATAAAGATGTGGACTATAAAAAGTGCCATGAAGGTAAATTAAGGAGTAAAAAAACCTTTTTTTTTTTTTTTTATGTCAGAGTAAAACTTTATATCTATGCTTCATTAGCTTTGTGAGGGTTTTGTTAAGACTATCAGGATGAAATATTGCAAGCCTTTACAAAACTTACTTTAAACATGGACGCTCTGAAAAGCAACACAACATCACCCTTTGTCTCCATCACAGAAAGCTGCATGAAAATCATCTGTAACTCTTCACATTATATAAATTTACAGCAAAGGCTCTAGCTCAAAGCTTTATCTTTCTGTGTACCAATGAGGGTATTTGTATCTTGGCATAATCAGAATCAGTGACTTCGTACTCATGCCAACTGCTTCAAGTGAGTTCATACTCATAGAATCCCATTTGCTGGCTGTGGAAGAAGCTATAACATCAGTTGGGAAGGACCACACTTTAGGTTCTTAACAATTTCGGCAATACTGAGATTCTTTAAAATCTTAAGCCTCGAGGGTTCTACTTTTAGAAGGAAACACTGAAAAGAGCAAGAGTAAGAGGCTTTAAACCTTTGGCACTACTGCCATCTATGGGGTGAGGAGGAGATGCACTTGCAATCCACTCCTGTTAAAACTGGAAAGATAAGGACATAAATTCACCTCAGCAGTAGCAAAGGTTTAATTTCAGAAGAATTCTACCACGTTAATCTAACCAGCAGAACATTTACAAACTTTCAGTTTCATGAAAGAAGTGTTTAACATCAGTGTTTCATTCTCATTTCATATTTTGCTAACTCCATTTCCTTACTTGTTCTTAACATGATCAGGTTTTCTGCATTTACCATTTATGGGACTCACTAAATATGAAGTATTTTACTTACTTTTGCAGCAGTTCATCACCAGTTTCCTTCTCCTTTAAAGGAAAATGGAAATCTCTGTTGCTTGCTAAAAATGGAAATGACTTGTTCCTGTAAATTACTCCTTGCAACCCACACAACACTTTTTGGGGCACCACTGATGTGCTAAAACGACTGGAAATGTACTGAAATATTCAGCAACTATTTTAGCAAAGGAAACACATCAAATAGCCTCAAGTTTGAAAACAGCTCTAGCTATACACTTTGGATTAAAAAAAAATCAACCCAGATGATTACTCACCTGTAACTAAAGTGTTTGAGGATAGACTCTGATCACTCAGCCTAACAGTACTGGCCAACTCTCCTTACATTTGCAATACATACTATCAATGTTATGCTCAGACAGGAAGTAATTTCCTATTGAACACAAGGAATTCTACCTAAGCATGAGGAGGAACTTAACTTTAGTTGAGGGTGGTGGAGTAATGGACCAGGCAGCCCAGAGAGGTGCTGGAGTCCCCATTTCTGGAGTCATTCAAAGCTCATTTGGACACTGTCCTGTGCAACCTACTCTAGGTGAACCTGTTCTGGCAGGGGGGTTGGGCTGGATGACCTCCAGAAGCCCTTTATAACACCTATCATTCTCTAATTCTGTGCCTGGACTTCCATAACATATTCACCATACCTGAATGAGAAAAATAAACCCACAAAACAACAACCTTCCATTGGTAATTTGGCACAACCACAGCCTGTTCTCATCAGCAAAAGACAACACTAACTTACAGGTCTCCCCTGTAAATGCAAATGACCATTGTTACCTGCTCAAAATTACTGTGCTTTAAAAACATAATACCTGTCAGCACTTGAAATTCCTCCAGTCTTCCAGCCTATCTATGAAGCTGTCCTTGGAAAGAATCATCCTAAGTGGACAACTCTGGTACTTCTACTTAGCCCACTGTAACCTGTGGAAATGCTTTTATCTCTGTGACAATTCCTAAGTGTGCAGATACCTGAAAATTCAAAATGCATTTTTAATGGATAATTCTACCCCACTTCAAGTCCTAGAGCATTTTTATCTGCTTTTTGAGAGTAAAATAGCTCCAAGACAGCACAAGACAGCTGTTTTAATGTATGAAGGGTTCAGGCTGGGGACAGAGTGGCTGGAGAGTAGCCAGGCAGAAAGGGACCTGCGGGTGCTGATAGATAGTAGAATGAAGAGAAGTCAGCAGTGTGCCCAGAGGGACAGGAGAACCAATGGCATCCTGGCCCGGATCAGGAGCAGTGTGGCCAGCAGGACAAGAGTGGTTATTCTGTCCCTGTACTCAGCACTGCTCAGGCCACCCCTTGAGTGCTGTGTCCAGTTCTGGGATCCTCAATTCAAGAGAGATGTTGCAGTACTGGAAGGTGTCCACAGGAGGGCGACAAAACTGCTGAGGGGCCTGGAGCACAGCCCTGTGAGGAGAGGCTGAGGGAGCTGGGGGTGTGCAGCCTGCAGCAGAGGAGGCTCAGGGCAGAGCTCATTGCTGGCTACAACTACCTGAAGAGAGGCTGTAGCCAGCTGGGGTTGGGCTCTGCTGCCAGGCAAGCAGCAACAGAACGTGGGGACACAGTCTCAAGTTGTGCCAGGGGAGGTCTAGGCTGGATGTTAGGAGGAAGTTGTTGGCAAAGAGAGTGATTGGCACTGGAATAGGCTGCCCAGGGAGGTGGTGGAGTCTCTGTCCCTGGAGGTGTTGAAGCAAAGCCTGGATGAGGCACTTAGTGCCATGGTCTTGTTGATTGGCTAGGGCTGGGTGCTAAGTTGGGCTGAATGATCATCCAACCCGGCTGATTCTATGAAGCTACCTTCAGTTGGCATGAGCAGCAGTGAGCACGAGTAACCTGTGATTGAACCAAAACAAAGCCTACAGTAGTAGCTGCTCTATGTAAGGGAAGATAGGTGGGGAAGAAAAGCAACCACGAAAAGAAGCACTGCCAGCTTCAAAAGGTTAAGAGTATGATGCCAGAGAATTGGTGAACACAGACCAAAGAAGAGTCAAATTAACCCCTGAGCAATAACACCCTCCAGGCTCCCAGGTCTCCCCTGCTCACCAATGAGCTGGCAAGAAGACCTCAGCAAGGACTGTAGGTCACAGCCTAGCTCTGCATACGTGTGTGCAATTTCCAGCAGAACCTGTTTGTTAAAAGAAAGGCTGTCTGCCTCGCTCACTGTTCAGCTGTGCACTGGCCACCATTAGCACAGGGACACGACAATGCTGGCTGGCTGCTAAACAGATTGGCAGTTCTGACCACCATCACGTGTGAGGAGGGCTCCTGGCTCCCTGCCTAGCTGAGAGGGATCAGCTTGCTTACATAAAACTCATTAGATATGACACAGTTGCATTGTCTGTAACCACTTCACCTTTCAGAGGCAAAAATCAGGGAGACAGACACAAAACACAAGCACAAGTTCAGGCTACTGGTGTGTGCCCAGCACAAGGAGGCCAATGGAACTGCTGGAGCAGGCCCATGAAGCCACAAAGACGATCAGAGGGCTGGAGCACCTCTCCTATGGGAACAAGCTGAGGGAACTGGGGCTCTTCAGCCTGGAGAAGACAAGGCTCTATAGAGACCTTAGAGTGGCCTTCCAAAACCTGAAGGAGGCTGCAAGGATGCTGGGGAAGGATATTTCAGTGAGGGTGGTGAGACAGTGGAACAGGCTGCCCAGAGAGGTTGTGGATGTCACTTCCAGGAGGTCTTCAAGGCCAGGTTAGATGAGGCCTTGAGTAACCTGACCCAGTGGAAGGTGTCCCTGCCCATACCAGAGGGTTGGAACTGGATGATCTTTAAAGGTGCCTTCCAACCCAAACTATTCTATGATTCACCTGTAAATTGTTCAGAGGAACCTCACCAGCTCAGACTGAAGCAAGAGTCACGTTACAGGAAAAATGGTCACTTGGTATCACACAGGAACAATGAAGCTACTAAGTCAGCTGGCAGTGCTTTTCTCAATGCAGCCAGCTTTCAAAACTGCTTTAAAATGGGCATGAAGTGTGCTTTTCACTTGTGCCCTAGTTCCATCAGTTCAAACACATCAATAGACATCTCACTCCACAGAGTTGAACTTAGTGCTCCTTCCACTTTTCATGACCATCAACCTCCTTGACATTAGCACCTCAGTGATCCACTACCAGAGCAACGCTGTGATTACTTCACATTTTAACTGCTGCTCAGAATCCTCCATTCCTTCAGCAAATCTGGGAGGCTAACATAGAAAGCTGACAGCAGACTTTGCAAAGTTATAGAACTCTGATTTAAACTAAGGTAAATTTGAGCCTAAACACATTGCTAAATGCAATCTTACACAGCAAAACGTTTTGAATAGAACAACAGGTACTTAAAACCTTAACTAAGCTCCAGTCAATCTACTTCACTGAAATATGTGAACCCCTTAGACTCGCTGTGACACAGAGAGAATCTCATATGGTGTCCACTCCAATAGAGATTAAAAACAATCTTTTAATGCAAATATTTCACTTGAAAACCAGACACCTGCTACATGGTTGAGAATAAATATGCCTCTTTTAAGTATGACAGAAAATTGAGACAGAATTAATACACAGCCCCATGAAGATAAAGTCAGGGTAATGCAAGTGCTTGACAAGGCAGAGAGTTGAGTTTATATTCAGCAAGACTAAAAGCCCTCCTCTGTTGCTAATAACATTACTAAGGTTTTCACTGCAACTAAGAAGAGTAAGTTATGTAGTTGTACATTCTTCAGATCCTCATGATTCAAGGGTTTTGTTGTTCTGTGTAAAGTTTCTCCTTCTATTATCATTCTTCACACTGAGCAGAATGGTTTGGCAAAGCAGCACTTAGACAATTTCTGGAGTACTTGAAGAGAGATTTTGTATTCCAAGGCAAAAAACAGTATAACACAAATAATTTCTATTAAAACATGATCATTTTGAGTTTCTTTATGCAAGTTAAGAGAGAAAGTTTCTGGATTTTGTTGTTTTATAGGGGGCTTGGGGGCTGTTGGATTTTATTTCAAGTTATCTTTAAGGAAGGAGGTTGGCCACAGGGAAGCAAGTTGCAGTGTCATAGCAGCCATGCTCATTTGTGCACCAAGGTGACACTTTCAAATCCCTATTTTCTGTCACAAGCAGTATTAGTAGTAACATACCAAGTACATTCCGCAAATGTACAGCATGCATGTCAAGTGACATTGCTACTGACACAAATCTAACTTCATAGCTAATTCTCTATCTGTGACCATTAACTGTCACTTAGAAAAATGTGACTTTTCAGACTCATCCCATTTAAGTGTCTACCACAGCAAATCAGTTCTTCTGTTTGCCTCTGAAAATTTTCAGAGACAGGGACTATCTAGAGACTTTGGAACTTTGATGAATTACCTGGCAAACTCTGAAACCAGACCTGCAAATAACATTCAGAGATAAATGATATATCAAATACTATGTCAAGGATGCAGATATGCCAAATAAGAGTGTGCCTGCAAGTGAGAGAGGCTGCACTATGTGATCATTTATTCAGACATACACTATTCAGAGTTGGGAGGGGGAAGGAAATTAATACAATTTGCCTCAACTATAAATACATAGCATAGTATAAATTACACTTCTCCTCTCTTACAATCCCAAGTTAGAACTAAGAAGGTAACAGGTAATCAGGTGCATTCTCCTTCAGAAGAAAGGAAACAGATTTGTGTCAGTAAGGATCTAACATGCAAGGTAACTTTATAAGCAGCTTTTCCCCGTTGTCCATGACAAAACTGATGGGTTTCCACTTAGATAAGTTTTAAGAACTTGCTACTGGAAGAAAACAACTTAAGTGCCCTAAATCAGTGTGAAATAAAGACTAGTGTGAATTAAAGACTAGTTCTTCTAGACTCTTCAAAGATTTTCTATACAGGAACCTACTTTAACAGGCAAACTTCTTACAAATTTGTTGGCTTCACCTTCAACATTATGGAGTTAATACTTGGAGCATAACCACAATAGGAAAAATCATACCTGTAACAGTTCAAGGGTCATGGGAATATTCTTAAGTTCCTTCAATAAATCAAGAGCTCCAGCCTGTCAAGAGAGAAAGACAATCATGGAAAAAAAATAGCAAAAAGAGTAGTTAATGTAGTGGCTATCAGGTATTTTAAATATAGTATCAACACCATGCTCTGATCTGCCTTCAAGGTCTCAGACTGGATTAAAACCATCCTTAGTTCCCAATTCATCCGCAGAACAACTCCAGGAATGTTCTGTTTCACAAAACCTAAGCATTAACAGAAGTATTCACTAAAAGACCAAAGTAGTTCTACCCCATATAACTGAAATGCCAGTTAAAACAGTTTGTCAATTATTACTTGTTGCAAGAGCAAAGAGTCTTATTTAACTTTCATCTGTGATACACAAAACTTCTCCAGTTATTACCACAGAACTTTAGCAGCAGTGATGCAAGACTGAGAAATGTTATGCCATTTTCAGATGCTAAATCAAGCTAGCACACTAAACAGCTTCTTTCTCTTAACAACTGTTAAGCATGGCTTCTTCTGGGCAAGCATAGATCCGTGTAAAGCAAATTATCTTCACTGATGCAGAACAAAAATTGAATTCAAGAAAAATCTTAGCTAAAACCAAAATTAAGGACAGAAGTCAATGTGCCAGTTGCAACAGTACAACTTTGTAACACTTAACTCCGACCCAACAGAGCTATCAGCAAACTGTACACAGCACATGACTCGAAAATAAACACAGGTCTTTGTGGCCTGCCATTGCAGCTGTTAATGCAAAGCATCCCTTCTTCCCCTCATCTTAGAAATACAAGCCAAAACATCTTTGCCTCTGTAAAATCCCTTTCTAACCCCTTTGAACTGTGTCCAAATGTATCAAAACAACTTTATTTTTCCCAGTTTAAAGATGGTCCAAAACCAGTAACTTTATATACAAACAAATCGTGCAACAAGCGCAAAACCCCAGGTACTTGCTGCACAGATGTCACCTACATTTCATGCTGTTTTCTGAACCAGATTACCACAATATCTAAAGCACTAATGCTTTCTAAGCCTTCACTCTTCATTAATCAACTATACTAAGTACATCAAGTACTAAATGCTTACAAATTAAGTTTGAGTTTAAACTTACAGCAGCTAAAAAGTTTTCTGTCATCCCTTTTAAGCATAAACTCAAATGTGCTCTTTTCCTCAGAATCAGAGAGGCACAATAAAACCTGCAGTTTCTCTGTTTCTAATGGGAGACTCTGTTTAAAAGAGCCCAAGAATTAAGAACATTATAAATCTTCTTTAAAAGGCATTTCTGTCATTCCATAGAAAATTAAAAGCTATGTCCCATTCTGCTAGGCTGGTTGGTTTCCAGTTTACCTTCTTTGAATTAACAGAAGTTAGCTTCATAGAGATTTGGTAGATTTCTGCTCTAAGATTCTCTGAGTTATTAGACTAACTGCAGAATTATGGTTTATATTCATGTTTTAAATCTATGCTTTAGCCAACAGAAAATGGAGCATGTCTCTAACTGGATAGCTCTGCTCTCTTCATTGTGTTCTATTTGAGAGCAAACATTTAACAACATTGGCAATTTTACATTTTATTCTTTTAACTCACTCAACTGTTGTTGATTTTTTTTAACCCATGCATGCAAGGATACTTTCTATACCTATTCATCAGAGCAGCTTAATGAAAGAGAAATGTACTTATGTACAACAAAAGCTAGAAAGGAAAGGGGCTATGTGTGTTATAAAAGCCAATCACAGCTATTCTGCAGGAAGAGGAGGATCTATTTCAAAGACAAGACCAATCTTTGAAGCAGCAGCAGAAGCTTGTATCTTAGTGTATTAAATTATACAAGTACCAAGGTTGGAATAAGACCTCTGTGATCAAGTTCAACCTTAATGCAACACTACATTATTCTTTTGCCCTTCCAAAGAACTGCATATACCACTTCACTAAAATAGTTATGAAATTTGCACAGCTACAATTAAATCCTCAGTCAACACAAATCATCAGGAGTCTGACTCAAGCAGAGTGTCTGAATTTCCAACTCAACAAAAGAAACACCAAACAAACTTTGCCACAAGCCATAGAGTCACCTTTTCTATAAGAGATGAAGCATCTTTTTCCATCTGAATCCTGACAACTTCAAAGGGAAAAGGTTTCAAAGATTTGGAGGGAGCTTTTTTGTTCTTTTTATTTCCTGTTACAGATGGATTTCATCAGATCTTTCTTACTTAAAGACATACCAAACATCTGTTCTTAGGAAGTAAACACAAGAGGCTGTCAAGAGCATCATTATCCAGCAGGTACTTTTGTAAGAACACATTTCTCAATTCAGGCTCATCTCTGTGAGACAATGAAGAACCCCTTCACAGAAATAATCTTAGTAACACTGCTAAAGGTAGTGTTTTACCTACAGGGCAGGACTACCTAGGAAATCACATTGTGCAGTTCAAGAATACCTTATTGATGACAAAGACTAGCAAGAAAAACAGACATCTCCTGGGTCAGATACCGATGTATTTTGTCTCCTGCCAGACAGTTAAGGGCTTTATCACAGAACACACACACAACTTGCATAAACTTTCGCATCTCCACTATCAGCCACCAAAGCAGCTCAAGGCCTCAACCTCAGAAAGTTTTGGAAACAGCCTCAAAACAACCAGCTTGTGTGTGGTCATGAGCTGGAACGAAGGAATTCTGTTCCAATAAAGCACTAAAACCCAACTGCTCGTGGTGCTTGCCCCTGGGAAAAGGGTGAAGATGAAGACCCAGATGCTGGCTCTAGCCCCAGCCCAGCCACGTCTGTTGTGAAGGCACCGTGCTGCTCCCTGGTGCTACGAAAGGTAACGAGGTTACACACATTACAGCATGAAAACATGTCTTCAGCTGCTGCTAGGAATTACACCTGGGCTCTCCATTACAGTTTGGACTCCTCAGTCCCCCCAGACCACAGAGAAACCCACTTGTGGTCACTGGGAGCATCTCTGGCATTGCTGCAGCACTGCATACATTTCTGTACTACCTGCATTCTACATCTGCATTCTAAAACGTGTATTCCATCATCTTCAACAGAAAAACCTTTCATGAACTGAAATTCCACTATAACTCGGCTATGCACTACCAGTAACATTGAGCATTTAATGCACAATCATAACACGTACAAAACCCCACCCTTATCTATTACACAGATGCTTGCAGGAAGAGCAGCAATCACAGATACCCAAATTACAAGAGAACAGCAACGTCTCCACCCGATAATGAAGTAACAGAGAGAGTTTACTATTTATTGTATGCTACTTCATGTGTAACCATAGTATGGAGTGTGGCTGCTGCCGATGCTCTTACTAGAACAGGATAAATGTCAGTCGGATACAGTCTAAGTTCTACACCAGGGGCATAGATAGCCTTAGAAATAAACTAACTGAATTCCACCCAACTTCCACCTCCACGCTAAGGCAGAAGCCGATTCCCTGAATTAATAATTGTAGTTATAATAGTCACAATTGTTTAAGTAACAAAAAGTGGCTCACATCCCCCTCCTGCTTCACAAGTTCGCCCACGCAACTCTGCCCACCCTGCCAAAAGTGGATGAGGGCTCCTTATCGGTATTTTATCTTGCACACGCTACACAAAACTCCAGCCTTCGCGCCTGGAAGCGAAAGCACCCATCCAAAGGATCCCGGCCACCTCTGAGGGCCTCCTCCAGCCGCCTGCGCTTCCCGCGGCACTGCACATCCCACTCCGCCTCCAGCGGGGCCAACATTGCCATCTTAATGAATGTAAAAAGGAGGAAAACGCCGTTTAGAGTCAGTTTAGGTCGAGAATCTCGTCCCGGCCGAAGGCGCGGGCTCCGCCGCCGCGCTGAAGCGGGGGAAGGCACCGCTCCCTACCACCGCTGTTGCGGAAAGCGGACGGGGAGTAGGAGAAGAAAGAGAACCGACCGACAGCCCAGGATCTTCCGGCGGCGGGCAAGCCGCGCCGGCCGGCGGCTCCAGACCTCCCCGCGGCGGAGCGGTGCAGGGGGCACAGCCGCAGCCACCCCCAGGCCGCCAAACGACGGAGAGGGAGACGGAGACAGGTGAAGGGCCTCTGGCGTTGCGCGGCGGGAAGCGCGAAAAGCCCCGGGCCCGCCCTAACACGGGACCGCGGAGCTCGCCGGGGCCCCGCCGGGACGGCGCCGGGGCCCGAGCAGCTGCCCACGGGCCAGCCGCCTCCCGTCCCGCCCCCGCTCACCGCGTTCTTCTTCTGCACCATCTTGTCCATCTTCTTGGCGATGCGGATGATCTCGTCTTCCGTGGCCATGGCCGCGGCACCCCGAGCGAGGCCCGGCGCAGCGCGCAGCAGCTGGAGCTCGCAGAGCCGACCTCTCTTTTCTCCTCGGGGCGCGGGAAGCAGCCAGAGCCGCCGCCAGACTGTGCGGGCAGGGGCAGAACCGGGGGCAGGCCGCGGCGCAGCGCCCCGACCCAGCAGCCAGAGCGGCGGCGCCAGGCAGCGCGCATCGAGCGCCGGCGGCAAGAGCCAGGCAGCGCTGCTGAAGGCCGAGGCAAGGAGCGCGGCAGGCGGGGCTGCAGGGCCCGGCCTGGGGGTGGGCTGTGGGGGCGAGTCTCACAGCCCAGCCTGCGCCCTCAGAACGGCGTGACAGAAGGACAGGTAAGTGCTTTGAGATCTTAAAATGCCTCATTTTCTGCAGCTCACAGCGTGGCTGCAAGCGCAGACCTGAACTGAAAGCATGCTAACAAGAAGGGAAGTGCCTCGGGACTAAAAGGTTAAAATAATCAGAGTGGCTTGAGTTGGAAGGGACCTTAAAGATCATCTGGCTCCAACCTCATTGCGCTGGACAGGGACACCTCCCTCTAGACCACGCTGATTAAACCGTCCCGTCTTAAACACCTGCAGGAACGAGGAGCCCTAGAACGTCCTTGGACAAGATGGTCCAGTGTGTGACCACCGTCCCAGCACAGAACTGCAAACAGCAACAAGGCACAGTAACTGCTGCAGCTAACGCCCCGTTCGGGCATCTCGACGTGCCAGATTGGGACAAACATTAAGCCATCGAGGTCCTGCGGGGATTTTAATACTAAAACCTACCAAAATTTGTGATCTAAAATCATGCAATCCAGCGTGTCTAACTTGCTATTCGTAGTGGGTATAAACTACTGCTGTTTGAGCTAATGAGGTGCTGGATTTACAGCCTAGCACTGCAGAGACAAAGCAAAGCAAATACCTCCCGTGCGTTGAGTGGCTTTGCACAGCAGGTGGAAAGCCCTTTCTTAGGCAGTCAGTGTGCTGCCTGTGGCTAACACACCACAGAACGTGGCACCAGCAATGCACATCCACGCTCAAGCATTTCTTTGGCTGGCAGAAGGCTCACAATTGCCGCAGAAACTTCATTTTGCCAGCTTCATATGGATAGGAAAAAAAATCATCACCTTTTCCCTGTAAAAGAAAATGTTTTTTCTTAAAGTCTATCCCTAAAGAGTTATGTTTGTATACAAGGGAGGGAGGATTTCAAATCATAAGAGTGGCCTGCAGTTAGGCCAAGTACTTTCAGATTCTGGTGTTTGCAGCTAGTAAGTTCATTTTCAAAGCATCTTCACTGTTGGAGGCATTTAAATACAACATGGTGAAGAAAATGTTTTCCTTTGGGTTTGTTTGGTGAGGTTTTTAGGTGACATTATTAGACTCCTCTAGTCAAGAACAACCTCTACCTTTTTTTATGTAGATTGAGAACATTTGAGCCATTTAAAGATCCCAGCAAATGATTTAAAAACCTCTAACATAGCTAGGAAATTATTTCAAGCAGAAGATACTTTGAAGAGTTCGTTTGTATTCACAACCAGGGATCATTCAGACTCCCACTTCAGACTCCATCTGTTAATGACACAAGCAGCCTTTTAAGAAGAGAACCTTGGCCAGCCCCTGGGGGAACTCTCCCTTCCCATAGCAGAAGGTAAACCTCCCACTTAGAAACCTGAAGCAAAGTTTACTACACCTCAGCAAACTGTCTAAAGTTTTGAATTTCACAAGTTTTCCAGAAAAAAAAAAGAGGTAACAAGTTGCTCTTTTTCAGTAATTGCAGCCAAGAGAAAACCACTATCTACTGATTCACTTTGTGGATGTCCATTAAATTAGCCAATTACTTCATTTAAATCAAGCTATAACCAGCTACATCAAAAGGTACTCATCTCACTCAAAGAGGATTAATAAAACCAGCTATCCCAAAGGCAAAGGGTGGTAACATGGGAGTGGAAAGCAATGAAAAGGGAAAAAAAAAAAACCCAAAACTAAAACCACACCACAAAACCCCACAAGTAATTTGTTTCACAGATATTCGTCAAAGACTCCCATTTCCAAGTTCACCAACAGACTTTCTGAAAACTTCTTCAGAGTCACCTTCTTGACTTCCATCACTGTTCTCACATTGCATTTGATGAAGTTTAACACAATAGGACATGGCCTTTTTCTTTTTACTATGGTAATTCAAGACAATGTTTCTCTTCCCAACTAACACCTCAGGGCTGCAATTAAGCAGAAACTGACCATAACTCGAAGTTTCTCCATAAAATCCCAACTGACATTCTGTACAGCATTGCATCCTCATTGTTTCTAACTCTTCTTATACCCTAAAGTTGCCACAGCAAATTCACATCCAGCACTGCATGTGACCTGCATTCCCACACATTCCTGAGCTTCCCAGCTCACAGTCCATGGAGACAAGCAGCCTTTTGGTTGCTTTAAACTGTTTGAGGGAGAAAGCCCTTCTTTACTACATGTACACTGTTCCTATTCAACGTCCTCCAGCACTTCTTTCCAGATAATCTTAAGTGTGAAGTGCCCCACACCACACATACCCCCAGCCTCAAATGTTACATGAAGCTAAAGAACACATGTAGCCCTTGACCTGACAACTGCTTCCTTAACAAATATGCCACGAACTCAGTATGACAAATCAAATATAACTTCAAAGGCCCCCTGAGAGCAGAGAAACCCCCACAGAAGGTGTAACAATATGCAGTGAGAAGACTTCACTGTCCTGAAACATGGCTTAGAACGAGCTCTTTACTGTTTGACAATAGGGCTTACTGAAAAATATTTCTATTTCCTCTACCTTTCAATATTAGTGAAAATGCCAAGAAAACAAGTTAAAATAAAAACTAAAATCCAATTATACTTACCATTCTCTCAACAAAGTTGCACAATACACCTTGGTGATGTTCTCCTTTCTTTTCAGCAACTGCAAGTCATCATTATTTTGTATTATGGCAGCATGCATACATTACCATACAATATAGTTACAGGAAGCCTCTAGGTGCTTGTTTCATACCACATGCAAGTTGATTTTTTTCACTTAAGTAAGGAAATTGTCTTCAGTATTTGCCCAGACACTGACCGAAATTCATTTCGCAATGATAAAAAATGGAAAGATTTTTCCCCACTATAGAAATAATTTCCTGTGTTAGGATTTCTTATCCTAAATAAAATGAGTAAACTAGATTCCATCTTAGATGTTTACATTTAATACAAATGGCTCATACTTCAAAACAAAGAGTTAAGCATTCAGTGTTTCTTTAAAAGAAATTAAGATACATGAGCCTTGTACATATGGCTTCAATAACATCTTAACAGTTTCTTCTCACTCATGTCCATCAGCACAGAGGATGCATCCAAATGACTTCAATTAAGTGCAGTATACTCCATCAGAGAGAAGACATTTTAATTACCAGTTTCAATGCCAGTTACAGTGTACAGGACTTTTAACCATCTACTGTGTTGTAATTATACAAGGTAAGAGGAAGAGACCGAATCATACAGCACTCACCACAGTGCAGACCCCACTACAGGCTGACCTCAAGAACATCTGGAACATTCAGCTTGATATATTTATTTAAAAAAAAACAGTGGGCAACATATTCCAAGAAGAAGTCAGACTTCTGACTGCACCACACTGCAGTCAAATTTAAGGACCAGTTTGGAATTAGAAACACATTAGGCAGATAGATACTGATAGAAACAAAGCAACCTGCAAGCAAAGTACTTGGGTATCAGTGCTTTTACAGGCTTGACTGGTATCCTCCCTTCCTGGGGAAAGTTTAACATTACAGAAAATAAACTGTATTCATAGAATGGCTTAGGTTGGAAGGGACCTTAGAGATAATCTGCTCCAACCTCCCCAGCACAGGGAGGGACACTTCTTTGCTAGACTCAGCTGCTCAAGGTCTCATTCAGCCTGGCCTTGAACAGAGTTTCAAAGCATAGTTTATGAGGCCAGGATGCTAACATTGAGAACATTGACAGTCCAACTTCTCCACTGTAATGGAATATTACGAAGACCACTACATCAGACTGAGCTACCGGTCAACCTAAAAATGAATACAATCACGATGATCCCAGCATCAAATCACTTCAGGCAGTGAAGAAGTTTGGATATGAAATCATTCATACAGCTTTCCCACAAACTGGAAAGCTACAAAAGACAAGAGCTTGAGATACACACTGTAATATAGGAGGAGACAGCTGTCCTTCAAGTTTTCTCTGTCTTCTGGGGCTCTTTAGCATCCCCCAACTACAACATACACACCTGCAAAAAGAACTGGAAGGTGAATTCTTCCTAGAGCAGAGAAATTAAGTGTAAGCCACATTTATTTACTTTGGCAAGACAGCTCTTTGTGCATAAAGCAAGCAGCAAAGCAACAGCATTAAAAAAAAAAGTAAAAATCTGAGTATTTGTACAAAACACATTAAACATTCCTAAAAAACATCTGAAAACATTGTGGAAGTGACAACTGAAGCTGACTTGGATTGAAATGCTTAAGTACTAAAAACTGATTACAAGCTGCAAGGGCAGTTTACCAAGCTGAAGACAGTGTTAGGAAGCTGACACAGAATAAACTGGGACTCATCTCATTTCAACATCTCAGAAATGACTTTTAAGCTCATTCTAGCAGAAGAGAGATTATGTTAAATGAGGACTCTGTGGATCAGAAGTTGTACATGAGAGCTGAACAGAATTATTTTCTCATCTGTCTGTAAATTATTTGGTAACAATGGCAAAAGTAGAAACTTGTGCAAGAAGTTGGGATACATATCATTATTTAGGCAAGACAGGACTGAGGTTAAAGCTAAGTAGGAAAATAACATGTAGTTTGCTTACCAAGTTTGCAGTTCGGCAAGGCTGCAAAGTTAGCTAATGCAACTTGGGAATGACTCCAACCTAGGACATACTGATTTGTGGAAACAGAATTTTGGCCCAACTACAGTAAGAATATTATGGTTTCTTCTTTGAAGTAAATTAGCTGAAAAGACAAATTGGCAGATCTATAGAACAGAATGACTGAGGGAAAATACTAATTAAACTTCAAAGACATGCCCTCTCCAGCAGATGGAAGAGCTTGAAGTGCTTCAGCACCATTTAGATAAAACCTCTTTTGCAATTTTACATATTTAGAGATGTTTAATAATCCAAAGTAGATGGATTAGGAAAGAAAACCAGGTCCCTGAAACTGAAAGGCAATACATATAGAAAAAACACCCTGAAAACTGAGAACTTGCACTAGGTCAGTCAGATTTCTGGAAGCAGCACTGTTAGAGAAGGGATAGAAAAGTCTAATTTCCCACTTCAGCATTTGTGCTGGCAGCTGGTGAATCCAAACACGCTGCAAGAGAACCACCTAATTAAGCTGGGAAAGGAGAAAGTAGCTTAAATGCAGGTATGAAGCACAGAGTTGGAACAAGAGGCATCCAAAGCAGGAATACTCTTTGCTTACAACCATACTACAGGACGTTGTTATGCAGCACATTCTGTCAAAACCTGTAATGTTTTGTAAACATTCCTAGTGTGATGACAGTCTCTGAACTCTGCAAAAGAACACCTCTTTCCAGAATTATGTCACTCAACTGTAAAAAACTTGAGTGCACATCAATTTCTGTAACCCAGTGTGCTCTATAACTTTAAGCTTCTGAAAGAAGTGACATTCTGTACCCTGTAGGTTTGGTTTTCCCCATAGTAGGTCTTCATATTCCTAGGCTGTATCGATCTAGAGTGATGCAGAACAATCTGAAAAGAAAATTCTTTGTTCTTCATGTCAGAAAATAATCAAGTCTTAACATGCAGTAAAAGAAAGTACTAGATGGTATCAACTTTAAGTTTAGGCTATATCCCAACTGCACTTGTATTTCTGTTTAAAAAGATCACATCAGTCAAGCAAAGTCTGTTACAGATCAGACTCCAACAATACACAAAACTACTGCAGCCAGGTTGTTTTCAGTTCAAAGAAACCACAACTATATGCTGGAATTGCTCACATGAAATACATCAACATTCCTACACAAATGCAAGCTACAAAGACTAAAGCAGCACAAGAGGAACATTCAGTATGAAAACAATTTTTTAATGAAACTCAAATTAACCCTTTGCACTTCTTCAGAATTCTATTCCAAGTCAGCATTTGGCATGAGTTTACAGTAATCAAAACAAAAACAGTGACAAATGATAGGCTAACACAGAATGAGTCCCTTTAGAGTTTCCACAGTATCTACCTAGATGAAAAGAGTGAAAAAGTGAGGTGGTTAAAAAGTAAAAAATACCTTCACTGATTTCCAGCCATTTTAGAACAACCCTCCTTACATGGAGTAACAATTAACATTTAACATTTAAAGCTCTGTCCTGGGTAGCATTTCCTCTACCACCACATGCCAACTATGTTACATGTTGTGTACTTTATGCATTTCCCCCATAAAGCAAGTATTTGAATATGTTTTCAGTGAGTATTAAGTAGAAATCACGTCTAGAGTAAAACTGATCACATTTACGTTGCTCATTTGAATTCAGTGACTTGTACAAGTAGTTTAAAATTCTGCAGTCAAACCCCCTCAGCTGTCTTGAAGCAGTGTACTCAGGTTACAGTCTGTCATTGTCACCACCTGCCTCATGCACATAGTCCCACCAGTGGATGATTAATACTAAAAAGATTATCCTTTGTTGTACATGTGTATTGTTTAATCCTCATCCTAAGTATAAATTTGCAACACAGTAGCAACACTGCAGGCACAGAAGTAATGCTTCCTCATCAGGCATATGAAAAGATTAACACTCTACCACAGTTGATGCTGGTGTGTGTATAGAGAAGGCTTCTCACGTATCATTTCAGTCTACAGGAGGTAGATGTTTATCTATGAACTGTTTTATATCCATCATCTCCTGTTGAAAGATAGAAGTAGGGATTAGTTGAAGCAGCTCCCTACCCTACTAACATATATTCAGCTACACTACATTTTAGTTACAACAAGCAGCTGGGCTGCAAATATTAATTAGTTACTTGATTAAAATCATACCACTGCATACAACACATCAAGGCCGAGGACTCTTCAAGGGACTGTGTACTAGTAGGAGGCTAAAATACAAGCCAAGAAGCTGACTACTTTCTCTCTCACATGTATAGTAGACAAGCTACATACTAATCACCAAGTGACCTGAATATGGACAGGAATTGAATGTAGCTAATGCTGTGGCTTCGTGTACAGTCCAAGCTTTTGCAAGTTAGCAGCAGTATGAAAAGATAGTAGCTCCTCCTAACCATCTCAAGTGTCACCCTCATGAGGCATCCTTCCTTCAGAAGCAATACAGCAACTAGACTGGGAAACCAAGCCACATTAAAAATAAAGGTTTATGTCCACATTGGGAAAAAGAGCACATTATTAATAATTTGTGTGACAACTCAGTGATATCACTGCCTAAACACAGCTCAATACCACTGTGCAAATGTCCCAAAGAGGCTGTCTAAAGGCAGTTCTCATAAGATGCAGCAATCCAAGCTAACAAAAGTACTGCTGCTGCTGTCAGATCTGTTCCTTTTCTCTCCTCTTCTGATTCTTGCTCCCATAATTTCCTTTGAGTTATGATGCTTCAACTCATTACAGCTGCAAAACTAAAGCTAGTAGATTCTGCCTTTTTGGCAAGTTCAAGTGATTCAAGGAAGTTTCTCATCAGCTCCAGTTTCTTTTTGGTACACAAAAAGAGGGCCACAACGTCTCAAGCAGGGAGAACCAGTCCACCCCTTTCTAGCAGCAGCAAGCCACTACATCAGCACAGCTTCCTGCTGAGCCAGAACCACAAATACAGATTCTGAGGCTACACCTTCTGTAGCATCAGCCCTCCCTCTCCATTCCTTCAAAGTCTCCACCCATAGAACTAATAAGATTCTTGTCTCCAAAATACCAAGTTGGATTTATGCAGTGAGAATTAAAAACATTACCTCAATACATGAGCTATGCATCATGCCAGAGTAAGTCCTGAAGGTTACATTGGCTGGATTTATCATACTCTTTAGCTTCTCAACAGTAAGAGAACCAAACATTAGTGGAACCAATGGGTCAGAGTCCCCATGGCACTGAAGAACAGCAATCTCCTTGTTGACACCACTGATAGGGCCCTGTTAGGGGTGAAATTGGAGGAGGGAAGGGAACAAAGAGATGTAAATAGAGGTTAAGTACAATATTTGTTATAAAATGACTCTGTGGCCTTATGCCTTGTAGCACAGCAAGCAAGTTGAATTCTGAAGGATAAAAACACAATGTATAAGTCTACAACTTCCTTACAGAATAAGCTCTGTGCCTGACAACACATTAAGTTTAAAAACTTGCAAGTAGTATTTTGGCACAAATTTCAGAACAGAAGAACATGATTTTGCCAAGTAAAAAACCTGATACTTTGTTTAAATACCTAGTTTCTAATAGGATGGAACATCTTTGCATATGGAACAAATGACAAACAGAAAATTCATCCTCAAGGAAAATTTTCTGTTTCCTTGAAGTTTCCTAGGAACATCATTTTAGGCACAGACAGCTACTGAGTATTTCCACAGTTTCTCTACTTGCCAAAGTCTAAAAATCCAGAGCCCTACTTTAAAAACTCCAGAGTTACCAAACAACCATCAGTATTCAGTAATAATGATGACCACTAATTGCTGCAGAAGATAGAATCTTCAGATATGTTCATTCTCCATGAGCAAATTAGGTTAAGAAAGAAACATACCTGAGGAAAAGAAGCCCGCAGAGGAAGCCAACAGCTGAGGGCTACAACACCTGCTAATTTCTGGTGGGTTGTAAGAGCTGTATACAGTGACAAAGCACCTCCCTAAGATAAACAGATCAAAGTGTTAAAATGGCTATGGTCATGTTCCTTCTAATGCTTGCTTCCAGATCTCTGGTTTCTCCTTTCCAAGTCTTTTCCTAGTCCAATCTGTTCTCTCTTAGAACCAACGCTAAAATCAGTATTCCTGCACAACGTTCATTTTGTATTTTCCCCTCCTCTGAGTCCATGTAAGAAGCAAAACAGCAAATTCCCTGTAGCTAACAGCTGGGAAGAAACAAAACAAACCATCAAATGAAGTACAATTGCTCGTATCAGTGTTATCACTACTTCAATACCTTAATTTACTGGCACACACTCTGGGGAGTTGGTGTATGCACCAATTAATCGATTCACTCATCTACCACAGGTGTCTTATAAGCATGAAGGGAAGAACTTCCCATATAAATCCAGACCATCAAACATCCATAAAATGAAAGTACTAGTGAGGCTTTCAAATAAAGCTACATACCTTATCATACACTCATTTTGCTTGAAAGAGACCTTTAAGATCATCAAGCCTAACCATTAACCCAGCACTGCCAGGTGACCACTGAAGCATGTCACTCAGCACCACATCTACACCTTTATGTGCATAAAGATGTTAACTGAACTGCTGATTTTAGTACCTTTATTCCACATATACATTCATTTTCCAGTGAATGGTAATTATCTGCATAAAACTAAAAAAACTCATTTGTTAAGGTATAGGAACATTGACACCTGAAAATTTCAGAAGCACCTAACATCAGCTGTTTTCAATTCAAATGTCTGTTCTAGTGGGAGCAGTCCCTGCCTACTGCAGGGGGTTGGAACTGGGTGATCTTTGAGGTCCCTTCCCACATAAACCATTCTATGATTTCCTACATGAGGAAAGTTAAGTTACTCCCCTAGAAAAACACAACTCTTTCCAACCACATCTTACCTGAGAAAAGCCTCCCAGAATAATTCTATTAGAAGGAATTCCATTTTTTACTTCTTGATCTATCAGTGCTTTAACTGCAACACAAATAAAGGCCAGTAGTTAAAAAAACACTTTGTTCTGTAAAAATCCTAGAAAAGAAACCTTCTTCCTGATGTCAAGAGAAAGCTAGTAAAAGAATATCTAGTCTGCTAGGCACTGACAAGTATAAGAAGATTTGAAGCATTATCAGAAACTCCAATGCCCCTGCAACATCTCCAAAGAGAAAAACATTCAAAACTCAAAGCCCCAGTACCAGGAAGACAGATGGCATCCTCTTCCAACTATCCAGCATCACAAGCAGATGCTTACATAGCTCTAATGTGTTGTGCTACTGAGAAGCAACTTTAAAAAGTAAACAGAAAGCACACTGGCTTCCATGTACAATGGGTACAATTCATATTTGAGAGTACAAAGTGTTTATACTGGTCAGTTACTCTGCTGATGCTGTTCTGACAACAAAGCTATGAACCAACAAACAATGCACATCACTAAAAGCTGATCAATAGTAACACAATACATAAATCTTAACGTCTCCTGTATCTTTATCTTGGGAAAATCTGTTTCAGACTCAGGATTCATTTCAATTAAGAATACACAGAAGTACTTCTAAGACATAAAAGCATTCCTAACCATACCATTCTCTGCTGCCTGCTTGATCCCAGCTTCATCTTCCTGTGAATCTGGAGAAAGTCCAATGATATCAAACCTTACAGAAATATCAACAAAAGCATTACTCATTAGAGCGTTCAGCCCACCTCCTTAAAACTCAAGTAATAAACCTGGGATATTTTCCAGATAAAAATGGTAGCTGACACATTATTTAGCCCCAGGCAACCACAGGTTACAAGAAATGGTGAACAATCTGTCAATGTGGCTAAAAGGCCAGATTTAGGTAAAGTTTTTCTGAGTTTTGGTATCTTTTGTAATTTACTGCAGATGAAGCAGCTCGGTTTTGACATTTGGTCAGTAGGAGACTCAATTTATCAGCTGCATGTACAGAATCAAAATATTGCTTGAAGAAATACAGGAAAGCAAACACAAGTTACTTAAAAAACAAAACAAAACACAGTATGAAGAGGACTGATTTAAAACCTGCCACATTTTTTTCTGTTCTCTGAATAGAATGGATGTTTTCAAGAACAGTTTCTAGATACCTCACCAAATACTGCTCACTAGAGGCATTATCTCCATCCCAAGGGTCTACTACGTCTGACTGAATTCACATGCAATACAGATCATAGACTTGTAAGTTAAAGTGGGTTCTGGATTTTAAAACATTCAGATTTGTGCTGAGGAAAAATTATTGCCACAGATACATAAGGAGAATCAGAATGTACTCATGATAGCTCTTTTATAAAGACAGAACTAAAGCAAAATGCTTTTTAGACTTAGATGTGATTAAAACCAGCCATTCAGGTTGATTTTTAATTAAGAGCAAGTTAAACCCCTTAGGTATCTTTTGATTAGATTAGCCTGCAGTTGAACAAATACTCACCATGATGGCATGGCCATGTTCATGTTCAAAGACACTGGCATAACTGGCCTAGAAATGAGAATGAACACCACTGACATGTACTGAAATTTAATGATGCAGATGCAGTTGTCATGAAATTACACATCCTTGATTCTATCTTACTTAAACCATATCCAACATAGTCTGCTTTGTAGTACCCCTAGAAGAAATCTCTCTTGAAACCTGCCAGCCTAGGCACATTTAATATTCAGGGTTGAACTACCACTTGCTGTGAAGGGTTAGCAAAACATTAATGGGTTACTTTTTTATATATATGTGTCTGCATACACATATTTATAAAAATATATATGTCTCATGTAGTTATTTCTAAGTTACACTTCTTTATCACAGTTCCATACACAGACTCACAGCAGCCCCAGCAAACCTAAGCAAACAGCTCAAGGCAGCACAGTGCTGGACCCAAGTCTGGCTACATACACTTTTCTCAGCAGCTCAACCTGCTTAAGTAGCATCTCCTTCACCTCAGCTCTCATTCCCACCCCTCTGCTGCTTCTAAAGCATCTTCTCAGCCATATCAGGACAACTACAACAGACCATGCCACAGATCAAATCTGGATGTCATAACCTACCGACAACAGAGAACATTGTGGGGAAAGACTGAAGGAAGACAAAGGGCAAGCAAAGAGCACAACAGATACTGCTAAGCTCTTTTTGAACAGCTCAGCAAAGCATGTCCATGTGGTAAAATAAATAAGGAACTCTCAGCCCAGTCATGCTCCAAAACATTGCTTACGTATCTCCCTACCGGCTCTGCTCTGTGCCTGCCAAAACTGCTGGAGCAAAAGATGATCTGAACTTTGTGTTAAAATAAATTCAAGTTACACTTGCATTGTCTATCATTAATTAAGTACTAGATAGAACTGACTGCTTACTGGGCTCAGAAGTATTCCACCTCTCAAAATGCAAAAGGACAGCTCAAACTGCATTATCTTCTGAAAATAAGAAGATCTTGTGACTCTGAAGCTTGCTGTACTTAACAGGGAAATTTAATCCAAGCTACAAGCACCTGAGCTTAAGAAGTGCACGTACCTAGCACAAAGCACATCTAATTGTCAGTGAAATACAAGAAAATCACTCCTTGTTAAGGCTGGCTTTTAACAAGTGACTGTTGGAGGGGGGAAAAGCAAGCAACAAATTCAATGCAGTGAAAACAAGGTCAAAACAATCTAACTTGGTACATACAACCATCCAAGGATGTTTTAAGTCTGAAGCTGCAACCTGACTAAAAATGCAGTGTTCCACACAGCAGTTCCTAAAAATAGCTGAATATTTCAGTAGCTTCAACATTATTTTAGGTAGCTTTATATATAAATACAAAAAGAGCTATCCAAATCCCACCTGACTCCATCACCTGTGCAAGTGTCTTAATAAGTAGCTCTACAGAAAAACACAAACCAGGAAAAATTCAACTTACGCATGTGGGCAAATGTATTTTACGTGGGGGCTTTTGATCCCTGCAAGTGCTTCTGACCATCCATGCCTGGCAACAAAAGGAAGACATTTAAAATGGCATTTCTTTTGGCTTAGCTCTTATTTCTCTGTGGGTGCAACAGCACAGAGTAAGTAAGAAATATACTTAATTGGATCAATATAAACACATTTCTAGAAACATTTTAGCTCAACTGGAGTGTGCTATGAATACAGTACTTAATGGTGTGTTCTGCCTCAGTGTTTGTTGCATATACACAGCAAAGGAAATGTTATCTCATTTGACTAACATAGGTGTACTACAGACATAGAAATACCACTGTGGCCTCAGGCAAAGCCTGCTCTGTATCTGATGCCTGGGTGTGTTAACCTCGGTGCTATAATGTAAGACGAACCCAGGTATCCTGCTTCTAGACAGCTCTAGCCCAGTGGGTGCTCTGTTGCTCTTGCAGTTTTCATGGCCAACTCTGCTTTTTCTGAAGCATATTTCTTGATGTGGGACACTAGCCAACTGACATCTAAGCTGACTCCACATGGAGCCAATCTAATCAATCAGACCTATTAACTCTGGCTTAGCTGGAGAGCTCTCAGATTCAGGCAGCCCTCAACAACCCTCCAGACTGCAGGTAGCTTTTTTTATCTCAAGCTCATGCTGTGTGAGTGCACTGAACAACATGAGAGCTGCACAGCAGATGAGTTACCAAGCTTTCTACAAAGCAGAAAACTGGAAAGCATCATTTAAATAAACAGCTCTGAAAGACTCACTCCAAGGCTCATCTAAAAATGAACCAAGCTGGACCCAGGGCTGACCCTGTGTAGAACCAGTGCCCATGCGTGGCCTTGGCTTTCTGGTAGACTCAACAGTACCTAGATTTCCTGACTTCTCTCATTCCATATTCCTAACTCGCCAAACAAGATACTGCTAAGTTGATGCTAAGCAGAAAATGCTCTCAACAAATTCAGCAGTGACACAGTTCAACTGACTAGAGCAACAGCTGACAAGCCATGAAAGCATGTTTTGTTTAGTTTGACTTTTAGTATCATCCTCAAAAGCTAATGTATGCCACTTGAAGTTAAAAGACATTTCAACCACAAAGACAGCACAGACATCAGAAGCACTGGCTGTGTATCCCAGTCTGCTTCCTATAAATACTTCTATACATTCCATCAACAAATTTTGGGTGACATTACTTGCAGAGTATTTGCAGCAGAACAGAAATCTCTGTGAGAAGCCCAAGAAAAAATAGTTAGGTAAGAAATAAGGGATTTTTTTTTAGCTAACTATGAAGATTAATTTGACAAATTTGGTAAGCAACACTGTCAACACATTTACACAGACTCCTTAGAACAACTCTCTGTGCTGTACCTTTTTGTTCAGATTTTGACAAGTATGTATCAATCTTTAAGTGCCATTTTGAAAGGAGCTAAGAGAGAAAAAGACCATAACACCTCTGTTAGACACTTCTCAGAGTAAGAAAAAAACACAGCTGGTAAACTGCAGTGAGCAATTTAAAAAGTCAAGTGAGGAGAACAGGTCACACTGAACTGGAGGAAATTACAAACTGTTATTTAGTACCTTTCAGACAATTTGGGTTTGGGTCACTACTACAGCTTTTTCTTTTTAATAACATTGGCAGTGTGTCAAAGGCAGTTCTAGCTCATCTGACCTGCAGTGGACTGGAGGAAGAAACACAACTAAGTCACCATCTCTCCAGAGATGTTATGACTTGTTCATGGTGTACATTCCAGCATGCTCAATGCACTTGCAAGCTTGAGCCTGTACATCAGCTTTGTCACCAAAATGGAAATACTGCATTTGTACAAGGGATACAATTTATCTTAAAGGGTAGATCTCCGTGTTGTTTTCCTCCTGGCCAAAATCAACATCAACCCAATTTGCAAAGATCCAAATTCTAAAGACTCAAAAAGATTCTGCAATCAGTTGCTGAACATTTGGTGCCAAGATGCAGGCAGTACTGCTGCCTCAGCTGTGTCCTACTAGCAGAAAGGAAGAGGGTGATGTACTGCAAGAGGTGGTGATGTATCCGCACAACAAATGACAGCAAACATCTCCACTTGTAGAATCCTGCCAAGTGCACAGACTCAACTCTTTTTAAGTGTCCAGGTTACAAAAGTTTCTATTGTGACAGATGATTGTTTTTTTTTTCAGTTCTTCAGAGAAAGTTCATGTTCCAGGGAACAAAAATCAGAACTCTTCAAAACACCAGTGAAATTTTGCCCATAAAGGAGTACAGCAGACAAAGCATTCATGCTACTTATTGTTAGTATCTTAATTGCCAATTCCTTTAAGGTCTTCCACCAAATAAAAGAGAGAAGTTTCAACACAGTCCTACCTCGTTAATTCCATGGATTTAGTGAAGGTATGCTCATAGCGGCACACAAAAGGTTCAAACAGAAACACTTCACCGTACCTGGAATGCCTCCCAGAAACTCTACTTCTACTCAAACATGGCAATAACAGAAATAAGGCAAAGAGTATTTCACAGCCTGTTTGGGAAGGAGTGGTGGCTTGGAGTCCAAAGATTTTATCTCAGAGAGAGAAATTCGTAGGAATTTGCTTAGATAAATGAAATGTGGATTCTAACATGGACTAACTGCACCTACTAGCAAACCAACAATCCCCAAGCCCAGGTTAAAAAACAGACACAGCAATAACAAGGAGTCCACTTTCAGGAAAAGTGAAAGATCAGAAATCCACAAACTTCTATTTTTTTCTACCAAGTTTGTTTCAAGCACAAAAGAGAGCTCACATTTAGATCGAATTAGGCAAGACTGGAACGAGAGAAGAAAACGCTTTTGAGGACCTATGCAGGGCAATTTTACATGCACAGTTGCCACCATCATTCCAGCAGAAATGGGAGTTTCATCTGTTGTTAGCAGCCGTGCTCAATTAAGGGCAAAATGCGAAGCTTCAGTAATTTTTAACTGCTCACACCTTTAACACATGCAGCTTTGTATCTGAAACTAGATTACCATATTTGAAACTGCACTACTAAGTATGTAATAGATTAGAATACACACCCGGTATCTCCCAATCCGTGAAGAAAAATTACCTAAATGAAGAGAAAAAAGGAAAAAAAACAAAACAAACAAGGAAAAAGCAAAACCAAAGACACAAAACCAAAGACACAGTAGGGTAAGATCAGTGAACAATGCGCACGGCCAGAGCCTCCTAACGCCCACACCCGCTCACACACAGGCGGCCCGCACCTCGACAGCACTTTCTCTGAAGCAAGCTCTGCTCGGTTCCCTTCCCAGCCCAGCCCAGCCCACCCTTCCCGGGCCTCCCCGCCGCCATCAGCCGCCGCACCCCGCCCGGGGCCGACACACGGCGTGGCGGGGCCCCCATCGGGCGACACCGGTGACCTTCTCCTGTCCGGCGCTAGCTCCAGTCATGGCAGGAAAGTAAAGAGAGAGACCTGTCAGCCCGCCCGGCCCGGGACACGCTGCTGTATCCCCTCACACCGGCGGCAGCGGGGGTCCTGCCTGCCTTCAGCGGGGCCGGGCCTGCCCGTGGCCTCTTCCCCAGACCTCGGGGCCACTGCGGCTGCCCCCGCCCGGGGCCGGGGCCGAGGCCGCGGCAGAGAACAAAGCGGGGCGGGAGCCTCCGCCCGCCACAGCAGACCCCTGACTGCCGGCGCGTCCCCGTGCTCGCCTTTCCCTCACAGCCCGCACTCACGGCAGCCGTCGCCTTCCTGGCAGCCGGGACGATGGCGGGGAGCGGTGCCGACATGTTGTTGCCGCACATACACCGGGCTGCGAGGCGGCCAGCGGGACACCGGCCAGCAGCGGGTAGGCGGGGCGGGCGCGGAGCCAGCGGGGCGGGGGAAGGAGAGCGGGCGGCGGGGTGGGAGGGGTGCGGGCAGGCGGGCAGCGCTGTGGGCTGCTGCGGCGGCGGACGCAGTCATGAGTATCGGCTCCCCCTTCCCGGGCAGGGTACCCCCTTGCCTTCCCGGGGCTTATTGGCTGTCGCCGGGGTGCCAGGATAGGTGAGGCTCCCGGGCCTGGAGGTGGCTGAGGAGGGCTGTTTGCTGGTCGCCTCGCAGCGAGCCTGCCCGTGAGGCAGACGATTAACGTGGCCTCAGCTGCGACGCTTTAATTCCTCCTTCGGCCTTCTTGGGCTGGCCTGTCCGTATGGGGGCGGCGGTTCTAAGTGCGGTCTGGCTACTGCAGCCTTCGCGGGAGCGCTGCTGGTGGCTAACCGCTGCCGGGAGAGCCCAGCTGGGGAAGCCTAGCCGAGGCCTGGTGCCTTGAGGAGTGCCGGTCTGTGTGCGCTGCTTTAAAGCTGCCGCTGGGTTTCCGGGAGATCCAAAGGGTTTGGACTGTCTGACACCTTTACAGCTGCCTTTCAAGTAGCCAGATCCATCTGCCAGTTTATATTGCACTTTTATAGGGTAATTTGTACGTGTCTGTGGTTTGAGTGTTTCCTGTACAAAACATTTTTGTGCTGTATTTATAAGGCTTGAGGGGAAAGGGAAATGACAGTATTCTTAAACAGGTAAATAGAAAATAGGTCATGGGAAACAGGAAAACCAGCACAAACACAGCAAACAGCATTGTTAGGCGGAATTCATTTGTCCTCATCAGATCAGATGCCTTCATTACCAAATTAAATCTCTTGGTTTGCAGCCAAAGAGTCAATGATTCTTATTCATCTTGAAATGTATCAGGCTATTCAGGCAGTCTGGACTGAAATCACTGGATCATTCCAGTCTATTCTGAATGCTTAGACCAACTCTAAGTATGGCAAGCACATTTCTATCAAAATGAAATACTTTGTTCTTTGTCTTCTATTTCATGCATCTCTGTCAGAGATCTCCCACAAAGTCAATCTGCTCATTGTGTTTGCCTGGTGGTATCTGGCTAACATGGATGCTGTTTTGGCAGCTCAAACAGCAGCTGAACGCACACTGCACTTCTTTCACATCCTTCCCACTGGTGTGTGTTCCATACCAGGCAGGGAGGGTTTTTGCTCACAAAGCTTTTGCTCAGCAACGTTAATGATTTTGTCATCATAAAATGTAGTTTATGGAGATGCTTTATTGGTGAAGCCTTTGCATCAATAGTGCAACAGAAGTGCAGCCTCTTTTGCTGAGATTAGGAAAATTCTTTGCAGCAAGAGTGATTGCCCATTGCAGTGGGCTGCCCGGGGAGGTGGTGGAGTCACCATCCCTGAAGGTGTTTAAAAGGAGGCTGGATGAGGCACTTGGTGCCATGCTTTAATTAGAAAGGTTAGGTGATAGCGTGGACTCGATGGTCCAACCTGGTGATCCAAGCTGGTGAATTCTGTGATTCTGTGTTCTTGTCTCATGTCCCAGTTAAAATCTGTTCAGAAAATACAGATCATGCATAAAAGATTCCTAAAGATTAAGAGCTCCACACAGTATCAGTGATGCTGACCCCAGCTCTTGCTGTAGAGCATCCTTTTGGGACATGAATGAAGTTTTGTCTTCCCTCTCTACCATGCTATTTATCATGTAAATATTACTTATATGAGGTGGCTTGCTAATGAACCTCCAGCCTAGGAGGACAAGTAGTCTGCTCATGATTAGACAAGGTTTTATTTTTTCTTAGCCAGTATAGCTGGAATGATTCTGCCTGAATTCCCAGTTGCTGCTAGGATGGCTCAGGGCCAGGGGAGAGACTTTAGTGCTGTGTGGATTGGGCATAGGCAAGTCACACACTAGCACGATGGTCTGAATGGGTGTGGGGTAGTACAGACAAATGTTTAAGGAGCTGAGCTGCTGAAGCCCTGAAGGGATTGCTGGGATCATCTGAGTTAGGAACCTTTGAAAAACTTGTAAGCTGGCTGTCTCTTTAGTGAGATGTCTGTCAGATCAGTGTGAGTTTTTCTACTTAACTTGAAGGTTCTGTTTAGTGAGAGCTTTGCAAGGCACAGAGTACTCCAAAGTGTGGATTTTTCCCTATCTTAGTGGCTGAAATAGACTTGGAGAAGGTGGTCAGCCATGCCAGCCTTTCATGTGTACTATTACACTGTGATTTTCATTATTTTTTTATGAAGGGAGTAATAAACTGTACAGATTTCATGCTGAAATTTCATGATCAGATTCATATTGAAACTGGGAAATTTCAGCAACAGGATTTCATCTCTATTTGCTTTCAGAACTGGCAGAGCTGTTGCATGACCTGTTCTCCAGGATGTAATCTGCAGCCGACATTTGACACGTAAAAAGGTGCTGATCAAACAGAGAAGTTTCAGGACTGAAAGCAGAAAGTTAGACTGAGGAGCACTGAGTGACTTCAATAAGGGGAACCAACCTCTCTGCTCTATAGTTCTCAGCAGCAGCAGCTTCCCAAATTCAGTTCCTCACTCTGGTAAGCCTTCACCTTTCAGAGTAACCACCTATCCCTCCAGACCAATATAGTGATTGAAAATGCTGTATCATTTTCCAGGAGGTTCACTTTGTAGATTAAAATATTGAAAGCAGTCAAGTACTGCAGCACAACAAGCCTCTAATATTAATGCACATTTCCAGTAAGAACTTGCTGTTAGACTTCATGGATTGACACAGGGCACTGCACTTTTAGCAGATCAATGTTCTGGGCACTGTCAGTCATTTTTAGATGCAGCTTGATGGCTTTTTAAGGGCTTGGCTTTTGCAACACCTGGCTGAGGTCTGTGAGAGTAACAGAAAAGTTGATGCTGGAAGTAGGTAGTTTGGCACTGGCACCTGATCGTTGGGGATTCTTAGATAAGGTGTGACTCATGGAATTATAGAATAGCTGGATGGAAGGGACCTCAAGGATCATCTGGTCCAACCCTTCTCAGGAAAAATGAAAAGATCTACATTCTGATCTTTTATGATCAGGTTACCCTCCTGGTGAATGTGAGGAAGGCTGTGGATATAGTCTACCTGGACTTCAGCAAAGCCTTTGACACCATCTGCCACAACAAGCTGCTGGCAGCTCATGGCTTGCACAGATTAATTCTGATATGGGTCAAGAACTGGCTGAAGGGCTGAGCCCAGAGAGTGGTGGTGAATGGTGCTACATCCAATTGGCAGCTGTCACTAGTGGTGTCCCCCAGGGATCAGTGCTTGGCCCAGTTCTTTTCAATATCATTATTGATGATCTGGACCAGGAGGTTGAGTCCAGCATCACTACATTTGCAGATGACACCAAGCTATGAGCAGATGTGGAGCTGTTGGAGGGTAGGAGAGCCTTGCAGAGGGACCTTGACAGGCTGGATGGGTGGGCAGAGGCCAATGGGATGAGATTGAACAAGGCTAAGTGCACTTTGGCCACAACAACCTCAAGCAGCACTACAGGCTGGGGACAGAGTGGCTGGAGAGCAATCAGGCAGAAATGGACCTGGGGGTTCTGGTAGAGAGTAGCTGAACATGAGCCAGGAGCGTGCCCAGGTGGCCAGAAGAGCCAATGGAATCCTGGCGTGGCTCAGGAACAGTGTGGCCAGTAGGATAAAGAAGGTTCTTCTTCCCCAGTACTTAGCACTGATTAGGCCACACCTTGAGTACTGTGTCCAGTTCTGGGCTCCTCAATTCAAGAGAGATGTTGCAGTACTGCAAGGTGTCCACAGGAGGGCGACAAAGCTGGGGAGGGGCCTGGAGCAGAGCCCTGTGAGGAGAGGCTGAGGGAGCTGGGGGTGTGCAGCCTGCAGCAGAGGAGGCTCAGGGCAGAGCTCATTGCTGTCTGCAACTACCTGAAGGGAGGCTGTAGCCAGGTGGGGTTGGGCTCTTCTGCCAGGCAAGCAGCAACAGAACAAGGGGACAGAGTCTCAAGTTGTGCCAGGGGAGGTCTAGGCTGGATGTTAGGAGGAGGTTCCTGGCAGAGAGAGTGATTGGCATTGGAATGGGCTGCCCAGGGAGGTGGTGGAGTTGCCATCCCTGGAGGTGTTGAAGCAAAGCACTTAGTGCCATGGTCTGGTTGATTAGCTAGGGCTGGGTGCTAGGTTGGACTGGATGATCTTGGAGGTCTCTTCCAACCTGGCTGATTCTATGGTTCCATACGTTAACGTTTAATTCTCTGAGCTCCCCCGTTCTCCCAGCACAGCGTGTACATGGCCACCCTGAGGCCGCTTCACCTGAAGGCGGCACCGCTCGCCTCGTCCCGAACACACCGCTGCTCTCCGGGCTGTGTGCTCCGGGCGCCGGTCAGTCACCGAGCGGCATTCACGGGCCTGGAACCAACCTCCTGCACAGCCCCCGCCCCGCCGCCTGCGCGACACTGTTGGGAAGGCGCGGGGGCGCGGTTTACGGCTGTGCCGTAAAGCAGCGCGGCCGGCGGGAGCTGCGCTGGCTGCCCTTGGGAAGTGACGGGAGATGAGCGGCAATGGCGGCAACAAGGCCCTGGAGCTGCTGCGCTCCCTGCCTAGGGTTTGTCTGGCCAACCTAAGGCCTAATCCAGGTTCCAAAAAGTTGGTGAGTGCCTGCAGCTCATCGGGCGGGTCGAGGGCGTGATTTCCCCTGTGAAACCAGACTCTGTCTCGGTAGCGAGCCCGCTCGGCCCTGGTGGTGCTTGGTTTGAGGGCTGTTAGAAGGCTTTTGGAGAGGCTGTTCCAGGCCCAGGAAAATGGCACGGCCTTATCAAAACAGCCGTGGGAAGGCTGGGGAATGCATGGCATGTTGCGCGTTCTGGGTTTCGCCTTGTCCTTCGCGTTCTTTACGAGTGCTGCATGTGGCCGTTCGCACGGAGAAGTGGTTGTAGTTGGGGGAGCAGGGAGGCGCCGAAAAAAACAGGGAATACAAAGTGTTTGTGGGATGGAGTTATACATTTGAAAGATTAAAAGGCGTAAAAAGGGGTGTGATGCCAGTCCACAATTCCTCTTACCTTTGTTTTCTCGAAAATAAAGCAACTGGTTTTTTTTTTTTTTCTTTCTCCTTGTCAAATAATAAAGGAGTAATGGAAAAAAACCGTCTGGTCTGGGGGAAAGATGAGTAAACAGAGATGAGGTTCAAGGGCTAAAGTCATAGGAATAGACAGCTGAGTGCATGCAGCACTTTCCTGTCGGTGCTCAAGGCTCCCTAGAGATGCCTGCAGAATTGGTGAGTGCTGCGGAGTTGTAAAGCTGTGACAAAGTAAGAGAATGGAAATTCTTATCTCTTGTAGCTCTTAGGCTTGCCCAGCCAAATGACTCTGTTGGGAGCTGTGAGCACCTAACTTAACCAGATTGAAGCAGAGCTGGAAGCAGCAGCCCTATATAGGACTGGAGTGGTGATTTTGAGTTTTTTTTTTTAACTAATCTAGACTGAAAAACTGCCCAAAAGCTATACAGTTGCATGTGTCAGCACAAGAGGCTGTGAGTAAAGGTGCATAGGGCCCAGAGACAAATCTGTTCTCATCAGTGGCAGGGATGGCCTCAAAATGAGTTTTCTGCCAATAGTTCAGTGCACATTGAGTGCTGCAGAGCTGTGGTAAACTTGCAAACATAAGAGGATAGAGCATCAAATTCTGTGTTTTTGTGGTGTTAGACTAACAAGTGCTGTGATGTAGTGAGCAAGTCACCTGCCTTACACAGGAAGCTTCGTTAGGTCAGAGTGAGCTGCCGCTGCTTCATTTAGTAGAGATCACTCCCAGCTGCCCGTTTTCACTTGCTGCTTGTTTTGTACTTCTGTGGGTAGCTCCACACCCACGAATTGTACTGGATGGGTTTACTTTTGCTTGTCTCTCTGATCATGTTCACCATTTAGCTGTGCAAGTGCTTTTGCTGGCACAAATAAGAGGGAAGAAGAATGATGAACTGCCGCTTAGGGCTGCAATGTTGCTTTAAAGTGTTATGGAAACAGCTGAGTCTCACAGCCTTAATTTAAAAATAATAAAGGTTTAAGATACAATCATCTTGGTCAATTTATGGTAGAAATCACAACAGTTGCAGACTCAGAAAATCCAAGTCTCTGAAAATAATTGTGTGCAGAGCACAGATACTATATCTGTTCTCCTGCCCCTTGACAAAGATTTGGGTTTTTTTATTTTCTGGGGTTTCACTGTTGTTGGAGTTTTCATTGTTTGTTTTGTTTGGAGGGTTTTTTTGTGTGTGTTGTCTTTCATGGGAGGTGTTTGAGCACTGAGCAGCTTTCTCAGGAAATACCAATAATGAATTCAGGAAAATCCTCTTAACATGTTAGAGATAGTATTAAATTCTCATATTCCTTTTATTGTGTAGTATTAAATTGTGGTGTTCCTTTTATTGCAATGTGTTGATGTCAACTTTCAGACTGTCTGTGGTGCTTGCCTTGATTTGTCCTCTGCTTTTCTACTTTTGCCTTTAGAAGAGACCTATCTCTTAATTTAGCATCTTGCTCAGTTGTTTGTATGTCTGAAATCTTATGTTTTGTAGATGCTTATCTCCAAAGTAGTTGACTAAATGTGTGGTCGATTGTTTTCCAGGAGAAAAGACGTGGCCGAGGAAGATATAGAGGTAGGAAGTGTGGTCGAGGTCACAAAGGACAAAGGCAAAGAGGAAATCGTCCCCGATTAGGCTTTGAGGGTGGTCAGACTCCATTTTACTTGGTCATACCGAAATATGGGTTTAATGAGGGGCATAGGTAAGTTATGTTGTATTAACCATTGACAGCTTTTCTTGATCATTCTCCTAAAGCTAGACCATAGTATGCCAAAACTGGCCTGGCTGAAAATGAGATTCTCTTCCACCTTGTTAGCTTCTTTGCTAGTAGAATTTCCCATTTCTCATGAGACTGTGGGTTTTTTTGAGGAATTCACTGATATGCTGTTGCTTTGCAGCTCTACTTATTTCCTTCTTTCTTTGCATAATGGCAGACTACTTTTCTTCTTAGCACTGAGCATGGTTCTCCTCTGAGACTACTCCATACGCCTGTTTCTCTCTTTGCCCATCTGCACACAGATAACCTGGGAGTGGTCCCATTGGCTCGAGTGAGGATTTTAGGCATGGAACTGCAATCCAGAGCCTTGCCTGTTATTTTTCTATGCTTTGTTCGCTTGAAGTTTGGATCTGCTGCTACCCAAACAGTTCTGCTTCTCTGTCTGTCCTCCTTTTTGGCTTTGCCTATACTTGAATTTCTTCAGCTTTTGCTGCTTCCTTAAAGCAGTCAGGAAGTAGCGAAGTTATTGTGGAGTAAACAAACTGAGCTCAGCAATGGCAAAAATATTAATATTGTTGGGAGTGGCAGTGGGTGACCAACTCTGAATTCATAATGAAGCCCTGGCCTGTAACTGGAGCTTGTATTTACATTTCTCAGTGGTGTTTGCTTTGACTTTCCTCCCGCAGCCGCAGATACCAATACCAGCCACTCAGTCTCCAGAGGCTGCAGTACCTGATTGATTTGGGTAGAGTTGACCCTACACAGCCCATTGACTTGACACAGCTCATCAATGCCAGAGGTGTCACAGTGCAGCCTCTCAAGAGGGATTATGGTGTCCAGCTGGTGGAGGAGGTATGTGCAGAAGACACTGGAAAGCCTTGGAGTTTCATTTGTTTTCATACTGGTCTGTCGGATTGTCCTTCCGTGTTTTGGAAGCATCTTTGCTCTGGTTTGTTGTAGAGGTTTTCTGATGATAAATCCACCAGAGGGCGCTGTGTGCTAGGGTAAAAACCCAGGCTGGGGTTTGTGAGACCTGGGAGAGCAGAAATGCTAATTCAGGAGCACATGAGAGGTCAAAAAAGTATTTTACAGCAGAAGACTGCAGTGTACTGCAAGAAATGGCTGAATGTTGTTGGAAAGGCAGTGTTTTTTGATCCAACCTGTGTGGCTGAGAGTGATTTAATTACCTGTCTTAGTGCAGGGAACAGACAAATAATATAATGTTTCATACAACTTTGCAGGGATAATAAATTTTAATTTCCCTTCAATGTGGTTAAATTTGCAGGGTGCTGATATTTTTTCAGCAAAAGTCAATATTGAAGTGCAGAGGGCATCTGAATTAGCAATTGCAGCCATAGAAAAAAATGGAGGTGTTGTAACTACATCGTTCTATGATCCACGGAGTTTGGGTAAGAATTTCTTTTAATTTCTACCCCTTTTTCTTCTAATGTGCAAAGATTAAATGATCCAGATCAAAGCTGCAGACATAATTCTTACTGAGAAATCATCCACCTGTAAAAGCTTCAGCAACATATTGTTATACAGATGTGATCTGTAATGCAGCCTCAGTTTGACTCTTTAGAACCATAACTATTTGGCCCTATAAATGTTTACTAATTATTTATGAACCAGCTAAAGAAATGCAGAGGAGCTAATAAAAGATCCTTGCTTTGAATTTTTGTCACCTTAGTGTTACTAAACATGGGAGAAAGTTAGTTGGGGAAAAAGCAGATTTGAAACCCACTGTGGATGTTTACATTTTTAATTTAAACTTCTTTTCCCTTCAAAGTGAGGAAATAACTAAGTTACAGAAGCTCAGAATGGTTCCAGTCAAAATGGCTATTGTTTTCAAAACACTTTCACTGAAGAATGAGGCTTTGCTTTGCTTGAGGCTGCATCCTGTCTAATATTCATTCATGCAGTTTTTATTGACAATAACGTAGCTTTCATGTGTGAATGAGGCTGAGAACAAGAGGAATAGACATTTTATTGTGCAAAATGTGTATCACTCCAGGGTACAAAGTTGTTGTGTTGGGTTGTTTTGTTTTTCAAACCCAGAAGATAGTCAAAAAGGATTTAAGGGATCTGGAATGTAATTTGCTAGATGTAGCAGAACTTGAGTCTCACAAATGACTAAATAGATGCATGTGCCATTGATTAATTTCAAATCCTTATAGAAACACTACATTTGATGTTTGTTTTATGCTCTGTATAATGCTTTGCTTCTGAGAGTCAGTCCTTGACATGAACAATGACATCTGTCTTAGCTATCATGTATTTCCAGAGCAGGCATTGTAAATGTGGTAGAAGTAGTAACTCATCCAGATTATCACTATAAGTATTAATTAAAACAACTGTTTTAAGTGAAAGTAGTAAACCACTGAAGATGAAGAATATTCTGGAGTCTTTTTTCACTTGATGCCTTTTAATGAAAGTTTATGACTTTTATTTGGCACAAAATACTAAACAAGATGATGTTATTTGATTATTAAGTGTAGTGTCTCATTATCTCTCATGCTTGCCTACAGAGATTTTGTGTAAGCCAGTGGTATTTTTCCTGCGTGGCAAGCCCATTCCCAAGAGAATGCTTCCACCTGAAGACCTTGTCCGTTACTACACAGATGGCAGAAGTCGTGGGTACCTGGCAGACCCAGCTAAGGTTGCAGAAGCCAGGCTTGAGCTGGCCAAGAAGTATGGCTACGTCTTACCAGATATAACTAAGGATGAACTCTTCAAAATGTTAAGCATGCGCAAGGATCCCAGACAGATCTTTTTTGGCCTTGCTCCAGGGTGGATCGTAAACCTGGCAGACAAGAAAATTCTAAAGCCCACTGATGAGAATCTCTTAAAATACTATAGCTCGTGAACTCAGGACTGGAGCCAGCTGCAGGTGCACAGGAAACATCTGGGTAGGAAACAGTGGATAGAGGTGGTGTTTGTTTTGTTTTAAGAGTCTTGTTGTACTAGCCAAAACATAAATACGTATTTGTCATCTTCTGGTGTAGCTCTCAGCTCTTCATACACTGTATTATGGCAATAAAAAAGAGTTGTCAACATTTGGGAGCATTGTCTAGTCTGGTACAGAGTTGGTGTTGGGACACTTTCTCTTGCTATCATTTGTCAGTTTATTTTTTTAAATGAACTGTTTGGATGCTGCAATTATTTCAGAGGATGATTCTGAAGAGTTACTTGACCTAATAATTTGTTTATATTTCACCCCAGAAACATGACTCTGCAAAAGTGATACTAGATTTACAGTTATTTCATAACATAAATTACAGTGCTTTGGAAAATGGTGTCTTGAATACAACTGAAAGGCAGACCATCATTTTTTTATTGGGGGAAAAATTAAAGTAACCATGAATAACTAAGTACAGAAAAATCATTTATCTCTTCAATTCCATAGCAATGCTTCAGGAATTGCCAATGTCATCAATAGCACCAGAGCCTGAGAGGTCCTGATTCATGTCTTATTCCTTCAGGTAGACTTGAGGTGAGCAGTTTAAAAGAACTTTCTGTCTAGATTTCAGATAAGTTTTTATTATCCAAACAGAATGTGAAGCTAGATGCAATGCCTTAAAAATGCACAACAGAATCCAGAGGCAGTAAATACTGTACAGTGACAGGAGATGGTGAGGGGTGGAGATGTAATGGAATAAGTACACAAGAAGGATTCAGTTTTCAATTGGGTTACAGGTTGCATGTGTGACAATGGACAAATGAATTTGGATGTTGTGAAAAGTTAGAAGTAATCTGATTTTATGGGGAACAATGCTTTAATTACATCAGCTTGATACAGTCTTAAATGATTTCCAACAAACGTTTGTTTCATCAGTCTGTCCTGAGCACTGCTGCTGCTATGCAAGAGTCATCCAGGTTTCATGCAGGACCTTGGAATATGGCATTTGAGATGGTGAACCAAGCAGTTAATTGAAAGAGAGGAGACTAAGGTAATCCATCAGAAATTACTCTGACTCCTCAGAAGTTAATGAGGTGTTTCAGAATTAAATTATCTTTAATGGAAGCTGAATTTGGTTTTAAAATAGGCATAATTTCGTTACTATGATGCAGGAAAATGCCTACAAAACCAGACCAGAAGTCCCACTTTCCAATTCTATGCTTTTTTGAATGCTACCTGTAGTTTCCTATGGCTGCCAAACCATCCCAGTTCCTAAGGAAAGCTCACCGAGTGCCAGAATCTCTTGTTCCTCCTGTTTCACACCTGTATTTCCCTGGTGTGCCTCAAGATGAGGACAAAAAAAACCCAGAAATGAAAAAAGTAGATAATGTTCATCAACTAGCCCAGGGTTTTGCTTTGTTCTGCAAACTTGCCAATGAATTCAAACTTCTGGAATCACAAATAAACCTTACCATGTCTAATAATGCTGGTGAAAGAATCTGAAATCCAGAGATTAACCACGGGAAGGTGCTCATTTTTGACAACTTGCTCTTCAGCTTCTATTGTCTGTCGTTAATGTGTGTTAGATGCTATCAGTACTGATCCTTCTGACTTGTGGTCTTAAGTGTCGGTGAAGCACAACACCAATATAAAATTGGATTGTGAATAGCAGGAATTTGGTCTCAGTGGTGTGAACATTGATTTTTTTTTATAAGGTGCACAACACTTTTTTTTGGCACTTTAAGAAGAATATGTGCCAAAAAAAAGGGCATAGCTGGTGTTAACTTGAATGTGAAGTAAATAACTTTCTCACTTTAGATGTATCCTGTTCTGCATCCTGATGATTGTTGGTTTGGAACCTTAAATGACAAGCATTATTTTTTTTATTTTTTTGTTTTTTGCTATTACAATACTACTGCTTCCATTTGGAGAGGGGGAAGAGTATTTATTGCCTTCCCTTATTTGTGCCATAATGTTTCTGTTTTTATGAATCAATTCACAATTGTACTTTGTGGAGGTGGTGGTACTCAACAGGAAAGCTACTTAGCTGGAAGTGAAGAAGGAAGTTAGTCATATTAGTGAAGACCAGAAGACAAAAGTGTTTATGTATCATTGTGTATTTTGGGGAGGAGAAGAGGGGGGAAGGCAACTTTGTTTCACTCTTGATGCTCTTTGTATGAAAGTGAACAAATTGCTCTCAACAATTTCTTTTTGACTAAATCAACTTCTTTGATACACTCACACGCCTGCACACGCTGCCTTCTGCCAGCTTCTAAATCGTTTTCAGGTGAAAGGGTAGCTTGGATAAAATGATAACAGTGAAAGAAAGAATGAAAACAGGAAACAGATGTCTGGTGACGTTGAGGGGTTGGATAGCACTTATTCAGTGAACGACATCTTAGTCACAAGGCAGCTGTATCCTGGCTCTGATCCTCTGCTACAAATACCTTGGAGCCAAAACAGCCACGTTCCACCAAATCCGGTCATTCTGTTTCATAAAGGTGATCTTTTATCATCTTATAATTGAAGAGGGCAAAAAGGGCTGCATGTGGCTTTATTTAAAATAAGCAATGCTTGTCTCTTTTTTTTTTTTTTTTCTCCCTCCTCTGTTCTGTTTACAGTAGCTAGTATTTTGTAAGGGCTGCTCTGGTTTTTATTTACTAGTGAAAAAAGTGGCAAGGCTATAGAGGATTTCCTGTTCATTTTATCTCGTCAGGAACACAAATCTCCTGGCAACTGAATGCAGAATTATCAACAGCACAAGTAAATTATCGACAAGGTTTCTAATAAGTATGTAATAAACAGTCTCCCCATGGGCTGTTGTTTACAGGAGGACTAGGCTCACTGGTGCAGGAACCTAAGCCAGCCCTGGAATCTAAGGCCATTCTCTTTACTTAGCAATATGCACCACACTTTCAGGTTCATCAGATAAATGATTGCCTTGGATATCCTGTTTTGATAGGGGTCTTTCATAGGCAACAATGTATTACATGGCAAGAAGCACCCAACCTTCTGCAACAGGAAAAGTGCTATCAAGTAGCTGAGGAAAAGAAATGTTCTTTGTGCCGAAAGCACTGAAAACCCTGTCAGATTTTATCAGCAACATCATACTTGTGAGTGGATCCTTGATAAAACCTATTGCATGGGTGAGACTGAAATCAAAATAATGGCAACTGAAGTGCTGCATGCTTTGTTATATCTTGATAATTAGAAATAATCTCTTTATTAGAGGGTAAACTAACAGCAGCCAGTCAACACCCTGCTTACAGATTTAGCAAGTTAAAATACAGATGCTTTCCCTTTTGCTTGTATAGACAACATAGACACACTGGCTTTTCCTTTGTTACGCCTCATATAGCATGTGTGTGTTTAACAACCTAAAAGTTAACTGTACCATTCACTGCTTTCAAAAAAAGGAATAAGTGAATAAATCAGTGGCCCTGGTCTGAATCTCTGCTGGCAGTGAGCCAACATTGTTTTGACATGCAGGCAGAATTGATGGTGGTGCTCCAGGAAGTCATATAAAAGTGATCAATTATGAAGATAGCTTCCCATTGCTATTTTATTATTTTCTGTTTTCTTGCTAAAATATGTAATGCTCATGCAAAGCTAAATTTGCCCTGCTGAGCACTCACAGGTTCTGTAAAAAAATAATCTCTAATTGTTGGACAAGTTCTGCATTTTAAATAGATGATCTATGTGCAGCTAAAGAAAGCAAAATATATAGCTAAAAAATGAAGATGCTGTGTCTGGCCAAACTGCCCATTCCAGTATTCTATTTACAGATTTAGCTCCTAAATTCCCTGATCAGATGGGAATAGTTTTATGTAATTCATAGTCTGCTTGAGTTTATTCCTGTGGTTTAGACTATGCAAAGATGCAGTTATAAGTCCAGATGTGACAGAGCTTCTTAAGTTCTTTTTCAGCTCAGGTGCCTATCTTGGTCTTTTGTAACAGAATATGTGATATTGTCTACAGAGTTATTGGTTTCTCAGTGGAAGCAAGCTATCCTCAGATCTATTTTCTCCTTTGGTTAATAATGCCTCTTGCATCTGCATCTTCCCAAGGTCTCTTCTTGCTCCTCCTGTTAGCGGTGGGAACCAGAGGGCTCAATCATTCTCACAGTGTCATCCTGTCTGGCCCACTCTGGGTTTGAAATCTGCTTGTTTTATGTGCCTCTGGAGCAGGAAAAGTGTTGATCATTCCTGCATCTGTTTATACGAGGTTTTTTTTCGTGGCTTGAGTTTCCTGCACTGGTGTTGCTTTTGTTGTTAAAAATGTCAACAGCGGTGTTGTTTACTTGTTAACCTTGTGGATTCTGAGACACATGGCCACTGGGTTGGAGGGCTCTTTGAGCAATGGATTTGGAGTTTATTCTGAGTCAAGGAGAGCTTTTCAGAGGTGTGTCTGTGCACTTAACTCAGAGTCACGCACTAGGGACACAGCTGGATGAATAGACAATTTTAGATTGATTGTAAAAGTGCCCAAATCAGTCTCTCTTTGTACTTTAGGAAACTCAGCCTTCCTTAAGATCCAGCCTGTCCCCTGTTAGGACTGTCCTGTCTGGTCTCCAGTCTAGGAATATTGGCAGGTCAACCTGAAGGTCTACATTTAATAATGCTTTTATTATTATTCCTTAGGTAGGTAGTGCTAGGTAGAGGCTTGTGCTTGGAGCAGGCTATGGAAAATAAGTTCTTGGGTAAATTTACAGTACATTAGGTCTCTATGATTTTTCCCTTTTTTTTTTCTTCCTGGTGATGCTGCTCTGGCAGGGGAAGTGGACTAGATGATCCTTTGAGGTCTCTTCCAACACCTAAACTAACCAGCATGATAGAAGGTTGTCTTGCTTCTCATGTGGAGTAGCTTGAATTAAGAAACTTAATCCATTCTTAATATCTGCCATGGGAGATGCTTTCTTGACTCTTTTGGATGTAGCTGTGGTTCAGAGCTTCAACACTTTGAATCCAAGTTCCCTACACATTAAATATAGTGGGATATTGTCTTCACAATGTAAGTCTGACTTTGTATCACATGTAGGTAATTGCTTAAACTCTGATTGGTAAAGCAGTGGAGCCTGGAGAATCCCTGCATTCAGGCTGAAGCAGACAAAGTGTACTCTGGGCTCTGCTGACTGTGACATAAAATTGTTTCAGTTGGAAAAGACCTCTGAGATCATCAAGTCCAACTGCCAGTCTAACACCACCGTGGCCATTAATCCATGTCCTGAATCACACTGTCAGCCCAGCAGGCGGTCTGGGTACAGGCCACTTACTGGGCTTGAGACTGCTGCAGTCAAAATATTATTCTACTGGACTTGGCTAGCATGACCTTGCTGCTGCCCTGACTGGTAGGACTTGTGAAATGTCTGGGCTAATTGTGGCTTTGTTGTTGGGTTTTGTTGTCTTTGTTGTTATTGGAAGGCTCCATCCCTTCCAGATTCATCCTTCCAGGCAGGTGTTTGCCAGGGAATAGTCATAAAATGAACTGCCATAAAGGATGGTATTTCTACCTGGGTCTCTTTTTCTGCACTCTTTTGTGTGTATCTGAGGGAATCAAAGCACTGAGATGCTGTGATTTTTTTTCTCTGTTTCTTGTGGAAAAGCTTAAGCTGTGCAGTAAGCGAACTCCAGAAGAAAAGGGAGGCTAAAAGGGTGTTGAGTCCTTTTGGTCCCTCTTGTGAAGCGTGCCTGTCCTGCCAGTTCCACCTGTTGCTCTTGGCTGGGTGACTTTGCTTGCAGCACATTAGCAAACTGCACTGGGAGCAGACCACAGTGGACACCAAAATGGAGCCATGGCACTGTAGTTGTCCCTAGCAAAAGGAAGGATAACCTGGCAGGTCTGGGAACACAAGAATCAAGGTGTGATGGTCTCCCTCTGAAGAGCTTCCAAAACCAGAAGCACGCAAGTGTTCTGCTGACACCCCTGGAACTCTGCTGCGTGTTGGATTGCTCTTTGTTTTTGCTGACTGCAGTGCAATGAACTGTTCAAGAAATTATTTAAAGAATACATTTTAGGTTTTCTTTGTTGTCTTCAGAGTTTTCAGCCCTGCAGGGATCTTGTTTCCAAGCATTGTTCCTGGATCCAGCAAGCCTAGAAGCAAATTTAAGAAGTGAGAGCCAGCATTTTAATGGGATGGCATTATTCCAGGAACTGGTGCTTTAGAATAAACAGCAAATATTGTGAGGCTTGCAGAATGGTTACTGATTCATTTCTTAGACCCTGCTGATTTGTTCATTGTTTTGAGATTGTAACTCCTCTGCTGTCTCTGCAACTCACATCTCCTTGGCATGGAAGAAGCATGCTGTTGCTTCCAGCACCCACACCTGAGGGTAACGAATGTTATATTATCGTCAGATACATGAGCATCCTACCCAAGTGGCAGCTTCCTTTCCCCGAACTACAGGACTACTGGGGTCATTTGGAGTGCTGAATGTCCTCTGCTCACTGGTACAGGGAGAAGGTCCAATGTCCTCCTGGTACAGGCAAGGCTGACACCTAGTGACCAGACACATTTATTCCTATGGGAATTCCCTCTATTCGACTTCAGTCACTATTGGCTCTTCTTTAAAACTTGGAAGGGAATTGTTCCTTCATTTCATCATCTCTTTCGACCTTTATTTTCATTGTTTCTTGTCTGCTAGAAAAGTAGCTTGAAGGCTTATTCAAGCTGAATAATGGAGCCATGAAGATTTTGCCTGTGAGCTTCTGGGAGCTGTGCCTTGCCGCTGCGCTGAGCAGACTCTGAGCCATCTGGTAGCAATCAGTGCTAAGTTCAGAATATGGCCTCTTGGTTCTTTTTCCTTAATGAGATCATGGCTGACCTTGGTGTTTGGATCACCTTGTTTTCAGGAATCCAAAACGAAACATGATGGGGTTTTGCAGAATTTTCTCTCTGCTGATGTCTGCTTCCCATGAGTTGGATCTTACAGTGAAGCTTCCATGGGAGGAGCTACCTGTTCTATCATCAGTGCAGGTCCTGCTGGAGTTGCTTTGAGTTCTGTGCCTTAGTGAACTCTTTGTTAAAGAAGAGTGAGACTTAGCTAAGAGAGTCCTCTAGAGTGCCTCTGATTGTTCTTGGATTTTCTAGTTCAACATTTCAAGAGTATGAAATGCTTCTGAGAATTGTGTGTGACCTCTGCCAGAAGGCTTAGTTATCTAAATTGGGAAAAGCAAACAGAACCAAAGCAGTCTTCTTGTAAGAATAATTCTTGACTCCAAAAATAGACCTCAGAGATTCTTAGTGGTTCTCCACATGAACAGGTTCCACATGAAACCTTATTACTGAAGCCCTAAAGAAGCCTTCATGGAGCGGTCCTTGGTACTGGAGGAGTTTCTTGTCTTTATCATTTGTTGTTGAAGTGTTTCTTGAAACATTGGACATAAATTGTTGATCCAGCATGGCTGTTTGCTGCTAGCACTGTGTTTGGTTGCACAAAGAGTCAGAGCTCAGTGTTTTTCTGTGGCTGAAAGGAAACTTTGATTCTTCCTGAATGAAATAACTAGGGGCTTGCAGAAGCCCTGTGTTGTTGAAAGGAAAAGGCAGGCTTTTTTCCTTCTGATAATTTTTTTATATCTGACTCAGAACTTTATGCATGGCTCTGATTCTGTATCTGTGGTATGTTTCCAATTAGCCTGTGAAAAAAAAGAAAGGTTCTGCCTTTTAAAATCCACTAATTTATCTTCTGCTAAATGCTTGTGATAGGATTTGCCTCTGGAGAGGGGGTTGACAAATTCCTGAGGCAAAAATCTCTGTCCAAGGCAGGAGATTCCAGTCCTGAGCAACACAAGCCTCTGACATTGCTTACACCAGACTGATTTGGTTTTGTGCAGAGTAGTTCACATCATCCTGGCCTATTTTTTTCCCATCATCTCAGATGTCACAGTTTTGTTCCAGGACAGTGAGGACACCACCAAGCTTGACCACCCCTGCCTGACCCACCATCCAGTGCCCTGTTCCCATCCCCAGGGATGGGAATCCCAGGGCTGAGGCTGTTCTGGTGCCCTTCATCTGCTTCCAGCTTGTGGAGCAGGATGGACTGCCAAACCCTGCCATGACACTGGGAGTGAGAAGAGCAAATCTGTCCAAACACCCACACACATACAATGCAGTTCATGAAAGCTGTCTGAAAAACTGGCAGTGCAGTTTGGTGTCTCAAAACATTTTCCTGGAGGGAAGTCTGCATTTTCTCATTGGTGTTTGCAGCTACCCTTGGTGTCTCTTCAGCAGGAGATATCAAGGTTAAAGTTCACTTGCATAACCAATTTGAATAATTCTTCATTTCAAAGTTACTAAACCTGGCTTCTAAACTTAATTCCATTCACACTAAGAAGCTGACAATGAGGAAATAATGAGTAGTAATGAGCAGGAGTCACAGAATAGTTAAATGTGACTTTAACCAGGTATAATAAAAGCATTCCAAGGCCTTCATTTTGAAAGGTAAATAGTGAAGACTGTGAAGGCCTTGAATGTCATCTGAATTATTCCCTTTCTTTTTCTTTATTTTTTTAAAGTAATAAGAGTTTTGTTACTTGTTCAGTCTGAGTTTTCATTATTTCAGACCACAGGTGCAGGACCCCTGCCTTCATTCAGAGCAACATCGTGGATAAAGCTCTCCAGCATCCGAGTCACTTCCTGTGCCTACAGGGACTATAAATCAGAGCATCTGTTACATCTCCATCTCCGTGTACAGGTAGACATCCCTTCTGGAAAACCTGTTTGGCACCTCAGGCAAATTGTACAGCCTGTCAGTCCAGCTGCACTGCTTGCACTGGTAGCAGTAGTACCCCAGTAGCAGGTGCCCTGTGCTACAGCTAGATTCATACATCTGCTCCAAAATGTGTGGTATGGAGCTCCAGCATGGCAGATGTCAGAATGCATGCAGGCAGAGCCAGAGGAAATCCCTTGGACCTCCCACAGAAACCTCTCTTACCTGGTGGCTACAGTCCCCCAGCACTGTCCCAGCCTGGAAATTCCTGTGGCTCAGGGTGGTGCTGCCTCATCCTCTCCAGGGCTGTGGCACACAAGGGGAGCAGCTTGCATGCCCCCCCCCCACCTCTTCCAGACCACTGGGCTGAACTGCTATGTGCTCTTGTGGCCAAGAAAGCCAATGGGATCTTGGAGTGCATTAAGAAGAGTGTGTCCAGCAGATCAAGGGAGGTTCTCCTCCCCCTCTACTCTGCTCCGGTTAGACCTCATCTTGAATACAGCGTTCAGTTTTGGGCTCCCCAGTTGAAGAGGGACAGGGATGTGCTGGAGAAAGTCCAGCAGAGGGCTAGGAGGATGATTAGGGGACTGGAGGGTATGGCTTATGAGAAGAGGCTGAGGGACCTGGGACTTTTTAGTCTGGAGAAAAGAAGACACAGAGAGGATTTAATAACTGTTTATAAACCTCTGAAGACTGGTTAGGAGGTGGGGGACAGGCTCTGCTTACATGCTCCTTGGGACAGGACAAGGAGCAGTGGGTGTAAGTTGCAGCACAGGAGGTTCCACGTCAACACAAGGGGGAACTTCATTACTATAAGGGCCCCAGAGCACTGGAACAGGCTCCTCAGTGAGGTTGTGGAGTCTCCTTCTCTGGAGACTTTCAAGGCCTGTCTGAATGTGTTCCTCTGTGATCTGTGCTAGATTGTATGGTCCTGCCCTGGCAGGGGGGTTGGACTTGATCTCTTTAGGTCCCTTCCAATTCTTGACATCCTGTGAGCCTGTGAACTCAGCCATACATGGGGCTAAGCAGAGCTGATGAGTTTTTTCTGCCCAAGAAAGAGTCTGGCTGGTACTTCCCAGCACTTCCCAAGGGGACAGAGACACCAAAATGTGCTTATTGCTAAAACACCAAGGAGGTGGAGCATCTGGCTTCCTTGTGAGAGCTGCAGGCTGACCTGGTTGCCTCCTGCAACTGTGAAGACCACAGTAAGGAGAGGAGCAGCAGTGGCTGTGTTCTTCAGGCTCGTGGATTTTGTGCCATCACAGAATGACAGCTGTTGGAAGGGACCTCTGGAGACCATTTAGTCCACCCTTCCTGCCAGAGCATGTTTGCCTACAGCAGGTTGTAGAGGACAGCAGATAGATGGGTTTTGAGTGACTCCAGAGACACAGACTCTACCAACTCTCCAGGCAGCCTTTTCCAGTTCTCCACCACCTTCGAAGTAAAGAAGTTCCTTCTGATGGTGAGATGGAACTTTCTATGTTCTAGTTTGTGCCCATTAGCTCTTGTCCTGTCAATGGGCATCGCTGGAAAAGGACTGGCCTCATCTTCCTGACACCCACCTTTTAAGTATTTATAAGCATTTATGAGATCCCCTCTCAGTTTTCTCTAGGCTGAAAAGCTCCTAGTGAATGAGGTGGTTGATGTGAGCTTCCTTCTGACCAGCAAAATCAATCCCACTAATTTAGAAGTGTGTGTGTGAGCAAAACCCCAAAACAAACAGAAGACAAACAAAACCACAAACCAAACCAACCAAACAAACCAACCAAACAAATAAAAAAATCCAAGCCAAGGTGAAAGTGGAGACAGATAAAAACTTGGAACTAAGCAGGGTGCAAAAATTCTGCTTTCAGGACTGAATTCCTTTATAATCCACTTGGAATAATGTTGCCTGTTGGAGTGGCAACCTGCAGAGGTAATGACTACAGCACCATCCATCACTATCAGCAGGAAGATGCTTACAGCAAGAGGTACACTTATCACCTCCACCACCTTTCAAGAAATCAGAATGAAGACTGAACTGTGTGGGAGGTAGATTTTTTTTTCCCTGCTACTAACATATGAAGTCTTGGGAGAAGAACTCAGCACTGGTTAGGCCACCGCTTGAGTACTGTGTCCAGTTCTGGGCCCCTCTATTTAAGAAAGATGCTGAGGAGTTTGAATGTGTCCAGTGAAGGGCACCAAGGCTGGGGAGGAGAGGCTGAGGGAGCTGGGGGTGTGCAGCCTGGAGAAGAGGAGGCTCAGGACAGATCTCATCGCTGTCTACAACTACCTCAAGGGAGGTTGTAGCCAGGTGGGGATGGTCTCTTCCAGTGACAGAACAAGAGGTCACAGCCTCAAACTGCACCAGGGCAAGTTTAGGTTGGGTGTTAGGAAGTTCTACAGGGAAATAGTGATTGGCATTGGAATGGGCTGCCCGGGAAGGTGGTGGAGTCATCATCCCTGGAGGTGTTTAAAAGAAGGCTGGATGAGGCACTTGGTGCCATGGTTTAGTTAATTAGAAGGTTTAGGTGATAGTTTGGACTCGATGATCCTAGAGGTCATTCCCAGCCTGGTTAGTTCTGTGATTCCGCGATTCCGGGTCCGTGACGGCAGCGCAGTGCTGGCCACTGGGGGGCGATCTTACCCCGGGGACACTGAGCTGGTACCGAGCAGCTGGGCCAGCTGCGAGGTCCGTTTCTGGGGCAGGCACCGAGGTTTCAAGCCTCCGATTTAGGAGTAGAAATCCCGGGGGTGTTCCGAAGCAGGGATTCTTCAAACACTGCTTTGCAGCAAACAGAGGTGGCTGCTTAAAGGATGGGAAGTGTCCCCGGACAGCTTCTTGTAATTAATTGCTCATGGAAGCTTTTAACGCTTTCGGTCATGCGTGGAGATTAATGAGGCAACAGCTCTGGGGGGCAGGAAAGGAGAGTCCTGAGAGATAATGGTTCGTAAATGGGGAAGGCTCTACTCTATTACCTTTACATTTCCTGGTGTTAACTTCTGCAATCTCTGAGGATATCTGTAAGCCAGAAATGGCAAGATGAATACTCTCATTACACTGGAATAATGGAGTGGTGGGGAACCCTTTAAGACTGTCAGGAAAAGAATTGCTAACAACACAAGAAGCAAAGGTCTCTTGTAAAGACCCTTCTTTTTCTTAATAGATTTAAATGGTGATGGAAAGAATTCATCAAGCATGATATGTTTGGAGAAGTTTTCAAGGGGTTCAGAATGACATTGTCCTATATCGTGCAACAAATGGCCCCACTGAGCGACTTAGCAAGTCATCTAGTGGGAGTGAATTTATTCCTCCAGGGCTCAGCCTTCAAATTAAGTAGTGAATTAAGAAGAAGTGAATGTGTGCTGATGTTTAGTCTCCCAGCTGGCAAGCCAGCACCAAGCAGTCAAATACTGGAACAAGTAGCCTTGGAAAATCAGACTCTGCATTTTCATGTTCATTTCTAGAACCGAAGACCTAGAAATAAATATTTCTAGTTCTATGGAAAACCTGTTTTGTGAGGTGCAGTCCATAGCTCTGTAAGTCTCCTCCTGATAGGAAAGAGGGCATCTATTCTCCTTTTCACCTGAAAATCAAGTCATTAGCTATTCTGTGGACCCAAGCACAAAGTTTAAGGATCTCCAAAAGTGAGAGCAGTGTGTTTCTGCCATATGGCTGTGTCCCTTCATGGTTGTCAATAGGCAGTGTGAAGGTATGACAGGAAGCAAATTATCTTGCTTTTGCCATCACTGAGTCATCTAATTCTTCTTCAGCTCACGTTCAGGAAAGATGTGAATGCATGCTGAGGTAGGATCTTTGCGTATCCTATGCTCAGGAAATTTCTAGCATAGTATCTCAACATAAGTGTATTAGAAAAGGAACTCTCTTTGGTTTAGCTCTGCCAAGGACAAGATTCTGGGTTCCATCAATTCTCCTGCTTTCCTGAAATCTACCACTGTCAGATACCCTGTGGGATGGAAAATATGCTGCAAACTCTAGGAAGTTTGCAATTTTCTTCATCAAGGGCTCCAAAACTGATTGTCCTCAGCTCCTTTGGTTACATCCCTGAGGAAATAAGATAAATGTGAAGGAGAAAAGAAACCTAGGGAAGATCAGAAAACAGTCACCACTGTCATCCCCCCATAACCCAACATAATGAACTATCTGCCACATGTTAGAGACTTCTCAAAAGAGATCTTCCACCCACAACAAAACTAGACTGAGTTTACTAAAAGTATTCAAAAGCAAAAGCCATTTTTTTTTTTTTTGGCTTCTGTACTTGTTCCTGGACACACTGAGTTGGACCAGATGACCCTTGAAGTCCCTTCCAACCTGGCATTCTATCTTTGAGTGTAGTAGGTGCAAGGATCAAAAGGTTCATATAGTTTATTGTGCTGCTTCTTTTTTTTTTTAATCCAAATGGTTATTTGCCAAAATCAATGGATTTATTTTCTCCCAAGATGTGATGTAGCCATAGAGTAGTTAGTCCAGCTCCAAGCCAAGACCTCTTTCCTACACCTTCCCTTGGTGAAAGTTTTTCCCCTAAGTTTAGCTTACATCTTCTGTGGAGGTTTAGTGGTTGAGTTCTGCTAGTACCAGCAAGGAATCAGTATCTATGTGTTTAGTCTCCTGCATGCCATAAGGAACAGGTTCCTGCAAGTTTTTGTCATGTGCAAAGGCAAAACTCAGTGCAAAGTTAATTGACTGTTTGAATTGCATTGAGCTTCAGGAGACAAGAAGCCACCCCGGAGCATTCTGGAATAAGGTGAACTAAACTGCTGAAGAAGCTCCTTGACCTCTATCCCTTCTAATTGAGAAGCTGAGGTGCATAAGTAGGATTGGATGATTTTATTTCTCATGGATGGCAGCTCTTACCCAACACAGTCACAAGCAATATCATCTAGAAAATGATCTTCACCACATTCAGAAGATCAAATTCTGCCCAACTTAGATCCATCCTTACACACTAAAGCCAAAGAGCAAAGGCAGTGTCCACCTTGCTGAGAATTTTCCATTCCTATTTGTCTTAAACCTCTGTGGAAGAGGAGAGGGCTCCTGGTGTGTGGAAACCACTTCTGCAACGTAATAGAACTGGATAGCCACAGGAGATGTAATGTGCTCAGCCTTTCTGTGATGAGTGATGTGTGAGAGGTTTGTGGTAGAGTTCACTAAACAGAGTTTATTGTGTCAGAAGAGATTCCTAAAGTTTCTGTCATCATCTGAGCAGACTAAAAAAGGGCTTCCCAGCTCCCCCACTATCTGATGACTTTTATTTATTGTTTTGAGGCCAACCTGTGGATCAGCACATGAGACATGGCCCCGGTTAGAGCTTCCAGTTACTGGTGAACCTGGTCCATGAATGAAGCTGAGATTTTACTGTTCCATTGCTCTGCTCAAGTGTGGCCAAGACAACAAAATATTGTTTGCTTCAGAGCTGTCTTCAGCGTTTCCACAGGTTTTGTGATACTGTACAGGGGATGGAGGCTTCCAACAAAAGCATGAGGGCAGGTTCATCTACTTCTGAAATTAAACCTTCCTCTGTGCAGACTCTTGTAATATAAAGAAAATCCTTGCTGAGGCAATCTTCTGCTTAGTTATTTCAGGTTCATATGAATTGGCAGAGAATGTCCTGAGCTTTGTTCCTAGCTCCCAGTTTGACAAACTGTCCAGAGTCAGACTAACCCTGGCCTCATACTTCTTCCTAGAGTCTCCTGCTGAGTGTAAAATATGGCTGTCTTGCAATTTGAATAAGGCTTTTAATGTGCCATGGGATGTCACGGTCCACAGAAGTGGAATACAGTGTTCTGCTTGCTGAGAAACAGAAAAAAAGCTAACCAAACTGGTTTCTTCCTCCTGAGTACATAGTGGCTGACTGGAAATCCAGTCACTGAGACTGAAAACATCAGCCTCGAGCACAGACACACACCAGAAAGAGAAATATTTGACAGATGGATTTAGTCTTCCCTCAGCACAATCATCTATTTACCACTAAAAGTTTGGTGAGTGCACTGGAGCCAGATGCTGTGGCCTCATCTCCCAGAGCTTCATTAGCAGACTGTGGAGAAAGGTGAATGTTATTTCTTTGAATTCATTTCCCTCTAAGAGGGAGTGGTCACAGCTCTGGCAGAAATCATGTGTTCCAGAGGTTATTTGTGGCTGGGGGAGAAAGAAAACTTTATCTGAGAACGTAAGGAGAAAGAACTCTTGAAAGCAGGGCTTGGTTCTTCCCCTCTGCTTTTGCCTCATGGAGCTGAAGTGCTGATCTCCTGGTCCTCTGACCCAGAGACACAGGCTGCTCTGCTCTGACCAGATTTCAGTGTCAGTGAATGTGAGTTCTTTGCTTCAAGAACAGCAAACAAGAATCAAACGTGTCCAGTGTTGCTGGGTATTCCTACAGATTTCTTACTTGCTTTTATTTTTCCTGCTTTCTTCTCTCTGATGCAGTGCTGTTAGTCACAGAGCAAGGTGAGGTGTGAGACAGATCTGCTCTGGCCAGCCCTGAGGAAGACTCAGCTGTGGAAACAGCCACTAGCTGATAATGAGATTTCAGAAGGAAAATAAATCAATGTTGGTTTGGGTCAAATTTTGTGCAGTGGACAGAAAACCTGCCCAAAACCTGCATGGTGAAGGCCATGGCTGCAGGCTTTGCACAGAATTGCTGGAGTTTGTGGAGGAGTTGGTGAGACAGCTTAAAGATAACTTCTGGAAATCTCTGCCCTTTCTCACTGCCTCTACCAAGGACCCTGTAAAGCATGGTTTTGTTTTGGTTGGGTTTTTTTAAACCCAGTTGGACTCAACCAAGGCAAGCCTACACTTTAATAGATGTATTTTCCACAGGAAATTAATGTATTGTTTCCCCAAAGCTATTTCAGTCTGTAAACTACTCTGCAGTCTGCCCAGTTTGCACGTTATTGCAGCCAGCCAAATGAATCTGATGCCCTCCACACTCCTCTTAGTACTTTTAGCCAAGAGAATTGTGTCAGGCTGAGATTTTGTGTTTGGATCCTCCAAGTGACAGTCCTCTGAAAGAGATCTGAATATCCCTGAAGAGTTTTGCCAAGCTAAGCCTGTGTAGAGAGCAACCATGGTGCTCTTCTAACTGTTGTCTTGGATCTCTGACTGAATGTGTGCCGCGGTACCTATAGGTGCCAGGATATGTGGTATATATGGACTGTATGTTTATTGTGGTAGCTGGAGATCCAAGGACACAGGGAGCATATGGACTGCATGTGGGACCTGTAGGTGCTAGGATATGTGGTATATATGGATTGTGTCTGTATCATGGTGCCTGTAGATACCAGGATATTCAGTCTTTGTGGATTTGTATGTTTTTAAGTCCTTTCACTCAATATTGTTGGCATTTTTTTACATTAGTATGGGTAGTTTGGCTTCTCCCTGCTCTCGGGAGGCATTAATAAACTGGCAGTGGGGGCACAGCTTCACTTTTAAGGTAACAAACGCGCTGCAGACAATCACAGTCCCTTCCCTGAGCCACTCTCTGTGGAGATGACAAGGAGCTGGCGGCTGTCAGGTCTGTGTAGGAAATCTCTACAGCAGCGCTGAGAATGTTTATTGTAGGGAGAGAACTTTTGCCCTGTGAAGTCACCTCCTACGAGTCACCAGTAGGTTTCTGATATTCTATCACAGGAAATTCCTGGTGGACCACAAAAGCAATCCCCTGAGTCCAGCTGCTGGAGGCGGGTGGGGGGGGGTATGTGGGTTGGAGAAGTGGTGCGCTGCACCGCCGGGTTGAGCCTCAGCCTCCAGCGTGGGGCAGAGCACCTGTGCCCTGCAAAATGCAAACTCTGTGCTCCTCAAACAATGTTCAAATGAACTATACAGTGGGCCAAAGGTCAAGTGAACCATTATTGTGCTGCATCTTATGCAAACAAAAAAAGATGTATTAGAGGATGTGCTTTGTATTGTAACAAGGTACTGTAGGATTATATTTAGGCTTCGTGTCTTTGAAGCCCTTGGTAACAAAACTGTATAATCACAGCTCTTGATGTTAATGAGGAAGTTATATTATAAGGTGCTCCATCTAACTGGGAACACTGTAGGAAGGTTTAAGAACCTTTAGGAGAGCATATAATGCCAGCTATCAAGACCTTCAACTGCTAGCTGTATCAGGTGAATAAACCCACTTTCCTGCAAAGGAGAAAGAAGGAAAAGAGCAACTGGCAATTCTTTGATCACCTTTGGATGCAAAGCACTTGCTTGTCAGGTGTCAGTTCTTTTTCTTGTACACCTTGGAGGGCTCAGCCCTTATTATCTCTCCCTTTTCTTCTGCTGCTCTGTCAGGGCTTCAAGTACTCAATCTCAGTGTCTGCCTTAGAAAGAGAGTGGGTGAACGTCTGTCTGTGTTAGTGAGTAACTGGGAAGCAGCCTTGGGAAGAATGAGCACCATGTATGTAGTTGTGCATCCTTTAATTAAAAGGCATTGAGCTCCACCTTTCTTTCAAAGACAGGGAAGCAAAATGCTGAACGCTGCTAAAAGCAGTTGCTATGCTTTCAGAGAGCTGCTATTAGTTTACCACCAATGTCTGAGTTCATCTGTCTCTAGCCTCTGGATGAGCAACTCTTCTGATAAAGGCTCTCTCTAGGGCTCAGGATTTGGTGCCACGCTCCTTGTTTGCTGCTCCTGAAGTGCTCCTCTGTTCATTGACCTTTGCATTAGCACACCGCTGCTGTCCAGCCTCTAGCAGTCATCTGTGCCACTATGTGTAGGTGCAAGGAGTCAGCACTTTATGTGTCAGTACCTTTAACCTGAGCAGTTACACTTTAAGATGCTGTGGTTTAGGGACTGTGGTAGTGGAGGGCTTTGAGTTCATAAGTGTGGTTATCTTCTCCTTTTACACAGAAAGTCTGGGGAGAGGAAAATTTGCTGTAGCTGACCATGAGTGCTGCGATAACCTGCAGCAGCCGCGCCAGGTTCTTGCAATCCCAGAGTACACAGTCTCCAGACCTAGGGGGAAGGCATGATGAAACCGCTCTGCAATGACGCCTGTGTGACTTAGAAGCATATGCACCACTTCTAAGAGGAGATTTAGTGAGAAGTGCTGGGGTGGGTAGTGCCTGAGGAGAAGTTGGATGGGCATTTTTGCAAACTGTACCCCTTATTTTAAAAGAAAGGAAAACGTGAGGCAATCGCAGCTGATTCAGCATCCGGCAGTCTCGGCCAAGTCATATTTTACCTCTTCCCTTCCCTCCCCTCACAAAACTTCCAGGAAAACCTGCAAAGAAAAGGCATATGTGGGTAGGAGGAGAGCTGCTTTTAATTTCTGTACCTCCTATTCAACACAATGCCACACAATGCACAGGATGCGAATATCCCAAGGCACCTTACACAATACAAGTACAAAAGCACACACACATGCACCAGAAAAGGGGGAGCAGTGAGCATGGCAGGGGTCTACATCAAACTGCAGGTACAGCTGTCTCGAAAATGCTCACGTGAAGAACACTTAGAGGGGCAAAAGTCATCTTTAGAAAGAAGATCACGAGAATTTGATTTGCATTTCATGGATTCATCGACTCGTAGAATGGCTTAGGTTGGAAGGGACCCTAAAGATCATCCAGTTCTAACACCCCCACCATGGGCAGGGACACCTTCCACTAGAAGGCCTTGAACACCTCCAGGGAAGGGATATCCACAACCTTCCTGGGCAACCTGTTCCGGTGTCTCACCACCCTCACTGTTAAGAAGTTCTTCCTAATATCCAGACTAAATCTCCCTCAAACTTCAATCCATTCCCTCCCATCCTATCACTAGAAGCCCTTATTTATAAATAAGTCCCTCCCCATCTCTTTTGTAGCCCCTTATGGGTACTGGAAGGCCACTACAAGGTCTCCATGGAGCCTTCTCTTTTCCAGACTGAACAGCCCAAATTCTCAGAGACTGTTCCCACAGAGGAGGGTCTCCAGCCCACTGATCATCTTCATGGCCCTCTCCTGGAACTGCTCCAGCAGTTCAATGTCTCTCTTATACTGGAGACACCAGAACTGGATACAGTCTTCAAGTAGACTCTCACCAGAGCAGAGTAAAGGAAGAGAATCTTCTTGCTGATGATGGAAGTCACAGAGCAGGATTTATCTGGGTTTCTTTTATCATGTTGAAAGTAGTGGCCAGATCTCCACTATCAGCAGAGCAGGAGGCTGGTGCAATGTGTCTTCAGTGCAAAGGGCATTGATGCATCTATGATACTATTTACAGACAAACCTGGAGCCACAGCTGAGCCATGCAATGGCTCCAGTGACAGCAAGCAGCAATTGCTGCTGTGGTTAGAAGCATATCATGGTCATTCTTTCTTTTGACTGTGAAGAGGAGAGTGTGTGTAACAGCTACTCACTCCCATGCACCTACCACCTCATCTGGATACAAGATCATTCATGAGACAGGACCAAAACCACTATTCTGATGAAGTGGTGCAAAGTCTCTGGAGAAACACCTAGAGTTAAAGTTGAGTGCATCAGATGGAAGTTTTCTCCAACCCTCTGGCTGATGCATTTCCATTAGAAGAGTGCTGGGGTTGAAGCACCTGGAGCTGTGCCTGACCTGCTCCTACTTTCAGGCTCTGGCACAAGTTACTTCTGAATGACTCAATGATCTTAAAGTCTTTTCCAACCAGACAGTGCTATGACTCAATAATGTTACTATTAAATTCACCAGGAAGGAGAAAGAAGAGCAACAAAGATACCAGAGAACTGTTGTTGTTATTATTATACTGTGAGACAAGGCAGAGATTTTGTGTAATGGATCTTGAAATCCTGAGCAGTAGAGCCAAATGGCCCAGAGCCATCAGCAGTCATGGCATGGCACCCACACCTACTGTGGGCTGTAGAGCTGCTATGACTGCTGTGCTACTTAAAGCTGTGTGAAAGGTTTCTGTAAAGGACATGTCCTTACTGTATAATTGTATTTACCAACAACACTCACACTGCACATGGCTTTTGGTTTTAGTTTTAGGGTTTTATCCTTGAAAAGAGGAGAGGAGAGGAGAGGAGAGGAGAGGAGAGGAGAGGAGAGGAGAGGAGAGGAGAGGAGAGGAGAGGAGAGGAGAGGAGAGGAGAGGAGAGGAGAGGAGAGGAGAGGAGAGGAGAGGAGAGGAGAGGAGAGGAGAGGAGAGGAGAGGAGAGGAGAGGAGAGGAGAGGAGAGGAGAGGAGAGGAGAGGAGAGGAGAGGAGAGGAGAGGAGAGGAGAGGAGAGGAGAGGAGAGGAGAGGAGAGGAGAGGAGAGGAGAGGAGAGGAGAGGAGAGGAGAGGAGAGGAGAGGAGAGGAGAGGAGAGGAGAGGAGAGGAGAGGAGAGGAGAGGAGAGGAGAGGAGAGGAGAGGAGAGGAGAGGAGAGGAGAGGAGAGGAGAGGAGAGGAGGAAGGGATGTATTTAGGGCGTTTGGAAGGTATGCATAAAAGTGTTTTTGTACTCAGGAAGTAAATGCTACTTTAATATTTTTGAATCTTTTTTTGTGTCTGAGCACTGTAACCGAAGTTTTGTGTTTTAATGAGAGACAAATAACTCCTCCTTCAGCAGGAGTTACTCAGCTGCCCATCTCCCCAGCAAGATCCTCACCTACTGCTTGTGTCCTGTTCCCACACAGCTCTGCAGAACCTGGCCCTGGCTGGCACCTCCTAGTGCTGACCAGTTCAGGAAAAGGAGTCATTTGTTGCCTAGACATTGGACTGTGTGGTGAAAGTGACCAAAAGTGAATCAGTAAGGTAGTTCCAGTAAGTGATTTCATTTTTCTTGTGTTTGAAACATTTTACTTGGCTGAAAGCCAGCAGTTTGCCTGGAAAGATGCTGAACACAAATGATGCCTGCTCTGAAAATCAGCCTGTACTGTGCACCAATACCCTTCCAGCCTGCTGGAGCATCTCTGAGTAGCCACTTGCAAATCTGCCCTTTGATAGTAAAAGAGCCCCTAAAGCTTATCACATAGATACTCTGCATATGAGGTGGGCTTGGTCTCTTCTCCCTAGTATCAGCTGATAAGAATGAAGGAAAAAGGCCTGAAATTGTGCCAGGAGAGGTTTAGATTGGATGTTGGGAGAAGTTTCTTTACTGAAAGGTTGTCAGGTGGAGTCACTATCCCTGGAGACACTAAAAAATGGCACAGACATGGCACTTTGGGACACAGATTAATGGCCAAGGTGGTCTGAGGTTGACAGTTGGACTTGATCTTAGAGATCTTTCTCAACTATCTCAAGTAATGTCTTCAAAGGAGAAACACCACTTTGACAGGTTGTGGCCCATGGTCAGTTTTGATTCATGCTTCCATTTCCAACTAGTCACCTGAAAAAAACAAACCAAAACAACCCCACACCTTCCATCTCCACCTCACCAGTGCAGCACAAGCATGTCAGACAAGATGACATGTTCTAAAGCTGCCAGTAAGGCATCAGATAGACTTGTGCTTGGGAACAATACACAACACAAAAGACTTCTGTGCTTGCTGCTGTAGGGAATGAGCAGGTGACCACAGTACTGATTCCTGCAGCTTCTGGGACTAAGATTCTTTTGAATGGCTATACTGCAGATATGGATCCCCTTCTCTGGTCTTGATTAATTAATTGTGGGAAGGTGGGATAAGAACACCAAAGTATGTCATAGAATCAACCAGATTGGAAGAGACCTCCAAGATCATCCAGTCCAACCTAGCACCCAGCCCTAGCCAATCATGGCACTAAATGCCTCATCCAGGCTTTGCTTCAACACCTCCAGGGACAGTGACTCCACCACCTCCCTGGGCAGCCCATTCCAATGCCAATCACTCTCTCTGCCAGGAACTTCCTCCTAACATCCAGCCTAGATCTCCTCTGGCACAGCTTGAGACTGTGTCCCCTTCTTCTGTTGCTGGTTGCCTGGCAGAAGAGACCAACCCCACCTGGCTACAGCCTCTCTTCAGGTAGTTGTAGAGAGCAATGAGGTCTGCCCTGAGCCTCCTCTTCTGCAGGCTGCACATGCCCAGCTCCCTCAGCCTCTCCTCACAGGGCTGTGCTCCAGGCCCTTCACCAGCTTTGTCACCCTCTTCTGGACACCTTCCAGTACCTGAACATCTCTCTTAGCTGCCGGTGGTGAGCATGAGGCACTCTGGTTTTAACTCAGTTTTTGGCCAGGAAGCTTCATATCCAATGGACCTTCTCTTGTTTGCATCACTGGACCAAAAAAAAAACAAACCTCACAGCATTTATCTACAAGTTTCTGAACAAGATTTGCACATGATTGTCTCCCTCATGAAATGACTCAGTGCAGCTGGAATGCCAGTTATGAAGAGAGGAATTCTTTACATCCCACCCAAGGGAGTAAGAGGGAATCTCTAGCACATCCCTGTGCACAGTCCAATGGCGAGACAGCTTCCAGCTCTTGGACTTAAGAGTGTGACTTAAAAGTGAACTACAAAGGTGGGAGCAGCATGGGAGTGTTTTGCTTTGACTGTGCTGCAGTGTATAAAGGACAGAAAGTTTTTCCTCCTGATTTTTTTTCCTCCTCACTCTGCTTGTGTTTCTTTTGTTTGTTTGCTTTTTAACAACAGGAATGTCGGGGTTGCTTGCCTCTGGAAGACTCCGTGACTAAGCTGAAATAATAATAGCACAGGAGTGAAATCTGGAAAGCAAATGGAGAAGATTTAGTGATGGACACAGAAGTGTGAAGTTAATAGAATCACAAAATCAGTGAGTATGAGGCAAGACGTAAAATACCTGAAATGGCAGAAACTATGTGAACATGTATTTGAGACAGATTCTTCCCTCCTTTATCTCACCTCTGTTATCTGAGTTTGATGACTCCAGTGGAAATAGTCCTCTAGGCATCCATCTAAAGTGGAAGAGAGTAGGTCCTGGTGCCTCTGTGCCACATACAGATAGGAGCACAGCTTCTGAGCTGTAGTCGGGCAGTGGTATTGTGGATAACACACCTTTAACCTTACCTCCACAGAAGGGGTTGGCATTATTCATCATTGCTTGTCTGGATCCAGTTGGAGTTCAGGGTGATAAATCTAGCTTATAAGGCACTTACAAAGATGGGTGTGGTGTGCTGATAGCATTCATGATTAAGTGCTTTCCTGTGTCAAATATAGCCCCTAATATACTACAAACAGGCAGTCGATTTTATACAAACTGATCTGGCTGCTATCAGACTCTGACATTTTATACTAATACTTAAAATAAATCTAGAAACAGGAAAGAAAGTACAGAATTATTGTTTTAAGCTAACTGTGAGGGCTTATCTTCAAAGTGGCAGAGTTTCTATTGTATTTAAAGAGACTGGTCAGTATACTGGTGTAAAGGTTAGAAGTGCTTATGAAGCTGGAGCTGAGTTCCAGCTTCAGTTTTCACTTTTGATATAGAGCCTCTCAGGTGCTTTTTGTTCCAACATGAAGACTTAAAAATACTTTTGTCTTTTTTTCTTCATTTTTTTTCTTTTTCTCAAGCTTGCCAATTGTGAGTTAAAACCTGCTCTTATTGAAATCACTGTGAGTTTGGCCAGGCATTGCAAAAGGAGCACTGGAGTCTGAGTCTACTTAGGCAAGAGCTAGGGACATGTGGGCTGACATTAACAGTCTTTCCTTTCCATGTCTTATCACATGTAACCTTTGCATGTCTTTTTGAGTTCTCAGTTTTAAAGGCCAAGAAAATGCTGAGTTGGCTCTCCTTGCAAATGCAGAAGACAATTTTCTGTCTGCATGTGTCCACCTTAATATAGCTCAGAGAGCAGTCACCTGGCTATGAGAAAACAGTATAAGGACTAGCGAGGAATTGAACCCCAAATCAAGGGGTTCAACAAGACTGAACAGCAAAGATTTTAATCAAGTCCATAAAATGGTTGTCTGCTGAAGAGAGGACACACTTCACAAACATGGTTGAGATTTTGACCAGCTTGAGGCTATTTCCACTGCCAGTAAGGACTGTTTCTATGAGCCTACCTGAGACTCAGCTTGTCAGGCATCCATACAGTGCATGTCCATATTCACTCTGGCCATAGGCTTGATTCCAGCTGTGGTGTCCTAAAAGAAAAGGCCAATCACATTTGCACTGTGATATGGTATTGCAGCCCCTGGAAGATGTGTGTATATATATATGTGCTTATGATAAGCATAATATGGGTGTCTGGAGTTTGAGATCCACCTGAGCAAATAGAAATGATGTGTGGAAGTTTTGTGAGTCCTTTTGGCAGGCTGGGTTTAACACACGGCGATGACAAGGGGTGAGGCAAGATTGAAGGAAAAAATGCCTGAGTGACAGCACTCCACCCAGATAAGGCCACTGCTTATGGAACTTGGGAATGGCTCAATGCAAGAGCTGTGCCAGGAACACACGCTCCACTGCATCCAGAAGTGATTTTCAATCATCCAGCCCTTAAGAGGTCAGCAGTAGCAGCAGCCTGCTGGCTTGTTCTCTCCTCTCAACACAGGAAAGGCTCATGCCACTCCTGAATCTGATTTAGGTCATTTTCCTTGCAATGTCTACCTTATTTATAGCATCACAGAATAATTTAGTTTGGAAAGGACCCCTGGAGGTCATCCAGTCCAACCCACTGCTCCAGGCAGGGTTAACTTAAAAGCCAAATGAAGGTTATTCATGGCCTTGTCTAGTCCAGTTTTGAAAATATCTGAGGGTGGAACTTCCCCAACCTCTCTGGCTGGGTTTAACCACTCTTACCTGATGTTTGGGTTTTTTCTCATCTTATACTTGCTGAGTGTTTCCCTTGATGCAGCTTGTGGCCACTGCCTCTTGTCCTTTGGCTGCACATCACTGAGAGAAGTCTGAAATCATCTGGGCTGTAGACTCCTTTAAGCAATTGAAGACCACAGTCAGACCACCCTTCACCACTAACTTTATTTTTCCCTAGGCTAGGCAGACCTGGTTTCTGCAGCCCTACTGGAATGTCACACCCCACAGCTTTGGTTGTCCCCACTGGTCTTGGTCTAACACGTTAGTGCCTTTTACTGGGAAACTCAAAAGTGGACATGACAGAGCACTCCAAATGTGGCCCCACAAGTGGGAACTGGAGGGGAACCGCCACTTCCCTCAAGCTGCTGGCTGCTCTCTTGCTGATGCAGCCTGCCGTGTGCTGAACTTTCCCTGCCTCAAGGGCGCACTGCTGTCTCATGTTCCACAACTTTTCTACCTGTGAACCTGCTCTGTCTGCAGAGCTGCTCTCTCCCCAGGCAGTCTCCAGCGGGCATTGTCACAGAGGCTTGGTCTGTCCCATGTGAAGGACCTCACATTTGTTCTGCTGGACGTTAGGAAATTTCTGTTGTCCAGAAAGGATGTACAGTGAAAGTAACATAGAATCATAGAACCAACCAGCTTGGAGGAGACCTCTAAGCTCATCCAACCTATCACCCAGCCCTAGCCAATCAACCAGACCATGGCACTAAGTGCCTCATCCAGGCTTTTCTTTCGCCAGGGGCAGCACTCTACCATCTCTCTGGGCAGCCCGTTCCAATGCCAATCACTCTCTCTGCCAACAACTTCCTCCTAACATCCAGCCTAGACCTCCCCTGGCACAACTTGAGACTGTGTCCCCTTGTTCTGGTGCTGGCTGCCTGGCAGCAGAGCCCAACCCCACCTGGCTACAGCCTCCTTTCAGGTAGTTGCAGGCAGCAATGAGCTCTGCCCTGAGCCTCCTCGGCTGCAGGCTGCACACTCCCAGCTCCCTCAGCCTCTCCTCACAGGGCTGTGCTCCAGGCCCCTCAGCAGCTTTGTCGCCCTCCTGTGGACACCTTCCAGTATTTCAACAGATCTCTTGAATTGAGGAGCCCAGAACTCAGCTCATCCATCACCTCTTCCTCCAGAGGTGTTTTCTAAGTGTCTTCCTGGCTGCCTTTCTGCCAGAAGTCTATGGACAAGAAACTAGCCTGCACCCCATAACTTCGGCACTCTAACAGCTCTGCACCACAGAATCTCTTTACTCCATAATCAACCTGCATAGGAGTGGCTGGTCTCAGACAGAATTTATCTGATGCTTGGCAGATGAGGCTGGGTCTGACTTCTTTAGAAGGACATATTGCTCTGTGTTGGGCCAAAAAGCAGCAAAAAGGACTGCAAACAGTTGTCCCACTGGCCAAAATGAAGAAAATGCCAATGTCTAGGAAGGACACAGCCCTAATTAAGTCACTTACATGCATCTGGAGAAAATATCCAATAATTAGGGTAAAAGCTACAGAAGTACCAGAAAACAGTACAAGGATTGTCATGCAAGAAATGGGCATGTGAGAAGCTGTCACCTGATAGTTCATCCTGACCTTTCTGGTACCTTCCCATGCCACAAACTGGACCCTCTTTCAGCTCTTGGAAGTGAGGAAGGGTGTAATGAAAAATCTTTCTCCTGTTATTGGAAAGCAAGAGGAATTTCTGATTATTAGGAAACCTTCACTACCTAGAGCTGTTTTCTTCTTGTCACAGGTGTCAGAGAGAACCCCAGAGGGCTGAGTTCTGTAGTGAATGCTATGTCTCCTTTTAGCATTTAGGAGGCTACTAATAGAGTCTATTGAGAAGGCAGGACTGAGGAAAACCGGAACAAATGGCTTTAACCTAGAAGAGGGTAGATTTAGACTGGATATTAGGAAGAAATTCTTTACAATAAAAGTGGTAAGACACTGGAACAGGTTGCCCAAGGGAACTGAGGATGCTCCCTCCCTGGAAATGTTGGAAAGCTAGGTTGGATGGAACCTTGACCACTCTGGTCTAGTGGAACATGTCCCTGCCCATGGCATGGGAGTTGAACTAGATGACCTTTAAGGTCACTTCCAACCCAAACCATTCTATAATTCTATGACTTACATAGCTGATGGGAGATCTTACAGGCTTCTCTCTGGAAAATAAATAATGTTTTGACACAGGCTGTATATCAAAGAGCTGAATATACAGACCATGGTCTCTGAGAAACTTAGTTTGTGTCCTAAACTAGTGAGCAAATCTTGTATAATTTGTGGAAATCTCACCTGAGATGCTGAAATGTTCTTTGCTCTCTGTTCACATATAACTCCTGCATATTTCATATGTAAAAATGCATGGAGATGTTTGATGTCTGTTTAAGAGACTAGATCATCAGCTGTTGTGTCACTGCTCTATGATTAGTATCCTAATTAAGAAGGGAGGCATAGTCCTAGTTGAATTAGTGAGATTTCTGCTGCCACATTCAGCTAGTGCAAGTTCAGTGTCTAGATCCTAACTAGACCTCTGCAAGGCCAGAGAAGAGAGATGAGCAGAGATAAAATGGTTCCCCCCCATCCTAGCTATATCAATGACTGTGTTTTTCTTCCTGCAGAATGGGAACAGCTTAGAGTAGGAGGTGAGTGTGGGAGGTGTGCCAAATCCTGGGGGCACTGTGAGGAGGAAATTAGGGAAAGCCTCAGGGTCTGACTCATGGCAAGCCACCAGTGGCTTCAAGTTTGGAGTGGAGCGAAAAACATAGCTGCTGATGGCAGCGAAGAGAAATCATGGCCAAAGACACTGATAGGATGGCTTTGAGGGTCAGACTTGGAGGTGACAGACTGATCTAATTTCTGGGATTTGACAAAAACAACACCTGGATTAAAAAAAAAGAAAGGAAAAGAAAAAGAAAAAGAAAGACAAAAACTAACAACAAAGTAAAGAAAAAGAAAGAAACTTATGTGAGGGAAAAGAGCTCAAAGTATCTGAAGGGCTTTTGCCAGACGTCCTCAGCAGTGCAGTTCTCACTGTTCTGGATCACTTCTTTACTGTTTATCTTGAGTAAAGCCCTTTGTAATTAAGTTAATGCTGATTTAATCATGACAATCATAGCTGGTAGATATCCAAGGCAATGATAACAAAAATGAAGCAGTGTACAGATTGCATCTATGACAAGAGATTGAGGAATAAAAGAATACTGCAGGGGCAAGGTCGTGCTGCAGCTTTCCTATTGTAAGTGCTGCTAAAACCAAAACCAAAGCAAGCAGAAAGCTGGAGCTGCTTCTCCTGCAAGTATTTAATTGTGATTTGTGTAATGAACTCGGGCTAGTTTGTTAACACAATCCCACGTAGTGGCGAGGATTTGACAGCCACATTATTAAGTCACAGCTTGGCCTGAAGGTGGTGGGAGACACACTTATTGTGTTTTGGGTCATTTGTGTTCATTAGCAAGCACAAAGTCATCAAGGCCATGTTTGCCCTCTGCTGAGTGAAGCTGTAGCTCTCTCACCTGGGCTCAGCAGCACTCAGATATGCGGCAAGGTTGTCCCATCTGACACCTCATCTCCTAGAGAGAATGAGTTGGGATCATGAGGCATTAGGCACAGCTCCACCATTTCCTCACGTTTTTAATTACCTGCCGAGCTGTCTGCCCAACGGTAGCAGTGGATTGGGTCTTGGGGGGGCAAGTGGTGGAGCCACTACCTGCAGTGCCATCACAATACTTCATCAGGCTTAGGTCTCCATGCTTAGACTAGAGCTTGCTTAGATAAGGTGGCCAGTGCTAGCAGAGGAAAACCCTTTAGCATGATTCATGTGTTACCTGAAACAAAGCCACGGCACCGTTTCAGATTAGAAAATGTAATTACCCTGATCAGTTGTTTGCAGAGAAATTGTTTGAAGCTTTCCAAAGACATTGTTTGCAGTCCAGGCAGTATCACTGCCATTGTGTGCTTTGTGTACTGGCCTGGCAGATAGTGATGGCAGCTCCCAGAAAATGACCCTTCCTCAGAGCATCAAAGATTTTGAGGCGTTTGTAACCCTGCTGTAGAATCTCATGTGAGATGTGAAATGTAACAGCCTTTAAGTCCATCTCTATTGAGTTCATTATGTTTTAATTTGGAAATTGGGTGCTCAGCTTTCCCAGGATTTATAGCCTTATCCTGCACACACTGAAGTCAATGGGAGTTTTGTCCTTGGCTTCAGTTGGAAGAGCATTAGGTTTTTGTGATGTAATGTTTGATCTCCAAGCAATGAATTCAAGAAATAACTAGAGCTGAGTAATTATCAAGATCACTTAGAGCTAATCAGATAAAAATCCCTACAATTTCGAGAGAAGCAGAGTGCCAGAAATTCAGGGCCACTGAATGTCATGGGAAGACATAGTGGAGAACATTTCTGTGTTGACAAAGTTTAAATCACAGTCAGAGCCATTATAAGCTAGCCCAAGCTGGAAAAACCTTGGCTGGCTCGCAGAGCTGAGCAGCTCAGGACTGCCACTTCATTTTAAATTGCAGTTCAGAGCTGGTGCTGAGCTCAAATCTTACATGGCCCTGGGGTCAATTTAAGAGTCAGATCTCCCACCAGTTATAACCTGGAACTAGGATCTGGTCAGAAACATTTAATTACTGGGGATTGCTGTATGTGAACACAGACAAGTTCAGGCTTTTGCCTCTCATACACTCTAGTGTAAGGCTGCTGGGAGTGGAGAAAGGGGGAACTGGCAGTAGCTCCACTGCACTGATTTCCAGGAATGCAAAATTTCCCTGGAAGGGAGGAGCTTTGTGAATTAATTCTCTTAACATGGTGACAAGAGCATTAGAAAAAGCAGGTGAAGGAATCATCCTTTACCTGGACTGTGCTTCAACATGACTGATTTCACAGCTGATGTGACCACTTTCCACATCAGCTTCCAGTGCTTTACAGATGTACCTGGTGAGCTTCATTGTATCCTTACGTAGACAGATCCTGGACCCCCTTGTTCTCTAAAGGTGCTTGACAATAGCAAGTCCTTCATTCCCTAGTTATAGAGATAATTCAGCTGTTACACAGGAACTTCAAGCATGGGTCAAAGGTACAGATTTTGGTGAAAGGGATGTCTTCATCCTGGGGGATACTCTGAACGCAGCATACCCTGCTCACAAAGCCAGCCGAGCTCAGTTAGCTCCGTCTGCCAGCCAGCTGGTTTGCTGTCCAGGGACAAAACTGGATTTAACATTTCCTCTTACCCCATGTTGGTGTGATGCTGGCACAAAGCTGGAGCAGAAATTCAAATCTGCAAAATCTGGGATAGAAACATGAAAAGAAACTCTCCTGGAGACGAGCTCAGGGAGCTCTCTGGTTTGCTGCTCGGCGTTTGTTCACTGTCACTTTCCAGTGGCAGGGGAGGGACATCTATAGGAAAATGTCACCTTTCTTTGCCATAAAAAGGAGCGGTGAATTTCATTTTCTCTAACACCCCCCCCCCCATTCCCTGCACCCGTGCAGAGGTTTAGAAAGCTGCCAGAGCCTGAAAGCATCACCCTGACGTCTCTAAGCAAAGGTTTCAAAAATCTCCTCCCCCTTCACTCTACCTTCCTCCTCCTCCAACCTGCCCCCCAAGGCGTCCCTTGCTGGAGGGTATGCTAGAAGGAAAATGCAGATCCTTATTTTAATTAACCTTAATGGCTGAAGGAATTGTTGCCACCCAGCAGCACCACCACCACCTGTGTCAGAGATCTGCCCTGTGATCATATCTCATGTCGGAACTGCTGAGAGTTAAGCGTTTGCTGCCATTCGTTACCCTGGTTTTCCAAATCCAGAGCTAGCTCTCACCTTCTCTGCAGCAATGGTGTGGAGATCTCTCAGCTGGCCCTTCTGCACCACGATGCTGCTCTGATGTGGATTCCTTCATCGGTCTTCCACTTATTTTTTTGCAGTCAGATTCCAGGGTTTCCATATCAGTTGCCAGTAAGGAAGCAGTCAGCGCTGGTGACAGCAGGGCAGAGTCACTTCCCACATGCAGTACAGTGAGCTGGAATCTCTGCTCCTGCAGAAGGCCATATCCTCCCTCCAGCTGCACCCACAGAGCATGGAGATGTAGATGCATATTAATCCATGGTCTTGCACAGTGCTATTTCACCTGGTCTCCACCTGAAGTAGCCATCCAGGCAAGAATCACTCCTGAAATCCAGATTTCTTTTTTCCACCTGTGCAGCAGTTTTCCAATATCCAAAAAAAAAAAAATTAAAGGAGATTTCTTTGGAATGGCACAGAATAAAATCCTTGAAGAACTAAAGCCAGTGATTTGAGATATTGCTCCCATTCCCAGAGTAGCACAGACACAGACTCACATACAGGTATGGGTGTAGCAAGAACATCTAAGTGTTTGCAGCTCTGGAAGACACTGAAAATGTGAAGGGGTCTGAAAAACTGGTATTTAATGCACTGATCTTTGGAGCCTTCACAATGAGGCATTGTTAGATATAGGATCTGCCAAACAATGAGTCCTTGATAGGACATAATACCTATTCAGAAGCTCAGCTTTGCACACTTGCTCTTAAAACATCCTTAGCTCAACTTAAATTTACCTTTGTGGCACACAATGCACATGTGACAGACAGTTGCATTCATTCATCTATTTTATTTAGGTCTCTGACAGGCTTACCTACTGTCTGCTGTAAAGCTGAGATTGGTAGGGGTTCTTCAACCAGCACTGCTGGGAGCTGCTGGCTTTTGAAATGGTCACTGTCAGATGCTTCAGATGGCACTGCAATAATGTTGAGGTAGAGCTGAAACCTGGAGCTCTGTGAGCATAAGCTGGTTTCACCTGGTTGCCATTTGTGCATACCTTATATGCCCTGCTTGGACAGTTTCTGCTTTTGCACAAGAAATGCAATTTACAGCACACGCTGTACTCCTTCTACCAGCCATTACAGATCCAAAGGTACTCTTTGTTGTTAGCAATCAGGTGAGCACCTCCTATTACAGCAGGCTGGCAGCCAAGCTGGGAGGTCTGGAAAAGGTATGAGAACCCAGGACTCAGTATCCTGACTGCATGTATTGAACCCTGCCAGCCAAGTAGAGGCTCTGCACAGTGAGCAGCAGCCTTTGGCATTCCTCTAGCACGATGGCAAATGGCAGTGACAAAAAATGACAAGGGGTTTCACCAGGATCACTTTGCTCTGCTTTGGTTCTTAACCTGGACCTGCCTTGTAAACAAAATTGCTTTTATAAGCTGGCCTGCTCTTTCAGATTTTGCCTCCTACAAGTACCTGAACAAAAGTGATCACTTAGCATCATAGAGTCAGCCAGGTTGGAAGTGACCTCCAAGCTCATCCAGTCCAACCTAGCACCCAGCCCTGGCCAATCAACCAGACTATGGCACTAAGTGCCTCATCCAGGCTGTTTTTGAACACCCCCAGGGACGGTGACTCCACCACCTCCCTGGACAGCCCATTCCAATAACCTCATACACTGGGAAATGGAAACTTCAGGGCTCCAAATCCTATAGAGATGTTTGTGCATTTCTTCCTCTGATTTCAGAAGATTTGTTACCTGTTTCCAAAATCTGAAGCAGAATTTGAAAGTAGTGGTGGTTTTAAAAGCACAGAATTGCCTGCTTGGAAAAGACCTTGAGATCCTTGAGTCCAACCATAACCTAAAATCTCCCTGTATACAGCTGTTAGAGCCTGCCCTTAGCTCCTCATCCCAGCAGCTTTTAAACACCTCCAGGAATGGTAACTCCACCACCTTGCTGGGCAGCCTGTTACAGTGCCTGATTATATTCTTAAGTTATAGATTTTTGAGGCAGTTTCTGGATACTCTCAAGTGGAAAAAATATTTCCTAGCTAGAGGAAGTGGTGAGCAAATCCATAGTGTGGCCAGACAGTCCCTTGTAGTAGTTAAGGCTTTAATTAGAAGTAAACACTACTTGGCTCATCTGCTGCAAATTCTTCCAAGAAGCTAAGAGGTTCAGAATTCAGATTTCTGTCTGCCACTGTGAAGTGCAATGTTAATGGGGGAAGAAAAGGCCTGGTGAAAGAACAAGTTCATGCTTGTCCTTTGTACAAGCCTGTTCTTGTCAGCCTGAGAAGAGCATTTGCACATCACTTGAGTGAGGCAGAAATGCCAGGCTAGCCTTTAAAGGAGAGGAGCTGATGCAGGAGGAGAATGAATTCCCAAGGTGACTGGCCAAGTGACCATAAAGATGATCTAAAAGCACTTCAGTGACCATGATTCTGATCAAATGCAAGTGTGAGGAGGAAGCAATGCATCTGCTTGTGTGCTCCATTTAACAGTTAACAGCATATATGGACATTAGCATGAGAAGCAGTGGAATCTGTTGGAAGTAATTTTGTTACCTTTAAGCCATAAGAACATGAAAATGAGGATCTTAGCTCAAAATCTGAGCAAATTTCACTCAGGGCTCTTGGGAGCCTGTTCATTGCTCACAATCACTGCTAATGCAGCTTCTGTGGTTGAGAGAAAAACTGGCCCAAGTTTTACAGCTGTTTCTAGTAGTTTGATAGCTGCCACTTATCTCTCCCCTCCTACAATGCTTTAAAATGACATTGGAGATTCACAGTTTTGATAGTGGAAAATATAGGCCAGCCTTTTAACTGGCCATTCCTTTCTGCTACCTGGTGCTCTGGTTATCTGTGATGGAAGAGGGTGAAAACTGTGTGCATGTAAATAAGGTGCTTGGGGAGGTGGCAGACCACGGGCTGTGGATTGGCACGAGCAGCCACCAAGGTGGGAAGCCAGCACAGGACACAGTGGCACATAGGCTTTGCCTGGAAGGCTCAAAGTCCCATTGAAAAGGGCTTGTTTCTCTTTGGTCCCTGGCCCCCTCTTTGTCTGTGAGGTAATTCTTGAAAGTTAGGACTCTTTTCCTGTGAAACAGTCATGTGTCTTAAATGTCATTCTGATTGGTTTGTAGGAAGAACATCATTTCATCCAGCTAAATCATAGAATCAAGCAGGTTGGAAGAGACCTCCAAGCTCATTCAGTCCAACCTAGCACCCAGCCCTGGCCAATCAACCAGGCCATGGCACTAAGTCCTCATCCAGTCTTTTCTTGAACACCGCCAGGAACAGCACTCCGCCACCTCCCTGGGCAGCCCATTCCAATGGCAGTGAGGATGAGACTGAATGTTAATGTCTGTTTATTTTTAGAGAAGAAGCTAAGTGCATCATAATTTGCCTCTTGATTGCTTTGTTTACACAGTGTTTTCAGGCCTGGGTTCCTAAAGGCTAAGGGAGAGAGTCACCGAGGCCCTGAGCATGAATCTCAGCCACCCTCTGTGCTGGATTTTACCAGCTCTGTGGCACCTCCTAACAGGGCTGCTTCTGTTATCAACCACAACCATTTTTGCCTTCCAGTCTCCTGGTGCATACAGGAAAAGAGGAGCCCAGATCTCACCATGCCCAGATTTTACAATACTTTCACCCAGCACTGCATATTAAAGGCAACTGGGGGGAAAAAAACCTGTTTGAATTACCAGAACACAAGGTCACATAAACAACAGTTGTCAGATACCTGTGTTGTAAAAGAATCACTGGGTAGGACTAAGGAAGATATTTGAGATGCTTTAGAACTCACTGGTTTTCAGCTGTCATATTTGAAATGCAAGCATAAGTGGTTTCATTTCTTCACTGAAATCACAGATGCAGCTCTTGGGTTGGAAAATCTGGCATTAGGTCTGTTAGCTGTTAGGGCTATTTGAACAATATTCTCATGCACTGAAGTAAATAAAATTGGCTGATTCGTGGCTACAGCATCCCCTACAATTCCATCTGAGTGCTCCAGAGTCTTCTGTTAGTTCTTTCTTTGTTAGGAAATCAGGTTGGTTCTTCTCTATGATTTCAGATAGCTGCTGTAGTGTAAGGAAACCTGCACAAGATCACACGAGGTCTGCAGTGGTTCAGAAGCCCATTGCTGCTGTCTCCAGCCTTTTCTGGGCTCTGTACATGCTGCCTTCTGCTCCAGCTGGTTCTAGCCCCACTTTTATAGCCCATTAAGCCCAGCCCTGTCAGTGCTGGTTATTTCAACATCAGTCTGCATCTTATCCACTTCAGGCATCTCTCTTGGTGCCTGCCCTCATCATAGACCTCTAAGTATTGTGAAATTCAGTGATAAAGTGATCTTTTCATTTCATGTTGTGACCAGCTGGAACATAAGCCCAACACTAACTGCAGAGTGAGGTAGAGCACAGCAAACTCATACTTGTGCCAGAGCTCAACAGAAGACATTCACCCTTTTTTAGCTTAATCTTCATCCTATGCTGTAGTTTTGCATATCCAGTAATAAACTCACCTTTGTCCTAGACACAAATTCTAACCCCACAGGGAAATTGTGGCCTGTAGACCACACCTTGAGTACTGTGTTCAGTTCTGGGCCCCCCAGTTTAGGAGGGACATCAAAATGCTTGAGCGTGTCCAGAGGAGGGCGATGAGGCTGGGGAGAGGCCTTGAGCACAGCCCTACAAGGAGAGGCTGAGGGAGCTGGGATTGGTTGGCCTGGAGAAGAGGAGGCTCAGGGGTGACCTTATTGCTGTCTACAGCTACCTGAGGGGTGGTTGTGGCCAGGAGGAGGTTGCTCTCTTCTCTCAGGTGGCCAGCACCAGAACAAGAGGACACAGCCTCAGGCTGCGCCAGGGGAGATTTAGGCTGGAGGTGAGGAGAAAGTTCTTCACTGAGAGAGTCATTGGACACTGGAATGGGCTGCCTGGGGAGGTGGTGGAGTCGCCATCCCTGGAGCTGTTCAAGGCAGGATTGGACGTGGCACTTGGTGCCATGGTCTGGCCTTGAGCTCTGTGGTAAAGGGTTGGACTTGATGATCTGTGAGGTCTCTTCCAATCCTAATAATACTGTGATACTGTGGTTATGTGAATAAGCATGATGGCAGGAGTCAGCAGAGCTATCTGCTTTCAGCCATGCTTTTTTGTAGGGCTAGGATGAAGGTTCAGCCTGACAGGCAAGAGTATTTTAAGGCACATTTTAAAGTATCTTGGGTTCAACTGGGGCTGGGTAAAGTTTCTCACAAATACATATGGAAAATGCATGTTTGTGCTAGGTCCTGCTAGGGTCACAGCTCTTCTGGGTAGTGACAGAGGAAGATTTCCTGCCACGGGTAGGAATCTGTGGGCTACCACTATATTATGATTAAAGTGTCTGTAAAAGAAGAATGAAGAATCGAGATTTTTACTGGTTGCTGTATCATTGGTCTCATTGGGAGAACTGGAGTGAACAACAGACTGAAGAAAGCCAGGAGTTAGGTGGGTCTTGGGTTAGGTTTGGGCTTAGGCTTAGGATAACTCCAACAGAAGTAGCTTTATAGTTAAACAGAAAAAGCTCTTAAGAGATAAAGTGAAGCCCAGAAGCATCAACGTATTTAAAGAACAAATGGGTGCTATTTTTATTTCTGCTGTAGGAAGGATTTCTGGGCTGCAGTGAGGCTATCTTAGGGGATTGGGGTAAGGACCCTGGACAGCCAGAGCTAGATGTATTTCTGAATCATTCAAATCATTGCAAGCATGTAGGCTTTTGCTGCTCACGGGAAAAGTCTTCTGATGAGTGCTGGGGCAGGTACAAGTCACTGGGATAAGGTTCAAGGTTAGTGTGTGCCTAAACACAGCTTTCTTCTGCCTCCATTTGCCTGTGGACAGCAGCACATGAGCTTCCTGTTTGTCACTCTTCTAAAAAATGAGTCCAAACGGGAACAGCTCTGCTCTGAAGGGTCTCCAGCCTCTGCCATAAGCGGAGTCTCTCTCTGAACTGTGTGATGCTGCTCCCCTTCACCTTGGATTTGGACATGTTAGACCTCAAGCAGGGGAAAAACATCTGCAAGTCCTTGCCCCGTGTAAATGCCCAGGTTTGATTTTTCAGGAGTAAGTGTCTCAGCAGAGCTGGAGCTGTTTTCCTGGTGCCTGTGCAAGCTGTGCTCACTTTGTTAGAAAACAGCTTGATTGCCCGGGGTGAAGAGTTAAAGTTTATTTTTATGCCGCTCTGTTTTTAGCTGCAGATCGGCAAAAGCGACTAGTGGTGGAAGCCCCTTTGTGTGAAACATCCCTTATCCTATCTGTCCCTCGAGCATTTGGTGTGCCAAATGATCATTCCTAATAGGCTGCTTGACTCTCTGGGCAGAGGAAACATCTTGATAAGTTTGCTAAATATGTTGTGTCAGAGAAAGTGCGCGGCGGATCTCTTACTGCCCGCGTAAGGACGCAGCGAGTTCAGCTCGGAAGTGCCCAATTCCCCAAGCTCACCTGTTGGGCACTCTGTTGTTCACAGCATCTGATTGCCCAACTGTGTCCTGGCCTGGCTGCCATTTTTTTCAGAGACACTTACGCAGTGGCGTTGTGCAATGACGTCAATTCTCTTCCTGTCTGACCTAGAAGACTACGGTGACTCAATGTTGGCCAGGCAGCCTCAAAGATTAAATCGAGGACACTAGCTTAATGACTTTAACAGGTCCTTTAAAGGATTTCCCAAGAATAAGAATCATGACAAATTGCAGCTTAGGGGATTTTAGCAATTCCTGAAACTGCAGCTAATGATGCAACCCAAGATGTGCTCTGCGTTCCTGTTGATGCACCGTGGAGTTCTTAAAAGAAAAGCAGCATGGCAAAGACTTCTGTGCTACAAATCTCTTTGGAGCCTAACTCTGATGCACAAGTTTGTGAGACCACAGAATCACAGAATTAACCAGGTTGGAAAAGACCTCTAACATCATTGAGTCCAATCTGTTGTGAGCCCTGTTAGCCCATCTGGAATTCCTTAGCCAAGTCCAGAGAAGGGCAACAAAGCTGGTGAGGGGCCTGGAGTACAAATCCTATGAGGAGAGGTTGAGGGAGCTGGGCCTGTTTAGCCCGGAGAAGAGGAGGCTCAGGGGTGATCTTATTACTGTCTACAACTACCTGAAGGGACATTGTAGCCAGGTGGGGGGTGGCCTCTTCTCCCAGGCAACCAGCAATAGAACAAGGGGACACAGTCTCAAGTTGTGCCAGGGTAGGTCTAGGCTGGATATTAGGAAGAAGTTCTTCACAGAGAGAGTGATTGGCATTGGAATGGGCTGCCCAGGGAGGTGGTGGAGGCACCGTCCCTGGAGGTGTTGAAGAAAAGACTGGATGAGGCACTTAGTGCCATGGTCTAGTTCACTGGATAGGGCTGGGTGGTAGGTTGGACTGGATGATCTTGGAGGTCTCTTCCAACCTGGTTGATTCTATGATTCTATGATTCTAAGTGAAAGTTGCAGGATTTGGCTACAGTGGAGTATTTACAACCTATATTCAGAAGTTTGTTGTATCTAATCAAAGTAGCTTGTGAAATATGAAAGAAACAGTGCTGGTGAATGTTCAAATCTTTGAGTCCAACCTGTTGTGAGCCCTATTAGCTCAGATGGAATTTCTTAGCCAAGTGAGAGTTGCAGGATTTGGCTACAGTGGAGTATTTACAAGCTATATTCAGAAGTTTGTTGTATCTAATCAAAGTAGCTTATGAAATATGAAAGAAACAGTGCTGGTGAATGTTCAGATCTTTGAGTCCAACCTGTTGTGAGCCCTGCTAGCCCAGCTGGAATTTCTTAGGCAAGTGAGAGTTGCAGGATTTGGCTACAGTGGAGTATTTACAAGCTATATTCAAAAGTTTGTTGTATCTAATCAAAGTAGCTTGTGAAATAAGAAAGAAATAATTAGTGCTGGTGAATGTTCAAATCTGTCAACTAAAACCAGCTGCAGATTTTATTTTCATCTGTGCAACTCTGCCACACAGTTTGGAGAAGCTGCATTTGCAGTTGTCACTAAATGAGCTGCCCAGGAAGGTGATGGAGTCACCCAGCCTGTATGTGTTTAAGAGTCCTTTGGATGTGGTGCTTAGGGCTATGGTTTAAGGTGAATCTTGTAGAGTAGGGTTCTAGGTTGGGCTTGGTGATCCTGAGGGGCTTTGCCAACCTGAATGTATCTGTGATTCTGTAAAGTGAGTGACTCCTCTTACTAGGCACAAGACAGATTCTGATTTCTGGGGGTCCTGCAGAAATGTAAAGTATCGTAGAATCATAGAATTAACCAGGATGGAAGAGACCTCCAGGATCATCCAGTTCAACCTAGCACCCAGCCCTGGCCAATCAACCAGAACATGGCACTAAGTGCCTCATCCAGACTTTGCTTGAACACCTCCAGGGACGGCAACTCCACCACCTCCCTGGGCAGCCCATTCCAATGCCAATCACTCTGTGAAGAACTTCCTCCTAACATCCAGCCTAGACCTCTCCTGGCACAACTTGAGACTGTGTCCCCTTCTTCTGTTGCTGATTGCCTGGTGGAGGAGACCAACCCCACCTGGCTACAGCCTCCCTTCAGGTAGTTGTAGACAGCAATGAGCTCTTCCCTGAGCCTCCTCTGCTGCAGGCTGCACACCCCCAGCTCCCTCAGCCTCTCCTCACAGGACTTGTAACACCACTGACTTTCACCCTATTGCTCAAGCAATGCTTTAGTAGGTTTTCAAAATGTATTTGCCTTTGCTTTTGCTAGAGCTGAGCAGAGACACTGTGAGACTTTTAGATTTTCCTTGCTGAGAGATTCTACACTGGTGTTATCAAGAAACAGCTTCAAATCTTTGCCTCTGTTACAGCAGTGTATCTTCAGAATAACTTTAGTACAGTTAAGGAATTTGGTCTACATTTGTACTGGTGGAAGCAAGGGAGATTTTTAGCAACCTAGTTGTCATTAAGGTTGGGAAGTAGAATCCATCACAAACCTGACATCAGGGGAACACTGAAACAGGTTGCCTGGGGAAGTGTTTGGGACCCCATCCCTGAAGATGTTCAAAGTGAGGCTTGACAGGGCTCTGGGCAACCTGGTGTGGTTCAGAATGGCCCTGCTTACTATACAGGGGCTTGGACTGGATGACCTTCAGAGGTCCTTTCCAACCCAGACCAGTCTATGTTTCTATGATGATCTGCATGGGTTCTTACCACTTACACCTTGCTCCAGCTTGCAGCATCATATTCACAGGAGGAAGAGAATCTCCTCTTGGAGAGCTGGAGAGAAAGGAGGCTGAGTAAGCCTGAGGAAATTTTGGGGACTTCTGTGCATTGCTTAAGACTTCCATCACTTCAGAAAAGCCTTCTCCCTCCATCCTGTAGCTCTCCTAACCACAGCTGAATATTCCTCCTTGTAGAGTGTTGGGGGGAAAACTTAAGGTAATCCCTCTAAAACTGCTTCACTAAAGCAAAATACGATTGAGAATAATTAATGGTGGTTAAAAGGTAATATTGCTTGTAAGAATATTGCAAGTAGCAAGTCCTCATACCCAGGGAACTCAGGGTAAGATACCTTGAAAAGAGATCCCACATGCTTGAGGTGAGGCACCAAGATTCAGATCCACAAGGGACAAAAAAATATCTTTGGAAGTTTGGGGGGTTTTGGGTTTTTTTTAATTTTTTTTTTTTTAATATTTCTATGCTTAGTTTTAACTAAAAATTTGGAGATGTTTGGTTTTTTATTTAATGCTAGGCATTATCTGTGCATGACCTTAATGTAGCAACAAACCAGGACACTGGGTGGGAATGCTTGGCCATCAGCTCATGACGTGTCCCTTAAAAAGGCAAAGGAAAACAGGGTAGTTTGGTATCATCATTTCACTGTTTCTTTGCCCCCCCTCCCTTTTGCTACACTTGCTAATTTGAAAGGATTCCATATTGAATTTATGATAACCAGTCAGATACTGAAATGATTTGCAATGATTGTAAAACCTAGATGTGCATATCTTAGCTTGGTATCAACCTACCTCTCAAAACTATCAGAACAGGAGATACCTTTCACAATGTGTAAGCTTAAAAAACAGCCCCCCTTTACCCCACCCCAGACCTGTAAAGAGGTCCTCACCTCCCTGGGCTGAGATCCTCTGGCCTCACTAAGTCTTTTAAGAACATCCTCAAAAAACTTTGGAGTACTGTGACATACCCAGCCTATTTACCTTTGATAAGAGCAACAAGACATGCAAAGAGAACTGTTTGCTCTAGGGGAGAGGCAGAGCTGGATGATCTGAAGGGGGTTATAGCCAGCTGTGTGTACGGCACATCCCGAATTCCACAGTAGCCTCATTTAGTAAGGCTGCAGATTGCTCCTTTCCCAGTGTCTCAGCAGCTTACTCCTGCTGCCCACTGCAGGAGTTGGACTAGATGACCTTTGGGCATCCTTTCCAACCCAGACCATTCTCTGATTCTACAAATCTATGAGTCTGTGATTTTCTGATTCTGCAAACCTATGATTCTGTGAGTCTGTGATTCTCTGATTCTTCAGATCTATGATTCTGTGAGTGTGTGATTCTCTGATTCTGCAAATCTCTGATTCTGTGATTCTCTGATTCTTCAAATCTATGATTCTGTAAGTCTCTGATTCTCTGATTCTGCAAATCTATGATTCTTTCATCCACAGTAGCCACATCCAGTACCCTCAGTAATACTTTTAGGAAATAGAGTACTAAACAAATGTGATGATCCATTAATCCCATTATATCCATGCACAGATTCATAGATTCATAGAATGGTGTGGGCTGGAAGGGACCTTAAAGATCAGCAAGCTCCAAGCTTCCTGCCACAAGCAGGCACAGCTTCCACTGGACCACATTGCTCAGGGCCCTGCCCAACCTGGCCTTCAACACCTCCAGGGAGGGCACATTCACAATCACAATCACAATTATTGGAATGGGCTGCCCAGGGAGGTGGTGGAGTCGCCATCCCTGGAGGTGTTCAAGAAAAGACTACATGAGGCACTTAGTGCCATGGTCTGGTTGACTGGCTAGGGCTGGGTGCTAGGTTGGACTGGATGAGCTTGGAGGTCTCTTCCAACCTGGTCAGTTCTATGATTTTATGATCTTTCTGGGCAACCTGTGCCAGTGCCTCACCACCCTTGGAATTTTTATTGTCTTATTAGTTAAATGACTTTTTTTGAAAGAAATCAGTATGTGGTGGTATAAAATCAGTGCTAAGCTTCAGTTCAACCACTTCAAAAACACTGTCTTGAGACTCAAAGGAGTTGCCTTGGACTTGTGTGGGAACAGACGTAGAGGAAAAGAGCACTTTTGAATAGTTTAGTGACTTGGGAGCACACTAAAGTATCAACTGTAGCTTTAAGGAAATAGCCATGTCCTGAAAGGCAGTCATTATTTGTGAGGGAGTAACATAAAGAGGCACAAGGCTGAGCACTAAGTCCTGAAGGTAGCATGCATATGTCCTCTCAGGGGGAAGCAGCTTCTGCCTGAAAAGATTTTTGCCTTTCTCTCTGACTTGGCATACAGATGTGAGGCATTAACAAAGAGTAATCAGAAGGGGCTTGAATGAGGAATAAACTGATACATAGCTTGTAGTGAAATATTCCTATCTTCACAGCTATTGTGCTCTTTATCTAATTTCCCCAGCTATCTGATCAGAGCTGTTTATTTCACTGTTGAATTATTGCTGAAGTCTGAGAGGGTGCTGCTTCAAACAATGGAGCTGGTCAGCAGTGTTAGCAATTCATTTCCATAGTATCTAGCCCTGCATGGGTCTGCAAAGTCTGGATCTGCCCTTGCAGCTCTCTCTCATCCAGATAGTTTGCAGATATGGCCAGAACAGCTTAATGACAGCATGGCACGTAGTAGTGTGGGCTTCTTTGTGATGGGCACTTGATAGCTCTTTGCTATATTAGCTATATTTGCTAATGTTGATTGGTGACTGTTAAATTTGAACTACAAGGCTGCTTGGGTCCCAAGGAATAGATGAGACACTTCCAACATCAAACTGCCTCACGCGGTTTTTCTAGGCACTCTGTTGAAAAGTTGTCTCCTGGTTTAAGCATCAGGACGATGCCAACAGGGAGCTCTTGTCTGAAGCATCCTTTGTTACAAAGCTGGCTTCCCTAACTCCACCTCCAAAGCTTGTATTTACTAGATGTACTGAAGCTGTATTGCCTTGGTGGAAAGGAGAAACAGAGCTCCTGTCTTGACTTTGTACAGATATGACTAAGTAATGTTGCTCTGACCTGGCTTTAATCCTGGACTGTCTGAGGATTAGGAATTTTTTGGAACATAGCTACACTTTCTCTTGTATCTGGTACACTGTTATGCCTAAATCAGGAGAGAGCCTCCTAGCTCACAACAAGGAATATGTCTGTGCTGTAATTACAGGAGTGATAGCAAGACTACTTAAGCTGCAAGAAATAGAATCATGGAATGGCTCAAGTTGGAAGGGACCTTAAAAATCATCTAGTTCCAACCTCCCTGCCATGTGCAAGGACACTTCCTACTAGACCAGGCTGCTCAGAGCTTGGTCTTTGAACACTCTCAGGGATGAGATGTCCACAACTTCCCTGGCAACCCATTCCAGTGTCTCACTACCCTCATAGTAAAGAAGTTCTTCCTAATATCCAGTCTAAATGTACTCTGGTTTCAAAGATAACAGAAAGAAACTGTGCCACGTGGTGAAGCAGTGACACAACCTTTGCTGTGAGCCATCCACCCTTAACCAGCACCCAGCCTGGGCTGAAACTGAGGCTGCCAGGGTGGGACTGCCCTTAGCCTGACAGCTCAATGTGTACTGATGCAACAGTGCACTACCAGCATGAGATCTGAGGCTTCAACCTGCTGCAAAAGTTCCAAGGATATTCCAGGTTGCTCTCAGTGCTGATCAGCCAAACTGCCAGCAGTCTCCCAGTTTTCTCTGAGTTTGGAACCCTCAAAACATGCCTGTCTGTGTACAGCTGCACATGGCAGTGCTATTTTATGCCTCATTTTATCAAAGGCAAGATCATTGAGGCTTTCACGAGGGCTTCAAAAGCAGATGGGCCAAGGCAGTTGCTGAATATGTGGTTGCTGCACACAGTGAAGCAAGTGTCAGCTGCATTCGACCTCTGGAAGCACACTACAAGGAAATTGTTGGCCTTAGGTTGCATTCCTAGGCTGTAGAGCAGGCTCTCAAACTGCTGTCCCCAGTAAAGGGACAAGTGAGACCAGCATAAAGGTTGGCTTTTAGGAGCAGCAAACAAGGTCCTGGAGGGAGGTGAGTTCTGCTGGCAAGCTCTGCCTTTGGTGCCTGGGGAGACCCACTGGGACTTCGTCCATTTGTTGTTTTATCTCTGTTGATCTGACACCAGAGCAGGGCTGGGAGGTGCTGTTTCTCAGCTATTCTTAGGGATTTTGACACCTGCTATAATTGTCTGAGTGGTCATTTGTGGGGGGCTCCAAATGCTGCGCCTTTGTGCATTGTTCTGGCAGGCAGTTTCGGCTTCTTCCCTGCATACATCCAGGTCTAGTGAAATGAGAAGGGAATTTCCATGAATACCAAATGAGGCTGCATGCCAGTGAAGCTGGGACTGGTTTTGATGCTCATTCTTTCTTGAGGAAGCTGTCAGTGATAATTAGTGCTGATCTGTAACCAGCTTCACACCCTACTCTATGCTGTACCTGCACCTTCTCTGGTTTGAGACAAAAATAAGGTTTGAAGTACTATCAGTAAAAGAGTTTAAACTGGGGTTACTTTGCAGTTGGAGAGTTCTCTGTAGGTTTATAACAGCTTGATTTGAAAGTCTGATTCTTCAAAGAAGCCTACATTCCTGAAGTTTTCCATTAAGGAGATTTTGAATGTGCTTGAGCTAAAGCAAAGCAGGCAGCTCATGGCTGCCATTTCAAAGAAACACAGAATCACAGCAACAGGCAGGTTGGCAAAGCCCCTCAGGATCACCAAGTCCAATCTAGAATCCTACTCCACAAGATTCACCTTAAACCATAGCCCTAAGCACCACATCCAAAGGACCCTTAAACACGTCCAGGCTGGGTGACTTCACCACCTCCCTGGGCAGCTCATTCCAGTCCCTGACCACTCTCTCCATGAAAAACCTTTTCCTAATATCCATTTATGTGGATGCAGAGTTATTTCCATACATTGAGAGCCCAGGGAGATGGCCATGCTACCTATAGAATGACACCTTTGGGAATTACCAGGTAATATCACTTGTTTTTCATCCTGAACATTATACAGTGCAAATAGGAAATAAAGTATTATTGTTGGCAGCAAGAGACGACAAACCTTGGGTTTCTGCTTGTACACAAATTGTTTCCACATTTCATTAGCTTCTGGAGATATTCTGCTTCTTTCCTCTCCTTGGGGACAAAAAGAGGAACTGGAACAGAGAGTGTAACCCCTTCCCTGCCATCCTCTCCCTAACTGTAGGAATCCTTTCAGAAGTGTTAGGAACAACCAGGACTGACCTGCTTGTTGCTTTTCTTTATATTCGTGCAGGATTTAGGAAAACATCAGGCAGGATGGAGATAATTGCATGTGAATAATTGCAAAGAATAGAAAGGGATAGATGGGTAATTACAGAGCTTCTCTTAGGGACAATATCACTTGTCATTAAACTTGATTGACTGACTTGCTTTAGGATAAACACCCAAATGTGCCTTCCTAAACACTTTAAGTTACTTCCTAAGAAACATACATTTTCTTTAGGCATAATCAACCCTTCCTGAAAGGAATAAAGTGCTGGTAGGAGTAAAATCCCTGACTGCCTAAGTCAATCACATAAATTTTCAACCTCTCTGTTCAAGAAAGAGGAAAAAGTGAACAGATTTATTATTCTGATTTCATAGGGCTGTGTTAATTTCCTGTCTCAGTAGTATTATCTGGTTTGTAATGATTCCAGGGCAACCTGATCTAGTTGAGGATGCCTCTGCTGACTGCAGGGAGGGTGGTCTAGATGACCTTTGGAGGTCCCTTCCGACCCAGACCATTCTATGATTCCTAAGTTGGGCCAAACCTGGGCTCTTGGATCTGAGCAGTCACAAACATTTGAGGAATCTGAACCCAGAAGTAGATCTTCTGGACTGAAACAAAACCTGAGCATTTCCCTGAACTTTAAAGAAATGTACTTCAAGACCAAATGTGAACTCAAACACTGCAGTTCCAGCAGCAGTGGGTACAACATAGCACCAAAGGAATATCAAACTTCCCAGGTGCTCATGCTTGTCTTCCAGTCAATCTTCTGTTCTCTGCCTCTGAAAATGGCAACAACCCTGCAGTAGGCAATGGGAAGTACCTGCTCCCACAGGATGCTTTGCTTGCATTGCTAACAAGGGTGGCTTGGCCTGTGCTTTAAAGCTGGGCTCCTCACTCCATCACTGCAGGGGTTTTGGAGCAGATCACAGGATCACAGAACCATTAGGGTTTGGAAGGGACCCAAGGAGATCATCGAGTCCAACCCCACATAATGGGACACTCCACATCTGAAGCCCTGGCAAAGCCCATGTAAAACAGATTGTTTGTGAACCACAGAAGCATAGAATGTTTGGGGTGGGAGGTGACTTTTGAAGGTCACTTAGTCCAAATGTCTTGCAATGAAAAGGGACAAATGCCATTGCTCAGAAAATGATTCTGGTATTAAAGCTCTTACTGTGAGTAGGTCATTTGAATAGTGGTGCCCTAAAGTGTGAAGACTTTAGTGTTTTATTGATGCTAGAATTTTTGAGGTGGACATCCTCGTGCACATAAGTGTCTAGTCCTTGACAATCTGGTAATAGGAAAAGAAGACAGCATCCCAGAACTCTCATTTACAATAATAACCAAACAAAGGGGTTAAAAAAAGACCAAAAAAACCCCAACCAACCACAAGATAAAAATACACTGCAAGGCAAATCTCTTGCCATGATGGAGTTCCCATAGACATTCCCTTGGCAGTACTGACCAGTGAACAGCAGCAGACATCCCCAGTGCCTGGCAACACCACTGCTGGGGTACGTGTGTGTGCCTGCACCACCCCACACCACTCCAGCCTGTGCACGAAGATAATTTTTTCCCCCTTCAGGGTCGCAAAGAGCAACTGTACAAAAGGCTTTTTTTAATAGAATATGTTCTTATCTTGCATAAAACATGGACCCACCCGACACTTGGACTGGGCTGTGGGCCCCACCCTTGCCCTTTTGTTTGGAGCCTGGGATCACACGATGGACTGGGTCAGTGCGTTGCCGTTTGTGTTCTTCGAACCTCATCTATTCTGTCGCACAAGAATACATCATGCTGCTGTGGGCTGACTTCTGCCGTGCTGGGCAGAGGCAGTGGCTAGCAGGGAGCGTGGTCCTGCGAGGTTAAGGAGGATGTGACACATCTGTCGTGATCTGCCGATGTTTCCAGGCTCAGGGTTGGTGACAGCATGGTCCTGGTGACTTAAAAATTAAAGGGCTGGAGCCTGAGCTCACAGTTCTACAAATCAGGAGCAACTGCACTGCAATCAGTGGCTTCTCTGAAGGAAAGAAGTCACATAGCTGAAATCAAATGCCTTTGAGCTTCTGAGCTTTCAGAAAGTCTAAATGTGTTGCATTCAGATGGTTTATGGCATTTCAGCAGGCACCCAGGACCTGCAACCAGGCATCTTTGGCCTTCTTCTGATACCTGCCAGTTTGATCCATTCACTTCACCAGACTGCTGCTCAGTTTGCAGTGGTGCATTGAAATGTCTTTAGTGCCTGAGGCCTGGTGTTGAAGCTCTAACACAGACTCTGGAGGCTGAGTGTTATTGATCATGCTCTGGCATTTGCCATTAAGCACTTTTCCCACAGGACAATGGACTACTAAATCAGCATGGTCAGGCTGGGTGCCAGACGCATGGACACTCACGGCAGGGTCTCCTGGAGCCAGGCCTCAAGGAGGAAGACCCTGGAGGAACCTTGTCTTCAGAGATATAACCCCGTCTGTCACAGAGAACAAATGAGCCAAGGCTGCCTGCCTGAAGGAGAATGGCTGTGCCCTCTGGCACAGACAGCAGAGGAAGGTCGTGGGGTAACTAATGGCCCTGCTGGGACGGAAGGGCTTTTGCCCAGCTCGGAGAGCAAAGTGCAGCACTATGCCTGACGTTTCTGCGTGAGATGCAAAAGTTACAGCTGTTCCTCGGGTGTGTGGAGGAGTCCAGCTGAGGGCCATATTGCACAGGTGCCCTTGTTTTGCTGGCTCAGAATCCCAGGCCAGCCATAGGCTGCAGACCATTAGTAGCTCAAGTCATCTAGCACAGCTGAAGGGAATTAGCTCTAGGTGTATCCCAGAGTGTGAGCATCATGCCCAGTATAAAGAAGTTTGCTGAGGTGAGAGGCTTGTCTTGCTCTTTGTTCCTGAAGGTATGAGTATAACTTTATTTTTATATTAGTTTGGTTGTTAAATCCATTTCAGTCTGTGGGTCTCTCCTCTTTTTCCTTGACCCTTTGGTTTGTGGGGGGTGATATTGATTGATAGAGCAACTGCTGTACTTTACCTCAAGCTACATGTAGGTAATGAGAAAGATGCTTGCAGTAGCACTGGTGCTTGCTTTGGGCTAGCTTTGCTGGTTTGTGAGTCCTCTTCTCTGCTGTGGTTTCTTTCTAAATCATGTTTTACACAACATCATAGATTAGCTTGAAAAGCTTTCTTATGTTCTGATGCTCCTGTTTGGCCACTCAGCCAAGGCACTGACCTGAGGAGGTGCAGGAGGGTGACTTTCAGTAAGGTGAGACACCCAGAAACTAGTGGCCTGACTGTGGATTAGGAAGGCAAATAGTGGGTGATGGGGGGAGACTGAAATCTCAGCCTCTTTACCTCATGGAATAGGACCAGAAAGCCTTGGAACAGTGTGTTTGGATTTACAGTTCTGGAGAGTTCTCCTGGGCGTCTGGCTTGGGTTTGCTGGGAGCTTTTTCAAGTCAAAACAACACAGACCCTTCTATGTTTTGCAAAATCCTCAGCCAGCTCTAGCACTGGCATAAAAAACTGACTTGATATTGTTTTACCAGATACTGGAGCATAGGTAACACCAGATAGCTCTCTGAGATCCTAAAACCTAAGCTTAATTCAGGCAAAATTACAGGAATTGATCAAGTTAGTTTAGGAAACATCATGATAAAGTACATTGAAAGACTTGTTTGCAATGTCTGGTCTTACCATAAAAGGATTTGTAGAGTTACATTAAGTTATTTACTAGAAGGGTATAAACCTGTAAGCTAAGTATTGCTCCATCAGCCCTCTGGTTACCTGCTTCAGAGGGCATCTTGTCTTTGCGACGTTTGTTTCACTTGAGGCCAGGCTTGATTTCAGTCTGGCAGGATAGCCATGGTAACAGTGTGCTTCCAGGTATTCATCTGGGTGGGGTGAAGAGCTGGACACCTTCCAAAATACTGCTCTATGCTTTATTAACACCCTGAAACCTGACCTGTGAGTACTACAAAATGGGGGGAAAAAAGAACTGGAAGGGGGAGGGGAAAGAGAGAAGCTGCAACATTTGAATCTTGTCCGCAATAATCTTCTAAATGAGGTTTTTGTATCTTCTGTGGAGTCAGCCTGCAGATAAGCTCACAGTTTCCTGCATAGAATGTGGCTTGTGGAAGAGGATGTGATGCTTGAAGAGTAAAGACTTTGGGAGGCTTCTGGCATGAGTAGAATAGAAAGTGATGGAACCAGTAACTCTGAGAACATAGAGCCTGCCACGTGTGCTTCTCCTTTTATTTAACCCCTGTTGATGATTTCATATTAGCATAGAGAAGTTTCCTATGTGTGATCATTATATTGGAGATAGAGCCCCTGCATTCCAGCACCTCTGTGTGCAGTGGGACTGTGCAAAAAAAAAAGCACACTGTGGCTGGAACACAGAAACTGGGATCTAATTCACCAAGGTCAAATTCCTGTTTGTTTCCTTATTCACCTTTTCTGTCTTGCAAGTAATGGCAGTGAGAGACAAGAAAAATGCCAGAAGTTTAACCATTCATTTAGGAAAGAATCACTTCTTTGCATAGTTGAAACATCAAAAGCCAAGTTCTCCTTATTTAGTGTCATGTGGGCCAATGGAATTGTTCCTAAACAGTGCTGGAAGAGGAGTGTAGGGGGAAAATAATCAAGCTCACCATAAGTAGTGGCTACTTGCCAGAAGAGGGGCACTAAGGGAGGTTATTCTTCCCTTGTATTCAACACTGCTCAGGCCACCCCTTGAGTGCTGTGTCCAGCTCTGGGCTCCTCAATTCAAGAGATATGTTGCAGTACTGGAAGGTGTCCACAGGAGGGCGACAAAGCTGCTGAGGGGCCTGGAGCAGAGCCCTGTGAGGAGAGGCTGAGGGAGCTGGGGGTGTGCAGCCTGCAGCAGAGGAGGCTCAGGGCAGAGCTCATTGCTGCCTGCAGGGAGGCTGTAGCCAGGTGGGGTTGGTCTCTGCTGCCAGGCAAGTAGCAACAGAAGAAGGGGACACAGTCTCAAGTTGTGCCAGGGGGGGTCTAGTCTGGATGTTAGGAGGAAGTTGTTGTCAGAGAGAGTGATTGGCATTGGAATGGGCTGCCCAGGGAGGTGCTGGAGTCACTGTCCCTGGAGGTGTTGAAGAAAAGCCTGGATGGGGCACTTAGTGCCATGGTCTGGTTGATTGGTCAGGGCTGAGTGCTAGGTTGGACTGGATGAGCTTTGATGTTTGCAGACCTTGTAATGCTTCTCTTTTTGGCCACTACTCTGTTCCTCTGTAGGACCACACACAGATGGTCTGGAGCTAATCATGTACTGAGTGCTGGTTTATTTTTTGCCCGTGACCAATTTGAAGGTCAACTATAGTGGTTGAAAAACAGCTTTGGAGGCAGCCTAAATGTTTGGGCAGGGACAACTGCCCCAGCAGACAAAAAGCAGTTCCAACCACCAGGGACTTGGACTAGGAGAAAGATGAGGGAAAGATGATGGGGAAGCAGAGCTTGGTGAACACCAGTGCTGCCCAGATCATGCCTTCTGGTGGGTAGAGGGTTGAAAGTGAATGAGTTAATGCACTTCAAGAAGTCACCATCCCTTAGCAGGAAGCTATTATCCTTCAGCTGAGGAACAGTAGTTGTGTGTGTTCTCCTCTATTGTGGCTATAAGGACAATGGGTTAGTTTAAATGGCCTTAGAGCATGCTGCTTTGCTAAGTTGCCTCTGTAGAAGGAAGCCCAGGGTTTGCATCAGTTCTGCAAGGGAATATAAGCTGTTCTGAAGTTCCAGCAGGCATTTTTTTGAGAGGAGGTGTCCCACTTCGGCTGATTGCTCTCTTTTGAGTGCTAAGCCCCAAATTCAAGGCTTCTGAGTGCAGTATGCTTTGAACTACCCTCCCAGGCCTAGCTAGGCAGATTTTTTTCCTTTAGTGGGCCTTCTAATCCTTGCCTGGCTATTACAGTTCAAGTGTCTTTATAAAAACATAGCAAAATCATCAACAATCTTCACTTTTGGACAGAAAGAAATTACCCTGAAAGTGGCAAAGCTTCCTAACAAGGAGCATATGAAATCAGGGACTTAGAGCAGAAAGCTTTGCAGCATCACCATTGACCATAGCAGGCAGTGTGCTTGTCATAGGAACACACACTTTATTTTTCCACATGGAGTTTCTGCAGGTTTAAGATGAGGGCTTCTCTTTTTCTCTTTAATTTCCCCATGGCAAACCATATCCCAGCATCTTTGCTTGTCTGAGCTGTATGGTGATTTATTGTTTGGACTGTCTATGGGTTGAATGACATTCTAATATGAACTGTCTTGCTGGATCTATCAACTGTAGGTATGAAGGGATGAGAAACAAGGTCCTTGTAGTGCAAAATGTAAAAGCCAAAAGCATAAGGCCTCCAAATAATTGATGTCCATTCACCTAATGTGTGTACTTCAATTTGTATTGTCCACAGAGAAATCATGAACATCTCCCAGGCTATGGCAGAGGAAGGTTAGAAACCTCTGGCTTCTACTGACAAGTACAGAATATAAGCTTTATGTGAAGCTAAATACAAGACACTGTTCTGGGTAGAAATGACATCATGTCTGCACACTTGTCCTCTGGTGGTGGGGTTTCTAATCGTGATGCTGAGATGAAATAAGACAGGATAGTGTGTAAGCCAACAGATAATATTTGCAAGGCAGGGCTCTACAAATTATCAAGGCCACATCTGTATAAAAGGGAGTGGAATTTTAGAACCTGATCTTCCCATCTTAAAGTGAAGAGCTTGCTAGTTGAGAGACTTGTAGAAGTCATCACTTGGTGGGACACACTTGTGTGGCAGGTGAGAGAAGTTAGTTAGTCTTTAACAGCCTGCAGGAGTCATCATAATCCATGTTAAAAGAAGAGGACTGAAGGATACAGGGTTTGGATTTTTTTAACTTTTGGTTAAGTCAAACACAAGCTGTGCTGCCTGCTGGAGTTACTGCCATGCCTGCTGACTCCTAGTGCTGCCTTTTCCCTGTTCTTGATGTGACATTGAGCTTTGACTGAAAGAAATGTGCTGACCTTTGGAAAGAGCCCTTCTCCCAGCCTGCCTTCAAACTCCCCCTTCCTTGCTGAGGTGCTGGAGGATGAGGGTGGTCATACTTCTCTCCTGTCTGCAGCTGGAGGAGCAGCACGTTTCCAGTATCAGTCCCATACAAGTATTGTTATTTTTCCTGTCCTGTTTGTTGGGGTACAGCTTCTCATTTATTTTTCTTGCAGAAAGGCAGGAAAGCCAATCTGGAAAAAAAACCTGCTGGCATGTCATCAGTAATGACTTGGCCGTTGTGCCAGGCATTGGCTTGCTGACAGCTTCAAGGTGGAGAGTGGGTGAGACCCAGCTGCAGCTGAGAAGAAAGGAGGAAAGAGATCTTAATCTGACTTGGGCTTCACTTGCCCTCCCTTCTTTTCCCCTCCATCCTTCTCCTCCTTGGGGAGCCACAACTATTACTTCACATAATTACCTCTCCCCATTCTTCACAGGACTGCCAAGCCCTGGCCTGTGCAGCTTTCTGTCCACTTTCTTCCACTCAGTGTAACTTCTAAGGAAAGAACTAACCCTGAGGAGGGAAATGCCATCTGGGAATAGAGACCAGGGAAAAAAAGATAGCGACATTTAGATAGCATGAGAGCAACAAGGCTTACAGCTCTGCAGATGGCTTTCAACATCTAGTTCTAAACCTGGGCAGATTTTTAATGGAACTTAGAATTTACTTGATATAAAACTATTAATTTGGCTCACTGCCTGTTAGGGATGCACAATGTTTATGCAACAGCTCAGTGTGCCAACCTCGAATAAGGTGTTTTGTGCAGACAGTGGTATCTAACATGGGTCAGATGGGAGGTACAAGAGAGCAGGGAAGGTGATGTATGGAAAGGCAACAAACAGGTCTCTCCTCTGCCTGACAGCACTGGGACAAATGAGTGAACCACGGTTTGCAAAGTGATTGCCAATTGTGTGCTAAGAGGCTCAATGCTGGCACAGGACAGGCCTGCAAAATGACCTTGTCCTACTGGTTTGGTCACCCCTAACATGGGCAGGGTGTGAGGTTTTCATGATTTCTCAATTAATATTTTTTTCCTAATCACTCTCATTAAGGCTTAAGCCAGAATCCTGGTGTCTTAAGCTGTAGTGATGGGTAGCTGCTGTGTTCTTTCCTGTGGCTCTGAGGTAACCTTGTGGTGCTGAGTGCTGTGTACAGAAGGTGAAAAAAGAGGTGCTGAGGGTAGCACCTCAATTTTCTATGCCCCTGCATGGGGTAGAAACTGCTGTTTCTCCAGTCCCACTAATGTGAGTGGCACTAACTCTAACAGTCAGCACTATCTGTGAGTACTGTCAACTCTATCATCCAGCAAACCTACTCCAGAGAGCTGTGCAGTACACAGAGAAGCATTTTCCCTGTAGAAGCCCTTTAATGACTTCAGGCTAAGATCTGGGAGGAATTTGTCTTCATTTTTTTCTCCTCCTTGCCTTGCTTGACACAGCTGTTAAAAGAGATGCTGATGGCTGACTGGCTGTTCCCATCTTCTTCCTCTTCACTCTAATCCTTCACTCAGAATTCTGCATGGCAGAAATCTCCCCTCACTACCCCAGACTGGTGACAACATCCCTACTGGCCATGACAGAGCATGTCCTTGGAGAAGCAAGTAGCAAAAATTTGCCAGGAGCCTGCTTTTTAATACACTGATTACATCTTCATTCAGTTGCATCACATCTTGCTGATTGGGATTCCTGCAAATCAAGAAGCTATGTTCAAACAGTGTCTTCTGAAATCTGTTCTTGCATTGATATTTTGCTGTTCCTCACACACAGACTTGTCTGAAATTCATGGTTTATTGGTGGAAGCTTTCTTGATGTTGCTGTCTTCAGTGCACAAAAAAAAAGTTTCTGGTTTGAGCAAAAATCTAAATTCATGGAAATTCACAAGGAGATATGAGAGCAGCAGTTCATTTCTGGGACAGGCATGAGAGCCTGTTTCTCTGTGGTATTTGCCAAAAACCCTGCTCAGACTGAGAAACCTTCTCCCTGTCTACACCACTATAGAACTGTCTAGCACTTAACCATCAAGGATTTAGATTGGAAGAATCAGCTCAGAGAACAAGAATGTGATAGGAAGACCCTTGCCAGTCTGTGTAAGCTATGCCTAGGCTCCACAAAGAGGGGATCTGGGAACCAGCATGGTTAACCTGTGAATTCAGCCAGTGCAGACATAATCAATAAAGCAAAGAGTTAAGTACTTGGTTATTGATTGGCAGTGCTTTAAGAATCCTACATTAACCAGTGATAAAACATGCTGCACGTTGTGGCTTGAAGATACACCTTTTAAAAGCAGACTGATGAAATGCTTTCTGTGACTGACTAGACCTTGATGTGCTCCTTGCAGTGATGTGCTTCAGCACTGTAGGAGAAAAAATGACCAGGCTGAGTGGATATTAACATGGGAACAACCGTTTAGGCTTACTGAAAGGGAGATGTAAATTTGCAACTGGTGTTTAGCAGCAAGGAGGTCCCAGCAAATCTTTATTGCCTTTCAAGCAAGGGATACAGTTGATAATGTACATGGGTTGCTATCAAACTGCTATCAGCATCATGTCAGTACCTATCTGGCTCAGTATTTATAACCTGTTAACAACAGGGAAGTGATGTGGTGTAATGACCTGAGGACAGGACTAGGAGCCAAGAGGAAGTGGGGAAAGGAAGCTGCACAGAAGAACAACTTCTCTGAACAGGATGTCTGGTCCTGGTGCAGCCCAAAGTTTGTTGCATTTTCCTTTTGGATTTCAGTGCATCTTGGAGGGTCATTCTCCTGATCCATTAGGCATGTGTACAAACTACAGAACTACATGGTTGACCATGGTATTAATTGGTCAAAACTGCACTTTGGCTGGTGAACTCACCTGGTGTAATGCTAAGTGTAGTTACCTCCCTTGGCAGAGCACTTGGGTCAAAAAGTAGTTTCTATTGCAACCTTTCAAAGTCCAGATTTAGAGAGAGAGCTCTCCAAAGTGAATATGGAAACCTGGTGCACCTGAGGTCATCTGGAGTGATTAGCAAACAAACTCATGTTTTCCACTTGTCTAACCCTTTCCTGGAAGGGTTCTAAGGAGGGAAGACTGAGTTGTATACAAATTAGGAAAAACAACTCCTGGTTTCTCTCCAGGCTTTGCTCAAAAAAGGGGAAAGTCAGAGCCGTGTCCTTCATATACAGGGGGAAAGCTTATAGCTAGAGCAAGCTGTAGCTGAAGGCAGGCTACAGGTGAGGCAGAAGAGTGACCATTTATGCAATGTTTGCTTGTACTGGACATGGCTGGTACAAACTGGCAGGCCAAACTGGAAGCAATTGCTGCTCCTCTACCTAAGAGAGGCTTTTATGTCCACAGAGCAGTGATAACCTTCAAAGAAGGCCTCTTGCAGAAGCAGAACAGCTGTTGAAATCTTCAGGGCTCCTCTTGCATCTTCCAAATGTGACTCTCCCTGCTTTCCATCTTCCTTTAATAGTAATGCTCATGGCTTTGCTTTGTATTTCAGAACAGAAAGAATTAAAGCTTGTGAGAAATACTGAGCTGGCTCTGCATGCCTACACCTCATGTGAAGGATGCTACATTTTACTGCTGTTTGCTGATGACAGCACTTACAAATGTGCTATGAGTCATGAGATGTGTGGAAGATGATCCTAGCTACACTCAAGGCACACATTACTCGTGAACAGTGGACTCAACAGAGGAAGCTGGAGAAAATTAAGTCCTTACTGAGGATGGTTATATCCACTCTCAGCAGTCTGTGGGCTTCAAGTTATTGCCAGTGTACAAATAGCAGAAGAAATAGCCTCAGGAGAAAGAGTCAAGCAGTGAGGATGAGTGTGGTATGAAAATGGGGCTAGGTTTGTCCATCTTAACGTTTGGGTTGAGTTTCTGTCCTCAGTATACACAACATGGATGAAGCTATGAGGTAAAAAAGGATCTTTGGGCAGAGTTTGTCAGGTAAGGGTGCAACTGGGGAGACAGACTATGGGAGGTCATTCCTCTCTGAGCATGGAATAAGGTGTGGATGTATTTGAGATTAGAATGAGCAGGGAGTGTCATGTGAAGGCCAATTGATGTCACAATGAAAACATTTGCAGTGATGATGTTAACAGATGTAGGAAAAGATGAATAATTATTTTTCAGTAGTTCTTTAACTTAAATTCCTGGTTTCTTTACAGTGCCAATGATTTCTTACCCTTCTTTGTCCTTGCACAATGTGAGATTCTCACCTAAGAGATGCTGTGTGCTGCACCTCACTTCTATCCTGCACCACCTGTACTGGTTAAGCTCTGGAATGTGTTGCTGGCAACTTGCCATGAATGGGTAGAAGGAGGTGAAGAAACTTTTTTTTCTGGAGGGTTGAAGGTTGGGAGAAGGACTGGGGTTGGTAAATATGAACATGAAGCATTCTTTGCTACCCTTTTTTTGGAGAGTTTGTAAACAAAACAGAGTTCCTAATTAAAGCAGCCACTAAACCGTTTAACTTGCATAACTAGAACTGCCTCAGTAGATTAGGCCAGGTCTTGCTGACCTGGCAGTGTGACAGGGCTTGTACCCTGTGTGGATGAAATGTCCAATAATTCCTCCACAGCATTATGTGCAAATAAGCTTTTCTTTAACAGCAGGCATGCATGTCTTCTCCTTCCACCTTCCCGCTTACTTTATCAGCCAGCAGATCTTGGCTGGACAATGTGAGAAATCATTACTTTCTCTTCATCCTTTTTTGCTCCTACATGTCCAAGAAAGGATCAGATGTTTAAACAAAAAAACAACCCTTGTGCTTTTCTACAAGGGATTCAAACCGTGCCATGTGCTACCTCTAATTTAGAGTTTTAGGAGGAAACCTTCTGGTGTATACACTGTGTGCTTGTTTTCAGAGGCAGGATTCTGGGTGGATCCATGCCTGCATCCTGTATGGCATATTTGAGACATCTTGGTCACTAACAGTCTGAATGAAATATCAGTGACCTTAATCTAGAAAGAATTAGCAAACCATGACATCTGACCATGTTGTGGGCTAGTTAACTCATCTTTACCCTCTGTGGGTTCTGGTCTCTCGTAGTATGAGGAGTTTCTGTGGTCTTTGGTGCCTCTTGATCTCCCTGTGTTAATGGAATCTGTTGTGTTTAAGATCTGCTCTTGAGGATAATGCAGAAGGTGGCTGATGGGTACCAAAACTTTACCAGTATGTCTAAGACTTACAGTTTAAGTTGAGAGGAAGGAAGATTAACTGCCTAAAGAATCTCCCCCTTCAAACCCATAGCTGATATGACTGAGCACAGCTCTTGTCCTAGGTTCTGCAGTTTGCAGGAATTCAAGGTGTTTGTCAGGTATCACCGACTACAAGGAGTTAGAAGGCAACCATTGTGCAGCTTTTGCTCTCAGCTGGCCTGAACTACAGATCAAACAGGTCATGCATTAGACTTCTATCAACATTGTCAGACCACAGCTTAAGAAATGGATTTCTCGGCCCTCCCTCTTCAGGTGGAGGCCCCTCGAATGCTCCTGTTTCCTGCAAACAAGGAAATGAGCTATCATCCCTGCCTTTCAATGCAGCATGTTCACTGTCCTCTTGACAGGTAAATGCTACCAATGTGTTCACCAGGGGTGTGAGGTTATTGTCCCACATTCCTCCTGTAACAGCATGTGATCACAAGTGAATCTGAGTCTTGGGAGCAGTACAACAAAGCCTCTGTTTGCTTGCTGCTGTACTGGCAGAGAATATTTTAGCACCTGATAGCACTGCATAGATTAGGCTTGAGAGGATGCCCCTTCAGAAGTAAACCAATAGTGATCTGCATCTCTTCTATGGAGGGCTTCTTGCACTCTGTACCAGATTCACTTCTAATCAAGAAGGCATTGTATTGGTGCTGCATGTATAACCAGGAAGGAAGGTGGACTGGGGATTAGCTTTGCTTTCATCTCCTACACGTTTTAAAGGACTACCAAGCTTAATTAGGGTGAGGATGTAGTGTAAAGGCTTTGAAGTACTTGTTAGTAAACAGAATGGGTCAGACCCTCACTAGAGAGTGTTGTGCCTTTCATTAGTGGGTCTCCTGAACTATATCTGTTTCTTAAGAAATACTTGGTTGCTACAGTATGGCAAAAAGTAATTGATTTCAAAGACTGATGAATTATCAATGCCACATGCATGCAGAGACAAATGCATCTCTTAAATGTCACCTGGAAAGTGAAATGGATCTAGTGCCTTAATGAAAAATGAGGCTCTTAATTTCTTGAAAACATAAATGGCCATGGGAGCAACTGTTCTAGGCCAGACCAAGACCTGCTTAGCATAGTACCCCGTTTCTGGTAGTGGCCAAGAGCAGATGCCTGCAGGGAACTATAAGAACAGGGCAAGTGTACAATCCTATTTTCCTGAATGCTCTCCCAGCCTTCACATGCCTGAAGCTCTGGGATTTCCTGAGCTAGGCATGGTTTCTATGTAGGTAGTAACCCTTGATGGATTTCCTTCCCTCTTGTGTTCTTAGATTCCTCTTGAACTTGTGTAAGTGGCTTCCACCCAAAGCAGCTTTGCAGTTTCTATACTTAAAAGAGGTTTTTGGTTAAAAAATGTGTCACATGGCTTAATGTAAGTTGTTAAATCTGTCTGTTGCTGTAATGACAACACTGTCACTGCAAGTTAAACTACATTGAAATGTCTTTCCTTATGGTATTTAAAGCTGTCCATATCACCTGTTGAACAGCAGGAAGAACACTTGAACTACCCAGTTTCTAGTCCTCTAATGAAGGTTCCCTGTTGTCTATTCTCCTTAGCCTTGCTTTATATTCAGGAAGGGAGAGATTCTGATGCAGGACTATATTTATTGGAACTGTAATGCAGTGCTTTGGATTGTCCTCTGCAGCAGCCACTCTGCTTCTGCAGAGGCAATTTGTGGACAGTAGGTGAAGGTCTTCAAGCTGTTTGGTGTAAATGCTTCCACACCTGACAAGATACAATGGCTCCACCTAAAATGATCTGGTTTCCAACCAGAAATGAAAAGACAGTTTTAGATAAACAGAATATTTCCTGTAAGATCTAAATAGAAGCATTTCAAAACCAATATTTTGTGCTTAATAAACATAAAATGAAATTTCTGGAGATCTCAAGGGATCAGAAGTGTCTTCAAGTGTTATATTTAGAGCTATTACATAAAATAGTACATGGGAAAGAAAAACAAAACCAAACAACAATGAAATCTGCAACCGTTTTGTAAAGACTCAAGTACTTTCCACTATCTTCTCTACAGCATTCACAGGGTAAGGGGGCAAGGCAAAAAATTCAGAGAGTTGTTTGTCATTCGTTAGAACAACTAAAAAGTTGAAATACCAAGCAATCTTTCAGACACTAAGTCTGAAGTCCTATATGTGCCTGACATCTTTTTTCTAGTTACATCAATTGGTCTGTTTATTAGCCTAGTTTTGTAGGAGCGCTATTGTAGGACTCTGTAGGGAATGATACAGTTTCTGTTTCTCCAGCCCTTTTCTTTCTGCTTGTTTTCTAGTTACCATGATCTGGTTAGTGGAGCTCATTCTTTCCAGCACAGTGAACCAAAACATGTCCCTAATGCCTGGCCTTTATCATGGGCTGGATGTGGTAAAAGGCTTAATACAGTGGTGCAGGGGGAAAAAAATGCATTAAGTTTCAGAGGTTTCTAATAAAACAGTTCTTCTATAGCCAGAGATAGTCTCGGCCTGAGACTAAGGTAGGTGTCTAAACTGCAGGGGTGAATCTCCCTCTGCTCAAAGATCCTTGGAGTAGTAACTATCCTTAATTAACTATGTTTTAAGATGAATCCCACTCTTTAAGAGCAGGCACTTTGACCCCAGAGATATGTAGCAACCTTGGTTTTTTTTTTTTTTTGTTGCTTAGTAAAAATTATGAAGCAAAATGCCAGTTTAGGCCAAGGAGAATTAGGTATCCAAGCCTCAACATTAAGGTTTTATGGGAGGTGCTGAACACTCATCCAGAAAGATGACAGCTTTCTTTAGATTAAATTAATTGTCTGAGTCTAGGAGTATTTGACAACTTCCTACTCCTTTTAGAGCATTTTTGAGCACAGTTTTATGGTCAGTGATCACATTAAGGAGATCAATTAATTCAGTGCTGTTAAAACAGTGTCCTTTGGAGGCAGTCATGTACCAGCTTTCTGTTCTAACAGAAATAATACAAACCATTTGCATGTCTTAGACAAGCTTGCGTGGAATAGATGCCAGTGAATCTTGTTCAAAACAGTGCACTGCTTTTAATTGCTGTTTAAATTCCCTCCTTAATTCATCTCTGATTAATGGAATTAAGCATCTCCACAGCAGGCAACCAGCCTTTATTCTTAATTTATAAAGGCCATGCTTTAGAAATTAAAATCATGAGTTTGGCAATTAGATCATCTTTAACGAGCCAGTGTCTGCTCTTCAGGGGTAGTATCTGCACATCTTTTGAAACAGAGGCAGCATCTCCACAGCTATTTTAAACAGAATTGGAAACTTCAGGCTGAGTGGTTTGTTTTTTTCTTCCAAAGGCATGGATCTGTTATTAAAAATTACTTTCCATTTTCAATTCAACTTGGGGGCAGAGGTTTTGGTGACACTTCTTGCTTAGTGTATTTGGAGAAAGGATGTGCAACTAATGAGTTGAGTTCAGGGATGCTGAAAGTAATCCTTATTATAGGACAGACTTTGCTATCTGGGATGTGCATTATTAAACCCACCTTTCAAGATAGGAACAGCTGGCAATGGTGAGTAAGGAGTTAATTTGATGCCAAATGTCCTGTCACACTTGCTTGCAGACTATTGTGCTTCTCTCAGCTTGGACAATGGAAGATTTTTCTTCAGAGGACTTAAATTTCATTAATAACTCCTGATATATTCTGATAGTCACATTCATTTCTACTCAAAGGAAGCTGTACAGTGACCACTGCTGCTATCACAGTTAACACAGGAAGAAGGACTCAGGAGGTTAAAGATATAATTTTTTATAAACATAATGAACTAGATCAGGCACCCTCTGAGCCCTTCAGTTTTAAAACCAAGTGCAGAACTCCACACTTTGGGTCACACTTCTTGCCAAGGCATGCATGTCACAGGCTTTATACTCTTTTGGAAGCATATGTTCATTTTCCTGTTATTCTGTGGCTGAATTGCCACCTGAGTCAGGAAAGAAATTATTTCTAGGATGGAAATACAGCTGAAGCTGTTGATAATCAAGATGTTCAGCTGTTGTAGTGTGGCTGGCAGCCAAGGACAGAAAGATCTCTGCAGAATAAAAAAGTTAACAAACTTAGAGATAAGAAAGAAGAAAGTTTCCAAAGACTTTTATACTATGCAGAGATTTGGCCACCTCTACAGAATCTGGTGTCCAGAATTTCCTTCCATAGACTGCAAGGCTTTTTGTGAAGTGGAGACCAGAACTGGTTTCTCTAGGAGATATGCACACAATCCACTTTCAAGTATCTACCCTGAATGATTCTCAAGGATATCTATTACACAGGGAGCTCAGGGATGCTGTCAAGGCCAGAAGTAGACTGCATATATTGATCCCTGTAAATTGGGGCTGGCCAAGTAGATCATACTGTAAAACACTGAATAGCATAAAACACACCTGGCTATGAGGAAAAAAAAAAATTATTTTGAGCAAGAGAGGAAATTTGGACATTTAACTTCACATTTTTCTGTGTTGAAACAACTTCATGCAGAAAAACTAAGTCAGAACTAAAGCTTAGTGGATTAAGACACTGACTTAAGCATTCCCCTCCATTAAATTGAAGAATTTATGGCTCTGCATTACCCATTCTGCCTCTGTGGCATATATGTGTATATGCATCATATCTACTTCACTACAAAAATCAGCCAGCTTTGTTTAAAACCAACAGTTTGGACTGGTTCCTCTCTTGAAGTATCTGAGGCACTCACATATGTGTTATTGTACTGATCCTGTGGCAGTGCACAAGGGCCCAGTCAAACAATAACAATGTCTTGTATCAAGCTACATCAGGGGAAATTTAGGCTCGAGGTGAGGAGAAAGTTCTTCACTGGATATTGGAATGGGCTGCCCAGGGAGGTGGTGGAGTCGCCGTCCCTGGGGCTGTTCAAGGCAAGATTAGAGGTGGCACTTGGTGCCATGGTCTAGACTTGAGCTCTGTGGTAAAGGGTTGGACTTGATGATCTATGAGGTCTCTTCCAACCTTGATGATACTGTGATACTGTGACACTGTAACAGTGAAGAAATCCTACCTAGAAGTGCTGTTAGGAGAGAAATAAGTCAGTCCCTTGATATTTGTGTGTTTTACTGGTTTGTTCCAACCATTCTTGATTTTGGACATTTCAACTCATAAGCAGGGCTTTCAAAATGATGTTCATTTTAGTAGAGAAAAATAAAGGAAGTCCCAGTAAAGGTTTACCAACAAAACCATAGTCTGGAGCCTCTTACCCTACTGCTTATTGCAGTGCCTGTTGCTGGTGTGCGAGCTGAGCAGCTGCTGGATTGTGCAGCTCATCACTGCAGCCTTTGCCAGCCTGAAGAACCTCACAGCTGCCTAAATACAGTTGTACTCTTAAGGATGTGAAAGCATTAGCTTTCAGTTATCTTTTTGAACCCAGTGCTTGATAAAATGTGCTTTTTAATGGGGTTTTGTAGAAGGAAATGTTTTTCTCCATCTTTTTCTATTGCAAACTTCTATATACTGTTTCCATTCAATGCTTTCAAGTGAATAAAAATGTGTTAGTAGAAGAAACCTTTATGTTTAATGGCAGGGGGTAAGAAAAGGAGAGGGTGGAAATCAATCTTTCCTGAAAACATAATACAGCAATAAAGGATACCTACTCTAGAGCACTGTTGGCTGCTTTATGATTTTTTTCTCGGTTCAAACAAAGCTGTATTCAAAACAAGGATAAACATATCAATGCTAATTTTATATAAGACTCTTCCTTGTATAGTAATTTCACCTCTCTTCTATTCATATAGCAAAGAGCAGGATTTCTTTGATCTCTTCCTGCCATCTATGTTTTGCCATTTAGGCTTCAACTTAATGTCTTTTGTTCTGGTATATATTTGCTAAAAGTGATAAGTGTTTATAATCTCCATAGCTGTCTATATTTCTGCCAGATGTCAGCCACTGTTCTTTCCTGTTCAAGTTCTCAGGAGTATATCCCAGTAAATAACTCAGTACCAAACAACACCAAAAATAAAAGGATGATGTCTTGGGTTCCCATGTGAAAATCTTGGTATGAATGGGGAATATTTAAGCTTCACTCACTATGTACTAAGAAAGGAAGGGGGGGAAAAAAGGTGATTTCCATTCATTAGGATTTCTCCCAAGATGGTGGTTGTTATATTTACACTCAGGATCATGAGGGGTGATTGGCTTGGTGATTTCCTTACCTATTTGCTCCAACATCCCAGGAGGTTGTGACAGTTGCAGCAAGAGATGCAGAGACTTGAAATGCAGCACTCCTCTGTCTTCTGTGCTCAGTACTGCCTTAGAGCAGTCAAATCTCTGTGTGTGCCTGATCTAGCACAGGACCTCATTGCTGTCTACAACTACCTGAAGGGACATTGTAGCCAGGTGGGGGTTGGCCTCTTCTCCCAGGCAACCAGCAGTAGAACAAGGGGACATGGTCTCAAGTTGTGCCGGGGTAGGTCTAGGCTGGATGTTAGGAGGAAGCTCTTCACAGAGAGAGTGATTGGCATTGGAATGGGCTGCCCAGGGAGGTGGTGGAGGCACCGTCCCTGGAGGTGTTGAAGAAAAGACTGGATGAGGCACTCGGTGCCATGGTCTGGTTGACTAGATAGGGTTGGGTGCTAGGTTGGACTGGATGATCTTGAAGGTCTCTTCCAACCTGCTTGATTCTATGATTCTGAAGTGCCTTTTTTGCTGCGTTGAGGCTGGAGGATAAATGGCAAACATCTATCTGTGACTTCATCAAAAGAATGAAAGGCAGTGTTCCAAATTCAGCTGCCCTCTGCTTGCTTACTGCTTGTTATTGCTTACCAAAAGATCATTACTACTTTTCTGGGATTTCTTTTTATTTTAAAAGTACTAAGGAAAATCTCTTTTCCTATTACCTGTCCACCTAAGTGGTGGCCTGTTTCATATAGAGAATAGTTCTGAGTATCATACTCGGTGATGGATGTGAGACCACGTTGAATATTTGGTTAAAATCAAGTCTGTTTACAATGTCAATCTCATGCAGAATGTTGTGGCCTGTTTTTCCAACCTGCACCAGCTGCTCAGGCTTCTGCCTGTAGTTTGAAGGTATTGAGCTGAATGCCCTACCTGCCTGGAAGTCCTCCAGTGTTGCATTAGAAGAGGTCAGTTGAGTGGAGGGCCCTGTACTGTCAAAGGCAGCAGTCGCTATGGCCTCTTCTGTAAGAATCTCTCAGCTCGGTGTGTTCTCCTCTTCTTTCTCATGGTTTGCAATATTTAAGTGCAACAGTCTTTGTGTTGTGAAAAGTGTTTCTGAAGAGGTGTCAAAAGTAAGTTCAAGGTGCCGGCAGGAGGGGAGGTCCAGTCATGGAAGACTGGGAGGATTTGGTGACTTGGCTGGTGTTCAGTTTCTTCTCTTTTCAAAGCACAAGACAGTCCAAGCAGCCTTGCAGAAAGTGGTGGGTGTTGTGTTTTATTTCCCACTGGACGCATCGCTCCACAGTGCAACCTTGATCTTTGTTGGAGTGGAGAGAGCTGATGCTGGTGTGATGTGCAGCAGCCTCATTTTCAGTTCTCATGGGAAGTCTGAGTGTTGTTGTTTTGTTGTCAGACTTCCAGCCTACCAACGACTTTGCATTCCCCCCAAGCACTATATTTCACTTTGCTTAAAAACCTAAAGCAGTCTGGTGACAAAAGCATTTAAGAACAGGTTAAGGACACAGGAGGTGGTGTTATTGCCTCAGGGCATAGTGGGATGAAGAAATGCCTGGAGGAATTTTGTGGCTTCAGATCATTATCTTCGAAGTCTCCTGGAAGCCCCTTAAAATTCCAAACCAAATTCTAATGGCAAACTAAATTCTAATAGCCCCTAAATCTTTCTCTGTAGAGTTTTATACCCCCTATTCAGCCAGCTCCAATTGTCAAGCAGAAGGAAAGGGAGTTTAATCTTCTACAGTAAACTAGAGTAGAAGCCACTCCAGGAGTGGAAGGACTGCTCAGTGTTTCATACTTTCCAGACAGGCTCTGATTTATAGGCTGTGGCAGACCTATCTCTGGTGAGTTTACACTTGCAGAGGTTAGCACCTGCAGCAGGGTAGGAGAAGGGATGTGTGGAACCTTCTCAGACTTTTGTAGTTCATGGTACAACACACAGTGGTGCTCATCAGGCCTCTCAGCTGGTCCAGATAAGGTGTATAGACTGGAACTGCTAAGGAGTGAATACTCTGGGGATAACAATCTCTGACAGAGAAACAGGAGAAGCAAGCTGTTGTCATAGCTTAAATTGCCTTCACTGTATTCACTAGAGCAGAGTCTTTATCTGCTGTATCTACTTTGACAGTCTTTATCAGGGGAATGATAATGTTTAATCCAGCTGCTCAGATGCTTTTCTCTTTGAACGACAGTTTCAGTTGAGAGTTTTTCTGGTTCCAGCAGTGAAATAAGGCATATTTTGCAAACCATTTCTGTAACAGCACACAAGAGGGAGCAGGACAATAGTTATTTCTGGTCTGATAAATGTCCTGGTTTTCTTTACAAAAGGAATCAAATAGCCATGAGTCAAACCACAGAAAACAACTTTTGTTTGACTTTTAGGAAGACACCAGGCAAGGATGAGAGCATCAGGGAAAAGCCCTTCTAATTGGGCTGAGGAGCTTATGCAGTTAGACCTATTTCAATTGACACTTATAAAGTATTCTCCAGACAGCCCAGTACTGATCCTTTATTTTTAACGAGTTCACCTCATTTGTCCTCCAGCTTTGTCACCTAAATTCCATGTCACTGGACCATTTTTAATCGGGTATTACAGCATAAATCCAGGAGCAGGTGCTCTAGAATATGGTCTTATGGAAAATGCCTCTCAGCTATCTGCTTGGAAAGGAAAAAGGATGTGTTTGTGGACTGTGATACTGGGAGCTGTCTGCTTGGCAAATCAGATATTGACTGGATTTGTACAGGAAGCCTCTGACTCTAGGACTTTGCTACCTGCACACAGAAAAGTGGCTGCAGAGGGCAGGTAAGCAGTCAGATTTGATCTAAAGGAAGAAAAAGGAAATCAAAGGCTAAATTGGATGCCTTTGAACTTACTATGCTTCATGATATATTAACATTAACTTAATATGGAAAGAGCTGCATGCATCACAGCTGATAGCTGGCAGAGCTTTCTAGAAGCCTTGCTAGCTTTGACTTGCAGGGTTGGTGGATAAAGTTTCAATCCCTTTACTTTGGGCAGCTTTAAAGCCCGACCTTAATACTCAAGACCAACTAAGGATGGAAAAGAATTCATTCTGAGCTTTAGGTGGACCAACCCCATTTTACACCAATTCCCATTTAATAAGAATCTGTAGATCAGGCCAGATATTGTCCAAATTTTGCTCAAAGCCTGATGTAAAATTGGGCCAGATTTTGTCAGGCTCCACTAATTCTCCCATTAGAGAAGTGCCACACAAGAGTGCACAAGTTTGCTGTGAACAGCAGTGACAGAACTGTTGTTAGACAAGTGTTGTGCTATGAACCAAATTCTTCTGTTTCTTCTGTACTACTGTGGTGAAGGCAATGGGATCAGCTGATCATAAAGCACAGTAGACTTTAGCTTTATACATTCACTCCTTAACGTTCAGCAACTTCAAGCGGCTCATAAGTTAAATCTACCTCCGGGTCTGGTTCTTTTGCCCCAGCGGTACTTACTCAACCCAGGAGAGGTCTCACTGACCTTGGCAGCTCAGGTAGGTAATTTTTACAGAAGTGAACTTGTTTTCACCTCTCTCCAGCAGGAATAAGCTTTGACTCTTAAAAGGAGTCGAATTACAGAGTGTTGTTTTGCTCCAGACTTCAGAAATCTTCTTGCTCTCAAATTAGAGTTATTGTATTCATCCAAATACTTCCCCCAGTATAGGTAAGCAGCCCAGAAAGAGCTTCGACCTCAGCAGGAGATAGTGCAAGTAAATGACCAGCTGAGTCCTCTGCTGCTTGTGTCTCACTTTTGAAGGGAATGTAAGATGTGGAAGTGGAAGAAAATGTAAGTCTCTTAATTTGGTGGGATGGGAAACCCAGCTGTGTAGCTAGACTCTCTAACCAACTTTTAAAGCTTTGGTGCCTGTAAGACAGCAACAACCCAGGGCTCCTCACTGTGTGTGATTCTCTCACAAACCAGACTTTGTGAGAGCTTTCCTTTTCTCCTTATCTTGCTCTCTGACCTTTCCCATAGGCAACGTGTGGGGAAGCAGGTGATGCTGATGATGTTTGGAAAGGTACCAGTGCAAACTAAACCACTCAGGTTCAGCTCTGGCATGATGGATCAAAACCTTTGTGCCTAGGGTCAAACTGAATTGCTACAAACAAGTGGTCTCCAGCCAGAAGAAGCGTTTATGTGAAACAGGACTTTCCCTGTTGCCTTCCTCTCTTTCCTTCTTCCCCTGACAAAGCTGCTAGAGGCAAAAGGCAAACAGAGCAAGCAAGAATTTTGATCTCTGTTCCAGTAGGTGTAAAGGGATGGTAACTGGGATTTTGCACTTGTAGGTGTTTATCTCTGGAAAATAACACAGTTGTTACATAGCCCAAGTAGAAGAGGCTCTGCTGCTCCCTTTGCTGTTTGGTCTTCTCTCAGGCCTGATAGTGTTTCCTTCCTGACCTCTCATGGCTTCCTGCCTCTAGCCTTATCGCTGCAAAAAACTTGACACTGTCCTGGCTGTGCCACTTGGAATGTGTTTCAATCTGGTAAATGGAAATACCCTTACCTTTACATTTACAAACAGCTATCATCTGCAGATCACTCAGCAATTTCCTTCTCAGGCTGTTTTTCTTCTTATTTAAATATGTTGCTTGAAATAAATAAGGGTGGGGGTGGGAAGGGGAAAGGAACTCTCCTGTTTCGGTTAGGTTAGGTTCATATTTCTGCAATCCAAGAATCCATCTCTTGGGATGCTTGAAATTAACACTGCAACAATCCTGACAGCCCTGTATCACTTGAGATGAGTTAGGAATATGTTTCCTCAAGCTAAACACTTTTTAAAGGAGAATAATGCAGGAGTGGAGCAGGTAAAAGAAATGGAGGTGATGCATCAAAATCCAGTGTCATTTCACTCCCGGTGCAGCAGCCTGTTCCAGTGCCTCACCACCCTCATGGTGAAGAATTTCTTTCTAATTACTAATCTAAATCCTGCTGTTTCCAGTTTAAAGCCATTGCCCCCAGCCCTGGCACTACTTGACTTTGTAAAATGTCCTTCTCTGGCTCTCCTATGGATTTTAATTAGTTGAATTAAAACTTTGCATGGAAGGCTTTGGGGAAACCTTGTAGTGGCCTGCCAGTATCTGAAGGGGTACTACAGGAAGGCTGGGGAGGGACTGTTTAGGAGGTCTTGTAATGAAGGAGAAGTAGTAATGGGTTTAAATTGGCAGAGGGCAGATTCAGTCTGGATGTTAGGAAGAAGCTCTTTCCAGTGAGGGTGGTGAGATGCTGGCACAAGTTGCCCAGGGAGGTTGTGGCTGCTTCCTCCTTGGAGGCATCTGAGGCCAGGTTGGATGAGGCCTTGAGCAACCTGTTCTAGTGGGAGGTGTCCCTGCCTATGGCAGGGGTTGGAACTGTCTGAGCTTTGAGGTCCCCTCCAACCTAAACCATTCTATAATTCTGTAAGATCATCTAACTGAAGTGCAAACTTTCCAACCCAAACCATTGTATGAATCTGTGGAAATGTCTTTATATCACTCTCTGCCTTCTTTTTCCATGTCACCTCTTGCTAGTTTCAGACAGTAAGTATCTCTAGGGAAGAACTGTGCTTTCCCACATTTGTAAAGGTGTTATGAGAATTGGGGGTACTGTTCCAGTACAAATATTTTATGCTTGTAAGAGGACTTATTTCACAGCCTAAGCATGGGTGCAATCTACCCATGTCTGTGATAAAGCAGCTTGAACTGGCACCTCAACCTCCCTTCAGCTGGCAAAAGAAGGAATTCCTGAGTGGGAGTTCCCTGACCCAATTTTTCCTTAGCAAAAAGAGATAACAATAGTTTAGAGTCATAACCTCATCCAGCTTTGGCATAGCCTCCTTCCAGATTAGTCAGTTGGAATATTATAGTCAGTGATGTCATGGTAATGAGAAGAGCATCTCTCTGAAAACACCTGGGTGAGTGGATGCTCTAAAATCAAACTCTCCTCTGAACAGTGTGGATCCTTTTCAGCCAATTTTACAAATGAGCTACTGGGATCCTTAGACAGAATGTGCCTCACATATCAGACAAAAATGGTATTGAGTGGCTTAAAATCTTCCATGCTCTCTAAAGTAAGCCTATCACTAAAATGTCAAAGCTTGAAGGTTTCCAGGAACTCTTGCATCAGCTTGAGGGATAAGGTTAGGAAGAACAAGCAACACTAAAATGGAATCCCATTTATTTCCATACTCGGTGAGCACAATTCCTAAGTGACCCTCATTAAAGTCACACACACTGGCCAAAGTTTCTGGAATTGGATTTTGGGCATATAACCTGTATGTGTTGCAAGGTTTGACCAAAAAAAATGTAGAGGAAGACTATATGATGGTCTTTGAAAGCAGTCTAAGGAGTAATAGACAAGCAAATGTCTGTACTGTCTGCTCAGACCAGGTATTGAACATATCACTGTGTCCTGCTGTAGCTATTGTGACCTCTGAATCACAAAGTTTGGTACAGGATGAGAAGAGAGATTGTGTATTTGGTCCTCCTCATGGTTTGTGTCAGATGAACGGATAGAAAGGGATGAGAAATTAAGTCTACCCAGGTAGTGGCCAAGGAAGATGAGCTTGCAGTTGGGTTAATAGATCGTTCTTCACACACAAAAGCAGTAATCAGCGTAAGCTTATGAGTATTTTACAGCCTTTGTGTTTAGCATGTTCTGTCCCTGTGAAAGTCAGCCATGGCTTTCAATGAGTACTGTGAACGAGTCTCTTTGTTACAGGCAATTTTAATCAGTGAGAAGTCACCATAGCCTTGAGATTATGCTGACAAATTGCAGCTAGATTCTCTGCTCTTATCCATCCAGCTGGTTCCTTGGTACCTGTCACTGCAGCATCTGATACCTGCCTAGTCATGCCTAGGTTTTATTTTCATTGCACTCTCACGAGGCAAGGAAGTAAGCTCTGGTTTAGACTAAACAGGCAATTATTCACTGACTTTCCACTGGGGGTTAGTACAACAATGTGCATTTATTGAGAAGGTAGTATCTTGAGAGATTGTGAACCCAAACCATGGCAGCTGCCAGTAGTTAGTGAATTAATTACACATCTTGTTCTGTGGTGCTGCTTTCAGAAAATCTGGATCCTGTTACAGGTGCTGGAGAACTCTAAATGTGACAAATTAATCCTGCAGACTATGCAAGAAAGCTATCTGCTAAAGGAGAGTCTTTCTTGTAAAACCTTTCTTCCTAAGCAAGAGTAATGGTTATAATGAAAAGACTGGGTTTGTACAAGCATCAACTAACTCATCAGACACAACAGAACTCCATAATACACAGTAATCATCACATTTTCAAAAGCCAGATAAGGCAGAAAGATGTTGAACTGCTCCAAATAGAACACTTAATGTGGCTGTACCAATTTAGGCTAGCTTGTCAGAGGGAAGAGACCAAAATTAGTATGAACTTTTATCATGTCTTACGGTACTTCCCTCCAAACACATATAAGCGGTCTTATTCCCTGCCAGAATTCCTTCAGTTTATTAATATTCCCTACACATTGTGTTTGTTTCTGGGTTTTTTTTTTAAGTTATTGCCAGATTATAGCCTGTCTGTGCCTGATAGTGGTTGTGTTTGTATATGAGCACAGGGTCATCTGATAACAAATTGTAGGGCTGTGCGATAAGCGGTGTTTAAAATGGGTCCAAGCCAGAAGCCTATGGCTCCCAGTATACTTTTAGAAAGTCCCAGCAACAAAAGAAAGAGTTCAAGGTATTTCAGAAAAGGTCATTGATTACAACCAACTTCATGATCCTTCTGGATGTGTTCCTTCCTGCACAGACGTAATTACATCTGTTTTACAGTAGGGCTTATTTTCAGCTTTGGGCAAGGACAATGGCTTCCAAACCTGATTTGGACTCACTCACACCAGTTGAACTCTGAGTCATTGGAGGAGCAGTAATGGCTTTGGGATCTGGTCTGGATCTCTTGTCTTCAAATTAATAGCCTTGCCTTGAGAGTCAGCTTAAGAGCAGTTACTTTGCAGAATGCTGACCTTGGTTTCTTCTGAGAACTATTTAAGATGCTTGGAGAGTCGTCCAGCACAGGGACTTTTCTCTGTCCTTCACTGCAGGAGTTCATGAATCACACAATTCACCAGATGGGAAAAGTCCTTTGAGATCATCATGTCCAACCTGTCATCTAACACCTTCTACTTAACTAAACTATGGCACTAAGTGCCTCATCCAGCCTTCTTTTAAACACAGGCCAGGATGCCACTGGCCTTCTTGGCCAGCTGGGCACACTGGTGGCTCATGTGCAGTCAGCTGTCGACCAGATTTCCCTGCTTCAGCTCAAGTACAGCATTTTCTGTGAAGATCACAGGATGCTAGGGGTTGGAAAGGACCTTCATAGATCGAGTCCAACCCCTCTGTGCCAGAGCAGGACTGTAGAATGTAGCTCAGGCCACATTCTGGAACACATCCAGACAGGTCTTGAAAGTCTCCAGAGGACGCTGCAGTTTACACAATCTGACTCCCAAAGGAAGATGCTGTCACGTTTCCTAGGTGTTGCAAGTTTATATGAAAGATATTTTTTCACTTCAGTGTTGTTTATCTTAAATATACATTATCTGTCAGGCAGTGGTCTTAGGAGCAGGTAGTGGGGCCTCAGGCTTGTGAAACTTGGGGCTCCATCCTTGTTTGTGGTTAATCTGTCATTAGCATGATATCTCTTGCACTAGAGCGGAATGGAGTAGCTTCCAGTGTGAACCAGAGCTATATAAACAATATTGCAGATGTTTTCAGAGCCTTTATGCTCACTGTCAGCCTTCTTCACATTAGCTAAGTCTTCATCTACCCTGTTAGCATGGTCAGGAAGCATAATATCTTACAAAGATTGAGGCAAAGGCTATAAATATTTCATTTGCCCCAATTCACCTTAATGGAAGACCTCAGTGTGTTGTTTTGTCTTATTCAATCTTGTACATTAGAAGGCAATCTGTTTATTAGCAGCTTTGCTACTCTGCAGTTTGAAAGGTGTTGAGCAATGTTTTGGATAGTCAGTGGGGAAATCCTGTCATGCTGTGGGAAGTCAGTTCACCCGGAATGAAGATATACAACAGAGTTCTTTGCTGTTGTCTGACATTGCTATATTTCACTGTTTGGGGATAGACTCTGTTCTGAGTGCCCTGCAGTGTCACAAAAGCTCCAATGATCTTTCTGCTGTTTCAGGAATTGCCCAAATCATAAGAAATAAGAGGAGCATGGCCACAACATGTATGATCTCATTACTGTCTACAACTTGCCTGAAGGAAGGTTGTAGCCAGGTGGGGTTGGTCTCTTCTACCAGGCAACCAGCAACAGAACAAGGGGACACAGTCTCAAGTTGTGTCAGGGCAGGTCTAGGCTGGATGTTAGGAGGAAGTTGCTGCCAGAGAGAGTGACTGGCATTGGAATGGGCTGCCCAGGGAGGTGGAGTCACTGTCCCTGTAGGTATTCAAGCAAAGCCTGGATGGGGCACTTAGTGCCCTGGTCTAGTTGATTGGCTAGGGCTGGGTGCTAGGTTGGACTGGATGATCTTGGAGGTCTCTTCCAACCTGGTTGATTCTATGTAAGAGGATGGGAAATGACAGCAGAGGCAATATCCTCACCTGTGTCTACACTGGTGAGCAGACAGAGCCTCTGATCTGAAGGGAATATTCTCTTATCCTTGTATAGAAAAGCAAATTTCACCCTCCCAAAACAACTAGGAAGGGCAACACAGACAGTGTAATTCAAGGACTATCAGAAGCAAGGAGAAGCCTCTTACTACTTCCAAGACAACAATAACACACAACCTACTTTTAAAGCATTAAAGTGCTAACACTGCAAGTTGTTGGAGTTCCTTTTAACATATGACTTGTGCCTTTTGCTCGTGTGGTAAATGACTGCATCTCAGGACCAGTTGCTCAAGTTTCCTCTGCAAACTCCTTTTTTTCCCCCCCCTCCCTTCATTTCTTTCAAAATAACGTGCCATGCTTCCAACATAAACACCGAGGGGAAATAGGTGAGCGACTATGTAATCACAGAACTATCTCAGGCAGCAGGCTGCCGACATGTGTTAAAATCCCAATCACAACATGCTTCTGCTCCTGCCAGCCTCTGATGAATATCCTTGTCATTTACACTTCTCTTCTGGCCACTTCCCTTGGAATACTTGAAATATAATTAGTGTTTTTCAAACATAGCTTCCTATAAAACAGCTGCAGGCACTGTGGAGTTGTCCAAAAATAAGGGAATGCTTTACACGTAATGCCAAAGAGGATTTGTGCTGTGTTGTGGCTTTGTTAATAGAAAGCCAAGTGTGAAATAAAATAAACTTCATAGCCTTTTTTTATTTGGGAGAATCTCAGGAGGTTCTTTTGCTGTTTTCTCCTCCATTGAAACATGACCAAAAAAAGGGTGCTGGGTGCCAAATTTTGAAGTACCAATCTTAACATGTTGGTTGTTTTTTAGTTAGAAGCTTCCAGCAAGATCTGTTTTGTATTCAAGTAACACAGAAGAGTGTCTGTGAAAAAGATGTCAAAATCCATCTTTTTAGTACAAAACTCTGGTACCTTCAATCCTTCCTATCCATTGGGGTTGATTTGACTTAGGATCATAGAACTGTTAAGATTTGGAAAGACCTCTAGTCCAGCTGCCAACTCAGCACTAACATGACTACTAAACCATGCCCTGAGGTGTCTACACATCCGTCCAGGAATGCTGACTCTTCTGTTTTCTAGCAAAGAGGTGGTAAGGTCTGGTTTGTGGTAGCTGAGATGACCAAGCTGAGGTCGGTTATTCCTGCCTGCTTCCAGCTTGGACTGGGTTTAAGAGTGGGTGACAGAGTCCAGTTGTGAGAGGCCTGGGAGCACCTTGGTTGGACTGGCTGCACTCTGCTTCCACCCTCTGTTGACAGGCTCTTCTGAAAAGATCTGTGGTGGAGGAAAATGAAGCAAGGAAAATAAAAAATTGACTGATCTAAAAGGGACAGAGTAGTGTGGTGAGGTTGAGATAAGACACCCAAGCCCTGTCCTGGGCATGAGAAGAGACAGTGATCTCCAGTGCCCGTGTGCTCACAGGAAAGGTTCAGAGGAAAGGCTTTTGCTCCTTTCTGTTGCTTTCTTGGCTTTTAATGGAGCTCTCTTGAGGAACGTGAGACTATAAGTCTGATAAAGCCAGCAAGGCTAGGAAGTATGGTAGTCTGGTTTAAGCACCTCTAAAACATTGTGGGCTTTGCCCATGTGTTGGCTTTTTTTAATTCAATGTGTTTGTAAACAAAAATGCTCTGAAGTGACCTCCAAGTGGTTTATGTGCAAAGAAGAGATGGAAACAAATGAACAAAATGGCAAAACTGCACAGGAAATTTTTAGAAGGTACAAATGCTGCAGGTCCATCTGATTTATTTCACACTTCTGTCACCACCTGTCTGCTGCAAACTCCTGACTTGCAATCCCAAGCATGGATACTGTCTGGAGAGCAGCCTTGAGGAGAGGGACTTGGGGGTGCTGGTGGGCGAGAAGCTCAACATGAGCCAGCAGTGTGCACTTGCAGCCCAGAAAGCCAATCAGAACCTGGGCTGCACCAGGAGAAGTGTGGCCAGCAGGTGAAGGGAGGTGATTCTCCCCCTGTACTCCACTCTGCTGAGACCCCACCCTGGAGTACTGCATCCAGTTCTGGAGCCCCTATTACAAGAGGGATGTGGAGATGCTGGAGCATGTCCAGAGCAGGGCCAGGAGGATGCTTAGAGGGCTGCAGCAGCTCTGCTGTGAAGACAGACTGAAAGAGTTGGGGCTGTGCAGGCTGGAGAAGAGGAGGCTCCCAGGTGACCTTCTTGTGGCCTGCCAGGATCTAAAGGGGGCTTACAAAAAAGCTGGGGAGGGACTTTTTAGGCTCTCAGGGAGTGAGAGGACTGGGGGGAATGGAGCTAAGCTGGAGGTGGGGAGATTCAGACTGGATGTGAGGAGGAAGTTGTTGAGCATGAGAGTGGTGAGAGGCTGGAATGGGTTGCCCAGGGAGGTGGTTGAGGCCACATCCCTGGAGGTGTTTAAGGCCAGGCTGGATGAGGCTGTGGGCAGCCTGATTTAGGGTAGGGTGTCCCTGCCCATGGCAGGGGGGTTGGAACTGGCTGCTCCTTGTGGTCCCTTCCAACCCTGACTGATTCTATGACTTTAATGTTGTTGTTGCAGTTGACCCATAAAAACACTGAGCCAAGAAAAGCCTCCAGACTTCTTTCTTTTTAAAAGCTGTAATCTTAGGAGCAGCTTTCACTTTCTCAAGGTAGATACAGGTACTCTTAAATTTTTCTTAATATGCTTTTTTTAACAATGAGTTTTCCAAAGCCCCATTTCCCTAGTTTTACAACTGGTTTGCAACATGGATCTGTCTCTTAAAGCATATCAAAGGGAGCACTCTAAGGCTGCAAGCTAATACCTTCTCTGGACCTCTTCTCAGAAAAGCTTTTATCTCTGTCATTTGTAGCACGTAGGCTTTGTAAATAAACTGGAGTTTTCACTTCCCTGCTTTGTTATTGAAAGCTATGATTTGGAGCTGGAGCCGTTCTGTTCCTCTGTAAAAAGACACTTGTTTATGTGTTGTCTAGAATATTGGGGCCTGCTTGCCAGAGGATGTACAGTAGATGTGTCATCTCAGCACAGCATATTTTGTCTGCCCCTGCCTTCTTTTAAACAGTTGGGTTGAGAAATAGTTTTTTCCCACAGCAGGTTTCTGCTAGTGGGGAAAAAAAAACCACAACCAAAACAAATAGAAAACCCCAGCCATGACTTGGTGCTGCTACTCCAATTCACTGCATTAAACTTTTGGGTTGCATTTCTGGATGCTCTTCATAGAACTGGTAGTCATATTTGGCATTTTGTCTTCCAAGAGTAAAGTTACTATCTGATGGAATTTTTTTGCTTCTGAAGTGGAAGCTGCAGCATCAAAGGAAAACTCTGACTAGGAGTAGATCTTTATCATGTCAGTGAACAGCAGCTGATTGCTTCACCAAGAGCCCAGACTGCTGACAGAAACTTACGGTCATTACATGTAACCTGCCAAAACTGACTCAAGTGAGGACAGAAGACTCTACCAAGTAGAATCATTAAGGTTGGGGAAAAGCCTCTGGAAAGTAAGGGCAGTATTTGGAAGTCTGACTAACAGTACAAGCTGTGGAGCCATTTGTTTAACTGGGGTTTGCTGGGTTTTTGAAAGAGTCATGCCCATGATTTCATGCAGTCTAAACTCTAAGCCTTGATGACCATCAGTGAAATTTGAGTTCCTCAATACCTGGGAAATGGCTGAAAACAGAAGGCAGGTTATGAAAGAACCTGGATAGTTTGGAAGGTAAGATCACCTAGTTTCAGAAGTGGAATTCTTGTGTGTGTCCCCTACTGTCAGTGTTGTTTGGGCCTCAGGGATTAAATTCTGCTATCAGAGAAGCAACATCAGAGTATCCCTAAAGGCTTTTGATTGTTAGGTGATCATGGAATCACTAAGAAACTTTGTCTTCATGTAACACAGGAAGAGAAAATGTGGTTGCATTGCTCTAATTTCTGAATGTGAGCTGCTCATGGGCTTTTAAATATTGGAAAGGGCTTTGTCTGGCTTCAGACTGATTATGAGGAAAATAATGTATCACAAATATAATACTGGCAGATAGTAGCTGAACATAAGCCAGCAGTGCAGCCAGAAGAGCCAATGGCATCCTGGCCTGCATCAGGAACAGTGCGGCCAGTAGGACAAGGGAGGTTATTCTGCCCCTGTGCTCAGCACTGGTCAGGCCACACCTTGAGTGCTGTGTCCAGTTCTGGGCTCCTCAATTCAAGAGAGATGTTGAAATACTGGAACATGCCCAGAGAAGGGCAGCAAGGCTGGTGAGGGGCCTGGAGCACAGCCCTGTGAGGAGAGGCTGAGGGAGCTGGGGGTGTGCAGCCTGCAGAAGAGGAGGCTCAGGGCAGACCTCATTGCTGTCTGCAGCTACCTGAAGGGAGGCTGTAGCCAGGTGGGGTTGATCATTTCTCTCAGACAACCAGCAACAGAACAAGGAGACACAGCCTCAAGTTGTGCCAGGGGATATATAAGCTGGATGTTAGGAAGAAGTTGTTGGCAGAGAGTGACTGGCATTGGAATGGGCTGCCCAGGGAGGTGGTGAAGTCACCATCCCTGGAGGTGTTGAAGAAAAGCCTGGCTGGGGCACTTAGTGCCATGGTCTGGTTGATTGGCTAGGGCTGGGTGCTAGGTTGGACTGGGTGACCTTGGAGGTCTCTTCCAACCTCGCTGATTCTATTCAATCAGAGGGGGGAAAATGTGCAGTCTCCTCACTCTTTAGTAAACAGGAAATTAGAGTGGCATGGACCTCTTCAAGTTTGCTGCTGGAAACCTTACAACCCCTTTTAGGGAGGGTTTGTAGTTAAGATGATTTTCCAAATAGGCAGCTACTGAAAATTTGCTGCATTTTAGTTTTCAAACTGTTAAGGAAGAAATTAGTTATAGTAAGGGTGGTGAGACACTGGCACAAGTTGCCCAGGGAGACTGTGGCTGCTCCCTCCCTGAAGGTATTCAAAGCCAGGTTGGATGAGGCCTTGAGCAACTTGTTTTAGTGGGAGGTGTCCCTGCCTATGGCAGGGGACTGGAACTTGATAAGCTTTGAGGTCCTTTCCAACCTAAACCATTCTATAACTGCAATTCCTTCTGCATTTGGCTCAGGACCAAAGGTTTTCTAAATCTTTAGAAAAATTTATAAAAGCTCTGCCTAATTTGAGAGGTGTTTTTTTTTTCCTTTTCACTCCAGGAAGCAGAATTAGTGTATGAAACATTCTTAAGATCCTGAAAGGTAGCTTTAAGAAATTACAGCAGCTACAAACCGTGAGCCAAATCTCTGCCTCACAGAAAATGTACCAGTGATAAATTAAGGTCTCACTGACCTAATAAAATGCTACAGATTGATATTCCTTTTGTTGAGCAGGCTGTAATTTCATTACTTTTATTGACAGTAATTATAACAAGGTGAATTTATGGCAGCCATAAAGAAAAGTCAGTCAACCACATGAAAATGTCAGCATGCTCACTTTGGTATGAGCAGGCTGAGGAGTTGGTTTGGGCTTTTTGGGTGGGGTGGTGATCTGCTGTCATCCTGCAGTTGTGCTCAGTAGCAGTTTATGAAAGCTGGGGAATGGAGCTTTACAGGGTCCCTCTACCACTTCTGTTTGTCTAATTGAAAACAAGTTCTTAGAGGTTTCTCAGTTGGATGTGGTCTCATTTTTATCTTCAAACTGTTGAGACAGTAGCTGACAGAAGTGTATGACATGCCCACCTGGATGAACAAGCTGAGAATGGAAGAGCTAAGCTCTGAATGAGGATTTTCAATTCTTGTAGGTACTAAAGAATGTAATGAAACCATGCCTTTTTTCTTTTTACAGCCAGGCAAGTTTCTGGTTCATTGATTTGTTGGAGCCTTGCCTGTGCTGTGACTACAAGACCAGGCCTGCTTGTGTGAAATCTGTGCCAAAATCACTGTGTAGGCCTCTAGAGAAATTAGGACAGGTTGCTACTGTTGGAGAACTGTACAAACAAGTGGGGTTAATGCTACACTGCCCTTGCCTAGGCAGGGCAGCACCTCCTGTGAAGAATAGCTGGGGATATGAAAATAGCATGCAGGGCCTTGTGCCTGTTGCTTCAAGATGAGCATCCTCTCTAAATACACTTGTGACATTCTTTCAGGCAGTCTCACTTCACTGCTTTTGCAGTTTCAGAAAATGAAATGAAACTAATAGTGTTAATTGTTGTTAAGGATCAGACCATCTTTGATCAGCAGGTTTAGTCCCACATTTCAGAATTATGGAATTGTTTTAACTGGAAAAGACCTCTAAAATCATCAAGTCTGACTTGGAAACCATGAAGATGTAAGCAGGAGAGAAAGGTAGCTTTGTACATGCAGTTTTCAATTGTCTGGGACTCCTGAGACCCTTGCTTACTTCTAATGAAATGCTATCCCCACCTGATACCCTGACATTCACAGTTCACCTGTTGCTACAGCAAAAGCATTTTCTCTGGGACTGCTCAGTTCCAGGTAAGTGTCACAGAGGTGCTGACACAACCAAGTGCAAAGCAGAACTGCATGGTTTTTCTCTTTCCCTTCATATTACAAACCACCTTTTATTTTCTCCAGTTTCTTCCCCTCATCTCCTCTCTTATGTAAGTTCAAAGAAGGAGGGGGAAAGCAATGTTGTGGTCCAGGACTCCAGGATGGTTTGCTGCTACTGTTGCCTTAAGGCTCTGTCTCTTCTTAAGGATCTTGTGCAGCTAATATTTTAAGTCTATTTCTAAGGAACAAGGTGTTGAGTTTTGATCAAAGATTTTCAAACACATCTGCATTTTCAATCTGGCCTGTAGTATAGAGGGAAAATTGCTCTGCGGGTCACAACTCTGAATGGGCAGTGAATCCGCAGTTTGATTTTGCTGCTGGAACTTCCTTCTGGACTCTCTTTCATGGATCACATCACAGTGGGTCACGCTGGAATGGATCAGGCTTTGCACTTTCACAGGCCCCAGCCCAGGTGCCCATACCTCCCATTAAAAATCTTCCTTATATTGCCCTAATCAAATAGTTTGGATGGAAAATTTCCTCCGAGTTTCTGGCTCGTGGTAGGAGGTTGTGTGTGAGGTGAATTTTAGTTTGGTTTTCATTTGGTTGGCTTTGTGGGGTTTTAAAAAAAGCAGAATATAATGAATCAATTTTGATCATGTTATAGGGGCTTGGTGTTTAATAAGAATTTCCAATAGTTTAGCAGCTGTGTTTCATGGCACAGGGACACAGAGAATGACCGTGAGTCCAATACTGGGTTTGGGTTTTATGAGGGGGGGAAAAAAGGAAAAAGACAATTAAGATGCTTCTTGTTTTCACTAAAATTCAAGGTGTAGCCAGTCTCTACTACTGCAGAGCCACAAAATTGTTGAGATACTGGAACATGTCCAGAGAAGGGCAGTGAAGCTGGTGAGGGGTCTGCAGCACAGCCCTGTGAGGAGAAGCTGAGGCAGCTGGGGGTGTGCAGCCTGCAGAGCTCATTGTTGTCTACAGCTACCTGTAGCCAGGTGGGGTTGGGCTCTTCTGCCAGGCAACCACCAACAGACAAAGGGGACAGAGTCTCAAGTTGTGGCAGGGGAGGTCTAAGCTGGATGTTAGGAGGAAGTTGTTGTCAGAGAGAGCGATTGGCATTGGAATGGGCTGCCCAGGCAGGTGGTGTAGTTGCTATCCTTGGAGGTTTTTTCCTCCTCATCCTGGAGGAAAGAAAGGCAAATTAAAATCTAGTGTTGACAAAAAAAGAATGAGTTAGACCTTAGTGATGGAGGAAAGACAATGGAAACTTATAAAATAGAGAATAAGAAATGTGTCCAATTGCTTAGGTTTGGGAAAAGGGCATTTGAAGTCGTTGATGCTTTTTAAGTATAAAGTGCATAGAGTAAGCAGAAAAGCCTACAGGTGCTATAGCATACTGCTTCCCACAGCCTGAATCTAAATCCAGTGCTCTCAAGGTTCCTCATCCCACCCACGTTTGAGAATTCAGCCCTTTTTTCCCCCCATTTCACCCAGCTCTCCTTGGTCTCATCGTTAACAGCCCACAAGAGGGCTTAATAGCTTGGGCTGGCTTTCTGCTGGTGTTGCTCGAACTACCAATGGGCAGATGTGTAAGAGGCAGAGGTAGTGGAGAAAAATCTGGGGCAGCGATCACTGCTAAAGTGTATAGGGATGGGTGAGGAGGCAACTGAAAAGACTTGGGAGGTGGAGGAGTAGAAAGCAGGGCTAACAAGAGGAGGAAATGCAGGGGGACCTTGGGAGCATACAGGGAAAAAAGATGCACTTGTGAAGCTGATGCCAAGCTGCAAAGAGTTCAAAATCGCTTGATAATCTATCTCTTGCTTATAATCACAGACAACATTGAAGCTTTGGCTCCCAGATTTGCTCTCATCCTGTTCTATCAAGTGCTCTGCAGAGTTTTTGTTCCTGATGGAGGGCCATGTGGTCTGTTGCCAGCAGATCTGAGTATTGATTTCTGCTCTGTTGTCTGTTACTTCTTAACAGTCTTGAAGCCATCAAGCACTGCAAGACATTGATCACAAAATTCCTTGCCAACCACTTAGGTCTAAAACTATCACTCAGGCTGTCACACCTGAACACTGCAATGCTCTGAGACTTGTGTGGGTGAAAGGGCAGAGATGAAAGAATTCCAACCACTTGCTGTTGTAATCCTTCTCCAGCTCATGATAAACATTCGCTTTTACACCTGTTTGCTTATCTGTCGTATCTCCTTTTTATTCACTTCCTTCTTTCACCATTCCAGACCTCATCTGTTGGAAAACTACCTATTCTATCAAGGATTTTTTGCTTGTTTGGTCTCTTTCTGCATGTTTTAGCAAACTGCTCTTAAGAAATGCTATAGAAGTGACAGAACAAAATCTGTCTCTTTCATTCTTTTGAATTCTCTACAAATCCAGTCTGCATCATCAGCAAGGCTGTGCAGTGCATTGTGATAAATGACTCTTTGGAGATCCGAAATCCCAAATTTGCCAAAAGCTACAAGAGTTTCATTTGAAGCCTGACAAACTTGGGCTGTCTTTGCACTTAAGGCTAGGTCATGGATTTTGTCAAACTAGGAAAGTCTTCATTTGATGTCAATGAAATAGGGTGGGCAAAGAAATGGATAATATTTTCTGACTGACCTCTGAGAGTTCAGTTTCCTTCAAATTTCATTTCAAGTATGGACTACTGTTTTCTACATATTGATGCTAAGGTATTTAGCAATGTAGCTCCTTGGTGAAAAGTGAGTAGATTAAAAAGAAACTGCAGTCCAAAGTGCTTTCTGCAGGAGGCTGCAGGAAAAATAACAGTAAGGGTACTGCATTAAGCCTTAGTCTTAGCTAAGGGATTTGCAGAGACCTGGTTTTTAATTATTTTTTATCTCAGATGAGTTGGGTAATTTACTTTAACCTCTTGTACACAGCTACTTCCCTTCAGCAAAGTACTTTTTGCTGTTTGAGTGATGTGTGATTTATTGAAACAGAAGTTATTCTGCAGGTGTTCAGAATGGGTGGGAGACTGCAAGGCAGACCAAGAGCCTGAGCTCAGTCAGAAAAAATATTGCCACTATTGTTTAAATAGGACTGGAAAATAGGTGCACATGGCAAAATGCTGCATTCAGGCGTTTGATTAAATGTGACTGCATTTTAATCTGTTTGGTGCCTCTTGCTGCCTCTTACCACTAGTACATGTGCTGCCTTCATGTTTACCCTTGCACTGCAGGCTCAATTTTAGAGCTGGCACATGCTTTTGAGGCCAACATTGCTTAGATATACATCATGTAATTGTATCATGTCAGCATAAAGCTGTACTAGGGGTCAGAAAGAAACGCAGAGAGCAGGGTCAGTGAGATTCCCCCTAGGACCAGAGTGCCCACAAGGCTACCATACAGACAGCAACCACAGTAGTGTCTGTTTTCACAGTGCACATCGAAGCAAGATAAAATGTGTAGGTCATGGTCATGAGTTCCTGAGTGTGGACTGTTGCATAGAAGTTGGTGTTCTCCACTAGCAGCCATTGTTTGTTTTTCACTGTTGACACAGAGCTGAGATGTTGTCTCATTGCTAGCTCTACATGGAAAGTGCCACCACCTTACTCTATGCATGTAAATATTTACTGGATATTTGGACAACCAGCTGGAGGAGTCCAAAGGAGACTATCAGAGAAATGCATAGAGCAGGGTTACTACAGGCTGCTGCCAGCTTCTCTATATTGCATGTCTAGGTGCTGGAAGGTGCCCAGAGAAGGGCAATGAAGCTGGTGAGAGGCCTGGAGCACAGCCCTGTGAGGAGAGGCTGAGGGAGCTGGGGGTGTGCAGCCTGCAGCAGAGGAGGCTCAAGGCAGAGCTCATTGCTGTCTGCAGCTGCCTGAAGGGAGGCTGTAGCCAGGTGGGGTTGGGCTCTTCTGCCAGGCAACCAGCAACAGAAGAAGGGGACACAGTCTCAAGTTGTGCCAGGGGAGGTCTAGGCTGGCTGTTAGGAGGAAGTTGTTGGCAGAGAGAGTGATTGGCATTGGAATGGGCTGCCCAGGGAGGTGGTGGAGTTGCTGTGCCTGGAGGTGTTGAAGCCAAGCCTGGCTGGGGCACTGAGTGTCATGGTCTGCGTGCTAGGTTGGCCTAGGTGATCTTGGAGGTCTCTTCCAAGCTGGTTGATTCTCTTGACAAATACTGGCATTCTCACTAGTTAGCTGTAAGTAGTGTTGTTCTGTTTGCTGCCTTTTCCACAGAACTCTTAAGCAGATCCTTAAATCCAGCACAAAGAGCGTTTCTGCATGCGTGTGACTGCATGTTTGGAAGGCATACGTGGAGTGCTTTGGGGCAAGCTTCCTGAACCCTTGGATATTCCTTCTCTGGAGCAAGGGCAGCAGATGGCGGCTGTGCTAAATTACAGTTGTTGGTTTATTTCTTTTCATACAGCTGTATGTGAAGGTTTGGTGGTTTTTGTTTGTTTTTAACTCGGCTTTGATTTACTCTTGCTGAAAAGTTAAACTTAAAAACCCAATCTTTGCACTGGGGCTCGGTGCTTTTTTTTGGTCAGCAAATCTAACCCCACCGGAGCGAAGGCTGGGTGGGAACACGCTGATGCCACATGCTTGAACTGCCTTTGTGCGTGAAGAACAATGTCTGCTTTAAACAGAACATATATCTTAAATAAAGCTGGTGGAATTAAAGGGGATAAGACCCAAAAAGCCTGCAGAACTCGCCTGCTGGAACGAGCCCCCACGACGGGTGGCGGTGGCAGTCATTTGCCGCTGTTTAAAAAGTGAGAGGAAGGTTATGTGCGGTTTGGGGTAGCGACTACGGCTTGTGCCAATAACCCTGTCAGCGGCTCGTTTACTGCTGGCGACTTTAAATAGCTCCCTGAGAGCCCAGCGTGAATATCGCAACCAGAGCGGCGGGGGGGGGGGGGGGGGGGGGGGGGGTGGGAGAGAAAAGAAAAGCGAGGGAAAGGAGGTAAAAAAAAAAGGGCAGGCGCTCGTAAAGAAGAAGTCATAAAGTCTGGAGCCCCGGCCAGATTTCCTCTGCGAGCTGAGGTGTGGCCCGGGCTGTGCGCGGAGCGCCGAGCACCAGCCGCCCTCCCCGCAGCGCCCGGGCCCGGCCTGGCTGGGGGCCAGGCAGCCAGACGCCAGGCCCCGGGCTCCCAGCGCTGGGAGAGGCCGCTCAGCCTCCTCATACAATGGTATTATCTCAGGCCAACCACCGCCGCAGAAACTCTCGATGCTTCCTGTCCTCCCAGCAGCGCACAGACTGCCGCCTCGCAGCGGCTCGCTGACACCCTGGCAGCGCCCGGCCGCCGGGCTCGCCGCGGCACTGTCTGCGGCCGCCGCTGCCCCCAGATTTACGGGCGCTGCGTGCAGCAGCCGCTGGTATTTTTAGTCGCTGCTGTCATCATCGACACGATCGTGAGTCACGGAGGGAAAGAGTAAGCCTCTATTTCAGGTTCTAGAGCACCGGCAGGGCTTTGGAGTAAAGGCGGTATAAATGCCGTGGAATCGTCCAAGGCTTCTTTGCAGTCAGTGTCAGTTTTGAGTGCAAAGGGAGAGAGGAATTTGAAATACTTTCTTCTCTTCTTTGCCTTCGTTTTAATTACAGAAAGCTACAAAGAACCAGGTAATGTGAACTGTCTGATAGGTAGGAAACCTACTACAAAAGAACTCTTTATTTTGTGCAGCTTGTTCTGAACAGATCCCTAAGGACAGTCCTGACGCTGCCTGTTACATGTCTCTGACTCCATTTTTCTCTTGTTCTTGAGGTAGAAACAGAGCATGACAGAATGGTAAGGGGTTGGAAAAAACCTCTAGAGATGGCCTAGAGGTCACCTAGATCTAGCAGGATCACCTAGGGCAGGGACAGATCCAGATGGGTTTTGAAAGTCCCCAGAGATGGAAACTCCAAAGCCGCTCTGGGCAGCCTGGTGGGAGCAGAGGAGCAGCTTGAGATCACAGAATCATCCAGGTTGGCAAAGCCCCTCAGGGTCGCCAAGTCCAACCTGGAATCCTACTCTACAAGATTCACCTTAAACCATAGTCCCAAGCACCACAGCCAAACCACCCTTAAACACATCCAAGCTGGGTGACTTCACCCCCTCCCTGGGCAGCTCATTCCAGTCCCTGACCACTCTGAAAGACTTTTTTCCTGATGTCCAATCTCAACCTACCCAGTCTCAGCATGAGGCCTTGTTCTGTCTCAAAGTACCTGTCACAAGAGACCAATCTTAAAACACCTCTAGGGATTGAGCTAAATGAATACATTTAGGTGCCCATGCTCTGTTCTCTTGCAAAACACAGAACTGAGGCCTTTCAGAGTAGGCACAGTGATAACCGTTCTGTCTAATTCTGTCCAGATAACATTAAAGTGAGGGCAGATGGATTGTATGCATGGGTTTGTAGCAGTGAAATACAGCATGCTGGGAATCACTCATGATAGGCTATTTAAAGATCTGGGAGATGCTGCCGATGTCCAGTACCTGGAAGTGTTCAAGGTCAGGTTGGACAGGGTTTGGAACAACCCACTCTTGTGAACATCAACCTTGTCCATGGCAGAGGGGGAAACCCAAAGATGGACCCCTTCCAACCCAAGCACTCTATGATACAGATGGACTTCCTGATGTTTGCTGAGTATGACTCCAAGCTGTGTTTGAATCACAGAATTAACCAGTTTGGAAAAGACCTCGGAGTTCTTAAAGTCCAAACTCTCAGCTAACCTTTCTGATTAACTAAACCATGGCTCTTAGTGCCTCATTCAACCTCCTTTTAAACACCTTCAGGGATGGTGAGTCCACCTCCCCTGGCAGCCCATTACGCTCTCTGTAAAGAACTTTTTCCTAATATCCGGCCTAAAACTGCCATGGCACAGCTTAAGACTGCGTCCCCTTGTTCTGTCACTGGGTGCCTGGGAGAAAAGACCACTCCTGCCTGGTTACAGCCTCCTTTCAGGTAGCTGCAGAGACCAATAAAGTCTCCCCTGAGCCTTCTCTTCTACTTGACAAACAGTATTTAGTTATGTGAAAATGAATCTATTTGACTGTATTCTATCATTTTAGAAGTAACCTTCCAATTATAAATGTTAGGCACAGGTTTGAATTATTAAATTATTTGTCTCCCTAGGTCCATAAACCTGTAGAAGCTCAAGCTGCTAATTGCTGATGTGACTGCCAGTTGAAACAGTTTGTCTACGTGTTGTGGTGAGTGCCATTTAAAGATATTATTGGTTTAGATGCTCTTTGTTTTGTAACCAAGTAACAAAAACTGCAGAAGGTCAGAAGGTAACTGCTAACATGAGTGCATTTTTGGGTAGAAAACCATGTACTTGAGATTCTGATGTACCTCAGTCAGAGGTGGAGAAATGCTGCATGATTGAGATTGCAAACCTGTGCTTTAGTTAGATGATGAACATAAAGTTTTGGTCCAAATTAACTCAGAGGTAAGTCTAGATGATGGATTTACACTGGGTATGCTCTTTGTCTCCTGCCTCCCAGGTATTTTCAGAACTTCAGAAGTTCACAGCTGAGGCTTCTAGGCATTTCTTAAATGCAAAAGAGAACATCTTAAATATTTTATTCTATTTCTGTGGAAGATATCTAAAAGAGAGCTATATGTCATGTCAGAGAAACATTTTATTCTTCTAGGCACTACCACTTTGCACCTTAAAATTTGTCAAATCTTGCACTACTTTTTAGTTGTCCTAAGATAGTATTATTTAATTGATTCTAATAGGTGACTTCTATAATAGTTTTCGTGGAAGTAAATTGCAAATATTTACACTCAAGTTGTGTCTGTTTGGTACCTTAAGAGTTTCAAAAGAGCAAAGTCTTATAAACATGCTGAACTGAAACTTCTTTTTAGGAACACCATTGCATGTTTAACCAAGCACACATATTCAAGTTTGTGGTGTAACCTGTATCTGAAACCCAAAGGGCTTTGTTTGGATAATACCTACTATGTGTCCTAGACTTTATGTTTTGGCTCAAAGAAAGTAATCCAGAGTTTAAAAGAATAAGTGTAAACCAGGGCTGTCAGGCAGAATTAAATGTATTCACTCTTTGAAAGACCTACTTGTAAGAACAGCAGTGACATAGTAATGGGAAACATCTTTCATCCACACTATTATGGACACTTAAAAACCTAAAGGGTGAATAATATATTAATAAAGGTTTGCTATTAATAGTAAGTTTATCTCTTGTTACTTTTCAGCTTTAAATAAGCATGTAGTAATAGGAGGTAATGAAAAATCTAACCAGCATCTTTGAAAAGCTTATAGAATTGAGGTGATGATGAGGCTCAGATAGATAAGAGAATTCAGCACAAGGAGGAGAAGGTGAGGGAGAAATGCCAAAATAAAGCAGCCACTAACATTAGACAAAAATAATACATCTTCTTTTATTTTTTCATAGCCTTACACTTATTCACCTAGGGATACTCCCAATTATTTTTAGGACCTTACTCATTTCCTAGATGACAGATTAGAGATGTTACATTGTCAAGTCCTTGTGATTAATGAAAGTTATGGAAAACCCCTGTGTTCTTCTGCTTGCTTTAATCTCCTAGAACATAACTGCAATGTCTCCAGACTTCAAGTCTGAGGCCAAGAATTACCCAGCAATTGGATTAGAATTAAACAAGTTTGTCCATCTGAGGACTCGTAGTCAAAACCTCAAAGGCCTTGTGTTAAAACACAATTGGAGAAGCCCATGCAGATACTGTTTGCCTTTCTTAGTAAGCAAGGAGACTTTATCTTTCACCTTTAAACCAGGATTTGTAAGCAAAATGATGTCAGCACTAAGGTGCTGTTACAGTAGCATATTCTGTATCTTTCATGTTGTTGCTTATAGCTGGATTTAAAAATGTAGTTTCACTTTGTAATCAGATTCCTTCATCAGCACTTCAGTTCCTTCCCTGGAGGTAAATGAAACTTAACAGAGGAATTAAAATCTCTTTGTTTGCATTTGGAATGTAGATTATTGTAAAAACGTGAATAAGAATCCAAAAGTGAAGTTTCTTATTCTATGGGTTAGATATTCAGATGGATACAATGATTTTCAGAGCAGAGTAGTGCTGATTAAGCAACATCTATTGAAGATATCAGTGCATTCTCAAAACAAAACCTCAGCCTGAAAACAATGTTTAAGTTTTTTGTATGGAACCTCATGTGTCTGCAGCAATGAACTTTCTAACCCATTTTCAGCAGTGTTTATGCAAGAAGGCCAGTCGGCTCTTCAGAAGCACATTTCTTAGTGAGCTCTCCTGCAGAGGACAGACACTGTTAGTTCGTGGTTTGCAAGGTGCTTGGCATTGCACAAAACATAGAGCTGCAGCCATGCTCACTTCAAATGTGACAAAATAGAAAGAGTAAACAAGCTGTTTTGAGGAAGGAAAGACAAAGCATGTTTTTATAAGCTGTAGTAATGTGGGAAAGCTTCATCTTGACACTGAAGACTCCAGAATGCAAATCAAAACTCATATCTGCAGGAAGATAAACTCATTTTTAAGTTTAAGAGCATCTTAAGATTTAGATGAAGTCACAGCAAGTTTCCAGTTTTACTTCTGAATTAAAATCCTCATTCTGACATTGAAATTACTTCATCTACATAAAATGGCAGTTGAAAAAAAGCAAAAAAGCTACTCAAGAAATGGAAATCTGGCAGTGTTCTTTGTGAAATAACTGTCTAAAGGGGGAGAGAGAAATAGCAATATGGGATACAAGCAGGAAAAAGCAGCTCCTACTTCGCCATCTCAGTAGTCTGCTGCAATTCATCACATGAAACAGAGTCAGAGAATCATAGAATTGTTTCAGTTGTCCACCTGTCATCTTACAGCATCTTTCTTCTCCAGAGCCATGTTGCTGTTGTGGGATTTATTTTCTGTTCTGGATTTTCTTGTTGCTCAAGGAAGGCTTTGATTGTCCTCTGTGACTTGAGAGTTGAAATGAGAGGTTGCCTATGTGCTGTTCCAAACAAAATTTACCTGCATCAGAAGTGATGCAGATAAAAGATAATAATCTTTTAATCCTTTTTATAAAGGACTTCCCTTTCATATAAATCAGTGAAAAATGACAAATCAATTTGCATTTTTCTACTCAGTGTTCCTCCCAAGATGTTGCCTGCTGTCAGAATGCTGCAGGCACTTCAGGAAAAGGAGAGGTTTATACTTACTCAGATTTGTTTTTTTTCTTGGTTTTGTGAAAACTCACTTTTATAGTACGTGTATTTCAGAATGGAATTGTGGTCTGTTAAAGGTTAAGAAAAATACAGTTCCTAAAAGGATTATTTTTCCCTTTTATGGATGAGCACCAGGCTCTAAGACATCAGTGTAAATAGAGTTTCCTGTTCCAGGGAAGTTTGGCTACTGCAGGAGCCCAAAGGTCCTTTGGGAAAAGCTTGATAGGAACTATGAGTTGAATGTGACCTGAGGCTGCAGGAACCCAAGAGCCAGAACTGAGGGAAACACATTTCACAGCCCTTTTGTGCAACCTTAAGTCCCATAAGCACTTCTGGGAAAGTAAACCCTTTATCATACACACAGTATTTATTGCTAAGGGAGAAGTCATGCTAATGGCTTTCAGAAATCATTTTGTTATCTGTAGATCTGTGACTTCTTTCTTTGAAGCTTGCTGTAACTTAAAAAAAGAGATTAAATAAATCTGCAGCTTTGAGAAATGCTGAGCAGGACTAGGAATGCTGAACAGTTCTCCGTGGTTGGTAGCCACCACGTAGGATCTGATCCAAAGTGCAATTTTTGCAGTCAACCTTTTTAGGAATTCACTGGAGAAAGTCTATTTGAATTGCTGCATGAATTCTGTAGCAATTAGAAAAGTTAATTTATCTGATCCTGGTGGCTATTCATTCAAAAATGAGTGGTGATTCCTCTCCTTCTCCCATTCAGAGCTGGGCAAAACTCATGCATGAAAAGGAGGAGGAAAGCAAGTGGGGTGAGATGACACCGTAAGGCAAAGCAATCACCATGTACCTGTGTTAATGAGGTTTCTTGTGTGATTATCACCTCACTGCACTTATTTTTCTTCATCTGACCAAGTTTTGTTGGACTTCTACCACAGATTTTCCAGTGTGACATGATGTGAATCACCTAACCTGTACTCTATATCATTTTAAAAGGATTAGTAATAGTGTATCTCTCACTTCCCTGTCCCACTCCCCCCCTTTTCAGTTTTCTGGATGTGCTTTGGTAGAAAAAGGCATTATGCTCTCTGAAGTTACTGCTGCAATGCAAATGATTGAAACATTAAAATGACTTGGAGTATTTGAAGGGCACTCAATTGGTCATTTAATGTTTCCATTTGTTTTCACATTTTCATTTGTGTTCATGTGGCACTATCAAAAACAACAGTTCAGAAAGAAGAATTAACAGGATTTAAAAAACTGAAGTACATTGAAAAAAATAAAGCAGGTAAATTATCTTAAGTGTAGGGACTGGAATGAAATAATGCATTCCACTTTTTCATAGAATCAATTGCACTACAGGGGTTAGAATCATAGAATCATTTTCTTCTTAACTAATCTTTGTGCTGCAAGTAATTGTCCTTTGAAAGGAATTCTGTTAGATTACCTTAGTTTGATAGTGCTGAAACGGAACAAGTGTCCTTTAAACATGAATATTGTCCAGATTTCAGCTACGATGAGCACTTTGTCTGCAAGGGTTATTCACGTGAAGCAAAACACAGGGCGTGTGCTTTCTAAAGACTTCTGTAAATCAACAAAGCTATAGATAGCACAGCCTGATGCAGTTACCAGCTGATATTCCTGCAAAGACACTCCAAATGAGAGAGGAAATTCCAAACTTCCTTATTATTCCTACATGCTGAGTTTGCTAGTCAATAAAAGTTTGTCAAGTTTTATCTAGCATATTGGTGGCATTTGGCTGGTTCCCGTGGCAGGTATCATTTGGTTTCCTCTCTTAGCCATGAATTTACATTAGTGTTGCATTTCTCAAACACTCATTTTTTTTAATTATGAGGCAGAGCCCTCAAGCTATTTCCATTGATGCATCCCAGCTACATCCCCTCTTCAGTAACCAGTGGCAAAAAAAAAGCTTTATTCCAATGAAGAGTTTCACAGTGTGCTGCCTTTGTGATGGAATTTGGAGAACTCTGCTTTCAGGACCTTGTTTTATGAAAGAGTAGTGCCTGTAGAAGGGGGAAACGAGCCCAAATATTGCATGGCTTTGGATTTCTCTTTTCAGGCTTCGGTATCATTCATCTTGTCACAAGTCAGTCAGCTTCTGCAAACCCAGGCAATCCCAGATGGAAAATAGTGGATAAAAAAATGAAAATGAAGCAGGTTGATAGGAAAAAGAGGTGGTTAGTAAATATTTACAATAAACAGTTTTGATGTTGAGATAACAGTGAATGAAACAAATGTAGAAGTAGAATAGTCATGCTAGTGTCTAAGATGGATGTATGTATATGTTTAAATATATGTCTATTGGCTAGAAAGGGCATATATTTAGGCAAAATCAGAATTACATCATCCTGTTGCTAACATACATAACTAGAATTGTGGCAAAGTGCTAAATAATCTGTATGGACATGACCAGGCTATTGCAGGATAGCAGCAGCCAAAGAGTGATTAATAGAGCGTGGAACAGATGCCCACAGACACCTACCTAGTGAAAGGCCATGTCTTGCCTGCAAAGATGATTGTTGACCTTATAGTGCTCAGCTCCCATCTCTGTTCTCCAGGGCGCAATTTACAGCTCTGTACTGAGGTGACTTATCACTGATCACCAGGTTTATACATACACTTTTATACGCATGTGTGTATATCACAGGGAAGGAATTCTGTCCCTGTACTCGGCACTGGTGAGGCCACACCTCAAATACTGAGTTTGATTTTGGGCACCTCCCAGCAAGAAGGATATTTTGGTGCTGGAGTGTGTCCAGAGAAGGACAGTAATGCTGGTGAATTTGTATGAGGAGCAGCTGAGGGAACTAAGGTTGTTTAGTCTGGAGAAAAAGAGACTGAGGGGAGACCTCATTGCTCTCTACAGTTCCCTGTAAGGAGATCGCAGTGAGGTGAGGGTTGGTCTCTTCTCCCTAGTATCAGGTGATAGGATGAGAGCAAATGGCCTGAAACAATGCCAGAGGAGATTCAGATTAGAGATCAGGAAAAAAATGTTTACAGAAAGAGTGGTCAGGCATTGGAACAGGCTGCCCAGGGAGATGGTGGGCTCATCACCATGGGAGGTGTTCAAGAAGTGTGTGGATTTGGCACTTCAGGACATGTTTTAATGTCCATGGTGGTTTTGAGTTGACATTTAGACTTGATACTTTTAGAGGTTCCTTCCAACTGAAATGATTCTATAGATCTTCCAGCCAAGCAGATAAAAATTTCAGCATTTTTTGTTTAAGTTTTGGGTTTTTTTTGTTTTATTACTGCTTGGTATTTTTGGCTCAATTTAAAAGTACTGCAAAAAGATCACCTTGAAATTGTATTAGGGATTTTAAATGACAGGGTTAGGAACTATGGGAAGATATGGAATGGCATTGAGAGAATTTCCCTTTTGGAAGTGCAGAGACAGTTTAATATTTCAGACACAAAAACATCCTCGAATTGTTGTGGTGGTAAAAATTAAAGGCTTTGTAAGTTAGCTGTTGGATTCTTTTGGTTGGCTTATTGTGCAGAGCTACACATGACAGTTCATTTTCATTTCCTTTGATTTTATTCCTTCTCAGATTTAAAAGCAAAACATTCCTTTTCAATTCTGTAAGGCAGATGAGCAGTTAGTACCTTTTGTGGTATGTTTTGCTGTTATTGGTATAGGTGCTCCAAGATCAACAGCTGACTTCTGAAGCTGGAAGTTTTTCAGGATCCTCTGTGTGATGCAGTCTTGGATAAAAGGCTGTTTAGCTTAACCTGTTTATCTTTTACACAGAGGGTCTGGTTGGAATTGCTATACAGGGTGGTTGCCAGGTATTTCTCAGAAGAATGTGCAGAGACTGTTCATATACTCTTTGAATTACAATGCAGTGATCTCTCTCCTGAAGAGCCTTGGAAGAATCAGAAATCTGTACCCAAGTCTAAAGTTCGTCCGAGTGTAGGAATGCAGCATTTGGATGTGAGGGGCTGATTTTTGTAACAATATATGTGTGAGGATAATATTTATTGAAGCTGGGCTGAAAGACTTCTTTGAAGACCCTTAACTTGTCAGGTTCTGTGGTGCTTGCAGCAAATGCACACTGTTTGCATAACTGCCATTTCTACTTGAAAGGAAATTTCAAGCAGCTTCTCTTTTATTAATACTCACAGGAAAATGAATTGTTGTTTCATTTTCACACTGCTTTTCCTAAGTCTGTTACCAAAAGTTCTGCACTGCCCTTGGTCATAGACTCAGCTTTGGGGCAGGGGTGATTGAGCTTGACAAACCACAGAATGAAACTATCTCTATACCACTCTGGTCCACCCCTGCTTCCCCCCACAAGGTATTCCAAGTCCTACAACTTGAGACACCAGCCATGCCCTTTAGGAAATATCACCACTGATTAATCATCTGCATCTCATCATTTGAGATACTCCAGAGCTTCCGTCAGTCCTTCACAGATGCTTCCTTATTCCTGTACTGACATAAACCAAACAAAATCCCAGAAATGTCCTGTTTCAGTGTCAATTCCATGTCTGTTTCAATAACTGTGGTGACTTTTACATATTCTTCCCAGCTAGAGTCATCACCAGCTTGGTTCCAAACACCTGAGGGCAGCGTGCTGAAACAGAATGAAACACAAAGTCATAGAGTTGTGCTGAAAGCACATTTTTATGTGGGATTTGGCGTGAGTCTCTTCAGCAAGTGGCAAAAGCAGTGCTAGATGTTGTCAATGTACATACTTAAGTAGAGCAGTGAGTCATTACAACTGTGACTATTACCAAAACCTGTTTGGATTTTAAGACAACTGTTCACTGGGTTTGGGCAGCATTCTGCTTGGGGAGAGGAAAAAATAACCAGAAGTCAGTTTAGGTTTGTTTGCTTTTTATTTAAGAGAGCTGAAAATTCTCACTAGAAATTTCTACATATCAAATCAAGTTAGTATCCTTTATAAACAACAAACAACATCCTGAATGCCAAGAAATTCTTCCACTATTTATTCCTATGCAAGCATCTTCTGAAAAATCTGTGACTCCTGCTAATTTACAGTTAAATCGTCACAGGCCACTTTTTGTGTGTGTGTCTTTGACTCTTCTAATTATGGGAAGCATGAGAAAAGCGACCTTCCCTTTCCTCACCCTTTGCATTGTACATCAGAAGCCAGTATTCTTGTCTGCTAGAGTTCAGACAATGTCAAAGTGGAGGGGGGAAAAAAAAAAGCCAAGAAAAACAATAACTGGGGCTGTCTGCCCATCCTTCCACTGTGTGAACAGGGAGGGTGTGAGACTTTGCATTCTTCAGGGCATAGGATGGCACCAAACTTAAATTTCGGACTGGTGTTTAGATATCTCAATAAAGGGAGTGATTGTGGGGGGAGACTTTTAGGAACACATCTCAGTTTTAGGTTACTGTAGAAGAAATGCTCATTAAATAAATCCTTTTGGTTAAAGTGCAGCTATGAGGTTTTAACTCCTGGAACTGAGACTCCCAAGCAGGATTTTTAGGTTTCTGCTTTAAAAGGTTGGCAGATAAATCTGAGCATATTTTTTAGTGCTGGAGATCTCTCATAAACTGAGTTTCTGCACTGTCATGTACTTTGCTTGACAAAGCTCTGTATTTAATGGCTGGTTGCTGTTGATCTTGGAAAGGGAGAGGCACTACTCGACTGAAAAATTGCTATTTCCCCAAATTCTGAATAAAATCACAAATAGTTTTCCTGTTGTTCTGCCACTTGATGATAATTGGGTTTTGAGGAGGTGTTCCAGTTTGGGCCACGAGCATAGCCATTTAAGGGGGATCTGAGATCCCTCAAACTATCACGGGAGGTGTGCCCGGCTCAGTGTGGTTTCATCTTGTCCTTACTCTGCTGGGAACTTTCTTTACTGGTTTTAAATGTGTGGCTAAAATGGTAGTTATACATTAAGGTATAGGGTAACTTCAAAGATCGCTTTAAGAAAGAAATACAGGTTTGAATTTTCTTTATCTTGACCACAAGGTTTATTTGTTGATTCTAAGGAATTAAATTGATAAATGCAGTGCTCAGGTAGCACCCTGTGACATTTTAACCTGGGTTCAAAGCTTCTCTTGTAGTGCAGCTCCCTCAGAGAACCTTTGATGTTCTTACATTCATTCACTCCTCATCTGCTATTGTCTCAAGTATTTACCTTCTGGAGTTTATTTAGGAAAGGCATTCTAGGATGTAGCAGAATATCTTAAACCAGACCCATGGTAGGACAGATGCTTGCAGAGATGTTAATCACCTGAGATCTATCATTACTTAGATATAAATTGCAAGATCAATACTAAACATCTATGAATCTGGATTATTAAAAAGCAAGGAAGAAACTGTGATATCTCTGTCATTTTCTGTTTTGTGATGGTTTTTAGACTGGAATATTGGTTTTAATTGTTATAGCTGCAACATTTGAGGTAGGAAAAAAAATCTTGGGAACTTGCTTGAAAATCAAGCTTTCAACACAGTTACATTTTGCAAACCTTCTCATTTCCAATATTAGTTTTTGACAGGTTTGTTTGAGCAGTTAATATCTGGACATGGGTGATTTGTTCTATCCTGTTCACTGGGAATACTAAAGAGCTCGTGAAGTATTTGATATCTAAAATGACTGCAACACCTGTATCCTCTGCATTGCAAGGCTGAGCTATGAGATCGATGTACTTTATGCAGGAGGGTGAAAATTAAACTGTGGAGATTTAGCATAATCTGAGTACACAATGTGAAATCAGGATTGCATGGTTAGAACTTTTCCACAATGGGAATGCTGCTGAGGGATTTTTTGTTTGCATACTTCCTGTGTACAGGATTTCTGTATTAAACTTTATACTAGAAGCACTTTTTTAGACTTCTGTGAAACTCAGTCAATTCACTGTTTTGGCTTAGAGATTATTAAATGTTGTTGAAGACCGTATTTAATCCAGGACATGAGTTGTCTTCTCTGCAGTTAATGATCAGCAATTCCTAAATGGACAAAGCCATACAATGAAATGGTAAAAGAGGGATTCAAACATGGAATGGAGGCAAATTAACAAGTTCATTTTAGTGTTAAAGCTAAATATTAGAATTCATTGAAGTTTAGAAAAGTAAGGAATTTCAGGGCCTGATTGCTCTTGCCTCTTGCCCAGAGAGGTTGTGAAGTCTCTGTTGATGAGAACATTCATCAGTGGAGATGAAGACATGGTCTTGGGCTCTAGGTGGCCCTACTTAAGCAGAAGGCTTGGACCAGATATTCTCAAAATCCTGTCCAGCCTCAACCCTTCTGTAATTCTGTGACCTGATGCAAGGTCAGTTGTAGATGTGCCATTCTCAACAGATGTTTGTCAATATGGCTTTAAAATATACTTGTTCTTTAGTTATTCAAAAACCAAGGGGGTTGTATCTTCAGGGACAACTGGTATTGATTACTTTGTCAAGTGCCTCTTTACATACAAGTGTAGCAAATTTTGTTCTATCATTTGCTACCTTACAGTGTTGTAGGCTCAATATGGAAAAAGGCATCTAAGCTTAGAAGAGAGTTACACTGAAGCTACAGAGCAGCTTACAGAATGCACAGCAGAAGTGAAGGTTTAAATTTGGCTTGGGTTCCTCACTACTAGTTTTCTTTTACACCACTGATTTACCCTTTTCCCACTTGACTGCAGTTTGTTATTGCTAATCCCTGACTAGCCATCCTACCAAAGAATAATCTGCTGAAGAGTCCTAATGATGCTCTTATGCCTCCAAAGTTGTAGCAGAAGCAGGGGACAAAGGGAGTCTGAGACCAGTTGGAGTTCAGCATGGAGCTGCACTGAAAACTAGAGAAGGGAAAGGGAGAGGCACATGATCCACAGCCTTTTGATTCTCTTCTGCAGCTTTGGACTGGTTAGTGGTAACATTTGTTGACTGAAAAAATAGCAGGTAAATGCCCTTTGTGTCTGATGTACACAAGGTGAGTTTGGAAAAGGTATGTTTTTTTCTCTCAGAATGTCCTCAGTTGCAAAGAGCAGCAGGCAGAGGTCTGTTAAACAACTTTGAGCTCATCATCTGGTGTTGCAGCCATGTGGGAGGTCTCAAGGAGTGCCATATGCTCCTGGTGTCTTGCTTTAGTTCTTGATACAACAGCTGTTCAAAACAATGTCCAACTTAGCTTGTGACAGAAGAGTGAAGCTGCAGATACTTTGGTGCTTTTGGTGTGCTCAGTTATAGACTTTTCAGTATCTTCTGAAACCACAGCTCTCTGCTGTGTCTCTTTTCTTTAGACATGCAGTTATTCCATGGAACAGGGGTCTGGGCAGAGATTCTCCTCCTACGTTTACCAGAAAAAAAAGGTGGTTAAACACTTCAGGTAGAAAACTTTTTTCCCTGTAAATAATGTCTTGCTATGAATTTTACAGAATTAGTTCTAAATTGTTTGCTTTCTGGAAAAGTGTCTTAATACTGTTAGCTTTATATCCAGCCCCTCTCAGATTCCGGCTGGCTAGCCATTCTGTAGCTTTTAGTTTTTAACAGAGCAGTGGATAATCATTGGTTCTTGAAAGAATACTTTCCCTAGTGAACATATCATGCTTGTACAGTAACCAGGATAGATTTATTGATTATGACTAGGAGTATAAAGCATAACCTTGAATGCTTTGTAATCTTCACAGTGGTGTGTCCAAATTACTTCTGGTGCCATGTACTGCATTTAATTCCCATTATGATTTAATTTCTTCCTGTAGAAATATAGGTAAATATAGCAATATAGCTAAATGTAGCAATGAAATATAGGTAAATATAGCAATATAGCTAAATGTAGCAATGAAATACCAAAAAGCTACTTGGTTCACAATATTTGCTATCAAATTCCGTCACATTAACATATCTGTAGGGTCACATTATATGTGAAACTATAAACTCTTCTTATGTGAGTAAGGATGAATTTCCATTTATAAAAGCAGCTGGTAGTCATCAATCTGTGTCCCTAATCTTTACATTAAAAGGAGGTTTAAAATCCTAATTAGGCATATAGCTTGGGCAACTCCATACTTCAGGCTGAGCCAATGACATAAAAGGCTGTGGTTGTAAACATTAAATCAATAAACAACTTAGCAAATGTTCTGTACTTTAGCTGTTTAGTGGAAATAATACCTACTGAATACCATTTTGTGTGCCTCACAGCAAGATCTGAGCATAACCCTGTATGCATCTGTCAGAGGGGTTCCCCAGATTCCATGCTCATACCTGGTTGCAGTTTAGTGGCTGAATAACTTTGTCTTTTCTTCTTGCTTCGATTTCAACTTAATTTGGTGCTCCTGTAAAGTGGAGGTAGGCTGATGTCTAATCAAAGCTGTGTTAAGGTTCAAGATCTAGTTAGAGAGAGCTGATGAACCATTGAGTTCCCATAAGTAGGGAACCCTTTAGGGACCCATTATACAGCTAGTCTTAGTTCTCTAACCGCACACCTGAATAAAAATGAGTGTCTGTATTTCAGGATATTTCTGAAGCTACAGGCTGCAAAGAAAACCCTAATCATTAGGTTGAAACCACTAATACAACTATTAGCCACTTCTGTGGCCAGTTATTAATTATATATCACTTATGATATGTGCATTATCTATCACTTATAACCACTTATTATTACCCAAATCAAATCTTTGGTGCTTGGATTTTGCCATTGAATTGATCAGACAAGTGGCAAAAGAATGTGTAGTTGCACTGCTGTAAGCCTGCAAGAGAGGTATGCAAACTGCCTCCCCAAGCAAAATCTGAGCACAGCAATAGATTTGCTTATGATGGAAAGGAGATAATTAATGAGGCTTGACTTTTACTTATCAATAGCTCAAGTCTGTGCTGTGGCATCTACAGACTGCTGGCTAAGAATGTGAAAAGAAAAAAAAAACACTGAGGAAATGTGTTACCTGGTAATTAAGAAACAAAAGTGTGAAGAAAGAAGAAACCAAAAAGGTAGTGGAGGAAAGAATAGACAGATAGCAGAAGGTGTGCAACCACAGGTAGCGTTTTAGTGCCAGAAACAAATGCTTGCTGGTGTAACTACATCTTCACTAGCAAGGTTTCCCTGCTTAGATAGGCAGCAGGTTAGTTCTACTGCTAAAAGGCTCATGTGTTTAGCTGGTCCAAGATTTTTTTTTTTTTAAGAAAGCCAAACAACAAAAAACAACTTTTGGAGCTCTGTCAGGTTCTGAAAGCTGCCAAGAAACCTCTGTGTTATGCCTTGTTCCAAAGGTTGAGTGTGCACACACAGTCTGGCTCTGGAAGGAGCTGCGAGTCCTTCCTGAACAGGACGTGGTAGCTGAGAGCTCATTTTTTTTCAGTGCTAAGTTGCAGTGTAAGTTGGGTTAGCAAAGTTTGTCAGCTGGATTTTAAAGACTGTATAAGAATTGCTGATACAGTGGAAGGCTTGTTCGTTCCCTTGAGGAAAGATAAAGTGAGAAGTGTCTTTATTGGAGAAGTTTTTATTTTTCTATTGAAAGAGTTATATTTTCTTGCAAGAACCTAACTGAGGTCTTCAGTAGTGATACATCACAAATAGAGTCTAACAGACAGTAACGAGAAAGCTGTCTAGAACAACACAAAATATTTATATCTGTCAGTGATTTGCTGCAAATATCTGACAGATTTCCTCATAAATGTCCATTGGGAAGGCAAATGTAGCATCTTCTTGATCCAAGTCCGTTTAGCACTGCAGAAAGTATTAACCAAGCAGCTACAAAGTCCTCTCCGGCTCTGTGCTTTCCCATTCCCAGTATGTCTGTGTGGCATCCTTGGCTGCCAGACACTTCTCCAGCGACTGGAGAGTTTTTAGAGGGGTGGTTCTGAGGCCCCAGCAGCTTGGCTGTGTTGCAGATGTTGGCTTTGGGGGAAAATGAGCTCCCTCTGGTGAGTGGTTGGGTGGTTGTAACTGAGCTGCTTGGGTGTTTCGGCTTGTCTTGGTTCCGATTTTAAGTGGACGATCGCAGCACTTGAGCACCCACATGCACTGGAGTCTAAAGTGTTGTTAGCAACTGTCAGCACTCCTTATCTTTGTTTCTTGACGTGGCAGAGGGCCTGCAATAGTCAACCTGGCAATTTTTCTCGAACTGGGAGGCAAGGCTGGGAGACAGACTGCTGGAAGGTGGTGCCTGTGGAAAATTGGTATTACATCTGCATGAGAGAATTTTCATGTGCTTCATTTGCAGCTCTGGCCTTTGTACATCACTCATGTATTTGGTTAATATTTCTTAGACTTTTTTTTTTTTCAGTTTATCCTGTGCTGAGCTACTTTTGACCCTTACTTTTTGCAGACCTGAACAAAAAAAAGAATGAAGCATGCTTTGCTTTTGTAGCAAGTATACTTATACACATGGCAGCTCTGTGCTTATCCACCTTGCTCCATTACTTCAAACCTCCCCAGGATTTAAAGTTAGAGGGCTTTCAACATGGTATGTCTGGATACTACCTAATCTGTCTCCTAAAGAGGATTTGACTAAGGTTTTTAAAAGCTGAAAGATCATGAAATTTGTCATTGAAACCAAGATTCTAAACTGGATATTCTCATGACATTTACATCTAGAGCCCTATTAAACAAGCATCCTACCTTAATGGAACTGGTGAATTGGAGATAGCTGGGTAGAAGCCATCTCAAGTCTTCCAGGTTGTTTGCAGGAGTGAGGACCTCTAGTTCTTGATCTTTCTACAGACTAAGTTTATTGAAACTCCTGGGATAGGGGAGCCTGGGAGGGTTAATTTTTCAGTTGTGTGATAACTGGTCTCTCATCCTTTCAGTAAATACCCTTCAAAGAGTGTAGTGAAGATGAAAAGGTGATGTTAAAAGGACAAAGCAAGAGGAAAGGAGACTTTCAATCTTAGACTTTCTTCAAACAGAAATAGGCCATGCAAGGTGCGACTGCTGAGCCACAGCTAGATAATTCTAAACATATCTCAAGCCCAAGAAATAGTGTCTGGATTAAAAAACTACAACTCACTTTGTTCAGCCTGGCTTGGAGGGTTCTGCAGCTTAGTTGCCAGCCATGGTAGGCACAATCCCGGGAAGGGCTGTTCATTTTCTCTCACAGCTCAGTGGCAGCCTAAGGTGTCCAGAACATTTATTATTAATGGATTCTAGGCAGAAAAATTGCAGACTTCCTTGTTCCCTTTAAAGCAAGCAGGGGTCTGCAACTGGAAGTGCTGCATGTTTAAGAAATAGTGTGAAAAACAGACTGCCTTTGGTCTGGAAGGTGTGCAGGTGTGTTCTGTTATCACCCATGATTTATATGATGTTTCAATGAAACATAATAAGAATGTTGATTAATATGAAATGTATTAAATATTCATGGTTTTAAGAGTAATATTGTGAAAATTTAAAACCAGTTTATGCATTCAAGGAAAATAAGTATCAGAAAACTGAACAGCTGCAGCTATCAAGCAGTGAAACCAAATCCATTTCCCAAACCTAACTGCCTGATATTTTTCTTTTTGTAGTTTATTTACCCAGATAAATGCCAGATGTCAAAATCTGTAGTGCCTTTAATCATTGAGTGGAATTGCAAAGATAGAATGAAATCCCAAGCATTTCCACTGGGCAAATTTTACAATTACAACCTTCAACATTTTGATATTTTGATGCACAAAACCATCAAAGTTTGTGTTCATCCCTCTTGGTTACGTAGAACACCCTTTTCAGACATACAGGAGAACAGGCATTTCAAATCAAATTATGTTTCTAGTTTGAGGGACTGGGGATTTAGTTTAAAACACATGTATCATATTGTTCCTCTTATAAGAAGGTTTTTTTTCAGCTTTAGTGTGGTTAGGGGTTTAAATCCATTCTTAAATTTTGTTTGACCTTACCTGTTCATCACTGGTGATTGATCATAGCTGCAGATGGCAAGCTGTGAATATTTGGATGAAGGAACATTTAATATTTTTGTTGGTATCACTAACACCTCTCTGCTAAACTGCTAACACAGGGTTATTTCCCCATGCTGAAATCTCAGATCATCTCTTACTGGTGTGATGGAACAGCACCTGCCAGCTCCAGACCTTGCTACTGTCTCATTTGTATAATGGAACAGTTTTATTTTGGCTAAAGACAGGGAAGAAACACATTTTGACATGCCTGGGAGTATCTGCTTACTAAACAAAGCATTATAGAGATGTACACTCTAAGGCTGCTGTAATATTCTGTGTAGTAGCACAACCAACCTTCTGGAGAGTACCTCATGGCATTTGTTTTTCTGCCCTTGCTAAAGAAATGTTGAGAGCTGAGTGATGCCAATCAAGAAATTAACTTCACTTCAGTATAATTTGGATCAGCTTTTGAGTCATACATTTGTATGACTTTTTAATGGTTGGACTTGATGATAGCAAATATCTTTTCCAACCAAAATGATTCTACAATGATTCTGTGATTCTATGTCTTGTCCTTCGCAAAGCTATCACTTCAGCATCCAGCCTGTCAGAATAAAGCCTGCATTAGCACTAGTTTGCAGCAGCTCTGCTGATATCAACCAGAATAAACACAAGCAGAGGCCAGGCTAAATTGTTTGGTTCACTTCAGATCCCTGATCTTTTGGAGTGGCTCCAGCATTGTATAAAGCTTCTTTTCTTCCCTTTTCTTTTTTTTTTTTTTCCTCGTCTTTTTTTGTTTGGTTTGTTTTTAATTGGCTTGTATGTACTGAAATATGAAAGCTAACAGGATTTCTGTTCTTGGAAATTCAAGCTTAGGGGGGGTACTGCCTGGCCCCAGCTATTGCCCTGCTTTGTGATGCAGTGCAACTCCTCCTCAAACCCAAGGGCACCGAGACTGAAACCAAGCTGAGAACTTCTCTAATAAGACTCTTGGAATTTCATTTTACAGAGGGAAACGCAACAGGTCTGTGATCTTAGTCTTCTAAACCAGTCTTTATATTAAAGGAACGAGTAAATATTGGAATATAAAGAGCCTTGGATCTAGAGCACAGTAGAGATTTGAGGACAGTGCCATTTCTAAGCTTCCTTTCCATCTTATTTAAGCTCAGGATCATTTCTTACTGCCTTCACTGGAATTTGTTTGGATTTGTGTATCTCTCTGGAAGAGATATTACAGAAGTACCTGTTACCTGTGGCAGTTAAACATTCCGTTTCCGTAGGTTCCCATACATTTGATTTATGCCTCCAGACAGGGAAGGCATTACAGCCGCCATCCAGCCCAGCCGAAGCAGCCTGGGTTAACCCCTTCCTAGGAGAGGGCACGGCCTGGCCTCCCCCACCTTCCCAGAACGGGAAAGGCAGCGGGAGCACCGGGAGAAGGGGGAAAGCAGGACAGCGAGAGGAGCAGAACGCAGGGAGGCTGCGGAAGCTGAGCTGCCCCTGCCCGGAGCGGGGAAGCCCCACTCGTGTTCTCTGGGGGGCGAAAGCGGTCTTACCTCGGCGTGACAGTTATGTCAGGCACCCTTCCGTCCTAAAGTGCTGGAACACCGTTGCTTAATACCCCCTCACCCCCATCCCTTATCAAAGCCGTCGCATAAAGATGAAGGCAGCGCCTTGTGTGGGGGCTCTGATGTCCCCGGCCCAGTGCTGTCCCCTTAGCCCGCTGCTGTCCCCCAGCCTTTTGCTGTCGCTGGGGCGGGAGTTGATGCTTCCACTGTGGCAACTCCGCTCTGCCTGCGCCCGCAGTGATGAGATCAGACTTTGCGGGTTTGTAGGGTTGCGTGCGTTGGCTGGAAAACCGTGTGTGAGTTTCACTGACCCAGGCAAGTCAGAAATATAAGTGTTCATGACTGTTACTCTGCTGTACTTAGGTATATTTTTATATACATTAAGGCTGTGTAGATAGAGTTTCTGAAAGGGATCTTTTCCAAGGTGTTTTCAAACTTATTATTTACTTATTTTCCCTTTAATAGCGAGTCGTTCCTGACCGCAGTCCCTGTGATCCTCTCCCCTAACGCCAAGTCCCGACTAGTCCTCATTTAGGGAGATTTCTTGCACCCGGCAGAGTTATCGGGCTGCGTTGCTTTCATTTAGGGGTTTGAGCTGTTCTAAAGAGGCGAAGTGTGTTGTCTTTAAATACACGTTTGGAAAGGGAAAGAAAAAAAAAAGAAAAAGGCTCTTGTCTTGAGAAACTGCTCGCTTTGCAGGAAACCCTCCGGATGTTTGCTGCTTTTCATGTGGCATTTGTGGTCGGCTCTGATAACGCTGGGAGCACCACTTCCAACACCGCGCTCTGTAATGGACCTGAAATAGCAACACATCGCTGCCGGAGGATCCCCGCTCCGCTCCCTCGCACTCGGCACCGCCGAGTTTAAAAGGTCAATAAATCACAAGGATGAACTTTTGGCGGCATTGTGGGGTTGGGAAAGTTAACGAATGACCCCAGGAGCCGTGCGACCACGTAGGTTTTGGGAGTGGCAGGAGAAGTTCTTCCCTAAAACGCTTCAGGAAAGTGAGGTGCAACCAGAGAGTGTGGCTTGAGTCAGTCAGAGTGGTGCGGGGTGTTTTAAATTTACAACTCGAAAATACATAAATAGCCAAAACTGAGCGACGGAGGGAGTGAAATAATCTATTGAGGACGCATGGGACACGGAAGGGGTCACAACCTGCCCACATTTTCTGTGCAAAGCAGAGAGCTTTTACTTTCTCGGCTTAGATTCAAAACACACCTTTCTTCCTTTGATCCCAGATCAATGAGCTGGAGAAACAGTTTGCACAAATCTCCCCGACAAAGTCAGCAGCAGTTTTCTTAGTTTATTACCTCATTTTCATGCTACAGGGAAACATTTTATTTTCTGCTGGAAGTGACAGCCCCGAAATTGCTGCAAAGGGTATTTGTCAGCAGTCCCTCCACTTGCTGAACTTTCTCAGGGCGAGCTCTTGAAAGGTTTGCTCCCTTGGGTCACGAAAATGGTTCTGCTTAACAGAGTAAAAGGGACAGATTGGCGCGGAAAAAAAGTGGGTAATGCTCTACCTTACGCCTTAACTCCTGGGCAGCCAGTTTTGTCTGAGACGGTAATTCAGTCTGAGCTGGGAACGAATCCGAGAGAGAGTGAAGGTGGACCCGCTTCGCTCGGCAGCGGCTGGCTCCTGCCTTCGTTTCGTTTTGCTTGGAAGTCATGTTACCCCTCAACTGAGCGTTCTGCTCTCCTGCAGGGGCAAAACATAGAGGCTTTCCTCCTGCCCCGGTTAGCTTCGGTTCTCCTACCTCAGAGCGTTGCTCGGGTACCGACCGTGCTCTGCTGCCTGACTCGTCCTCGAGCAACTGGCCTGGGATGAAATAGCTAACCTGGTGAAAGGAATGTCACAGCCTCAGGCGTAACACTGATGTCCCAGTCACACCAACCTTAGAAAAGTTTGCCCAGAAGTGCCGTCTCAAAGACGCTGCACTGAAGCTTATTTAAAAATCGTTTAGTTCATAACGATCATTCCTGGTTATCGCCAGGTCTGTGTCACCATAGTCTTATACTAATATGATATCAATTGACACAGACACATGGGCAGGAACATTGTTTTCACCTCCGGGACCGTCTGACAGCTCTGCCTTCTTTGTTCTTCCTTCTATCTAGAATTGCTGCTCCTCTCCGTGTAGCGCCAGTGCCTGGTTTTGAATAGGGGGGAAAGAATAAACCAAACCCTAATCACCACTTCCCTTCTTTTTGCGTGGGTTTGGGCAGATACTAGTCCTTTGGCGATGGTTTCGCCTCTTCTCAACAGGGATGAATACTGTGAGTCTGGACATCTATCGCTTCTTTCTGGTCCCTAATGAGCAGAGGGGAGCAGAACGGATGAGGGCAGGAACAGCCCAGTAATTTCTGTCCCGGCATAGTCCCGGTCCGCTCCCACTCACCACCGCCTTTTGCTTCTGTTCAGAATACCCACTGTCTGTCAAGGGTCACGAATGGTGTGACGTTGCACGACACAAGATATTTAGAGTAAGTTCAGGGTGAGACTGGCTTCATTAATTCGATTTCGGCGAGAATTCTTACAATATTAGCTTATTTGACTCAAGTGGCTGCCCAAACAAAGGTGTTGTTAACCAAACAAACCACTTTGATGTTCGGCTTAAAGCTCACTGGCTCCTCAAATAAGCGTTGATGCATTTAATAACACTGCACAGCAAGGTAAATATTAAGCAAAGTGCCCGTGAGAACTCTGTGTTTTACAGGAGTTAAGTATGCAAGGGAAAAAAAAATGAACGTTAGCGAAAAACAATTCGTTTTTATGCTGCTGTGACAGGCTTTTAAGAGACATTTTGGATTTACACTTTATTTGTTTGGGCAAATGAGAGAAACCCCGAACGCGGCCATTCAACAAGCCAGATGTACCACAAAGCTCCTTTTAATTCATATCTAGGGCAAATTACGCCAGCTGCAATACGTACTTGGGCAAAAACTGAGTAACTTCACTAGGATGCATGAAGAAGTGAGATTGGAAATATTTCGTGGGCTTTAGCGCGGATTCAATATCCTAGTGTCTAGATGGAGTTTCCTCCTTCTTTGGAGTCACGGAGTAGCACAGGTTGAGGGAACATCGCAGGAGATGTCTCAGCTTGTTCGTGCGACTCGCGTCCGAGTTATCACCCAGAAAGGCGGCCCCGCGTGTTTCTGCGGGAGGTACGGCCCAGCTGGGTATGGCTGGAAAAGATCTGTGTCTTTCACTGTTTTCGTGTCCCTGCTGGTCAAAGTTGTCCATTTCTGGCCGAGCAGGTGACGAATGGGTATTTGTCTGATGACAGCCCGACAGGGCACGGCTTCAGTGAGCTGGTCTCTGCTGCCCCTGGGGCAGACGGGCTGCAGCCCGAGGGCTGCAAACGAATACGCCATCGGTTGTCACTGGAACTCCCGCTACGCGGTTCCACGGGGGCGGGGGCACTACTGCCCGTAGCGGGACCGGCAACTGCTCAGGTGCCGGGACAGACCGCTCCGGGAGGAGCCCCAGAGGCCGCCCTACGCCCCAGCGGGAGCCGCCACCTCCGCCGCTGTCCGGTACCGCTCCCGCCCCCGCGACCCCATTGGCCAAGCCGCAGCTCAAATAGGACCGGACATCGGCAGCGGGATCCAAGTGCCGAGGCCGTCCGGCTGCAGCGCTCGGCCTGGGCAGCAGCGGCGTCGCATCCCGACATGAGCAGCCCCGATGCGGGCTACGCCAGCAGCGACGACCAGGCGCAGGGGCGGTGCTCACTGCCCATCATGATGCCGGCCATGGGCCCCTGTACGTGGGCAGAGGCGCTGAGCCCGCTGAGCGAGGCGAAGAGCAAGGGCGAGGCGGCGCCGTCGGGCGGCCGGAGCAAGAGCGAAGCGCGGATCCGGCGGCCCATGAACGCCTTCATGGTGTGGGCGAAGGACGAGCGCAAGCGGCTGGCACAGCAGAATCCGGACCTGCACAACGCAGAGCTCAGCAAGATGCTGGGTAAGAGCTAAGGCTGGCAACGGGTGCCGAGGTCCCGTCGGCGCCGGCGGGCGGGTGTGGGAGAGTGAAGAGCCCGGGCGGGACTGAAAAGTTCGGGCTGCATGCGGGAGCCTGTGTCCCGATGTGGTGCCCGAGGGGTGTGAGAGCCGGGGGTCGGTGTACCGGCTGGGTGGTCGTGGCGGTCGGGGCCGTGCGTGAGCGTGCGTCCGGTCTGACGGTGTTGTGGGCGCAGGTAAATCGTGGAAGGCGCTGTCGCTGGCGGAGAAGCGTCCGTTCGTGGAGGAGGCGGAGCGGCTGCGGGTGCAGCACATGCAGGACCACCCCAACTACAAGTACCGGCCGCGGCGGCGGAAGCAAGTGAAGCGGCTGAAGCGTGTGGAGAGCGGCTTCCTGCAGCACGGCCTGGCGGAGCCGGCGGGGCCCGGGCTGGCCAGCGAGGCCAACGGCGGCGGCGGCGGCGGCGGCAGGATGTGTGTGGAGAGCCTGGGTCTGCCTTACGGCGAGCAGGGCTACGCGGCGTCGGGGCACTACCGGGACTGCCCGCCGTTGGGCGCCGGCTTCGACGGCTACGGGCTGCCGACACCGGACCCATCGCCGCTGGACGCGGCGGAGAGCGAGGCGCCGTTCTTCGCGGCGGGGCTGCAGGAGGAGTGCGCGCTGGGGCCCTACGGCTACGCCCCGCACTCGGCGAGCGAGTACCCGCCGGCGGCGGCTGCTGCTGCTGCTGCTGCTGCTGCTGCGGCCGAAAGCCCGTCGGGAGCCGCGCTGCGCCGGCACCTACCAGCCGGCGAGGCGCTGGGGCCGAGCGCCGGCTCGCTGCAGGGGCTGTTGGGCTGCTCGACGCCGCTCCACGCCTACTACGGGCAGGCTTACCAACCGCCGGGCCCGGGTCGCGGCCCGCCGCTGCCGCCGGGGCCGGTAGGTCAGCCGTCGCCGCCGCCGGAGCCGGGGCCGTGCCGGGAGCAGCTAGAGCACTTGCCGCCGGAGGAGCTTCTGGGCGAGGTGGATCGCACCGAGTTCGAGCAGTACCTGCGCTTCGCCTGCAAGCCCGAGCTGGGGCTGACCTTCGCGGGCCACGACGGCGCGGGGCTAGCGGCGCCCGAGGGCGCGGGACCCATCTCCTCGGCCGTGTCGGACGCCAGCAGCGCCGTCTACTACTGCGGCTACCCCGACGTGTGAGGGACCGGTTCGGGAGCCCGCCACGGACTGGCAGGGAGCTGCCCCCTTCAACTCCTATTTATGTAATTTATTGAAATCTTGAGAACTGACGGGTGGCCGCCACCTGCTCGAGGTTTAGGAAGGGACTCGATGTCCGGATAGTGCAGGTCTTCTCATCGCTGTCTTGACAGTGACACATAAAACTGTTCCTGCTGTGGAATCATGATGCTGGTGGCAGATGTGGAATGCCATTTCTGAGATCTTGTTAGAGATCCTTATGCTTTTCTAGCGATGTACAGAGGGATGGGGTTTGTATGTTGGGTTTGTACAGAATAATTTTGCACTTTTACAAGTAAAGGGGGAATAATAAAACTGGTTACTGATAGCTCTTCAAGGAGCTCATATTGTCCCTTGTTATTGGTTATTATTCCTTTTAAAACTACTTTACCTCGTGTCCCTTGCAGTAAGCAGTAGGTCCAGTCATCTTTTCTGTAGAATTAATCTTCTCCCATCTCTCTCACTCAAATTCTAACCAAAACTTTAAGCGTTCAGACCCTCTCTACTCCGTGCTCTTTTTTTTTCCCCTGCTATCTTCATAGTTGGTTTCTTAGGTGATTGATTAATATGACTGATTTTTTAAAAATATACCTTACTTTATGTTTGGGTCTAAAGTCACAATAACCAAGCTCTTGCCGCCACAGCTTAAAGGTTTTGTCTGTTTTTAATGTAGTCATAAACACATTGGACGCCGTTAAAAACACTGCCTTGCTGGCATGACCCGGTAAGCTCTGGTTAAGCAGCTCCGTTGAGAAAATCTTTGGTATCCCAGTAGCTGCTCTCGTTCGGCTGGGGAAGGGGGGCAGTCAGGGCGCTCAGACCTCTGCTGTGCAGAACTAGAGCAGTAAATCAGGGGTCAAAGTAGGTGAGAAAATCCGCCACGAGCCTCTGAAGGGGGAGGCCAGTCAGGAGCAACCTCTGGGGCACCCAACCACTGATCTTTTCCCCTTCCTAAAAACAGCCGTCCTTGTTCTACATCATGGCGACAAGAGATAGAAATATCTTTGTGATGAACAAACACGCACCCTGCGGTTAAACTGATTGATTAATTAATTATGGGGTTTTTACCTGATTTGGGGGGGTAGAAGCGGGGGAGGAGAATGTGACACACAGTCATCTGGCTCGTTTGCTTCCCAAGATAAAGTTGTGGAGCGGATCCCTGGGGAGGAGGGGAGAGGACCTGAAGTGACAGACTTGCCACTGATTAACTTGTCTTCCATCGAGACGGGAAATTAAATTGGGTGCTTTTCCAAATTACATTTAAAGTGGCAGGGAAAGATAAAATAGAGCCCACGGGCCCACAGGCAAACTGCCGCCTGAGTGCCCAGCACAGTCTCGCTGGCTAAAACTGACGAGCTAATTGCTTGTTATTAGTAAGTCTTTAACGAAAACGCATCCAAACCCTTAGTATTCTTTGAAATACTCCCTAGTTTCTTAATCTTCCCATTTTACTTTTACTTTTTTTTTTTTCTTTTACAGTCTTCAATTCTCAGAAGTATACCCAAAATACCCACCCCACCACTCTTTTCGCTCTCTTTCCACCTTGACAAGGGGAAAATGATGTATTAGCGAATGAGGAATGACCCCAGAATGAGGACATTAGATACTCGACAATATTTATTACGTGTTCCTAAGCGCAGAGAAGTAAACCCGGTAAAGAAACATGCCTGAGAAATTAGGGGTTTGTATTGGTCGAGTTTTCCTTTTACGACACATTTTATCTGACAGGAATACATTGAACTTCTATTGCCCTTTCCACACGTTTGTGGTTTTCTGAAGGAAACCGGCTTTGTTTGGGTTTGGAAATAAATAATTATTATGCTTTTGATAAGCTGGCCCCGCATTTGTTGTCTGTCTTTATTTAGGTGCAAGTTTTACTCCCCTCTGTCTATCACAATTTATCAGAGAGACAAAAGCCAAAGTGAACTTGAGACTGTAAGAGGGTTCACAAAGAAGGTTGAAAACCTTCTACTTAGTTCTATAATAATAATGGAAGTGATTGATAGTAAATTGTGTTAAAATAATATATAGGTGTTGCAGAAAGAGTTTGACAACGTAACAATCGTGGGTGTCAGGCAGTATGTGGCAGTGATGTCCAGGCAGGTCCCCTTTGCACAGAGCTCTTGAAGACTCAGATCTAAGGATCATTGTTTTCCTATAACTAACCATGTGTGTAGCTTTTTATTTATCTCACCACACCACCCCCCCCACCGCCTCAGATTTTCAGTTCTCCTCAATCCAAACTCTATTTTCCACCCTGACCTTCCAGTTCTAAGTGAGGCACTCCCAAAAGTAATATACACGTGGCTGAAAACATCAAACCTTCGTGTCCCATGACTGCCTGTGACTATTTGGTATTAAAAGAAGGCCCCAAACCTGTTTGATGATCTGTTTCAGGTATTTTCTGTAGCACAGTTCTGGCGGTCAGGTGGTGGGAGAGGGTGCCGCCCTTCCCGGGAGGCTCTGAAGAATCCTGCAAGGATGTGCTACAAACTGAGGTGCCTCATGGCCTCTTCACGCTGCCACTGCCACCCCTTTTCCCACACTGCACCCAGGGGCAATTCACTCCCTGGGAACAGGAGTCTGGTTTATTCCAAAAAGTAACCCCAAAAGTTACAAGCCTCCCTATCCTTGCCAGAGCAGCCACTCTCTAGTTGAACAGCATTAGCAGGGCAGCACCTTCAAGCCCCTTCCCACAGGACAGTGGGTGCTCTCTGCATCTCTTGAAAGCTACTGCTGCCCTAAAGGTATTCAGCTCTTCTCTCTTTTTTCGTTCTTTTATTTTTTGTCCTGCTCTTACTTACTCTTTGTGTTTCAAGAAGTCTGTCGTCAGGTGTGATTTTTTCCTAACACAGACAAGGTCCTTGAGCAGGTTCCACACTGCAACCAGAGAAGGTTTTCATATTTTTTTCCCCTCTTAATTTTTTTCTGTGTGCTCTATTCCTTAGGTGTATCAGTAGAAGTTGGCTTGACTTGAGCAAAAGAGATTTCAGACAAAGGTGATGATTTAAAACCAGTTCACGTTTCGTTTCTATAGGGCAGGTGACAGGGCAGGAAGGGAAAACAAAACTAAACTCAGTAATGGAGAGGAGCTAGGACTGGGAATGTCAAGAAGTGGTCTCATGCTCTGAAAACATTGGATTTGTGTCCTATTCTGATGGTTGTCTGCTTTTCAATCTAGAAAGAGATTCATCTTTAGAAGATATTAAAAATGCAGTGCAAAAAAAGCGGCAGTGACCCTTGAGGTTCTGGAGCATGTCTAAAGAAAGACAGTAGAGCTGATGAAGGGCAAAAATTATATGAGAAGTGGCTGAGGGAACTGGGGTCGTTTAGTATGGAGAAAAGGAGGTTCAGGGGAGACCTTCTGGCTCTCTACATCTCCCTGAGAGGAGGCTGGAGTGAGGTGGAAGTTGGTTTCTTCTCCCAAGGAACAAGTGATAAGACAAGAGGAGACATCTTCAAGCAGTGCCAGAGGAGGTTTAGGTTGGATATTAAGAAAATTTCCTTCCCCAAAATATTGTCAAGCCCTAGAACTGGCTGCCCAGGGGCACTGGTGGAGCCCTCATTCCTGGATGGATTTAAAAGCCGTATAGATGTGATGTAATTGTTAGTGGGTTAAGGACTGGACATGATCTCAAAGGTCTGCTTCAACCAAAACGATTCTATGAAAACATCCTATTCTGTCTGCTTAACGTTAAACAGACAATTAATGTGTCGACTAATTAAATGCCTGCAAGACCAGAGCGTCCCTTTGGCAGAACGAGGACAGTTTCTTTCACCTCCTATGTGTTGGAACGGAGGGTCTTTAAATACTGCAACTGTCCCTGCGTCTAAAAGAGTGTGTTGTTCAGTCAGGGCTTCTTGCAGATCCCGGTTCTTTGATACTCTAAATGTATGTATTGTACCCTGAATGATTTACTCAGGAGCTCGCAGGAGGTCCATGGCATAGTGTTTTCAACCAAGATGTGAATCCTGTCCTAGAGCAAATGCTCCGTAACTCTTGTTCCGTTGCCAGTTGGATGGTTTCTCTCTGTGTTAGATACTGCTGAATTTATCCTCGCTTTTATTTTTTGGGCTGAGGAAAAAAAACCTCAAAGTCTGAAAAAAAATTTAAAAAGGGAAAAAAAGAATTATTGTCATGGGGAATAAGAAGTTTCTACAGTGTCAAAAACGCGTTGGTCCTTGTGTAGGAGAAGAGTAAGTTATTTGTGTTCTCTGCCTGCTTTGAGGGTAAGAGGGATGGGGACTGCAAATCCACTGCTGTCCACACTGGTGATCTGGCCTCACTGTGGGTTGCAGCATCCCAAGGCTGAAGACTGTGTGGAATGACACGCTTAGATTACTTCCGAAACTCCTCCAGTGGCACCGTTTTGGGAGCAATATGCGATTTTTCCCCCTAATGCCCTTTCTCTGCCCTACTGAATCTCTGGTTTTGGGATTCGGGAGTTAGTGGTGCTCAAGGTTGCTCATGGCGATGCTTTGTGAGACAAGCCCTATAAACTCCTGCTGTCACGTTTTATCGTGTTGTGGACGAGCTACGTGACGCAATTACACCGTTGCGTGATGCAACTGACTCCCGAGCATGCCTCAGGCAGTTACGACGGGTGCCTGTTCCCGGGTTAACCAGCATGGTATGGCGGACGCAGCCTCCGGCGTGGGGGATCCCCCGGTCCACTCGCCGCTGCTCGCCCTCTCCCGGCAGCCTGCTGGTGACGAAGACCCGGGGTGGCCTCTGGGTTCCCCTAAGCAGCACGGACACAAGGTGCAGCGGTGGTCCCGGCTGTACTGGAACACGGAGTGCTGGGGGCGAAGCTGTGCCGTGCCTTAGGCAACTCCTGGTCGGTCTCTGGAGTGAAAATAGGGAAATCCCCAGGGCAGCGAGATGTCGGAATGCTCCCAGTCCCACTCCTCGCCTGTCGGAGATCACCGCTCAATCGCACTTAGCGCCCGGCACGCAAAGTGTGGTCCTTGGAGGAAAAACGGCTTCATTGGTAACGGTCGGGCAGATTAATTGCTGGCAGCACGGTTTGACCAGTATTTTCCCCTTCCCCCAGTGACTGCACATCGCTTTCTTTAAGAAGCCGGAATGTACACTATGTCAGGAGCACGCTCACAATGACGGCAGTAGGACAGTAATACAAATAATTCGAAAAAAAACACCTCAAAAAGGCCTTTTTTATCAATAATTGCATTGTCTTCACAATTTATGGGAATGTTTAGTCCTCCTAAACATTACGATGAGCCGGAGCGAAGCCGCCACGGCGGGCAGCGCGGAGTTACCGGAGCATCTCATCGCCGTCACCGCCGGGCAGCGACTGTGAGAGGCAGTGGGTGATCCCCAGGACAATGAGATGTCGGGGTGCGCCCGGCCCCGCTCCCCGGGGAGCCTCGGCGAGGGGCTGCCTCCACTCAGGTACCGGGCGGGGCCGCACCAGGAGGAGCGCCGGGAGCCACTCCACGCCCCAGCGAGAGCCGCCGCCGCCGTCCGGTACCGCGCCCGCCCCCGCGGCCCCATTGGCCAAGCCGCAGCTCAAATAGGGCCGGGTGCCTGCAGCCACTAGCGGGACTTGAGCATCGCGCTAGTCCCTTCCCAGCGCTCGGCCTGAGCAAAGGCATCCGAACTCGACATGAGCAGCCCCGATGCGGGCTACGCCAGCAGCGACGACCAGGCGCAGGGGCGGTGCTCACTGCCCATCATGATGCCGGCCATGGGCCCCTGTACGTGGGCAGAGGCGCTGAGCCCGCTGAGCGAGGCGAAGAGCAAGGGCGAGGCGGCGCCGTCGGGCGGCCGGAGCAAGAGCGAAGCGCGGATCCGGCGGCCCATGAACGCCTTCATGGTGTGGGCGAAGGACGAGCGCAAGCGGCTGGCACAGCAGAATCCGGACCTGCACAATGCAGAGCTCAGCAAGATGCTGGGTAAGAGCTGAGGCTGGCAACGGGTGCCGGGGTCCCGTCGGCGCCGGCGGGCGGGTGTGGGAGAGTGAAGAGCCCGGGCGGGACTGAAAAGTTCGGGCTGCATGCGGGAGCCTGTGTCCCGATGTGGTGCCCGAGGGGTGTGAGAGCCGGGGGTCGGTGTACCGGCTGGGTGGTCGTGGCGGTCGGGGCCGTGCGTGAGCGTGCGTCCGGTCTGACGGTGTTGTGGGCGCAGGTAAATCGTGGAAGGCGCTGTCGCTGGCGGAGAAGCGTCCGTTCGTGGAGGAGGCGGAGCGGCTGCGGGTGCAGCACATGCAGGACCACCCCAACTACAAGTACCGGCCGCGGCGGCGGAAGCAGGTGAAGCGGCTGAAGCGTGTGGAGAGCGGCTTCCTGCAGCACGGCCTGGCGGAGCCGGCGGGGCCCGGGCTGGCCAGCGAGGCCAACGGCGGCGGCGGCGGCGGCGGCAGGATGTGTGTGGAGAGCCTGGGTCTGCCTTACGGCGAGCAGGGCTACGCGGCGTCGGGGCACTACCGGGACTGCCCGCCGTTGGGCGCCGGCTTCGACGGCTACGGGCTGCCGACACCGGACCCATCGCCGCTGGACGCGGCGGAGAGCGAGGCGCCGTTCTTCGCGGCGGGGCTGCAGGAGGAGTGCGCGCTGGGGCCCTACGGCTACGCCCCGCACTCGGCGAGCGAGTACCCGCCGCCGGCGGCTGCTGCTGCTGCTGCTGCTGCTGCCGAAAGCCCGTCGGGAGCCGCGCTGCGCCGGCACCTACCAGCCGGCGAGGCGCTGGGGCCGAGCGCCGGCTCGCTGCAGGGGCTGTTGGGCTGCTCGACGCCGCTCCACGCCTACTACGGGCAGGCCTACCAACCGCCGGGCCCGGGTCGCGGCCCGCCGCTGCCGCCGGGGCCGGTAGGTCAGCCGTCGCCGCCGCCGGAGCCGGGGCCGTGCCGGGAGCAGCTAGAGCACTTGCCGCAGGAGGAGCTTCTGGGCGAGGTGGATCGCACCGAGTTCGAGCAGTACCTGCGCTTCGCCTGCAAGCCCGAGCTGGGGCTGCCCTTCGCGGGCCACGACGGCGCGGGGCTAGCGGCGCCCGGGGGCGCGGGACCCATCTCCTCGGCCGTGTCGGACGCCAGCAGCGCCGTCTACTACTGCGGCTACCCCGACGTGTGAGGGACCGGTTCGGGAGCCCGCCACGGACTGCTGCCCCCTTCAACTCCTATTTATGTAACTTATTGGAATTCTCCCGGGAGAGTTTAGCTGCCCCCGGCTGTGCTGAGGACACGCTACGGTCGTGCCTATTAAAGGCATGGTTCAAACTCCTTTAGGACTGCTGTGCCAGCATGTTTACATCTTCTTTACACCCATGCCGCAAATCGTTATTTATGCAACATCAGCACTGTTACTTGTTTGCCCTGAATATGTTTTTGATAACTGTTTTTAACAGTATTTATCCTTATTTTTTTGTACTACAAGGAAATAAATTTATGTACAGTTGTTTCTCTCAGTTCTTTTTGGCCAATTACCCTTTCAGGTAGGCATATCTAAGGTTAAACCTGAATCTATATGAAAGAGTAATACTGGAAAAAATACTTCAAGTCGTGGTTGCTTCCTCTTCTAACTTTTTTCCTCCCCCAACTTTACAACGAGGAAAGTGTGAATGCCAGAGTCTAGTTTGTAGCAGTGAGTTGGGTGCAAGGTGGCTAAAAAGGCTGTAGCTATCTATGCCAGTGTTTTAAGTACATCATGGCCATTCTTATTTTAAACTGATATATTTGGCAAGAAACATTGAACAAGTTACAATTACAGGCTAGAGAAGGTTTAACAGTGAAAACTCTGCAGCTGAAGAGGTTGAATTAGTCCAGCTGTTGATCCTGGATGACCAACCCTAGTGATTACTATCAAGGCAGTGTTATTCTTCAGTTCTCTGCCTCAGCTACTCATTGCTAAAGCCACAGATGCTGTTCCTTAGGAGCTGCACTTGCTCATGCCATTAAACGTGTTGTCATTTAAAAATATCCTAAAAGTGGCAAAGGCAAACACTGGATACACTCTGAACATGTTTAGGTATATTGACATAATAGGAGTTGTGTTTGTGTTGCTTTTTATCTTGTGTTAATTCATTGCAGATGTCCTGAGGCTACTTTTTTTTTTTCTTGTGATACAGTAGCACTATAGCCACAGTGCCCAGCTGAATTGTGTTTATAAAATAAATCCTCCCTTAAAAGGAAAGGAGGAAAAGTAAGTAAAAATGCAGGACACAACTTCCAGAATGAAGTTCATCAGCTCCAATTAACCTTTAGTGAGTAATGTTATGATACAGGCATTAATTGTAAATGATAGACCTCCCTTCTATGGATCTCCACCCCAGTTAATCTATGCCTTCCCCAGACATGATACATGAAGAATGAAACTGCTCCTCGACTGCAACACTTCCAGCACTTTTTCCTTCCCAAGTTCAATTCCCTTTGCTGCAGTTAGCAGAGCTCATCACTTCTGCACATCATCCCAGATTTGTTGCTTGGTGCGAGACTGGTGCAATGCAATCAATCCCAAAGGAAATCTGTTGTTGCATAGAACTTTGTAGTGTTTACAGGATGCAGCTCTCCAAAGTATTGTTAAATTGCCTTAACCTCCAGGCAGCCGTTTTCCTGCCTCATTTGTTCTGTCCTCTTGCTGTTCCCTTCTTCATTTGCTCTTTGCCTTCTAATGCTGATTTCCTCCTAGAACATTGTCCATCATCTGGATGAAATGAAGCAGTAACTGAGGAATGTCTAGCTAAATGAGAGCATTTATCCTCTCCTGCTATCCGAGCCTGTATTTTGGGCTGCTACAAGGTGAAATCCAAGGAATGAACATTGTTCTTGAGATAATGGCACAAGACAAAAAAAAAAGTGATGCTGTGAAGTAATCGGTCCAATTCCCAGTTCTGGAGTGCCAACTGTTACTTTGCCTCTGTCTTTTCTCTACCCTTCCTTATGCTATAGACTCCTTCTGCTCTACTGTTTGCCTTGTTCAGATTTCTTTTTGCTCACACTTACACTTTCCCATAATGGCCTAGATACTCTGACCTTGTTTGCATATCCTCTTTCCATTCTTACAATACCAAGCTTTTTCCCCTTGTCTGTTCCTTTCCTTAATTGCTTGGCTTTGAAAATCTCTTTTTCTTTGCTGTTCCTAGTTCCCCACTCTCTTTATCCTTTCCTATGTTCCTCAGAGTCTTCTGACTCTGCTCCTGTCCAAACTGCTCCCTCAATGCATTGCCTCTTACCTCTCTCCTTCCACAGTCAGTGCCTGCTGTTAGCCCATGACTTAGCTTCATCTTTATGACTTGTTTCTGCTGCTTTCCTGCATCACATTTAATGGTCCTGTGCTTTTCATCACACTTTTTGGAGTTTATAGTTTCAGTTTTAGAGTTTCAGCTGTAGAACTCTGGAAGCTTTTCGCAGAGATCAATCACATCTCTGGCAGTGAGGCAATGCTTACCCCGAGTTAAATACTAAACCTACTGCAAAAGGCTCCTAGAATTGATTGAGTATGGCTGAAGCCCACATTTTCTCTAGCTCTCTTTTCTGAAATAACTGACTGGTTGCAGGTCAAACTACTCTGTTAGAGCAATCTGTGATGCAAGTAAGGTTTTAGAAACAAAGTTATTAATGAAGATGAAATGTTACCATGTCTTCTGCATTTTTAATAAGCAGCAGTCCAGAGAAAATAAATTTCCAACCTTTCCCTTATCAGAGAGAAAAGTCATTTCACAGAGTATTCCGTGGCATTATCAGGGGAATATAACTATTGTTCACGTGGAGGGTGGCTGCTCCATTTGCCCAGAGAGAATATATTTAGGTACCAGAAGGTCTTGGGTTCTTTCCAAGGCATTGTGGAATTACTTTATGGTGTCCCATTTACTTTAAAGCTTCTTGTTATTGCCTTTTAGAAACAAAATTTATCCTGCATGCATCCTGTTTGAAACAAAAAAATTGTCCCCTGTTGAACAAAGATAAAGAATATTGGAATATGTTTTTGTGGCTAAAGGTTGTGTTCAAGTTAACTGGGAAGGTGAACCAATATTTGTGAATTCGTGGATCTGGGTTGATTGATACCACTTCTGGATTCAGATGCACAGTGCAGTCAGATTATCACAGGCTCACAGGATATTAGGGATTGGATGGGACCCAAGGAGATCATCGAGTCCAACCCCCTGCCAGAGCAGGACCATGCAATCTAGCCCAGGTCACAGAGGAACACATTCAGACAGGTCTTGAAAGTCGCCAGAGGGGGAGATTCCACAACCTCTCTGAGGAGCCTGTGCCAGTGCTCTGTGACCCTTACAGGAGAGAAGTTCCCCCTGGTGTTGAGCTGGAACCTGCTGTGCTGCAGCTTCCATCCATTGCTCCTTGTCCTACGCCAGGCAGCAAGTGAGCAGAGCCTGTCCCCCTCCTCTTGACCCCCAGCCCTCAGATATTTACACAGAATGAGAAACTTGCATACAAAACTGAAACAAACAAACAAAAAAATCTCTCCTGCTCTCCCTGATTAGGTCAGGACAATGTCTCAGGGAGTAACCTGCTGGTTTGCACCTACTTGTATACAGTCTGGAAATCTCACAGGTGTGAAAAATAACAAGGCTGTTATTTTGCTGCCATAAATTGAGGTGTCTGAGCAATCACAGAATGTTGATCTTTAAAGGTCACCTATTCCAACTCCCCTGCAGTCAGCAAGGGCATCTTCAACTAGAGCAGGTTGCTCAGAGCCTCCAACAACCTGATCTGGAATGTTTTCAGGCATGGGACACCTACCCTCTCTGGGCAACTTGGGACAATGCTTCACCACCCACAGGGTAAAAAAAAAAGTCTTCTTTCTATATATGCTGAAACTTTCTCTTTTAGTTTAAGCCTACCACCCCTTCTCCTTCTACAACACACCTGTCTAAACAAAGACTGTTCTCCATCTTTCTTACAGCTTCAGAAGTGATCACCCACTCTTTCAGCCTTTTCTTAGTGACTTGCAAGGCTACTTATTCTATAAAATATGTGTCCTGCTAATGGTTCTAGTCAATACGGGCTTACTGCTGTGGAGAAGCTGCCTACTGCAGTAACACAGCATGTTCAGGCTTGTTCTGTTGCCTGACAGCCTTGACATAACTGTGCTATTTCCTCTATTTGTGTAACAGTCCCTGGCTACACCACACATCCTTGGGCAAGGGTTTGCATTTTACTGTTCCCAGATGGCCCTGGTGTAATTTGATGTGTATGGCTCAGTATTGCAGCCATAGCTGCACAACCCCTAGACTTCAGCAGGGCAGCCAGCTGCCTGGCATAATCCAGAACCAACTTGTTTGTTGTACTTCAGTCTGGATTTATGTAGCACCACAGCTATTCGTTTTGCACATCACCATAAGACTACTGCTAAGCATTTAATTTGTATAGGAGAAATATTGGCTGCCTTTAGCCTCCTTTAGGTGTGATCTGCTGATGGCAGGCACGATTGATAGTGCAGCTAAAGTTAGAGTTTTCCCATCAGTGAAATATCAGAAATGTCCAGGATTCCTTCTTAACCTGTGCTGTTCCTGACCTCTGCAGCCTGGAAACTAAGCATTCTCTTCTTCCTCAGGGAAAGACTTGTCTTTCATTGCTCTGTTTCCTTGCATTACTCACTTTTTCCATTCAGTACCTTCAGAACATGTTGCCAGTTGCTCTTGGTAGTGACAAACCCCCTGCCTTTCATTTTGGTTTTCAACAGTCATAACAACATCATTGCTCATCCCTAACAGCATCACTCCTTTTGGGTTAGGGTCTGAAACATGATGATGAGCTGTAACCAGGATAAACACTTTCCCCTGAAGTTACTAGAGAACTTTCAAACTTTATCAGATCTTTTTCTGCCATTGTGAACACTTTTCTACTTCACTGAAGTGAGGGATCTGAAAGAAAAGAATTTTCATTATGTTCTACCACCTGTACAATCATATCCTTGTTTCATAAAAGCTTGAACTGTCTTTCAGACAGTCTTTTCAGACTTCCCTGCCTATACTTTTGGACTAATCAAGAATGTCACAACATTCATTTCTCTTCATGGTTTAAAGAATCTTTACTTCTGTTAGGGACGAAGTAACCAATGATTTCAAACCCAGAATTTGTAAACATTTTGTAGCTAGGTGACAGTAAGATTGCCTTTAACTTTGAATTTACAGCAGCAATAAGGCCACAGCATAACCCTGAGTTCTGCAAAAGTTTCTAGTCATTCTTGTGTACTATGTTCACAGCATCACAGAACCACAGCAACATGCAGGTTGGCAAAGCCCCTCAGGATCACCAAGTCCAACCTAGAACCCTACCCTACAATATTCACCTTAAACTATAGCACCACATCCAAACAACCCTTAAACACATCCAGGGTTGGCGACTCAACCACCCTCCAGGACAGCTCATTCCAGTGCCTGCAAGGTTGACATTTGTAGCCTGAGAAATATTCTTAAGATTTCCAATGTATTCTTAATAAACAGATTTTTGTGACCCAAATAACGCTGTGCTTGCCTGAACTAAAGGCACAGACACCATTTGAGATGTTCTAGGGGGACTGAAGATGACACAAGGCTGGCAGATATGACTTAGGACCTGTTGAAGACTTGCACCCCTGTGGAGCAGTACCTCGGTTGAGAGCAGGGTCTTGGTTGGAGTTTGTGATTGTTCATACAGCATAAGTAGCTCCTTCTGAACCTGACTTTATCATAGACCTGAAGAGTTCTTGACACCTGGGAGTGTATCTCAGTGTCTGAGCTAGATAAACCTCCCTTTCTGAGGCTCTCAAGTGTTATGTGAAGTTACTCCAGTTTGTAGGTTGTCTGGAAATACTCCAAGCTTCCCTTTGTGCCAAGTGATGAACAATGATAAGTGTTGTGACGTCCGCTATAAACAAACCCCACTGGCTTGTCTCTGTGCTTCCTAACTTAGGAGTACAGGAATATCCAGGAATTACAGAGATTTTCCAATATCTGTAACCTCCACGAGTTCTCATGGTTTACTTTAAAGCAAGAGAAGTGAACTGGTTTCCAAAGTTTACCTCTGTTATCCTTGATAACAGGAAGGCAAACAGTGTCAGTTTTAACTGAGTGTCACGGTTGGAAAGCTCATTTGTCAAACAAGTTTTCCCTCCTTGAACAACAAGGGCAAGGAGACTATCCTCTGAAGCATTGTACTGGAACTCTGATGTCTTAAATACAAAAGCTGTGAGGAAGGATAACTGATGGAAAAAATGACCATAGTCAAGAACTGAGACAGGGGGAAAAGCAATTATTTATCTTTTTGCCTGCATTAGACCTTTAAAACAATAACTTTATACTGCTAAGTGTAGTAAAAATTTCTGATCTGGCAGCTGTCCAGTCTCCAAGTATCTACAAATGCTGTTGGGACTGGTGCAAAGCAATGGTGGTGAATCTGAAAAGTGAACACATTGGGAAATTGAGATGACTTCCACTAAGTTATTGAATCATAGAATGAATCAGATTGGAAGAGACCTCCAAGATCATCCAGACCAACTTATCATCCAGCACTAGCCAGTCAACTAGACCATGGCACTAAGTGCCCCATGCAGGCTTTGCTTGAACACCTCCAGGGATGGCAACTCCACCACCTCCCTGGGCAGCTCATTCCAATGCCAATCACTCTCTCTGTGAAGAACTCCTCCTAACATCCAGCCTAGACCTCCCCTGGCACAATTTGAGGCTATGTCCCCTTGTTGTGTTTCTGGGTGCCTGGCAGAAGAGCCCAACCCCACCTGGCTACAGCCTCCCTGCAGGCAGCTGCAGGCAGCAATGAGCTCTGCCCTGAGCCTCCTCTGCTGCAGGCTGCACCCCCCCAGCTCCCTCAGCCTCTCCTCACAGGGCTCTGCTCCAGGCCCCTCAGCGGCTTTGTCGCCCTCCTGTGGACACCTTCCAGTACTGCAACATCTCTCTTGAATTGAGGAGCCCAGAGCTGGACACAGCACTCAAGGTGTGGCCTGAGCAGTGTTGAATACAAGTGAAGAATAACCTCCCTTGTCCTGCTGGCCACACTCTTCCTGATCCAGGCCATGATGCCCTTGGCTCTCTTGGCCACCTGGGCACACTGCTGGCTCATGTTCAGCTACTGTCTACCAGTACCCCCAGGTTCCTTTCTTCCTGGCTGCTCTCCAGCCACTCTGTCCCCAGCCTGTAGCACAGCTTGAGTTTAGCTTTATCAGAAGTAGAGACACTGTCCTTGTCTGATACACTCTAGCCATGAATCCTAATTACTGCTCTGGGTGAGTGTTCAGGCAGCAGTCAGTGGAAATCAAATGGCTGTGTAGATCAGGTGGGATGAGACCCTGACTGTGTTGGATGATGTCTTGCACAGCTGAATCTAGTTGTGGGGCATCTCTGCCCATGGCAGGGAGGTTGGAGTAGATGATCTCTAAAATCCCTTCCAACCTAAGCCATTCTATGGTTCTGTTTTATGACAGGAGAAAAGGAATGAACATGGAAAAGCTGGACTTGGACTGTGCAAACTCATTCCAGCTCCTCAAGGTAATTGCATTGCCCCGAGCACTGCTAATCCTAAAAGCACACACACACCTGATAGCCTGCATGCACCTCAGGCTGGGAAAGAAGATCTCATTTAATTGGTGAGAAAATAGAAGGAAATGTTTTTGGCCTGCCCAAAGATTTACTGCTTGTTTTCACAACTAAAAGCCTTGCAGTTGTTGATTTTAACCTTTCACATGGCCAGGTTATTGTGTTGTGCTCCTCGTTGCCAACTTGACTTAAATACTTTGCAGCAGGGAGCAAATCTCTAAATCAAACGTGGTGGTTGATTCATATTAGGAAAAACCAACAGTGTCAGCAAGTATCTGGCATGGCCAGTTGTGATGGAACAGTGAAGTCTGCAGGTGATGTAAATCAGGAGCACATGATGATCTTAAGAGCAGTGCAGACAGTTTAGAGTGAATGAATGTTTTCATCATGAGTGCATTTGCAGATAAGTTGGTAACAAGTGAAGTTTTACTTAATGTAGATTACTTCGGTTGGAAACCACACTATTACTTGGCTCATTTGCTCATTGAAAAGGAAGTAATTTTCTGGCTGTGGTTTATTTTTCTTTGGTTGTTTTATAATTAAGATATTTAGCAGAAATTACTTCTGTTCATCACTATTCTGAAATAAGATTTCTCCATTATTCTTACTAGAAAGATTTGCTGAAAACTAACCTTCAAGCTAAATTTTATCAATAAAACCCCTGAAAATAAACTTTCTTATCAGTTTAAAAACACTTAGCTGCATTTATGCCCTCTGTTTGATCTGATTAAAAATGAACTCTTGGTTTCTTGGAAGTAAAGCATTTGATTAACAGGCTAACCACTGCTAATCAGTTTTGAAAGCTTTGGCCTACATCTGGATGTTCTTGCATTGGATCATGGAATGGTTTGAATTAGAAGGGCCCTTTAGAATAGAATCATAAAACCAGCCAGGGTTGGAAGGGAGCACAAGGATCATCTAGTTCCAACCCCCCTGCCATGGGCAGGGACATCCTACCCTAAAGCAGGCTGCCCACAGCCTCATCCAGCCTGGCCTTAAACACCTCCAGCCATGGGGCCTCAACCACCTCCCTGGGCAACCCAGTCCAGGCTCTCACCACTGTCACACTGAAGAACTTCCTCCTCACATCCAGCCTGAATCTCCCCACCTCCAGCTTTGCTCCATTCCTCCCTGTCCTGTCACTCCCTGAGAGCCTCAAAAGTCCCTTTCCAGCTTTTTTTGCAGGCCCCTTTCAGATCCTGGAAGGCCACAAGAAGGTCACCTGGGAGCCTCCTCTTCTCCAGCCTGCACAGCCCCAACTCTTTCACTCTGTGCTCACAGCAGAGCTGCTGCAGCCCTCTGAGCATCCTTGTGGCCCTTCTCTGGACACACTCCACCAAGTCCACATCCCTCTTGTAATAGGGGCTCCAGAAGCTTTAAAGCTCACCTAGTCCTACCCCCACCCAGAGCATGGGTATCAACTAGGGCAGGTTGCTCAGAGCTCTGTCTGTGGTGACCTGGCATGTTTCCAGGGATAGGGCATCTCCTCCCTCTTAGGGCAACTTGGGACAGGGCTTCAGTATAAAAAAATCTTCCTTTTATTTAGTCTAATTCTCCCTCTTAGTTTCAAATCATCATCCCTTGCCTTGTAAGAACAACCATCACCCCTTGTCTTGTAAGCACAGGCATTGCTAAAAAGCTTGTCCCCATCTTTCTTAGAGACATGGGAAGAAAGGGCAGGTAGCCACATGTACATTGTTGCAACACTTGATCTTTTAAAGCTTTTTAATCCTCATGGCAGAGCTACACTGAATTTAACAGAAGCAGGTTTGTATCTTGAGATGCAGTAAATGCCAGTGCTGATTTCTTTGCTTTTGTGCTCACAGCCAACTTTCAGTGAAGCTTTTCATTTGGAGAGTGGCCACCTATGGCTGCTGTTTATCCCAATGTGTACACCCATGGGCAGGCAGCTTCAGCCTCTAATCCAAACAGAAGTTTTCACTCAAACAAACCCAAATCTGATGATCCTATCTCAACAGGTGTAAATTAAGAAACTCGTGGAGCTGATGATAGTTTAGGGACTCACAAGCTCCACAGCTAAAATACTTAGCAAGATTGTATTTAGGGGATGAGTCTAATTAACAGAGGCCATGCTAATCCAAAATAAGAATGCAGCTGCTGCCAAATTGTATTTAATTGGTTTAAAAACATGTTTTGAGACAACATATCAAGTAGAATGGCCCCTGAAACAGTGAACAGAAAATCTGGAATCACTGCAGAACCTTTTAATTTGTAGAATTGTTACTTTTGCCTTAAAGAATTATAGAATCAACCAGAGATTAATAAACTTGTGTGCAAAGTGAATCAAAGCCCCTGCTGCTGAACACAGCATTTGTGGATCAGCTACAGTGGCTCTGAAGTCTGTAGAGTTTGTCTTCTGTCTCTGTCAGACACCCTACTTGGGATTCAAAATCCTCCCTGGTTGGAAGCAGAAGATAGCTTAGTTGAAAAACTAAGATACATTTTCAGGGTGCTGCAACATCTTTTAGAGAGTTAGACAAAATATTTCACTTGGCTGTTGTTAGCAGAAGTCCAAAATGAAAAGTGCCAGCATATATTCCTACAAACAGAAGGTGCTCCTGTGAGAAACTGCTAACAGGTAGGATAGGACAGAACAATGTGATTCATAGTGATTAGATGTTGTGCTGAGGTATTTGGTTTAGTAAGGACTTGTCAGTGTGAAACTAATGACTGGACTCAATGAGCTTGAAGGGCTTTTCTAGTCTAAGAAATTCTGTGATTCTGTGATGCACTGGAGAAAAGATTTGTTGTTGTTGCTATTTCATTGTTTATCTGTTCTCTGTAGACGCAGACTTTGGCACTGTGGGTTAGAAACCATAAAATGCTGAAGTTAGTGTGAGGAAAGATTTGCATTGCTTGCTGACTTCATAGAAATGTATCATTTAACAGCATGTTGAAAGCAGAGGCACAAGTGGCTGTTTACAGGGCTGGGTGGGGAAGCCTGAATAAACCTGGGTTCTTCATTTCCTGGCATAACTTCCTTGGGAAAAACAGATCTGTGGAAAACAGGGGATGTGCTGCCCATCTTTGTCTGAAGGGAAGGAGTGTTTTGCAGGGGGGTGTTTCTGATCAATATTTGCCTGCTCTGTTGCAGAGCTGTGGTTTCATTTATGTGTCAATAAAATATGGCAGAAAAAGAAACTACCCCAATTTAATTTAGCACAAAATGCCAAAACCTGTTAGGTTTCAGGCTTCTGCTAGACCACCTGTCTTGATTTCCTAGCCTCCTGGCCTCTGTCTGCCCTGTAGATGACAGATTAGCTGTGAACATCCTCTATAAAAGGAAACAGTGTTCTATAAAATTCACACCAGGGTTTCCAATTTAGTATCAGAGTCAGGACATCCTAAAATAAAATCAGTTTCAAAAATAGTATGGGGAGAGAGGAGGGTGGAGTGTGTGTGTGTCAGGGTTAAAAGCAAACAATCTCCTGATGTCAGTTTGTTCTGTGAGAAAACATGCATGGAAAAGGGGTTTAGTGTCTGGTTCAGGTGCAGGAGCTTTTTGCTGATGGGGAGCAAAGCAAAACAATAATAGCACGTTCTGTGAATCGAGTGTGATAAAGAAGAGTTCCTATAGAACAAAACAGGAAGTTTAAAAAAGGCCAAACAATTGATCTTTAAGGACAGGAATGATTTTTTTTTTTTATTTTAACCTTTTTGTCATGGCTTTAATTTAGAGTTCAGAGAAGTGATGCAAATCTTTGCCAGCAAATAGCCTTTTAGTGCATTCAATGCACAGATGTTGATGCGTTCAGTGATAGGGAAATGCTTTAGGTATTTTCTTTCTGCACAAGAAAGAAAGGTGCTATGGCAGCTGGAAAGGGCACAGCTCGACTGGGCACCTTCCAGGGTGATGTTTGAGGTGGCTCCTATTGCAGAGAGATGACTCAAGCTCTTTCTTAGCAGAACTATTATCAATAATAAATGATACTATTATTAAAATAATAATTATCAATGTCATCATGAAGATTTTTGTTTTCCTGTTATTTGCCCTAGAAGAGGAAGGGGAACCTGTCAGAGCAGAGCCTGGTGGGACCAATCTCTCCAGTCTGAACCTAACCATCTCCAGCTTTGCTCCATTCCCCCTAGTCCTGTCACTCCCTGAGAGCCTAAAAAGCTGGAGAGGGACTTCTTAGGCTATCAGGGAGTGACAGGACTGGGGGGAATGGAGCAAAGCTGCAGGTGGATAGGTTCAAACTGGATGTGAGGAGGAAGTTCTCCACCATGAGAGTGGTGAGAGCCTGGACTGGGTTGCCCAGGGAGGTGGTTGAGGCCCCATGGCTGGAGGTGTTTAAGGCCAGGCTGGATGAGACTGTGGGCAGCCTGCTCTAGGGTAGGGTGTCCCTGCCCATGGCAGGGGGGTTGGAACTGGCTGCTTCTTGTGGTCACTTCCAACCCTGACTGATTCATGCAGCCCAGGATCTGGTTGGCCCTCTGGGCTGCAAGTGCACACTAGCAAGAACAATCAGTTATCTGACTTGGGTAGTAGTCTTTGTTCAAAAACTGAGCTGCACTTTGTCTAGGCATTTGTATCTTGAATCTCTTTCTTTTTAGAAATGTTATTAGTTGTTGTGTATTTTAATAAGATGAGCCAACTGTATGCAATTGCTATTTAAATATAATGCAATCTGATACTGCTAATTTAATGGGAACCTTAAACCTGTGTCTTGTAGTGAAAATTATCCTAATACAGAACATGGTGCAATGTATTAATGCAGAGTTTTGTTAGTACTCCAATATTTAGAATAAGCTTACAGTCTTAGGTAGCTTTTATTCCACACTGGGGGGGAAAAAAAGGTAGATTTTAGCTGGCAGGTAAATGTTGCCATTATAAACCTCTATGTTCTGTCTCTTCTGAGTATTTGGGTTTAACTTCTAGCCATTTGGTCTTTGCAGCTATCCTGAAAAATCTTGTAGTGCCACTGCTCTCCACCTGTGTGCTCAAAGAACATGATCAAATCATTGCCTCAGCTTTTCTCTGTTAAGCTGAAAGCATTGAGTCTCTGGAGTCTGCACCATCAAGCCTCTGACTCATTGCCGTGCTTGCCTTTGATATGGTTGTAGCTGATCAATGCTCTGTTTAACATTAATTTGAAAATGGGTTATGCTGTTGTAGGAAAGGTGCAGGGCCACCAGACACAGAGATAATGGAAATTCTGTGCTGCTATTTTCTCTTCCTGCTTCATAGTCCTCCTTTTAAACATCCCAAAATCACAGTAACCTTTCTGGGCACATATATATCTCCAAATCCATCTTCATCTGCTCATCCTTTCAGTGCTTCTGATTATCAGAGCAGAAGTCATTGTCTTTTATCCCATGCATGACTTTACATCTGCTTATCTTAAAAATGCATTGGGATCACCTTCCCATGTGATGATGCTTGCTCCGTATCAGTGAACTCTACCCTTTCTGTTCTTTGCCTTTTCCCCAGCCTTCACATCTCCTGTAGTGACTTTGCTTTCTTCCAGAAGTGTTAAGTTGGATGAGATAACTGATCCTATGGAATTCCATTGAAAACAGAGCTTATGTCCAGATACGTTGTGGCTATGTTAGCCCAATGTTGAGCAGGATCCTGCTTAGAAACATGCACCACTGCTTTCAGATGGGAATGACACAGACGGCCTGGCCTTTGGCTGGCCAGCAAATTGGTAGGTGGAGCAGGTATGAATGATCTGAATATGTTGCACTGACACTATTATCCCTTGGACTTGTAATGCCATCAAACAAATCCACCAGACCAGTTGCCATGATCTAGTGTAAACACACAGAAATTAACATGTAATCACCATCTTACTAATTTTATTGACTGAGTCCTGCTGCCAACACTGTTTGGTTTTATCCAGGGCTTTTTAAGAGGTTGGCAGGCCCTATAGTGTTGAAATTTTCCTAGAGATACTTGTTTGTAGTGGCAGAGACTGTCTTGCTTTCAGTGTTCTGAACCCTACCTGAAAACTGTGAAGCATTCGTCAGAGTTCCTCTTCTACTACTTGTTCTAATTCACAGTCCCAATCTGTTGATCAAAAATATCCAACTTCAGTAAGCTTTTTAGAGAAGCTCCTTTTGTTACCACTGAAATCAAATGGAATTTCATCAGCCTTTTCTGATTGTCCATGCATAAAACAGGTTGGTGAACTCTCCATTGTACGTTTCTGCTGTGTCCACATTATCACTAAAGGTTTATAGTGGCGCTGTTACACTGCCTTTGGTTTTTAAGTAAACTAAGAATATTCTCAGTCTTTTTTTTTTCATCACAGTTCCTTTAGTGCTGTTTTTTTTGTTGTTACCATTAGCTTTCTTTGGGTTTATTTTATTTAAAATTGTTTATCTACCAGATTGTGGCTTCTTGGGCAACTGGCTCATTTCCAAATTATCAAAACAGCTTCTTGCAAGTAAGTTTCACTTAAAGTGTTTAGCTTGGTGAGTCTGGCCCTGTAAAGTAGCTGATGGATCCATGCACCTCTATGTGCATGTGTTTATGCAGATGACTCTTTTGTGGTGCTTTTGGCAACATAAAATCTATCTGAGGTCTAATAGATTCATCTACACCTTTCTGTTTTTCTTTTTTTTTTAATTTCTGAACATAAAATCTCAAACTTTTGTTATCCAGGCCTAGAACTGACACAGCCCATAAGATGTCCCAGCTCTCGTTATGGACAATGCCTGCTAAGCCCATTTAAGATTTCTGAACATTCTCAAGAGATTTCTTTTTTTTTTTTTTTTTAACTCATCTTTTCCAAGCTTTAGCTGCAGTTGCACAACCTTTCCCCCTCTTGATGAGGTTACAGAGGCGAGTGGATAACACCAGAGATCTGCAGCTCCTCTGTGTGCATCCTTGATTTGCTCAAGGCTTAGGCAGCGCCTCAGGGGAGGATGCTGCTGGGAGTCTCAAAGGATCTGAGGTAATAAAAAAACCCTAGCTGGGCTTTGAAAGAACTAATTGACCTTTAGCAAAGATCATCTTTCTGCTTCTTTGGGTCAGTAGAAAACACCCTGTAGTTTGGTACAGAGCAAGGCTAGGGAGGGGCCCGGAACACAAACTCTATGAGGAGAGGCTGAGGGAGCTGGGGGTGTGCAGCCTGCAGAAGAGGAGGCTCAGGGCAGAGTTCATTGCTGTCTACAACTACCTGAAGGGAGGCTGTAGCCAGGTGGGGGTTGGTCTCTTCTCCCAGGCACCCAGCAGTAGAACAAGGGGACACAGTTTCAAGTTGTGCCAGGGAAAGTATAGGCTGGATGTTAGAAGGAAGTTCTTCACAGAGAGAGTGCATTGGAGGACTGCCCAGGGAGGTGGTGGAGTCATCATCCCTGGAGGTGTTCAAGCAAAGCCTGGATGAGGCACTTAGTGCCATGGTCTGTTTGACTGGATAGGGCTGGGTGCTATGAGCTTGGAGGTCTCTTCCAACCTGGTTGATCTATGATTCTGTGATTCATGTCTCCTTGAGATACAAGTTGAGCAACATACAGCATTGACACACATACCCCCAGTCACAGCTGTGTCATTCAGCTCCCCAGGGGGTAACAGGGGAACAGCATACCTCTGTGCTTGATCTATCATCTGCTTGAGGACATGGACAATTGCCCATCTGCTTTAGGATCACAGAATAGAGGATATTCTGATTTAGCCACCCACCTGAGCTAGGCAAAGAAGGAAATCTCTCTACTTGCCTTATTAGGGCAATCATCCACCCAGAGCAGCCCCATAGACAAGACCTGTAATATTTCAGTATTTCCATTGCAAACAATTCAGGTCCTTTGTACAAATAAAAAGACTTTGAACAGTTTATTGAAAAGAGGATTATTGGGAAAGCAGAGCAGCTCCTCCTGGACAACAAATACATGACCTTATTGTATCCTTATATCCTGTGAATCAGATGGCTGCATTTTCACCTTTATTTATTTACTTAGAACAAGGGAACCTTGATGTTGCCTTTTTCCACCCCCTCCTCGCGTTATTGTATAGCTCACAGCTATTTGTTGCATCTGTTTCCTGTGAAGGAAGCTCCGCGCTGCCTTTCTCCAGCAGGTGGAAGACTTGCTGCAGCGTGTGCGGCTCGCAGCCCGAGTGCGGATGCTGACAGCTAAAAGAATCTAACGGAATAAGCCATCCTGGGAAGCAAATGCTATCCAAAAAAAAAAAAAAAAAAAAAAAAAGAAAGAAAAAGAAAAAAAAAAGGGCAGTTTTTAATTAATCTGTTGTTTGCAATGACTTTGTTAATCGTGAAAACAGAACGGTAGAATAAAACAAAAGGCAGTCCCTGTGCTGAAAGAAATATTGAGAATTGAGAAACAGAACGTGGGAGATGCCACCAGGGTAAATCCCAGCACTATAAATAGCTGTGCAAGCCCTGCTGGGTTTTGTTCTATATTTGTTCTGTCATCACAGCTGTAGAAACTCCTTGTGAGCTCAAGGAATACACTTCCCCAAAGCACTGCACTTGGGAGCTATAGAAAGAGCTTCTTAAAGTTCAGTGGGACATTAGTATTAACATTTATGGATTTTTTTTCTCATCGGGAAAGGTATGTTTGGAAAAAAAGAGAAAATTAAACTTTAACATATTAGAGATATTTGTCCAGGGCAAGGAACAAGAGAGAGACCATGCAACTTAAAATCATGCATTATTTGGGTGCAGTCATTGAATCATAGAATCAAGCAGGTTGGAAGAGACCTCCAAGATCATCCAGGCCAATCTATTACCCACAGCCCTATTCAATGAACTAAACCATGGCACTAAATGCCTACTCCAGGCTTTGCTTGAACACTTCTAGGGATGATGACTCCACCACCTCCCTGGGCAGCCCATTCCAATGCCAATCACTCTCTCTGCCAACAACTTCCTCCTAACATCCAGCCTAGACCTGCCCTGGCACAACTTGAGGCTGTGTCCCCTTGTTGTGTTGCTGGGTGCCTGGGAGCAGAGCCCAACCCCACCTGGCTACAGCCTCCCTTCAGGTAGTTGTAGAGAGCAATGAGTTCTGCCCTGAGCCTCCTCTTCTGGCAGCATATTTCTCCTGCAGTTCTACAAGTCTGCACTGTATAAGCCTGCCTTAACTTCTCTGTTCTTTATGCTTTCATTGTGGTGTTGCAGAACCTTCAGAGCATGATTAGCACATTTATTTTTGGTAGTGTACTTTTACAGGGCTGGTAGAAACAGTCTGTCTTGTGGAGCTGCCTACACTTGCAGAGGGAGCCAGAAAACTTTGACAATAAACGAAACACAACTGTATGGTTTAACAGGATCTGTGGACAGAGTCACTCTCCTTGTAGTCAAATAGCTTTCCTTGGCGTGTTGTTCTGCCTTCATCTCTCTCGTGTTTGAAATATTCAGTGACAGGGATTTGAGATATAGCATCTGACAGGTGATGATGTTGCTGCGCTTGTGCGCTTCAGTGCTGGCTTTCATGGGAATTGTGCAGCCGAGACTATTATGCTAGCCATTGATTTTTGAGTAGATGAGTAGTGCCATAGCTACCTCAGTAGACTGAAGAGCTTGTCTTTTTAATTGCTTGTGAATGTCAGGGTGCTGCATGGGCTGGTGGGGGCATGTGAGACATCTGGAGGTGTCCCCAGGAGCAGGGCAGCCAGTGGTACTGTGGCAGCCCTGGGCGCTGGACTTCATTGAGACTGTGTTGAAGGAGGAAAGGTCAGGATGCTGATATTTCTGTTGTACAGCACAAACACACAGCCCTGCAATGGAGCTGAGACTCATCCCTGGTGCCAGTTGCATGGACTGTGAGACTCTGCCCTACTGCAGCTCTGGAAACCAGTTATGTGAAACTGCACTTTAAATGTAGGCTAAGACTTGGCTCAGTGGAGCTTACGCTCCACCTTCCACCCCTTGGAGAGTGCTCTGAAGGACTATTTCCATTACAGGACTCTAAGACCATTAAGGGATACTTTGCATTTACAACGTCATTGTAGCTGGCATAAAAGGCAGAAGTGAGATCGATGTGCCTTGATGCCATGGGAGATGAAAAGCTCTCTTCTACCTCCGGGTGGCACTGCTTATAAACGCTTCTGTTTGCTTAGGGCTGTGTGTAGGAACTGTCCATCATGCCTCTCCTAGCTTGCATCATCATGCACGACAGATAAACTGCTGTTTTCCTTAGTGTAAGGACGAAAAGCAGAGCCTTGGGAAAGCTTCTGATCGCAAACCACAGCTCCAGAGCTCCAGGATCTTGTCCATTTGTGCCCATTTTCCATATCCTACAATTTCAGCTTGCTGGTGTTCTGAAAGCATTAGTGTTCTGATTGTTTTTCTTACAGCTTTTCCATGCACTATTTCCATCAAGTTCTTCTTACCTGGTGATAAATGGCAGAGGAGGAATCAGAATAGAAAACCCCACTTGGATCACTGACCTGTCCCACAAATATTCTGTGGTGTGTGTTCTTAGGTATAACAAAAGTTATTCTCTTCCACCAGCAGAAGTCCAAAGCTGCTATCTGAAAGCTTCTCTGAAGTCATAATTCATCATCTGAAAATTATGCCATCAAAAAGAAGGATTTCTGGTTTAAAATGTGTTTGTATCAGGGCTGTGAGTTGTCAGAGCACTTCCAGCTTAGTCTCTCCAGAACTCTTTGTGACTAAGATTGCTGGGATGTAGCTGTTCACAAAGGGAGCCTCAGGACTCTCACACATTGTCAGGTTTTATGGAAGGTATCACAAAACCCTGAGACAACCTGTGATGTTGTACACACTGTCTCAAATTACACCTTGACTTCCATAATCCCATTTTAACAGCAAGTCCTCTCTTTAAACAGAACAGTTTGGGACAGAGGCAGACTCAGATTCTGCAGTCATTTACTTAGGTTGGGTAGATGCTACTTGATTAATATGTTTCAAGTAGTCTGCTGCTGATCCATTAATGGAATGCAGAGGTGGGATGCAGGAGGAGATCTGAATAGGATCAGAGATATAGTGAAGGAAAGAGGAATCCTTGCTCTGTTTAAAAGTAAAGTCTTATAAGCAGAGCCTGGTAACTATCATAGAATCATAACTATCATCCTACTTATTTATTTTAATGGTAGATCACGGTTAATTTTGGAACTCTCTCTCTGTATATATGCATATATGTGTGTGTATATATATATGTATATATATAATTTTAACTTTCTGCTGCTCTGGGAAGCTTCTCTGGTGCTGGGAAAAAAACCTGCAGAGAGAATATTGAAAAGCAAATTAAAAATACTTCAGGACTTGGCCAGGATTTGGTGTTTTGCTCTTCAAAACCAGTTTCTGATTTCACACTGAAGTATGAATATATTATGTGTGTATTTTAGTCACTCCATTACACTTTGCTTCACCAGAGCATTTCTCCATTTTCATGTAACTGCAGCCACTGAAATGAAACAATATTCTAACCAGCAGTGCTCCTCACTAAGGTTCTCAGTAACACCTTATTACATCTGTCATGCATTTCAAAATGAGCAGTTTAACATCGCTTTTTATTATGTAATTTGATAATTTACACAGACTCTTTGGCCTAGAGGTAGGATTTCAAACTGTTCCTAAGTTCTCCTAAATCTCATCTTGGATTTCCACAATTCCTAAACCTCCAGCAAGTTGTTTGTTGTTGAAACAGCAAAACCTGCTCCCTAACTTAAATAAATTGGTGCCACTGTGGGCAGGGGAATGCAATATTTCTTTAGTCACTATAGCCTCAAATACTTCACCTTTTTGGTGTGTCAATCTCTGTCTTTGCCAGAATCACAGAATCAATTCCACATTCACTGCATCTAATATTTTCTCATGAAAATGCTTTCAAGTTTCATTAATGTCTGTGCAGTGTTTTTCACCCTGTCTTTGCTAGTCTAATTGATCCATCTCATTAATAAGTAACCTCAGATTCTAAGAGGTGCCAAACTCTTCATGTTGCCCACAAGCTGATATGTTTCAGGGGTGCAGAAGAAGATCTTGAACTATACTTTTAAAAGCCAACATCATTTTTTTTCTCTAGAGTGTTGACCTCTATTGCGAAAGAAAATGTTTGTAGGAAGGAAAGTTTACAGAAGAGTCATGTTACAGACTCAGCCATTTACACACTGCTCAGATTATCAACTGAAAGTATGATAAAGGATTAATCAGGTCTGTTGCTTGAGTGTTCAATAATCTGTTTGCTGTTGCTATAGGTACTACAGAAACTGATACTGAACTAACATACACATTTAGTTTCAGCTGGGGCAGTAGTGTCTGGAACACACTGTAGCTGCAGTGTGTGAGCAGGAAGAGGCAGCATCCAGCCCTTAAACACTGACTATGTGGCTTGGATTTTTCTCTCACATATTGTAGCACTTCAAAGACCTCACTGGCTATCAAGTTGTTTTCTAGAGGGTCAGGTAATGCCTCCTTCACCTTTTTTCCTGATGATTCCTTCTTTAGAGTGATAATGAGGACGAATTTATTCTCTGCATTGCAGGCTATACATACTCTGCTCTATACATTGCTCTATACATTGCAGCATATTAGATATGTGAGGGCTTTCGGGGGTGGCGAGAGAATTTGGGGCAAGATATTTGTTTGTAACGTTTGGACAAATGTTAGATTTGTTAACTGCTGTAGCTGATGTTTTCTGTCAGCCTTTGGAAGGATGTGCACCAATGTTTTTAGATTTGGTTAACTAAGTTAATCACATTACCTCATACCTGGTTTTCTTATTGATTCATTTTATCTCCAGAGCATCAGAGGCCTTGAAACGTTCTTTGACTTCAGTGACAGCCTCTTATTTTTTTTGTTTAAAAAAAAAAAAAGGAGGACATTTTTATTTGGATGCTTAACCTTAGGTGCCTATATTTGATGAAATTTGTTTTCTTGCATACAAGAAAGTGTATATGAAGTGCAAGGCTGGGCAATGTCCCAATGTGTAAGGCCTTTCCTTACATTTGAACCTGTGCTCTTCATTCTAAAGTAGAGATACTTCTGTTTTGTTATCCCTGTGTCCAGAGAACAAAGACAAAAGAGCATGTTGCAATGACATGATCACTGAACCCGTTTTTGGAACCAGTAAATGAAAATAGAAACAAATATGCAAATGACCTTAATGTTTTGCACTGCTTTTGAGTGGCAGACCTGACTTGATGTTTATTTGAGAGTCAAGTTCCAATTTCTCTTTCATCAGCTGAAAAATTGCTTGTGCCAAGTAAGACAAAATTCAGTAGGAAAAGGCAAGAATCCCTCCAGAACAGAATCATGGAATCATAGAATCAACCAGGTTGGAAGAGACCTCCAAGCTCATCCAGTCCAACCAGCACCCAGCCCTATCCAGTCAACTAGACCATGGCCCTAAGTGCCTCATCCAGTCAGCAGCAGTGGATGGAGCTGCCTTGTAAAAGAAGTGAGCTCAGCAGTACATTCTGTTTGATTTTGCTCCAATTGTGTTATGCAGGCAGATTTGGAGCTGACATAAGTCTCAGTGCTGAGTGTGTAAACACAGCAAGTTTGTGTTTGCCTTTAAAGACAAACCCAAACAAAACAAAACCCCATGGAGATGTGGCATTCTGCCATGAGATTCCTAGATACCTGGCTTGGGACTGCAGATGTGGTTAGGTGGATTTAACTCTTATGGATATGCTCAAGAGGAAACTGTGTTCTGCTTCTGTTGATTCGTGCCTAGGGGAAATGACATAGCTGAAGCCATTTATCAGTCATAGGAACAGGCTGCCCAGGGAGGTAATGGAGTCACCGTCACTGGTAGTATTTACCAGGTACATGGAGGGACATGGTTTAGTTGCTCAGCAGCAGTGGTGGGATTGTGAGATCTAGGTGAGTGTTTGGATCATAGAGTCATAGAATTAGTCAGGGTTGGAAGGGACCACAAGGATCATCTAGTTTCAGCCTCCCTGCCATGGCCAGGGACATCTCACACTAGGTTAGGCTGTCCAGAGCATCATCCATCCTGGCCTTTTACACTTCTAGGGATGAGGCTTCCACCACTTCCCTGGGCAACCCCCTCCAGGCTCTCACCACCTTCATGCTGAAGAACTTCTTCCTAAAATCCAGTCTGAATCTACCCATTTCTAGCTTTGTTCCATTGCCCCCAGTGCTATCACTACCTGACAGCCTAGAAAGCCCCTCCCCAGCTTTCTCATAAGCCCCTTTAAGATACTGAAAGGCCACAAGAAGGTCACCTTGAAGCCTTCTCCTCTCCAGACTGAATAGCCCCAACTCCCTCAGTCTCTCCTCATAGCAGAGCAGTTCCATCCCTCTGATCATCCTTGTAGCCTTTCTCTGGACACCTTTCAGCATGTCCACGTTCTCTTGTAATAGGGGCTCCAAGACTGGATGCAGTACTCCAGGTGGGGTCTCACCAGTGCAGAGCAGAGGAGGAGGATCACTGCCCTCATCCTGCTGCCCCCTACTTCTCTTGCTGCAACCCAGGCTCTGGTTGGCTTTCTGGGCTGCCAGAGCACACTGACAGCTCAGATTGAGCTTCTCATCCACCAAAGCTGTCTTCCAACCTCAACGACTCTGCAGTTCTGTGATTCTACTGCTGAAGATATCTTAACTAACAAAACACTCTCAACTTTCATTTCACAGAGTGTAAAAAAGTTTGTTTGCACATCAAAAAGCAAATAGATTGTTTGTTCTGTTATAAGCCTTTAAAACCATCTTAATGAGCCCCTCCTTGTTGAAGTGAGTGTTTGAGGTGGTTACTGCTTGTGCCATGGCAATAGATGCTTTCTGTTCCTTTGTATCTGCTCTACTGCCCTGGTGTCACTCTTGTCAGCAGCACAAACAAATAATGTGCTTAGAAACTGTAAAGTAAACATGGAAACACAATCAGTGCCATATAGCTTGTGATTGCATTTCGTGTTCTGAAATGTGATAAAGATCACCTGGAGCTACTTGCCAAGTCAGAGTTGCACAATATTCAGTGACATAAATTGCCACCCATCAGGTTTTACCTGAGCAATGAAAATGGCACAGAAAAAAAAAGGATTTATTGTGTAAGGAGCCATTTATGTTGTAACAATAGAATCATAGAATCAACCAAGCTGGAAGAGACCTCCAAGCTCAGCCAGTCCAACCTAGCACCCAGCCCTAGCCAATCAAACAGACCATGGCACTAAGTGCCTCATCCAGGCTTTGCTTGAACACCTCCAGGGATGGTGACTCCACCACCTCCCTGCGCAGCCCATTCTAATGCCAATCACTCTCTCTGCCAACAGCTTCCTCCTAACATCCAGCCTAGACCTCCTCCAGCACAACTTGAGACTGTGTCCCCTTCTTCTGTTGCTGGTTGCCTGGGAGCAGAGCCCAACCCCACCTGGCTACAGCCTCCCTTCAGGTAGTTGTAGACAGCAATGAGGTCACCCCTGAGCTTCCCCTTCTGCAGGCTGCACACCCTCAGCTCCCTCAGCCTCTCCTCACAGGGCTGTGCTCCAGGCCCCTCACAGCTTTGTCGTCCTTCTCTGGACACCTTCCAGTATCTCTTGAATTGAGGAGCCCAGAACTGGGCACAGTACTCAAGTTGTGGCCTGACCAGTGCTGAGCACAGGGGCAGAATAACCTCCCTTGTCCTGCTGCCCACACTGTTCCTGATCCAGGCCATGATGCCATTGTCTCTCCTGACCACCTGGCCACACTATCTACCAGCACCCCCAGGTCCCTTTCTTCCCGGCTGCTCTCCAGAAGTACATCTAAAACAGATCTTGCAAGAACTGTAAGACTGGGCTCTGTCATCTTGTTTTTGTCATGAAGTGCTTCAAATAAGTAAGCAGTTGTAGAATTCCATTCTCCAACATGCATGTTTTGTGTGAGCAGCTCATAGATTGCTCAAAGTGAACCAGGCAAAACCTGAGGAGAAATGGAAAAGGTACCTCCTGGTGTTAGCTATAATCCTCCAGATTTCATGACAGTAAATTTAGGAGTTCTTCTCTAGTCATAAAATAGAATCATAGAATCCATTTAATGTGTCCACTCTTCATTGTATTGGAGAGTAGTAGGTGGTCTGTATTGTACCAGTTTAGAAGAGGGGAGGGAATGCCCAAACTGAATGAGAGGAAAGTCAAATCACATAAACCAGTCAGTCAGGAATGATGTTGAGGATTGTACCTGTGTCTCATAACTAGCTCAGTGTAGTTTTCAGGCAGTCATTTTGAAAGGACAAGATTGGTTTTTTCCTCTCACAAAACATAAAACTGTGGAAATCTTTTCCATAAGCTGTCATGGATGCTCAGAAGCATAAACAGACAAAGGAAGGACTGGAGAAAAGCTGATGGAGAATATATTCATCAGCAGCTTTTGAGTTCATGGTCTGTAAGCAACATTGGATTCAGGATGTCACTTGGCCATGGAATTTGACAAGCTTAGTGGGCCAAAGGATTTGTAATTGTTGTTCTTGTTTTTGGTGTTTCTATATAAGACTCTGCTGCTGGACATGAGAGAGATCCTGGCTAAGCTGATGCTTGGTCTGGCTTAGCCCTGGAGTTAAGTTCAAAGATTATCTGTTATTATTATTATTACTATGATGAATAAAGATTAATATCTTGTTTTTTTTCCCATCCTGGTATATAAGAGGAGAGTAGTAGGGTATATATAAAAGGAGAGTAGTAGGGTACTGTAGCTGTGAAGATCCACCTCAGTCATGCTATTTTATCACACTGACTTAAGGCAGCCTCTCTTTCATTCACCTCCCAGTTTTGTTGCTGACAGATGACCTAACAGGACTGTTTTATTCTATTCACATAAGCAACATCTCTGCTGCTGAAGGGTCTCTGAAAACTGTGTGTCAAGGTAGAGCTGTCTAAGAGATGCCTTCTGGCAGAAATGGTTAGGGTGAGCTCTTTGAAACAACAGGTTAGCAGCAGCCTTTCAGAATAACACTCCATGATAGCAGCACTTTCTGCATAATTCCAGTGCTGTTGGTGCCTCCTCTGCCCCTTCTCTGAAGCACACTCTGCTGTTCCTGTCGCTGTTGCTCATTGTGATACATTTCTTTAGCTGATTGTAGGTACTTCTGTGTTGGACCTCACCTTTTTAAATGCCACAGATGTCAGATGAGTAGCTTCTGTGCTTCAATAGCAACATAGTTATCAGGAGAATAAAAATTAATAGGAAACACTCCAAATGAAAAGACCAAAGACAATGACAGGACATAAGAAAACATTTTCTTCCTACAATTTCTTACCACCTGCAGCTGAAAACATCATGTCTGTGATACAGATTTTCCCAGTGATTTGCATTTGCCAGGCAGTAAAAGTGTTGTACTTTCCCTAGCTGTTTGAATATGCAGGCCCACTCAGCTCAAAAATAGTTCAGCTTTGAGTCTGTCTCTTTTTTTGTTCCTGTGGCAGCTCCCTCTTACAGAGCAATGTTCCTCTCAACATGAGAATACTTTGGTCCCATTCTAAATCATAGTCTACTGTGCATCTTTTATTAGTCTCTTCAGTCAGCAAATGTCCTTTTGTTACATAGCGATCTAGGTCCCCAGATTCATTGAGTACATTTTGACCAGTCCAGGACAAAACTTGTGTTTTGTTCTAGCAGGAGAGCCAGCATAATATGTGCACTTTATTCTAGAATATATGTTTTGATCTCAGGAAGGTGCTGAGAGCTTTATTCAAACACTTCAGTGCTCAGATCAGGCACTTGCATATATTTTAAATCTTAAAATTTAGAAGAATGAAAAAAACTGAAGCAAAAACTAAGAACTAAAAAGAAAAAAAAAAACCAGATAGCTTTAGCAATGGAATAATAGAATTGTAGAATTGTCAGTGCTGGAAGGAACCTCAAGAGATATCTAGTTCCAGCCCCCTTGCCATGAGTCTTGAGCAACCTGGGTGAGTGGAAACTGTCCCTGTCCATGGCAGTGGAACTAAATGATCTTTAAGGTCCTTTCTAAATGAAAACCCAGAGAAGGGCCATGAGGATGCTCAGAGAACTGGAGCAGCTTGGCTATGAGCACAGACTGAAGGAGTTGGAACTGTTCAGTCTGGAGAAGAGGAGGCTCCCAGGTGACCTTCTTGTGGCCTGCCAGTAGCTGAAGGGGGCCTACAACAAAAGTCGTGGAGGGACTTTTTAGGCTACGAAGGCGTGACAGGACTGGGGGGAATGGAGCAAAGCTCTAAGTGGGTAGGTTCAGACTAGCTGTGAGGAGGAAGTTGTTGAGCATGAGAGTGGTGAGAGGCTGGAATGGGTTGCCCAGAGAGGTGGTTGAGGTCCCATCCCTGGAGGTGTTTAAGGCCAGGCTGGCTGAGGCTGTGGCCAGCCTGATGTAGGGTAGGGTGTCCCTGCCCATGGCAGGGGGGTTGGAACTAGATGATCCTTGTGGTCCTTTCCAAACCTGACTGATTCTATGATTCTAAATATCTGCTTGCTCATATGTCTCAGAGGCTCTTGTAACAAATAAGTCAGTATTTGGTGGTCAGGGAATTTATTCTGGATATTAAAGGACTAGTTGGCTCTTGCTTTATTTACTGCAAAAGAGGACAATGTTCTTTAATCCATATGTATTTAGTTTATTTGACTGTGTCCTCTAACCTCACTTTTCAACAACTTTGCAGTAAGGAAAGACTATAACTGCCTTTAAAATGCAAGAATTTGCACAGCATTCTTCATAGTTGAGGAAGGGGTTTGCATTGGGACCCTGGGTGCTAGACAGCTGAAACACTTCCAGAAGCCTGTGGGATCTGTTTGTGCTGTGATGTTCACACTTAGATTCACAAATTTATTTTCAGCTTTACAACATGAGTTTCTAAAGTAATCTTCTTAAGTTTAACTGTCACCTTTGTCTGAACACATGCAAAGAGTATATTTTTCTTCCTTTTCTTTGTCTGGCTCAACTCCCAGGGTGCTCATTCATGTGAAATAAGTAAACAATTGTCTGCATCTACATGTAGTTTAAGACTGATGCTGCCAGTCACTGCTGGAAACTGCTGCAGTTCAGAGGCTCACAGGATGTTAGGGTTTGGAAGGGACCCAAAGAGATCATTGAGTCCAAGCCCCCTGCCAGAGCAGGACCAGACAATCTAGCTCAGGTCACACAGGAACACATCCAGACAGGCCTTGAAAGGCTCCAGGGAAGGAGACTCCACAACCTCTCTGGGCAGCCTGTGCCAGTGCTCTGGGACCCTTCCAGTCAAGAAGTTCCCCCTTGTGTTGAGCTAGAACCTCCTGTGCTGCAGCTTCCATCCACTGCTCCTTGTCCTATCCCAGGGAGCAGTGAGCAGAGCCTGTCCCCCCCACCCCGACCCCCAGCCCTCAGATAGTTATCAACATTTATTAGATCTCCTCTCAGTCTTCTCTTCTCCAGACTAAACAGCCCCAGGTCGGTCCCTCAGCCTCTCCTCATCAGGCAGTGCTCCAGTCCCCTAATCATCCTTGTAGCCCTCTGCTGGACCCTCTCTGATCCCTGAACCTCTTAATCTAGGGAGCCCAAAACTGAACACAGTACTCAAGATGAGGTCTCACCAGGGTGTTATGAAGGGGACTAGTTGAAATCTGAGTTTGGGGTGAAATGCAGGGAGGCCTATTCAAAAGTTATTAAATAATGTATTAATATGCACAAAATAATCCCCCCAAGCTTATTTACAGCTCTCCACACACGTTCCTGGATGCAGTTAGCAGAACTCTTACAGAATGTCTCTATACAGTGGAATTTTGAAAGGCTTTAGAAATGTCCTTGATCGAGAAGTCTGGCAGCTAATTCACCGCTTGTGAGGGTAAATTGCTTTAGCAACTTGAGCAAAGAGTGAAGAATACTCACTGGTCCTGATGGCTGTGGCCCAAGACATGGCAGGAAAACATTCAACAGAGGTCCTGTGGTGAATTCCATGTGGGCTGCAAAGTGGAATCCGCTGCTGGCTGAGGCGGCTGAGGCGGCTGAGGCGGTTTGAGGCGGTTTGAGGTGGCTGAGGCAGCTTGAGGTGGCTTGAGGTGGCTGAGGCGGCTGAGTGGCTGAGGCGGTTTGAGGCGGTTTGAGGTGGCTGAGGCAGCTTGAGGTGGCTGAGGTGGCTGAGGCGGCTGAGGCGGCTGAGGTGGTGAGGCGGCTGAGGTGGCTTGAGGTGGCTGAGGTGGCTGAGGTGGCTGAGGCGGCTGAGGCGGTTTGAGGCGGTTTGAGGCAGCTCAGGTGGCTGAGGCGACTGAGGCGACAGGCAGGCGAGCGGCAGGTGAGCAAGGAAGGAACGAGCAGGCAAGTGCCTTTTTCTCCTGTTCACCCCCATTTATAGGGCAATGGCCGAGGGTAATGGTCTCACTGGCCACACAGTCACCCAGTCACCTCTGGCAATCACCCAAGTAGCCCCAAAATGGCAGAACCCCCAGGCTGCTGTCTTCCAAAACTGGGGGGCGCATAGGCCTTGCACGCGACAGGGGCCTGGGCCTTATGAAGCCCCTCTCAGGCAACCGGATTAAACCAGGCTGGGTGCCTGGGTTGCTTTGTCCTGATTCCCGCCTCTGGCTGCAATGCAGACAGGCAGGTGAATATGTCTGGACAAAACAGCACAGGCTCAAGCCCATTTTGTGCCCTTGGGGACTATTCACCAGACAGGACAGAGCACAGGTGGAGGAGTTCCAGGTTTGTGTCACACAAATGAATTCTCTTGACATGAACATTCCTTTACCAATTGAGTCGGGGGCAAAACCATATGAAAAATGTTGGAGCCTGCAAGTGGATACACTGGGAAGTGATTTATCTCAGAAGGGTGGGAACTGATCTTTTTCCAGTTTTTGTCTGGAGGTTGATGGGTTTGTTTCATAGATAAGGCTCTGGCACTGGAGGCAAACTGAAATGAGGCACTTGCTGCAGAAGCCTTATGGGTGGGGACAATATTAGTCAGTATTAGCACGCAAGCAAATGTTGTCATCAGTTATATATACTTGATGGTGTTTGATGGTATAAGTCATATTATAGAACATTTCAGAAGTACTTCTTTACAGCTGTTCTGCCCTTCTGATATTCAAAGTGCCAGCAAATAAAGAATGGCAAATGATGGTGAAATAAGACTTACCAGATGTATGTGTTTTGAGATGTGTCTTAGCTAGAGGTGAAAGCTGAGATCTAAAATACTTCTGAGCATCCCACACTTCACAAGGAATGTATCCCAGGAATATGGTAAACTTAGTGCTTTAACAAAGTTGATCCCATTCTCAGCTGTTAACAGCAAGCCCTTGGGAGAAATTCACCATTGGTATAATTTAGTTTTACTCAATTCTCTCCATTTTATAAGCAAACATCATTTTAGAAGAAAAAAAAACCAAATGAGCTTCTTTTCCTTCTACAGACTTTGTATCAACATCTGGGTTTTGCTGAAACAAATTCATTTTAGCCTTGCCTCCCTAGAATGGACAGGGTTGCTCTCTCATGTCATGGATCTCTTGAGTGTCTTCTCTGTCTTCTCTGTCCCTGTAAGGCAGCTTGTTCTGTAGCTCTTTATTTTGTGGCTAATTCTGTTATAGGAGTTTCTGCTTTAGGTTTATGATAAGACAAAAGCCCAGGAAAGCAGCTACTACTTAATAACCTTGGGTACAAAGACCTTCTCTAGGTGATTCTGCCATGGCAGGAGGGTTGGACTAGATGGTCTTTCAAGGTCACTTCTAACCTCTAACATTCTGTGCTTTGTTCACTGACCTTGCTTTGGGATTCTGAGCTGAGTAGAGAGTATTGTTCTTCTTGCACGTGGTCTCAAAGCAAAAGTAGTGGTTAAGTTTGACTCTCAGCTAGATACATGTCTGTTATGTAGTGACTTCATGTGAGCTTAAACTCAATTTTCTTTAAATGGAAAGCTTGCCTTTTTTAAATTGGAATGCATCAGGTAATTACTGGCATTGGGAAGTGGAGAAGATTGAAGCAGTGATTTGCCATATCCTCTGCATGGGAGAGATGTTGCTGTTTGCCAGCATAAAAATATTCATCTGTCTTTCAGCAAACATTTTGTGAAAGCATAGAATCATAGAATGGTTTAGGTTGGAAGGGACCTCAAGGCTCATCCAGTTCCAACCCCCTGCCATAGGCAGGGACACCTCCCACTAGAACAGGTTGCTCAAGGCCTCATCCAACCTGGCCTTGAACACCTCCAGGGAGGAAGCATCCACAATCTCCCTGGGCAGTCTGTGCCAGTGTTTCACCACCCTCACTGGAAGGAACTTCCTAATACCTAGTTTAAATCTCTCCTCTTTGAGTTAAACCCATTACTCCTCATCCTGTCATTACAATACCTTGTCAGTAGTCCCTCCCCAGCCCTCCTGTAGTCCCCTTCAGATACTGGAAGGCCACTTTAAGGTCTCCTCAAAAGCTTCTCTTCTCCAGGCTGCAGAGCCCCAACTCTTGTAGCCTGTCCTATCACAGAGCTGCTGCTGCAGCCCTCTGAGCATCTTTGTGGCCTCCTCTGGATTTGCTCCAACAGTTCCATGTCCTTTTAATATTGTTTGCTGGCTTTCTTTAGAGCACCTCTGTCACTTTATATGTGCACTTCTGATGTCATGTTTGAATTTGTCATGCTTTAGTAATATTGAATGGCTTGTAGACATTAATTGAGTGGTGTGACTATAGTGTCACAGAGAGACCTGCTTGGTCTGCTGGTGCAATTGGCTGCAAGTTCCTGAACACTGGGATAGTAACACCAATCTTTGTTGGCTGGCATGTAGCAGACTCTCAGTTACTCCACTTTGATATGCTAGTTTTAGATGTTAGATAACGGCCTTTACTTTTAGAGCTGTGATCACAATGCTGATTGTCTTATCATAGGATCATAGAAGCCACCAGATTGGAAGATATCTCCAACCTCATCCAGTCCAACCTAGCACCCAGCCCTAGACAATCAATCAGACCATGGCAGGAAGTGCCTCATTCAGGCACTTGAAAACCTCCAGGGATGGCAACTCCATCACCTCCCTGGGCAGCCCATTCCAATGCAAATCACTCTCTCTGGCAACAACTTCCTCCTAACATCCAGCCTAGACCTCCCCTGGCACAACTTGAGGCTGTGTCCCCTTGTTCTGTTGCTGGTTGCCTGGGAGCAGAGCCCCACCCCACCTGGCTACAGCCTCCCTTCAGGTAGTTGTAGACAGCAACTTGTTAAATTCTAAACAGGATCTTTCCATCATGCAAGCATCTGTAAGATTTGATTTTTCCCCCTCATTTCCAGTGAAGCAGAGTTAAAATCTCAAAGGAGAGGGGGGAAAAGGAAAAAAAAAAGGGAGCCTAGCAAGAAGAAAAAGGTCCAATTTGAAATATTTCATGTAAAAGATTTGATATGTTACTTTGATTGTAATATGTTTTATTTTATCATTCAAAACATGTGGTAAAGCTGCTAACAGAAAAGGATCTGCAAACCAAAGAACTGAAATTTCATATAGAAAATATCAGAGTAAGTTATTTGATGGCTCCTCTGTGTGTGTGTGTGTGTGTGTGTGTGTTTTGGTGTGAGGGTTTTTTTGGAGCATTTCAAGTCCTGAACAGTCCATTTCCTCCAGTTTCACTTGGAGCTCCAATGATGTGGCCTAAGGTTACAAACCCTTGGCCACATTATTATCCCCTTTTACTTGAATGGGATTACTCAGCTAATGGACACAGTTTGCAGACTGGTTGTCTGAAATCCACCAGTATCAAGGGAAATATTACTATGACTAAAGACTTACTATTGTAAAAGTGAGGATATTAGCTCTGAATCCTTTGAAGGTAACTAAGGCAAAAAGTATTTTCAGCCTCATTTGTCTCTTACCCACATCTGCTGCTACCAGGCATTGTGTTTAAAAAGGGAATATTTATGAGGCAGTAATTCTGATGAAACACCTCGATTTTGGCTAGATGAATTGCATGAGCAGGGAGATGCAGTTTCTGAATTCAGGGATCTGTGTTCATCCTGAAGAGCTGCATTTGATTAGCCTCAGCTAAAGGCCGAACACCCACCCAGCTGCTCACCCACTCCTCTCCTTAGGGAAGCAGGGGCAGAAAATTGGATCAGAAAGCTTGTGGGCTGAGACAGTCAGAGGAATTGCATTCCAATTAATGTTGTGGGTAAAACAGTCCTGACTTGGGGAAAATTAATGTAATTTATGTCAGTGAAAGTAGATTCAAATAGCAAGAAACAAAGATGAACACCAAAACGACACCTTTCCTCTCTCTCTTCCAAGCTCAACTTCACTCCTTGACTTCAGACTCCTCCACCCACTCCTTGAGCAGTGCAGGAAGGGATGGAGAGTGCAGTAATTCCATAAGACATCCTCTCAGCCTCCATCCCACACTTGTGGATCCTTCCACAAGCTGCAGTCCTATGGGAAAAAAAGCCTAAGCCCCAATGGGTTTAAAATTAAGGAAAAAACACCACTGTCCTGGGAAAGGGTAAAGAGTGGCAATGTTTTAAGCAGATTATAGGAATTAAGGGCCAGAGAGCAAGGAGAAGACTATGGAAGTTTTAAAATGGAATGGGGACTTCATTTAAAAAAGTGGGGAGGAAAAAATCTTCTACCCCCCACAGATGTTGAGGTGCTGGAAAGTGTCCAGAGAAGGGCAACAAAGCTGGTGAGGGGCCTGGAGCACAGCCCTGGGAAGAGAGGCTGAGGGAGCTGGGGGTGTGCAGCCTGCAGAAGGGGAAGCTCAGGGGTGACCTCATTGCTGTCTACAACTACCTGAAGGCCATTCCCCCTTGTTCTGTCTCCAGTTACTTGTGAGAAGAGGCCAGCAGCCTCTCCACAATGTCTCTTCAGGTAGTTGCAGATAGCAGTGAGGTCTCACCTCAGCCTCCTCTTTCTCAAACAGCCCCAGCTCCCTCACCTGTGTGTATGTACTTGCATACCTGGAGAGGGCTTGGACATGGTTCTTGTTTCACACATTAGTTTGCTAAGATGGAAGAAATGAGTCTCACAAACAAAACCCAGCCAATTTTGAATCAGCTCATTTCCTAGAGTACAAACATGTTGTGATTAATTAGCACTCCCTTGTCTTATCTTCTTGCCTCTGCAGCTATTTTAGGTTATATCTTGATAGGGAGCTTTCTTTTCAGCTGCAAACAATTTTGTTGTTATTTATTGCAGCACAAGTAAATCCTGGTGTGTTAGGAGTTGTCTCTCAATTTGAATTTTTATCTTGAGAAAAGTCTGTTGAAACTTGTAATTTGAAGAATGCCAATGGCAATAACAACAACAACAAAAAAAAAAAGAAATAGCAAAATGGAAATTTGCTTTCTAGCACTGAAATGGGGCCAATCAAAAGTTATTTTTCACCCTCATTCCCTGCAGTGTTTCTGAAGGGAGATAAAAGTTCAGGATTGGTATCCAGAACACATTCTGAGCAAAGACTTACCGCACTTTCTGTAGTTCAAAAAGGCAAAAGGGTAACTGAGTTCTGTTTGAGGTTATAGGCTGAGGGAGTTGGAGGTGTTTAGCCTGCATAAGAGTAGGCTCAGGGCAGACCTCATTGCTCTCTACAACTACCTGAAGGGAGGCTGTAGCCAGGTGGGATTGGTCTCTTCTGCCAGGCAAGCAGCAACAGAAGAAGGGGACACAGTCTCAAGTTGTGCTGGAGGAGGTCTAGGCTGGATGTTAGGAGGAAGTTGTTGGCAGAGAGAGTGATTTGCATTGGAATGGGCTGCCCAGCGAGGTGATGGAGTTGCCATCCCTGGAGGTGTTCAAGTGCCTGGATGAGGTACTTCCTGCCATGGTCTGGTTGACTGGCTAGGACTGGGTGCTGGATTGGCCTGGATGAGCTTGGAGGTCTCTTCCAACCTGGTTGATTCTATGATTCTATATGTCTTACAAGAGCCATGCTGAGACTACAATAGCTCCTGATATCACCACAAGTGGATGCACAAGGTGGCATAACATAGGCTGTGTTTTTCAAGGAACAAGTTTAATTCCCAAAAGCAAAAATAAACCTAAAATAGCATTAAACCACTAAGACAGTCTAATTGCTTAGAGGCAGCTTGCGTGACCAGATTATAGTGTGTCACTTCTTCTTAGATCAGTCTCTCTAAGTAAACAGACATCTCACCATCTGAGTGTTTCCCTGTGGCAGTCTGCTAAGAAAAACATGAGGAGAGCTACCCATCATCACTCCTTCCACTTGCTCTTCCCTGTGATTTGTTTGAAGTCCCAAGGATTGCTTCATCTGCTGAGGTAGGGCACTGGAGCACACATGCCTGCCCGCTTGCTCCTTGTGATGGGACTGTCACACAGCTCCTGAGGGACTGCCATGGGCTCACCTTGGCTGATGCCTTTATCAGAGGTGATTTGACAAGTGCTGGTTTGTTTCAGTAACATCCAAATAACTTTTTTTTCCTGCAAGTTGCTTTTTATTTAATGCTCAAAGTGAAAGCCTTGAGGATTGTGATTCCAAGTAGAGGTTGCTCCGGAGGGGGTTTTGTGGCTTTGCTCTATTTTTCCAATCTCTAAGGCCTGTGTTTGGAGACAGAGGTGGTTGTGCTTGCAAAAAGAGGGAGCTGAGTGCTGCTCTTCAGACCGTGTAGCTGCATAACTGTGCCTTTGGCGCCTTAGGGGAGCGTGGCCAGCATTGATTGTATTAGCTTCTATAGCTTTGCCAACATACACATTCCTTGAGAAAAAGAGATAAAGAAATGTAATCTTTTATCTAGTCTCACATAAGAAAACTGTGAAGTACTCTTCTTATTATTTTTACTGATAGAACTGCCTGAAGGCTGCATTGATATTTTGCAGCATCCATTCTGTGGTCCTGTGTTTAACTTGCAGATTTCCTACTTACAAATAGAATCACATCACAGAATCAGTCAGGGTTGGAAGGGACCACAAGGATCATCTAGATCCAACCCTGCCATGGGCAGGGACACCCTACCCTAGATCATTATTGCTTTTGGTAATTTAATTATAACCTGATTAGAAATTAATAGCATCAGCACCAAAGCATTTTTTATTGTAAATAAACCCACATAAATAATATTTTTTAATCAAAAGTTTAACTAAAACAAAGTGGCATTATTATGCTGATGTCTAATTTGAAATCAGTGCTACTGGGTGTAGAAAAGTTTGCTGACAATATCTCAGGATTCGTTTAGAGATGCCTGACAGATGGAAAATTAGCAGTGATAACAGTTAATATGGTTTGATTCTTTTTGAAGGAGGTGGATATTGCCTTTCTATTTTATGTCCTGTATCCATCCAATGTCACTTTAGTGCTATTTGAAATCAGAAATGGGCATTTTGCCAAAAGCACAGGAAAAAACTAATTCATGTACCTTATTGGCACAGAAGCATAGGGAAAAAACTAATTCATGAATCTAATTGGCTCAAAATTCTTTCGAAGTATTAAATTTTGGTAAATACCAGCACTGCATGTGAAGGAGTTTAGAAGTGCCAAATCAAAACAAAATGGAAAGAAAAGAACAGATTCAGGAATATAAAATCAAGACGCTGGAATATGTCATTTTAATCCAAAGGATGTAAAGTTAACTGAAGATATCTGAGGAGAGTTTGTGTGTATTTCACTGTGTGCATCTATATATACTTAGATATAAACTTGCATATGCAGAAATGTCTTCTTAAAACATTTGTATATAAGTGGAAGAGAGAAGAAATGGAGAAGGGGGAAAATCAGGCATCCTGGAGGGCTACAGTAGTAGAGGTGATGACTATCTTCAGATTTAAAACTCAGTGTGAAACTCCTGAGTTGACTTTAGGAAGCATTCAGCTCTCTTTTTCACACTGAGTATTGCAAGTAAAAGTATCTGATATAAGTCAGTAGTACCTGTGTACTTGCACCTCTGGTTGACCCAGCTGAGCAAGCTGAATTCACACTAGTGATTGAGGCACAGTGATGCAACACTGGATGTGGTTGTTTGGGTTGTTTCCTCCAGGCATCCTGAGGTTTAAGTCAGATATCTTCTCAGTTGCTCCCTGTGATAGGACGAGGAGCTGCATGGAAGCTGCAGCACAGCAGGTTCCATCTCAACACAAGGAGGAGCTTCTTTACTGTAAGGGTCCCAGAGCATTGGAACAGGCTCCTCAGAGAGGTTGTGGAGTCTCCTTCTCTAGAGACTTTCAAGGCCTGTCTGGAAGTGTTCCTGTGTGACCTAGATTGTCAGGGAGGTTGGACTCGATGATCTCTTTCAGTCTCTTCCAATCCCTAACATCCTGTCATGCTGTGATCTTGGCTCTTGAGTCCTGGGCAGATGCAGGGCCTTTAGATTGGGGTCCACAGTTGATGCTGCTTCCATGTCCATCAAAGAAATTGGTCTCTTTACCCATGGTTAATGTTAGATGTTGCTGCTGGGCATTTGTATAACTCTAAAGACAATTCTGGAGTCAGATGTACCCAGGGCAGTCTTCTCTTACACAAAGCCTGGGCAGGAGGAGCACTCAGCATCTCTGTTCACTGTCTTGAAAGCTGAGACATATGGTCTCAAATCCTTGCTCTAAATCAGGCAGTGAACTGGACCTTTGGAGTGGCAAGAGAACTCTTTAAGTACCAGCCAGAGGCACAGACAACATCAGCAGCTTGCTGCCTGGGCTGTAAGGGTCAGTTTCTTCAGACAAGATGGGCAGAGCAATGACGAGCTGTGTGTTGCTCCAAAGCTAAGACATTAAGAAGCTTAGTGTTGTCAGAGCTGCAATGGGTACACACGTGCCCAGCAACAAAGCTGTGCTCTTAGCATGAGCCTGGGTACCTCCAGGAGTCAGCAGCACTGCAGAGAGCGTGTTTGAAGATGTAAGTTTTAATCAAAGACTTTAAAGTGTTTGTAGGAGGCAAAGATGCACAACAGGCCCAAGCTCTGTCTTTGCCCCTTCTTGGCCTCTATTTATGAACTCCCTCTGCCTAGAAACAGCCTCTGGACTCCATCAAGGAAATAATGTCAGGCTCCAGCAATGATTTTTTAAAGTGCCCTCCTTGTAGTTATTTATGCTGCTGCATCTTTGTGAGATTTCTTTAGCTTATGCTTCACAATGTCTCTAGGAAGTAGGACAACTGATGAGACAATTGCACAGGATTTCAGATGGGTGAAATTGAGGAAGGTGGGGTTAAATTTCAAGATAAGCTGAAAGCAGCTTGGCCAGGGAACTCCTGTGCTACCTTCTTAATCCTTCTCTTTGATCATGCTCTTTTGGAGATGCAGAGAGCTATAGTTACCAATTAACAAGTTGGTAAGAAGTACAAGGAAGTTAAGAGTATAAAAAAAAACTATGTGTGACAGCTTGAGCTGTCTTAATGAGTGAAATGTTCTGTAAAACATTAAGGTCCATGTAGAAGTTTTCTAACCCATGCCGGAAGAAGTCAATCTTTGATAAGCTGACAGCATCCATTATATCTGTAGAATGTTGTAATGTATCTGTTGTCTTTTTTTTTCCTAACAAGTCACTGTTAAAGTCAGAACAGGTGGCTGGAATATTATGTTCATGAAAGGATTGGGAGGGTCAAGAAGGCAAATAGCTGAGGAAAAAGGAAATTTTTGAAAGGTAGGAGAAGAAAACTAAGGCTAGGGAAAAATATCTAGTCACTTCTTTCAGTTTAGAGGATTCAAGATGCTGTGTAAGCACTCACATGTCACTGCTGTGAATGGTCTAGATTTAATACAAAGTGTAGTCTAGGATGCCTATAGTCAGGAAAAAATGGAACTATGGCTGAGCTTTCCCTTCAGCTAGCATGTCTTAGGGGATAAAGGGTGTGATTGTTTGGGTGTTACCTGCCACCCCCACTTAGGAAAATCACCCAGCTGCTGGAAATTGAATGAAGCTTTCTGTGTTAGAGCTTAGCAGAATAAACAAGCAGATATTTACAATATCTACAGCTATAGACAGAAATAGTACTAGAGAAACACAACAGCCCTCCCAGAAACCAGAGTCCCCAGGAGGGACTCCCAATCACCCTTCCACCTTCTTCCCACCCCTTTACCTTATCCCAGACTGCCTTAAGCTCAAGTTGAGTTTGGAGAGTCAGCCAGCAGGGTTAGGAAGCAGAATGATTAGTCAGACAGCAAGTTAGAAGGAGAGAAGTACAGCCCAAAGCCCAGAGAGAGAGTCTCTGTGTTATCTGTGTTTATGTCCTTGTTTTTATACAGCTCAGCAAGCCTATGAGTGCAGCAGACATCAGCACTGTTTCCTTTTCACAGCCTATCATCTAATTCCTCTCACCAAAATACCCCAGCTAGGCTCAAACTATCACAGAAGTATGGGTGATTAAATACCTACAATACCTACCTGAGATGAGAAAATGAGGAAAACTGAACTGAGAATGATTATTCATTTAACTTCGGGACAAGCTGTACACTATAAAATGAAATGCTAACCCACTTAAAGATGCTGGGTCAATTTGTACTTCTTCCAGGCCAGAAATTTTCCAGAGGGAGCTGTCCTCTGAACAGAAGCAGGCATTCACATTTGAGTTCAGTTTTTAGTGGTGGTTAAAAAACAGAACAGGTCAAGCAGGAGTTTTGCAGTCCATCTGGCCATCCAAACAGAGCTCTCCTAAAAGCAGACAAAGCAGGGCTCTGGTTTTGCTTTGTTTTCCTCCCCAGAGACACAGATTTTTTCCCCCCTCTTTCTGCATCCCCAGCTCTTGGTTATCAAATCTGTTGGTGAATTTAATGAATAAGAGTCTGTGGGGATTAACTTGATAAGAAGTTCATGTATATCAAACACTAAAATGCTGTTGTAATGCAGTGGCTCAAAATCTTATCAGTAGTAACATATTAATAGTGGCACAATTTTGGGAGGCTTTACTGGAAAGGATGTAAACAGGCTGGGCACACTGAAGGGAACTTGACCCAGGCCCCTGCTTCTAATGTGATAATTTCCTTTTCAGCTTGATAGCAGTTTCCTAACTCCATACCTTACTGAGCAGTCCAAGTGAAAAAAAAAAAGGAAAAGGAGGCAGAGGAATAAGAGGTTGAAGGCACTTGGAAATACAAGGCACATTATCAGCATTTTCTTGGGGCATGAGGTCAACAGTAATAGTTTAACTGCTGTAGCAGCTGCTTGTTTTAAAGTAGTGACTCACACTTGAATGATAAAAATACTCCTTCTAACTGCTGTTCCATATGGCTTCCACTTAAACAAAGGGTGTCATTCAAGGGCCATAGGATTGCCAGGCAGGGAGGGCCTCATCTCACTTGGTTCTGACCCTGCTCTGACTCAGGATAATGCTGCAGAAAGGGCTGCTTGTGTTTCTCAACCTGGGATGTTGGTTATCTGCTAAGGAAAAAAAGGACTATATCAGCAAACATGATAATGTAATTGCTAACATAGGTTTTTTTCTTCCTTGGGCATTGGTTTCCTGGATGTGTTGCTGGTCTTGAGAAATACTGAAGGCACAGAGAAGGAGATGGAAAACATTAAGTTATATTTAGGTACTTCAGGCACTTAGTCCAGTTACAAAATAAAGTCCATAGAAAAGGAGGAGGGATTACTCAAAATCAGAAAGAGTAGTAACAAAAATATTCTTCACAATTGTTTTGATGCTGTGCTTTTCTGGGCTGATAGAAAAAAAACCTGGTGTCAGTTAGAAACTTTCTCTTGATGTCAAAAACTTCTACTTGAGCTTTGGGATCAGCCCAAGCACTGTGGCACAAGTTTTTGCATAGGGTTCTTCACCCCTAGCTGTGTGGCTGTGAGGAATGGTGCTGTCAGTTAGAAACTTTCACTTGACTTCAAAAGCTTCCACTTGAGCTTTGGGATCAGCCCAAGCACTGTGGCACAAGTTTTTGCATAGGGTTTTTCACCCCTAGCTGTGTGGCTGTGAGGGATGGTGCTGCAGGCTAACTGCAGCCGCCAGACCTGCGACTGCCTGTCTCTGTGCTGCTGTCTTTGTAATCTAAAGGCAAACTGGCACAGATGCCCTTGGCCACTAGAACAGATCCTCTGTACTCATCTGTCCCTGTGTTCACAAAGAGCCAAACTTTAGCTTTCTCTATTTTCTGCCTTTCAGTGAGAGAGACCAGAACTAAAGTTTGTGACTACCTCACAGTGATAGTTTCACTTATTGTCCAGTCGCTAACTCTCATAAAGAGCAGGACCAAGGAGGAGATTGAGTGCAAGTTAAATCACAGAATGGTGGGGGCTGGCATGGACCTCTGAAGATCATCTAGTCAGAACTGAGAGCTGAAGGTGTTCTGGAGATAAACAGTCACATAATTTAAAAGTGAGAATGACAGCAAGCCAGGAAATTGTAATCCTGCTTGCAATTACAATGCTAATCACTGATCTGTTCTCTCTTGTGGCCTGATTTTGCCTTCTTAAATCTTCTAGACTAATTTTATATTTCCTTATGTTCCTTTCCAAATGATTTATATATAAAAAGAACTGTTTTCCCATTAGTAAAGCTCAGTTCTTATCACACCATTTTAGTAGCTCCATGGATGTCAGTCAAGCTGTCAACATGAATGCATGATGTGTGGTTTTGCCTCAATATTGATCAATATTTATATGGTAGGTTTTTTTGTGCCCAGTTAAATTTAAGTCTGAACTAAACAATTATTATTCCAGAATCCCAGAATAGTAGGGGTTTGAAGGCACCTCTGGGGATCACCCAGTACAACCCCCTTGCTAAGGCAGGGTCACTCACACCAGGTTGCCCATCTCACAAAGCCCAGGAGGGTTTGGGATCTCTCCAGAGAAGGAGACTCTACAACCTCTCTGGACAGCTATATTGATGCTATTATTAGTATCAAGTTTCTCCTGTCTTTGCAGAATATATGGAGGTTTTGTAGTAGAAGAAGGAAAACAGTGGAGCTTTTAAGTTACATGCCTGGAAAGAATCCTTGTGAGCCTTTTGAATTCTTAGAGAGTTGAGGAGCATTCATACTGTCAGAAGGTGACATTTGTTTGTCATCTTCACCAGGTCCCTGAAGTATTATCTCTTGGGTCTCAAATTCTAGTGGCAGAATATACTGAGGGATTAGCTGGTTATTGAAAGTGGCTTTACATACACTGGAAAGCTAATGAGAGTAGCAATGATAGTTTAAATCCTGCACTAAAAAGCAAATCAACTTTATAAAAAATCCTATATGAGAAGTTAAGTAATAAGACATTAGCATAACACCAAATTTGGGCTTGCTCATCTTCTGGATGAGTAAACAACATGAGTACTGCTTGGAATGTATGCAATACATTAGCTAAGATGATTTAATACCTAAATATTTATGTTAATGTAGCATTTAAGAAAGCAATGTTTATAGCAAAATATTTGTGCTTATGCATCTTAAAAAAGGGAAGCTGAAGCAGTGTATTTAAACTATAAATGTTGAATTCTCTATGAAGAAAAGCAGTTTAAAACTCATTATGGCTCACGGTGGTAGTATTTACTGAGCAGTGTTTTTGTTAGGGTTCTGCACAGCTAGTTTAGAGAGCTTGCTGTAATCCTGATTAAGCAAAGAAGCTCCAAATCAGATTATACATCTGGTAGCAATTAGATGGAACAGTTACTATCCAGGGACATAGTATTTCCACTAGAAAAGAAAAAAAAAACAAGCCACATTCTGTAGTATAATTAAACTTTTGTTAGATATAATCCTCCTGTCACTTCATAAAATATATTCACGCACATTCATAGTCATTCCATTGCCCTTTTCCCAACGCATTGAAATGAAGATGATAGAACTCCTTCAGCCTGGCATGTTTTATTGGGTTGTTGTAAAAGAAACTATGGTATTATTTTCATTGTGGTATCTGAATAGAGAAAATAGGGGAGAATCTTTAACACGAAGAGGATGATCTTGACAAAGCGGTTGAACAAAAGCAAGGATTAATACCAGGGCACAGTTAATAAGCAGTCTCAGGGGGTGAGAAGTAGAAGATTCAATTTTAACATATTTCATAGAATCATAGAATTGTCTGGGCTGAAAGAGACCCCAAGGATCATCTAGCTCTAAGCCCCCTGCGATGAGCAGGGACCCCTCACTCTAGATCAGGTCACTCCTATATATCACTAAAGAATTTAGTCTAAAGTATAACCCTGCACTGATGAGAAGACAAATTAGTTGACCTGCTTTCCTCACTCATGTCTTTATTAGATGTGCTTCTCTAAGTCTTTTGAGAAATGCAAGTAAACTGAAAATTGTAGAAGTGAAACATTTAAAAGGTAAATAGTGATTAAAAATAATAGAAGAGGACATGCTGAGTGAAATGTTAGCTACTCTGCTCCCAACAATGGCTGCCTGAGGTGAACCTGGCCTGATGATTAACATTAGCTGGGATTAAGCAAATGGATTATGATGTTTTTTCTAGCTGAGCACACTTGGAATAAAGACTAAGGATGTTCATTTTATATGGCATAGAGCATCACATGTACAATTTATAAATCTCTGAAAACAAGCTGGCTACTCTTTTATTTACATAGGACGTGACTGTGGGTGAGTATGCTGAAATTCTATGCAGTGCTTACCAACTGGATGGCATTAGACATATGCTTCTATATTTAAACCAAAGTGCCCCACTTTGTCTTTATGAAATTTAGCAGCTTTGTGCATAAACTTCAAATGAGTGGTTTTGTTTATGAGAATGTGGGCAAAGGGATTCACTTCTGAATTCTGCTTGATTTTCTGGCAGGAGCAAGTTCTTAACAGTGTAATTGCTAAAATATCTTAACAGGCATTCTGGATGATGTAATATCAGCTGTTTCTCAAGTTCAGAATAAAATCATTTAAGAATGAAAAGCAAGGCTATTTTTTAAGATGAAACGAGGCTCTTACACTGTGATCACCTGTGGTATGAAATAGTAAGTTCTACAGGGGTAGCTATTCATTTGTTGAAATGTTTGCTCTTTATAAGGTGCAGTTAGAATCTATCCTAAAGATGAATGAGCAGTGTTCACTATTAAAATTAATTCTAGAAAATAGTGTGCTATGCAGCTATTAGTTCTCTCATATGTGGTGTGCTGTGCAGCTATTAGTTCTCTCGTATGTGGTGTGCTATGCAGCTATCAGTCCTTTCATACATGGTATGCTGTGCAACTGCGTGGTGTGCTATGCAGCTATCAGTCCTTTCATACATGGTGTGCTATGCAGCTATCAGTCCTTTCATACATGATGTGCTATGCAACTGCGTGGTGTGCTATGCAGCTATCAGTCCTTTCATACATGGTGTGCTATGCAACTACATGGTGTGCTATGCAGCTATCAGTCCTTTCATACATGGTGTGCTATGCAACTGCGTGGTGTGCTATGCAGCTATCAGTCCTTTCATACATGGTGTGCTATGCAACTACATGGTGTGCTATGCAGCTATCCGTCTTTTCATGCATGGTGTGCTATGCAACTACATGGTGTGCTATGCAGCTATCAGTCCTTTCATACATGGTGTGCTATGCAGTTATCAGTCCTTTCATACATGATGTGCTATGCAACTGCGTGGTGTGCTATGCAGCTATCAGTCCTTTCATACATGGTATGCTGTGCAACTACATGGTGTGCTATGCAGCTATCAGTCCTTTCATACATGGTGTGCTATGCAGTTATCAGTCCTTTCATACATGATGTGCTATGCAACTGCGTGGTGTGCTATGCAGCTATCAGTCCTTTCATACGTGGTGTGCTATGCAGTTATCAGTCCTTTCATGCATGGTGTGCTATGCAACTATCAGTTCTTTCATACATGGTGTGCTATGGAGTGATTAGTCCTTGCTTACGTGGTGTGCTATGCAGCTACCAGTTCTTTCATAAGTGGTGTGCTATGCAACTATTACTTCTTTGATACATGGTGTGCTATGCAGCTATCAGTCCTTGCATACGTGGTGTGCTATGCGGCTGCCAGTTCTTTCATAAGTGGTGTGCTATGCAACTATTACTTCTTTGATACATGGTGTGCTATGCAGCTATCAGTCCTTGCATACGTGGTGTGCTATGCGGCTGCCAGTTCTTTCATAAGTGGTGTGCTATGCAACTATTACTTCTTTGATACGTGGTGTGCTATGCATCTATCAGTCCTTTCATACATGGTGTGCTATGCAGCTATCAGTTTTCTGCCAAAACTATCTATTTTATCACTCATTTAATGTTTTGCTAATGAAAACATCTTCTTCTTACCTTACAAATTCAAATGATTGCTTGTTTCTCAAGAAAAATGTCTAATTTCTTCATGTGCATGTTCTCAGGTTTATATTTTGTTATTTCCACAGTGTCAAGGCTCCATTTAATAATTATCTCCATGTAATATGTGTTGTACTTCTTCAAGTCTTGATGGTTGCATAACTGAATGTTTCACACAAGTACAAATATTCAGGAAATGGAGGGACTAATTCAAAAGCAATTATTATCAGTAGTGTAATGAGAAAATGCACCTGTTTTATCTCTTCTAAAAGAGAATAGTCATACAGCCAAGTGAAATTCCACTCTGTTTTCATAAAGGGTAGAAACGGTAGCACAGAATAGCTGAGGAGCTCTGTCTGTTCATTTCTGTCTCTGGCCATTACTGATGGTGATTCCGCAGAGAGCCTGGACCGGACTCTATTAGTGAGATCAAGTCTTCTTGGCCATTTAAATGGGGTAACATGACATGTGGTTCACTCAGGAACTTTGCTGCTGTCGTTGCTGATTTCATTGGAGTAGAATATTTACTCTGCAGAGAGAGTAGGAAAGTTTGTGTTGCGGCTAGCAGTAAAAATACCCCTATGGTTTTCCTCAAGGAATATCAGCATAAACAGAATGATGCATGAAGCATAAAATGACTGGTTCAAATCTCATCCCTAGTCTTAAATCACCTGTCAACCTCTCAGTTTAGCAGTGGAATGAAAATGTAGGCAGCTAATGAACAGATGTGTCAAAAAAGATGAGCAAATATAGGTCTCAGTGATTTCAATTGGAGTGGAGCTCCTCCCTACCACAGAAAGTAGGACAAATTGCTAACCGTCATGGACTGGGTTGTATAAAGTTCCTGCAGCCAAGCTTGAAAATGTCTTCTTGCATTTTTCTTAATTAAATACTTTATTTATTTATTTATGCATAATGGAATTCTGATTATCTAAATCAATCTTTGTGTGCATCATTCTAGTGCAGATTTGCTTGGTTGTTGGTTTTTCCCCCCAGTTTTAGCACTTTGAATGAGTACAATTTGCAGCATAAATAATGTATGAAAAGGAGACTGCCTGTGCTCGGAACATTGTTCAAAATAACTAACATTTAAAATGTTGTTAACCCTTAGTGAAGGCAAAACACCCAGTCTGAAAGCAGTGCACTGTTGGAGGAGTCTCTCCTTCCAAGGAGAGGCTTAGGGAGCTGGATCTCTTTAGTTTGGAGAGGAGACTGAGAGGTGACCTCATTGATTGCCAAGAGGATGGAGTCAGGCTCTGCTGGGAGATGCCCAATGACAGGACAAGGGGCAATGTGGAAGTTGAGGCATAGGAAGTAAACATGAGGAAAAAAGTTTTCATTGTGAGTGTGACAGAGCACTGGAACAGGCTGCCCAGGGGGAGTGTGGAGTCTCTTTCTGGAGATATTCAAGACCTGCCTGGACACGTTCCTGTGTGTTCTAGTATAGGTGATACTGCTCTGGCAGGGGTGTTGGACTGGATGAGCTTTCGAGATCCCTTCCAGCCCCTGACATTCTGTGATTGGAGATGCTGTAGGTACATGGTAAGATAACATCTTGTCAAAACTGACTTTATTTATTTCTTGTCTTGAAACATGGCAACATTTTGCCAGTCAGTTTCAGAACAGATGTCTGTAGCAGTAAACCAGTCAAAGTAGTGGTTTCTATGGCTTCATTAAGAAAAATAAGTAGTAGCCAGAAGAGTTTGTCTATAAGGCAGCTACATCAAAGTGACATTGTCAATGATTTGTATTGTTTTGGTGACAAACATATTCCCTAAGATTTCTACACAGCTTTTCAATAAAGCTCTGCTGTTTCCTTTGAGAATGATTAGCTACAAACCATTTTTGCTGTGTTCCAATCAAAGCAAGCCAACAAGATAAAGTGATTTTATTCATTTAAAGGGTTGATTACAGTATTGCAGATTGGATTCCAATGGAAAGATTGTGGTGAGAGTGCTCTGTTTCCAAACATGAAGACTATTGATATTGTCAGAAATAATCTGTTGTTTAAAAGACTGGCATTTAAATATTTCCATTTCAAGGCTGCTGCTTCTGAAGAATACCTGAAATTTTCATGTCTTTATAAAGGATTTAAAGACTTTTCTCTGACTAAAATAAGTTGCATTTGATCAGTTGTTTTTCCATCAGTATTAATGCAAATATTGTAGTGCTTTATGTATGAGGAAAACTCAGAACAGAAAAGCAAATGATCTGTCAACTTGTTCTGCAGTTTAAATACAAAACACATTTGGGGCCTTATTCTGGTATTGTTTACAGTGTGATGAATCGGGAGCCTGTTCTCAGAATCCAGTGGATTCACCCTGGTTTAAAATGGGAATATGCATCCAGTTCTGGAGACCCTATTACAAGAGGGGTGTGGAGATGCTGGGGTGTATCCAGAGAAGGGCCACGAGGATGCTTACAGGGCTACAGCACCTCTGCTGTGAGGACAGACTGAAAGAGTTGAGGCTGTTCAGTCTGAAGAAGAGGAGGCTCCCAGGTGACCTTCTTGTGGCCTTTCAGTATTTGGAGGGGGCCTATAAAAAAAGCTGGGGAGAGACTTTTTAGGCTCTCAGGGAGTGACAGGACTAGGGGGAATAGAGTGAAGCTGGAGATGGGTAGGTTCAGGCTAGCTGTGAGAAGGAAGTTGTTGAGCATGAGAGGGGTGAGAGGCTGGAATGAGTTGCCCAGGGAGGTGATTGAGGCTGAATGGCTGGAGGTGTTTAAGGCCAGGCTGGCTGAGGCTGTGGCCAGCCTGATGTAGGGTAGGGTGTCCCTGCCCATGGCAGGGGGGTTGGAACTGGCTTCTCCTTGTGGTCCCTTCCAACCCTGACTGGTTCTACGATTCTATGAATATAAGATCAGAATGAACTGTATTGTCCTTCAGTTCTGTTATTGTGGACTGAATATGGCTCATGCCTAGGCATAAATTACTCTATCCTAATAAGGATTTTTCTTATGTCGTAAATGAGAAAAGTTGTCATTAACTTCATCCTCAGGAAAGAAAACATCTAATTACCATTCTAGACTGACAAAGTACCTTCTTCTAAGGAAAGGTCCCTTGTTCCAAAATGGTAAGAGATTTGAAATGACATTAGGAGAGTTTTGGGAATATCTGCAAGTAGAGCTGTGCTAACTTAGTCTGACAGTACAGGAGTCTTTGTGGAATTTAGAGATAACAGCTTGCATCCATTTAAATCCAGTGAATTTTGGCACAACTCACTGCTGCTAGGTTCTTATACATTCTTCCTGCACCTTTCAAAGTGAAGACTGCATTATTACGAGTCACAGGGAAAGTCTTTACATCCACCTCCTCTTTCTTCCAGACTGCTGTCAAGATGAGTGAAACTCCTTCAACCAGTTACTCTGTCACCCAGCCCAACTCCTCCGAGAGCGAGCAGAGCTCACCTCCGCGCCACCTCAACGTCACGGAGCCTGTTGTGGCCAAGCGAATCTGCTTCTATAAGAGCGGAGATCCCCAGTTTAATGGGATCAAAATGGTGGTTAATAACCGCTCTTACAAGACGTTTGATGCCTTGCTGGACAGTTTATCCAAACGGGTCCCCTTGCCTTTTGGAGTGAGGAACATCAGTACGCCAAAAGGCAGACACAGCATCACCAATCTGGAGGATCTCGAGGATGGGAAATCTTACATTTGCTCCCACCAGAGGAAAATGAAGCCCATCAACCTGGAACAGGCTAGCAGAAAGCCACTGCCCTGGCAGATCAGCAGGCCTGTCAGCGCTCGGCGTCGAGCGGTGCAGTTAGCGAGGGGCAGTGAGGATGGGTATGGGCATCGGGAAGTCAGGATAACGACTCCCAAGAAGATGCTCGTTTTCAAAAACGGGGACGTAAGGCTCAGGAGAACCATAGTCCTGGGGAAGAAAAATACACAAACCTTTGAGGCCTTCCTGGATTACATGAGCGAGTTAATGCAATATCCAGTTGCAAAGCTCTACACCACTGACGGCAGAAAGGTGAGAACAAAGAGGAGTGCTGATGGTTTTTTTTTTGTCACAGGATCATTTGAGTTGGAAGAGAACTTTAGTGATTGCTCCTAGACTATTTTTAGCTAGAAAGTGATTTTGTCAGTTCTAAGCTTGAGACACTGTCCTGGTGTAAGATCTGACATACTGAATTTCAGCTGTTTCCTTTCTATATCTGTTACCCCTCAGAAAGGCTGCTAGGTTGGAGAATTATAGAATCATAGAATCAAGCAGGTTGGAAGAGACCTCCAAGATCATCCAGTCCAACCCATCCCCCAGCCCTATCCAGTCAACTAAACCATGGCACTAAGTGCCTCATCCAGTCTTTTCTTGAACACCTCCAGGGACAGTGACTCAACCACCTCCCTCCTTTTGGTAAGAGAGAAGAGGGTGGGGACATTTTATTTGAAGTCATCACAAAAACCTCTTTGCTCTCCACACCTCTTTCAGGCAGGCTCTTAATTCTGCATTTTTACTCATTTAGATAGTAAAGTCCTTTAGTCTTACTGCTGTTTATTTGTGATAATGTTTAAAAAATACATTGACTAGCATTTAATAGCCACACATATGTTATCATTACATAAATGCAGAGTGATTTGCCCTTTATGTCTTACTGAATTTCCTATTATAGCTTTCAAATCATGGACCAGGTTCTGTACCTTTAAACCCAAAGGACACAGCACTAATAACTCTGATTTTCATCTCATATGCTGTTTTATATAGTTCTGTCTCAGTATTTTATCTGTGTGTTGTTCAACAACAGAAAAGCACTTGTGAATATACCTAAGAGGTATATAGAAAAAGAATCCCATGTAGGGCTTCAAGAGTTCAAGGGAAATCTTGAGTTTACTCTCCTTCTGCCTTAGGTTGGCCAACTATCCACCCCACCTATGTCAGTGAAGTGCAGTTTGCAAATCTTATCTTACAGTGTTTTGGAATTTAAATTCAAAACTGTTAGACAAGGCTCTGAGCACCTTGATTCAGCCAGACCTGCTTTGAGCAGAGGGTTAGACTGCATGACCTCCACAGATCATATCCAACGTATCTCATTATGTGGTTCTACCTATTCCTCTGCAGCAGTACAGGTCAGATAGAATCATAGAATCAGGCAGGTTGGAAGAGACTTCCAAAATCATCCAGGCCAACCTAGCACTCGGCCCTAGCCTATAAACTAGACCATGGCACTAAATGTCCCAACCAGGCTTTGCTTCAACACCTCCAGGCACAGCAACTCCACCACCTCCCTGGGCAGCCCATTCCAATGCCAATCACTCTCTCTGCCAACAGCTTTCTCCTAACATCCAGCCCAATGCTCCTCCAGCGCACCTTGAGACTGTGTCCCCTTGTTCTGTTGTTGTCTTTCTGGCAGAAGAGCCCAACCCCACCTGGCTACAGCCTCCCTGCAGGTAGTTGTAGACAGCAATGAGCTCTGCCCTGAGCCTCCTCTTCTGCAGGCTGCACACCCCCAGCTCCCTCAGCCTCTCCTCACAGGGTTTGTGTTCCAGGCCCCTCACCACCTTTGTCGCCCTTCTCTGGACATGTTCCAGTACCTCAACATCTCTCTTGAATTGAGGAGCCCAGAACTGGACACAGCACTCAAGGTGTGGCCTGAGCAGTGATGAGTACAGGGGCAGAATAATCTCCCTTATCCTATTTGCCACACTGTTCCTGATCCAGGCCAGGATGCCTTTGGCTCTCTTGGCTGCCTGGGCACTGCTGGCTTATGTTCAGCTACTATCTACCAGCACCCTCAGGTCCCTTTCTGCCTGGCCGCTCTCCAGCCACTCTGTCCCCAGCCTGTAACACTGCTTGGGATTGTTGTGACCAGATATTTATGGTGTGCTCTGAATTTCCTTTTTCTTCCTCCTAACACAAGCTCATGTGCATACCGGCTCCAAAATGCTTATTCCTATTGCATGGCTATAAACAGGCAGTGGGCAACAATGAAGCAAAATTACATAGGCAAACCCTTAAATTGTAGCAAAATTTTAATCTGGCTTGAAGTTGCCTCTTGAAATCTCTTTCTAAGGTATTTATATAACAGGACATACCCTCACACAGCTAGGGATTGCCTTGTAGGAATTGAGAAATTAATTCTGTGCTGTGATACATATTTAATAGCCTGCTTCAAACTAATGCAGAGACTAAGAAGTGAAGATATTAAAGCATGAAAGGGGTAAATCTCTTACCTTTTTTTTTTTTTTTTGTGATTACTAAGGCAGAGAATTTAATGTTGCTACCTTTTTTTTTTCTTTTCTCTTTCCAGGTTCCTAATCTTCAGGCCCTGATATTGTGCTCTGGAGCTGTAGTCGCAGCAGGAAGAGAGCCTTTTAAACCAAGCAATTATGATTCCCTTGGGTATTCACGGCCTGCTAAATTGCTTGGAATTGCAAATCGTGTATACCCAAAAGCAAATGCCAAGTCAGAAAGTGAAAATAGTAAGTTCTTTGAATTAATTTGTATTTTATTAATTGCTTTATCTCTCTTGGCACAAGACATAAACCATGATAATCATACTAGGATCAAGGATATTCAAAAAGGCCAGTTGAAACTCTTTATATCTGCTCTGACTCCTTTATAAGCATAAGAAAGATCAAAGTGTTAATGTTCTCTTTAAAATGGAAGTTTCTGCTAAGTACTCAGCTAGTCTGCATATTTGCTTTCAAAGAATCTTATTTAGAACATGCATGCAAGTCTATAATGGTATTTCATTTTAATATGCTTAATTGTCATCGTTATTAATTTTTTTTGGTGTCCCAGTTAATACCAGCAGTGGTAAAAGACAAACCCTAGGCTACTTCAAGCTCTTAACTGGTGGAATTTCTTTAGTAAGGTTGTAGTCCAGTTTTCAGAACTCACCTTTTGCTTTGAGCAAAAAGACTGAGTCTTGGAATGTAGAGTATGTGAGTAGCTGAAAGTCTGATAATCCTTAGCTAACAGCAGTTACAGATAGAGAGAAAAAAACATCCTGATTTTTGTCTTCAACCTAATAAATTCAAACTCATTTTATGTAGGGGATATTATTGATGATGTGAGAGTCTTTGTTTCAGTTCCATTCCCTGAGACAGAGGGTGAGATTTTTACTTTGGGAAGCAGAAGGTTTGGCCTGTGTTAAAGGAGTTAACACAACCTTTTATGTCTGATTGGATTCATAGCAAAGCATATGCCTGGGAAGCTTGCAAGGTACTCTGCCTGGAATTATAGACACCTGTCTAGAGTGGTGATGGTGACTGAAAATCTTGGTAGGAGATGATTTGTTACTTGACCTTCAATTCAAGCAATGTAGGTTAGTTACTATCACATCTATTGCAACACCTTGCTGCAAGTGAAATCTTTCTATTGAGTGGTGGCTCCTGTAGAGTCAGGTAACAGTGGCAGTGGAAGTCTCTGTGTGCACTGTTTCCTGTGTGAATTGGTTGTGACAATTAAGGAGGCAGGAATTATAAAACACATAGTGACTTTTATTTCCAAAAGCCCTGCCCACAATTCTATACAAGTGAGATGCATTTGGATTCTAATTTGGTCAGGAAGTCTTCACAAGGATGTTTATGGGCAATTAATTCATTTAGGACAATCAGAAGAATTGGAAAAGTTTAGCCACAAAATGGCTTTGCCTCACATACAAATAGGTAGCCTGGAGCCCTAGGGAAAGTCTGTGCTACTCACTGCAGTGGAATAGAAATTTCAAGCTAGTCCCTGGCTCCTTTGTGTCAGTGTTGGAACTGATCAGCCCTTGAGAGGCTTCCAGATCTTCCCAGGGTGCTGGGAAAGAGGCAGACCATCTCTGATTTGATCTTGATTCCTCTTGGCATGGAGGTTTGCAGAGGTGCAGGCAGATCTCTTGAAGATGTGCAGAGAGCACAATGTTGGTGGCACTTCTTGCCATGTCGTGAGGCACTTAAATGCCTTCTCCTGGGAAACCTGAGGTACTTAAGTTTCCTGGCAGTTCAAACCCAAAATATCAGGGCTAAACTCATCTGAAGCATGAGGCAGAGCAGAACACGTTGTCTAAGAGCTGTGAGGGACAGCCAGGCAGAGGCAGCACAACTGCATGCAGCTTAGCTCAATTTATATTACTTGCCCAAGTGCAGTGGTTCCTTCGGCCACAGAGATTCACCAATCACAATGGCATTTGCCAAACTGACCATATTAGCTGAAACCAGGACTTGCTCACCCTTATTTGGGCAAGACACCAACCAGGACCTAAACACCTGTGGCTACCTGCTTATCACTTTGGAAGGGAACATAATGGCCCAAGCCTTTGTTTTCCTCCCAGCCTTGCGTCCACCATCAGCAGAAGGGTGGGGTAAGCCAGGACATCTAATGGGCCTATTAGCCTTCCAGGACAGAGTGTACAGGCAGAACTCCTTGGAAGACAGCAAAACTTTTTATTTCATGTTCTTTTATCTCTCACATCCTAAGAGGCAAATGCCAGAGAGAGAGGAGATAGATTTTTTTTTAAACAGCTGAGTTATCACAGAGTCATCAAAGCATATTTGGGGAATATAATGTGCATACAAACATGTATGGGGCCATACTTGATGTTCAGTGAAGTCTTGAAGTGTACTCATTGGATTTACTAAGCTTTGCACCATTGTGGCACAAAATTTATCTCAGAATGTCATGGTTTGAATGCAGATTTTATAAGAGCTTCAAGTACTTAAGTGTTTACTTCTCTATAGGAGGCCATTCCAGGGGATTGGATCTGAACATTTTATTCATGTGTCAGTGACACTACTCACAGTATTTATATGCTGTGTATTGTTGAATTAAACTCAGGGAGTGAGATATATTTTAGCACTAGGAAATGATACAGCAATGATTACTAAGGCTTGAAGAAATAGATTTGGTGGTCTGAAGCCCAAACAAGCAAGGGCCTGTGAGCCCCCTGAAAGGTTCATGGCAAACTATGCTTTCGACTAAGTTTAAAATGAAAGCATTGAGTACTTTTGTAGGTCTGGAGCTTAAAGTAAGACTCTTTATATCTGGCATTAGAAAGAACCCATTACCTAAGAGTAGAAGTAGTTAAATGCTTTACTTTTTATTAAAAATTGGTTATGTTTCTCTACTGAGTTCTTAAAATGAGCACCAAAATCAGCCATGTTTTTTCTCATGGAGAAGAAGAGGCTCAGGGGTGACCCCATTGATGTCTACAACTACCTGAAGGGAGGCTCTAGCCAGGTGGGTGTCAGTCTCTTCTCCCAGGCAAGCAGCAACAGAAGAAGGGGACACAGTCTCAAGTTGTGTCAGGGGAGGTCTAGGCTGGATGTTAGGAGGAAGTTGTTGGCAGAGAGAGTGCTTGGCATTGGAATGAGCTGCCCAGGGAGGTGGTGGTGTTGTTGTCCCTGGAGGTGTTCAAGCAAAGCCTGGCTGGGGCACTTAGTGCCATGGTCTGGTTGATTGGCTAGGGCTGGATGCTAGGTTGGCCTGGATGATCTTGGAGGTCTCTTCCAACCTGCTTGATTCTATGATTCCTTACTTTCTGAAACTCTGGTAAAATAGTCACACTTCATTAGCTTCTGTTGTACTAATTTTTCTCCTTTCTTCTTTTCTCTTCCTTTGCTGCCTGTCTGCTGCCTCACCATCTGGATCCTTCTGCGTCGTATTTATCTGCTCTACTTTCCACCTACTGAATGAATTTGGGTTTGTTCAATGTAATGATTGGTAGCGAGGGCTGAAATGGGCTCTAGCTCAAGATCTCAGATATTCTCAATCTCTTCTGATAAAGGGTCCAGTAATGATAACAACTCAAATTATAACAACTCAGATTCTTCCTGTGTTCCTGGCAGTCATAATGGTATAATAGAAAATCATTTAGTTACTGGTCAAGACTTATCTCTGGCACAATATGAAGATGACATTGAGAAATCTGTTCACGTCAATCAAGACGGCAGCATCACAGTGGAAATGAAAGTTAGGTTAAAAATTAAAGAGGAAGAAACCATTAAATGGACAACCACTGTAAGTCGTGCTGGCCTCTCTGATGGCAAAAATGCCACCATCTGCAGTTCTGAAATGTGTGCAACCAATGAAAATGTACCAGAATGTATAAAACCAAGAGATACTCCAGTTTTGAGGAGCTACAAGGAAGAAGAAGGAGACTCTTTACAGCAGTTCAACTCAGAAGTGTCGGACAAAGACTCAGAGGCTGATCTAAATACTGCTGTTTGTAGAAAGGACAGTTCTGCAGATCTAGATACAAGCAGTGTAGCTGAGGATAATAGCAAGCCTCGCTTTTATAGGCCTCCTACCCCTGGGCCAAGGCGTGTTAGACAAAAGAAAGCAGTAGTTGAAAGTGTCACGCTGGTGTCTGAGCAAGAGGTTCAGGAGAAGACAGTAGGACAGTTTTCCTACAGTGAGGAAATACAGAATGGGGAAAATAAATCTGAGTATTGCATGGTAGCTCATTCCAGCAGGAAGAAATCAAGTGTCATTAACCCAAAATATAGTGAGACAAGCGACAGTGATTTGTTAAAGCTGTCTTCAGATAACGTAAAAGAAGAAATGCATTTTAAAGTGAGCCACAGAAGTAGTGATTTAATAGAAACCACAAACAGGAAGACACTAGAAGTGCCTGATGAGGATGAATTAGTAGAGAATATAGTAGAGAAGTCAGTTGTGGAACAAGGTATGTACAGTAGTTTAGTGTCAGCCCACAAAGCTAACATCAGAGGTTTCATCCCATCATCCAAAACTTCCCAGGCAGCTAGGCCAGTTTCAGCAGACTGCATCCAGGCATCATGTGATATTAAACAAATCAAAAGGTCACTGAGTTCTTTTGTTAGATATTCAGAATTTCGGCAATCAAAAGAAGAAATAAAATGCAGTGCTGGTGATTTATTGCCTGCTTCTCAAGATTCAGAGCATTCAGCCTGTTCTGGGCACAGCCAGATGAAGATGATGGTACCTCCATGCAGTGAAGCTCCTACTGAGAAAAATCCAACAACTGGATTCTCCCCTGCTGTTACTGACAGCGAGGATCTAGTCAGTGTCAGCACTGAATCTGTGATGACAACACATCTCATTGATGACAGCCATCCTGCATCTTCCCTCACTAAAAAGAAGAAGAGAAAATCACCTAATCTTCATGAGCAAGGTACATATGAAAATCAAAAAGATAAAGACCTTTCAGGGACAATTAAAAGTGAGGGAATGCACACAAGTGAAACCGCACAGGATTCAGCAAAGGCAGCTATGGGTAATTCCTCTGAAATGCCTCAGAAAGAGGGAACAGAATTGCTTGTAACAAACAACAGTGGGGCTGTCAGTTCAGGCAAAAGGATATGCCCTGAAGATGAGTTCTACCACCAAGATTCAGTGGAACAAAATGGATTATCATTGAACAAAAACACCATCAGTACTAACAAAAGGTCAGCCAAGGTGAAATCCAAGTCAGGCAAAAAAAAGAGCATTGGTTCATCTGCAAAGAGTGAAGATGGTCTGATGATGGTTGATTCACACAATGAATCTCAACACAGTCAGGATACTCTGAGTACTGGGAAACCAGACACACGTCTCACGAACAGCTCCCTTGAGCAGACACCTAACTCATTGGTGATTTCAAAGCCCCTGTCAGAAGTGCCAAAGAATCTTAACTCTGAAAAAGAAAATAGTACTTTGGAAAAATTGTCTTCCAAGAAAGAGAAAAAGCAGAAGAGGATGAACAAAAACATAAGTAAAAACGCAGATAAGTTAAAAATGCCAGAGAGAGCCATTACATTAGAGGCTCTAAAACAGAAGGACTTTCAAAATGACCTTGTTGAGCATTCACTTGAAAACTATGTCCAAACTTGGCTGAAAAATGTCTTACCAAATTCTGTCTTACCAAATTCTGTCTTACCCCCTATAAAAAAAAGAGAAAGGAATGTAGAGAACAGTAGTGACTGTAACGTTCCTAAAGACAATACTGATGCTTCTATAGACAGAGGGATCAAGTTTATTACAAACAAAGTGCATCTAATGGAACATAATCTAACAAAAAAAAAATTAAAGCCTATTTGTGAATTGGGAACTTTAGAAGTAGCAGCCAAAGATTCAGGTGAAAAACAAACTGACTCTTTGATTCATGCTAATGCAACTGTAGTAGAAGAAGCCAAGTACACACTGAAGTCAGAATTGCATCACGATGGTCAACTACAACTCTTCCATGAAACACAGGACAATGAGAAAAAGAGATCAGAAGCTAATATTCAAGACACCAACCTATGTCAAATAAAAAAGTCTGAAGTTGCTGTTCAAGTTGATTACACAATTGTCAAAGAGAAAATGGGGATTGATGTTCAGAATAACTGTGTGTCTAGCATCTTGCTGCATGAGCTACAATCAGCTTTGCTTGGTCTCCAGAAAGACCATAATGGGTGTAAAGGAAAAGCTTGCAGCCTTTCAGATCTTTCTCCTGCAGCTTTTGGTTGTTCCTCCAATGTCCTCCTAGCTTGGCTACTTGTACTGAATCTGAGAGAGAATTTGATTGGGACGGTTAAAGATGATCTGCAAAAAACTACCTGTAGCTGTTCTGAAATCTTTACACAGTTACAGTTTCTGAAACAAACTTCAGTCACAGAAAAAGTTGATGAGCTGAAGGCTGCCTTTTCACATTTACAACAATCCACAGAAAACAACTTGCTACACTTTGGGAGGGAACTGAAAAATCAGGACTGCACACATTGCTGTGAAAATACACCCAAACCTGAAATTCCTAATGATGTATATCTGCATGAAAATGAAAAACCAGAGGAGCTTTGCCTTACAAAGGACAGTGCAAATTCTGAGGAAGCTTTGCATTTGAGTGGGGAAATAGATAACTCTTTTGATACAGAGAAAGATCTTTGCGGAGAACCAGAGATTTTAGATTTGAGTGCTCCCAGAACACAGCTAGATGATCAAGATGCCAATACTAACTCAAATACCTGTAGCCTTGCATCAGCTATAGAACCACCTGAAAGAAGTGAAGAGATGTCTGATAGCCTAGATAAAAAATCTCAAGATCAAGGCACTGATACATCATTTGCTAATGAAGAGTCAGAAACTTCAGTAGAACCTAACTCGACAGTTCATAGTGTAACTTCTAATGATAAAAGTCGTGGTTTAGATCAGGATATTTCTGAGTTAGAAGGTGAAAAAGATGCTCTAGGTGTTACCACTGATAAAAGTGAAGCTGAGAAAGTTGATTCAGAGTCAGCAGGTAATGCCAAACCCCCGAATAACCAACTTGAACTAGCCACTGAAACCTCTGCAGAATATAACAATGAGGATTATTCTGTACAGGAAGACAAGGAAGATGCAGAAACATCTGAGAGGTTGTCTACAGTCTCTCCACTATCATTTTGTTATGAATCAAAGCAAATGACTGAATGTGACGTGAGCGAAGGTGATCAGAAATTGCCTGTAGAAGAAGTGGAGAATAAACTGCTTTCAGACACTTCCCAGTTGCAAAAGTGCTTAAAGAGCCCTGCTACTTCAGACTGGTCAGATTACAGACCAGATAGCGAAGAGACTGATTACAACATGAGAGCATCCAGTGATTTAACCAATGAAAGTGAGGATGAAGCAGCAATTGAGAAGCATTATAATACTGGCTATGTCAAAAGAACTATCGAGCGGCTTTATGGTAAGTCAGAAGCTTCCTTTAAGCCTGAATTTCACAAAGGATTTCCTTATTTGTCTCAAGTATTTCAAAAAGACACTGAAGAATTCCGCTCGGCAGTGATGGAGAAAACCATTTCTTTTTCTCAAGGACCTCAGTCTTCTGTAGAGAAGTTGTCCTATTCTTCACTGCCATCCCAGGAATTTCCAGTAAACATGAGCAAAGGTGGCACTATATCAAGAGGAGAAAATACTTCCTTACCAACACCACAAGCTACTCCTGACAGAGAAGTGGCAAATTACGTTGATGACTGTTCAGGGGTATCTCCAAAGCAGCATTGTCAACCTAGTGTAAAAACTGATGAGGATGAAGGAATATTGATAGATAAAGGCAAATGGCTTCTCAAAGAAAATCACTTGATAAGAAGATCACCACCTGAGCGGACTGGGATGTACGGTAATTTGGATACAACCTCGACAGACACAGTCCTTGATGCCAACGGTGATGATGTTCCCTACTCTCACTTTGGCAATCTGAACCAGTACCCAGTCTTCAATGAGATCTCATCTTCAGAACTTGAAGAGTTGGCCAAACCCTCTGAAAATATTTGCAACTACTTCAATATACCTCACAACAGCGATTCAGATCCCTTTCAGGGTGACTTGAGTACAAAAAGCAAACCTAGCCGCAGTGATAAGGTTGCTCCCTTTCCTGCAGCAAGCAAAGAGAAAAATACACCCTCAACCATGGTGGGTTCTGCTTCCACACAGGCTGATTCCAGTTACCCAGCCTTTACATCTGTGGAATTTAGATTGCCTGATAACAAGGTGCATCCATTGGAACAGCCTTCAGATGATGAACCTGTACAGTCTCAGCCAACCGCTGCCAGTAACACTAATAGAAACGCTCTCCGGGAAGAAGATTCTCTGGATAAACTCCATGCAATATGTGGCCAACATTGTCCAATACTAATGGTGACTGTGACACCAATTAATGAGGAACAGAGAGGATATGCCTACCAAAAGGCATCTGATATTGAGAACCAGCTGGGTCGATGTTTGCTGGGCAAAAAGAGTAGGCATTTGCAATGGTCAGGTGAAGATTTCCTAACAGATGAAAATGAGCTTGTGGCTCTGAAGAATAACTGTATCAATAAGATTGCCAATAGTATTTTTAATAGGTTTTATGCTAATAACACCTTAGATTTTATTAGTGACTTTGGAGTACTTGCATCTTGGACTCTGAAAGATACAAGCAGTTCATGGAAGTCACAGACTGTAGAGTATATGAATGTAAAACCCAGGGAAATCAGCCACTGTGAAAATAATGCACCCAAACACATACTCAGTGATCTTGTGTTAGTCACTAATAGTGAGCTACCCAACAGAAAGCCAAATGTCTGCCAAACTCTAAAAATAAGCTTAAGTCATGCTGTTGGAGAAAAATTCTCCCCAGTGTTGGTGGATCCAGCAGAACCCTCTCATTCTGAAACGTTGCTGAAGGGTAACTCTTCTTTAAAGAACACTGAACTCAATGCCTCTGAAAACCTAAGAAATGGAAATGCCTTTCCTAAAGACAAAGAAGAAGAAGAAGGAGAAGAAGAAGGAGAAGAAGAAGGAGAAGAAGAAGGAGAAGAAGAAGGAGAAGAAGAAGAAGAAGAAATAGAAATCTGCTTCTGTATGATGGACAATGGAAAGAATAAGGATGAGAAAGACTTGTGATAGAGCTTTTAGAACTTCTGTAGCATTAGATTAGTGAAAACACCTGCTGAAAAAAAAAATTAAAAATATTGCAAAATAAACTGCTGAATGCCACAGCAAATAATGCCAGTCCAGCCCAGACCTAGATAAATGCAAATCACAATTGTATATCACTGCTGAAATACAGATCATAGGGTCACAGGATGTCAGGAGCAGGAAGGGACCCAAAAAGATCATCAACTCCAGCAGGACCATACAATCTAGCTCAGGTCACAGTGCTCTGGGACCCTTACAGTCAAGAAGTTCCCCCTTGTGTTGAGGTGGAACCTCCTGTGCTGCAGCTTCCATCCATTGCTCCTTGTCCTATGCCAGGGACAAACATAGCCTGTTCCCCCTCTCCTGCCCCCCAGCCCTCGGATGTTTATAAACATTGATTAAATCCCCTCTCAGTCTTCTCTTCCCCAGACTTAACAGCCCCAGGTCTCTCAGCTTTTCCTCATCAGGCAGTGCTTCAGTCCCCTAATCATTCTCCTAGCCCTCTGCTGGACCTTCTCTAGCAGATCCCTGTCCCTCTTAGACTGGGGAGCCCAGATAATTACTTAGATTTTTATAGGGATCAACTTAGGAAGAAAAGCTGTTCTGAGACAGTGGTTTCTTGGTTAAAAGGCAGTTTTTCTCTGAAATGTTGTCCCTTCAAAGATAATAATTTAGATCCCCAATGACTCATTTCCAGAGAAACAAATGCTACTTGTTAGAACAGAACTGAAATTCGAAATAGCCACCTGAGTTCTAAGAATCTATTCCTCTCTTTCCTGGCATTTGAGGAGGTGTTTGAGAACTGTCTTTCAATAGAAATACTTTTTTTTTTTTTTCCCCAGAACAAATTCAACCAATTTATTGAAATTAAAAGCCCCAAATAGATGATCTTTAAGGTCCCTTCCAACCCAAGCCATTCTATGAAAGGTTATTCAAAAGCTGTAGCACAGCAAAAAGCAGGAAACAGAACTTGTGTTAATTTTATATAGAATCATAGAATCAGCCAGGTTGGAAGAGACCTCCAAGATCATCCAGTCCAACCTAGCACCCAGCCCTAGCCAATCAACCAGACCATGGCACTAAGTGCCTCATCCTGTCCTTTTTTCAACACCTCCAGGGATGGCAACTCCACCACCTCCCTGGGCAGCCCATTCCAATGCCAATCACTCTCTCTGCCAGGAACTTCCTCCTAACATCCAGCCTAGACCTCCCCCAGCACAGCTTGAGACTGTGTTCCCTTGTTCTATTGCTGGTTGCCTGGCAGCAAAGCCCAACCCCACCTGGCTATAGCCTCCTTTCAGATAGTTGTAGACAGCAATGAATTAATTTTCTCAAATTACCTAAGTTTTTAAAGTCAACTCCAGAATATGTATGTGAGTGAAGAGCTCTTTCAGTCTATATAGGATCATCCAGACCCCAAATGAAGGTTGCTTCTTTTACCAGAGGGTACTGGAAAAGGGGCCACTGGGACTCCACAGGAGCTGGGATGTCCATGAGCTTCCTGCTTGCCCCTTGCCATAGTCCCTTCTCAGGCAGCTCCACTTAGTCTTAAAACTGTTCTAGTTACACTACATGTTTTAGTTGTGTGTTCTTTGACCTCTATACCTGTGTCTTGTTTGGTTGTATTTTGTATATATGTTCTATGATGAAAATCTAAGGCATATGTCACATCTTTCAGGATCTTTCTATCTGTTCTTAGAGTTATTTTGGATGCCTGTTTACAGCATTGTAAAAAACAACATCCTGTGTGCATAGGAAGCACTTAACATGGTTTACAATTTTCAGCAAACAATTTTCAGTAGGAAATTGGAAAATATTTGATGTTTGTTGTGTTTAGGCAGAGTGTTTCAGGTTTTGGGCTTCACTTTTAAACCCTACTGCTGCGTAATACCTTGCTTCACTGTCAAGGGAGTCAGAGCAATGCCTGAAGGAGGAAAGTGTTGGTTTTTTTTTCAGCTAGAGAATGAGAATTTGGCAATTCTGTACACTTGGAAGCTGTGTCTAGACTAACTGGCATGTATATGCTGTGATTAGCCCTGGATCATGATCCGTTGGTCATCCAGGCTAATTAAAGACTGACACAAATCCCCTGTGGTCCAGAGCTTTTGACTGCTTCCATGTGGGACAGAAGGCACGTGGAGGGAAAGTAGAAGTGGGATCTGAAGCAAAAGAGGTTTGCAGTTTAGTTAGGAAACTCAGAAGCACTCTTGAATTCTTTTTAGGAGTCCAGTGGCAGATGTATATCCCCATAAATAACTGATGTGTTTCCTTTGTTTGAAGGAGTGTATTCTGTGTAATAAACTAACATTACAACCCTAAAGCAATATCTATTGTCTGATACATTTCACACCTAATAGCTGCTGGCCTTGTTCCTGATCTTCTTTCCTCCATCACCATGAGTTTTCTCGGTGTTCTCCTTCATGTAGGTTAGAACTATTCCAAATGAGTATCTCAGTGGTGCTTTTTCATCCTTTTACACAGAAATAAAACCTGTGTTTGGAAAAGGAAGGTCACAATGACTAGAATCCAACTGCATGCCATGGAGCATTCTAAGTAGCAGGCTTCTGTGCTATGTGCACTGACCAAATGTTAGATAGGCAAATTAACAACCATTTCTGTCTCCACCACTTGCAGTCTCTGCTGGCTTCACAACACTCTGGACTGCATTCACAGATCTTAACTATTTCACAGCCAGGCTGAGGAATCTTTAATCAGAGGCTTATGTACACTTCCCAGACCAAAAATAGTCATTTTCTTAGACATGTCTTTTTCCTCCTTGGTATTTATCATAAGAACCAGACATCCTCTCAACTTCTCCTCCTGTATGAGCATTTTCTCCAGTCCTCCACAATTGCCTTTCCAAGAATCCTTTCTAGTTTCTGTAAATCTTTAAAAACTATGATTATCAGAACTCTATGCAGCATCTTTACACTGACAGTAACATTTCTCTACCTAGAAATCTCTCTCCTGATGCATCTTGCTGTCACATTGATGACTCACTCTATTGGGGTTTTTTTGGTGCTAAGTTGCTCCTTGATAATATTAAGTTTTGGAAGGATTTACAAAGTACATTTCTTTCCACATTATCTCTTTTCTACCACTCTATATTTTCTGATCCTGCTATACTTTGATAGCTCTTGGCAACCATGTTACAGAAATTACCTACTTGATGCACTATCTTGGTGAAAATGTGAAATTGGGATAAACTCCTAACACTAATTCCTGAGAAACTTACTAGCATCCTACAAGGGGGACTGCAAGAAGGATGGTGAGAGACTGTTTACAAACAGCCTGTAGTGATAAGATGGGGAGCCATGGCTTCAAACTAGAGAGAAGAATAGATTTAGATGGAATGTTAGTGTGATGGTTTGGGAGTTACCTGCCCCCCTACCTCTGCCCTTATGAAATCACCCAGACTAGACTCAGCCATCTGGAAGTTAAGGAATGAAGTTTTATATTCACAGCTTAGCACAATATACAAGCAGATATTGACAACATTTACAGCTCTATACAGAAATATACAAGCTAAAAGTAATACAGTAGCACAACACCCCTCCAAGAAATGAGAGTCCCCAGGAGGGGCTCCCAACCACCCTTCCACTTTCTTTCCACTCCTCTACCATATCCTAGAGTTTGCCCTATATGTGTGGTGAGTTTGGAGGATCAGCAAGGTGGGGTTAGAAGCAGAAGGATTAGTTACACAGAAGCAGCCCAGGGAGAAAAGCAGGGACACTTCCTCCAACACAGACACACACTCTGTCCCTTACCTATGTTTGTGCCCTTGTTTTCATACATCTCTGCAAGCCTATGAGTGAAGTAGACATCACCATTGTTTTCTTTTCACAGCCTATAATCTAATTTCTCTCATTAAAATATTCCAGTTTGCCTCAAACTAGCCCAGTTAGGAACATCCAGTGGTCAGATGTTCAGAAAAAGTTCTTTACCACAAGGGTAGTGGAACACTGAAACAGGCTGTCGCGGGAGGTGCTTGAAAGCCCATCCCTGGAGATATTCAAGGTGTGTCTTGAACAGGGCAGTCTGATCTAGTTGAGGATGCCCCTGCTTACTGCAGAGGGGGTTGGACTGGATGCAAAGATGCAGATCTTCAAGAGGTCTCTTCCAGCAGAGCTAATATGTTTTGTGAGTCCCCAGTATTTGAAATGATGACTTTGAAGTTCCAGAGCTGTCATGCTGAGGTGCCTGTGTGGCATGCCCACGTTGGGCAGAGCTGATACATCCCAAGTAAAGAGAAAGCCATACTTAATAAAGTCTAATACAGCATCTCAAAAGTGTGTTTGAAAAGTGATGGATGCCCATGCAAATTTGAGACAGATGTCACATGCAGGGTAAGAGAGGTGAATATACCCTGACATTTCTTGCTTTTTTGCATGCCCCACACAACAAACTCAAACATTGCCTGCTGTAATTTCCTGCAGCACCTCTTTCTGTATTCATTGGCATGAGAAATTTGATTACCAAAGTGCATTTTGCATTGGAATCTTGAGTTTAAGTAATTCACTGAGTCTTGTTATGTTTTGATAGCTCAGAAATGGAAGGTGTCAATCCTCACCAGTGATATGCCATCTGCAGGAACAAGCTCAAAGGTTTATATTACATTGTATGGGGACCACAGCAGTTCAGGACCTATTTTTCTTGATGGAGAGGTGGGAAAATTATTCCAGAGAGGCAATGAAGACATCTTCACAGTAAGTAGTATATATTCATTGTGTTGCCCTCTTGTATCCCACCAGATTGCATGACATTTAAAAGTCTGTGTGATGAAAATACAGGGCTTTTTTCCCTACCATACATATGTCTGGAAACAAGAAACAAGACTTAAAAGTAGAACTAAATTTAGTATTCTTTCCCACTCACCTATCTAAAGCTGCTTTGATCCAACATATTTCTTGTCTAGTTAAGGAGCACTACTGGTTAATTTACACAGTGTCCAAGAAGATACCAAGAAATACAGGACAACAGATGCTTGTTTAGGGTTTATATTTGCCCAGGGAGGTGGTGGAGTCGCCGTCCCTGGAGGTGTTCAAGAAGAAACTGGATGAGGCACTTAGTGCCATGGTCTAGTTGGCTGAATAGGGCTGGTGCTAGGTTGGACTGAATGATGTTTGAGGTCTCTTCCAACCTGGTTGATTCTATGATTCTATAAATATTAATAGAGGAACAAAGAAGCAAAGAATTAGGGGGGTGGAGTAAATGTTAAGCTTTGTGAAATACCTTCTGCTTTCTTTAAATAATGGCAAATTTTAATGCCTGTAATAAAGTCTCTCTAGCTGGAGCTGCTGAAGCTCCCAAGCAAACTTCCCCCCCATCAGTCTTGTGGCAGGGTGATTTGAGCAAACCAGCTTAGGTCTCTTACCAAAAGCTGCATCGATTTTGTGTTGTTTAAATATCAAAGTATTTAATTCTACTTAAAAAATAGGTTAAAAAAGTTACCTCACAGCTGTTGATGAATGTCTGTTGTATGCTTTTGCCTGCTTTGTGTTTCATCAGCTGGTTGTTTTCCAGGTCAGTACTGCAAACATTGGACATCTCTACAAAATGCGCATAGGACATACGAATACAGGGAACTCCCCTGCCTGGCACTGTGAAGAGGTAAAAACAGTGGGGAAGAATTCTGTCTTTCCAAAAGCTATCACTATGAGAATGGAGAATGGAACAGTGGGTTCCACTGATTTTTTTTTTTTTTTTTTTGGCTTATAAATGTATTTTTTTGTTCTCTCCTTACCAAGCCTCAGTTGATCAGGCAGAGTTCTTAGGCAGTGATTCATTGGCCAGAGTTAGGTTGTTCCCTGTTTGAAACTTTTGGCACAAAGTTGAGGAAAAGGAATAGGTTTAGCCAAATTCTCTCTGCCAGTAACCTGGAGTTTTCTGTCATGGAGAGACAAAGGAATAGAGCTACTGATTTCTAGATGTCATAGAAGAGACATAGAAGAGAACAACCCGCAGAGAGCTGGCAAGAACTCTTACATTATTGCTCCTTGGGAAGCCTACAAGTTTCTGGAAGATCTGAAATGAAGTGAGAGTGTTCTAGAAGTGCAGAGCTTTCCTGGTAGTTAGGCATGGTAGCCTCTCACCAATATCCCATCTTCTTTAGCTATCTGCACTGAGATGGTATCAGGCCTGCAAAGGACCACAAGGTTCTGCTTTGCTAGCTGCAAGTTCCTTTTCCAAGATCCCTCAATAGACACTGGTAGGCCAAGATCACAGAATCACAGAAACATGCAGGTGGGCAAAGCCCCTCAGGATCACCAAGTCCAACCTATAACCCTACTCTGCAAGATTCACCTTAAACTATATCCCTAAGCACCATATCCAAATGACCCTTAAACACATCCAGGGTTGGTGACTCCATCACCTCCCTGGGCAGCTCATTCAAAGATATGCCTCCTGTCAGGCAAGAGGAATTTCTTTCTTTAAAGTTTAGTATTCAAGCTGTGAAAGTGATAAAAGTGCTTCCAGTATTTCTGAATATGCTCAATATTCTGATTAAGGAAATTAGATTCTGCAAAGCACAGAGCAGGAGTGAAATGACAGGTAAAAGTGTCTTGGCTTCTATCTGCTGGCCCAAAATTGAGTGTAGCTGCTAAATTAATAATTAGCATAATTAGAGACTATTCTAATGTACAGCAGCCTCTGAGGTGCTAAGGAGTACTTTGAAGTATGAAATAAGTAGAGCTCCTTCCCTTCTTCAGCTGGTGTGCATATGGCCCCTGTTCTATGTGTGCTAGAAGCTGGGCATGGAAGAAAATGGTGTGGGGCAGACAGGTGTTTGGGGTAGCACTTATGTCACAAATAGCACTGAAGAATCAAAACCTGTTCCTTTAATCCATGTGATGATAAGAAAATAAGCTAAAGGAATAGCACCACCAAGCATCCCAGTGAGAAGCTCCAGGTTTGGTAAGCCATGCCACCTAGTGCCAGCCCACGTGGATATACATAGAATCATAGGCTGGTTCAGGTTGGAAGGGACCTCAAAGCTCATCCAGCTCCAACTCCACACTATAGACAGGGACACATCCCACTAGAACAAGTCAATCAAGGCCTCATCCAATCTGGCCTTGAACACCTCCAGGGAGGGAGCAGCCACAACTTCCCTGGGTAACCTGTTCCAGTGTCTCACCACCTTCACTGGAAAGAACTTCTTCCTAACATCTAGTTTGAATCTCCCCTCTGCCAGTTTAAACTCATTCCTCCTGGTCCTGTCATTACAAGACCTTATCAGTAGTCCCTCCCCAGCTTTCCTGTAGCCCCCTTCAGATACTGGAAGGCTACTCAAAGGTCTCCTCTAAGCCTTCTCTTCTCCAGGCTGAAAAGCCCCAACTCTCACAGCCTGTCCCTATAGGAGAGCTGCTCCAGGTGGTGTGGCAGCTGGAACAACATGGCTGTGTTTTGTGGGACTGTGCCTGAGCTGATAAACTCTGGTTTTTTGCTGCACTTAAGTTAATCTGCACTTCAAAATCTGAGTGAAAAGTCACACTGGGGGCTGTTGCATCTAGAGAGCCATCATTTTCTGCTTCAACTGTGCAGATTTCAACAGCATTCCCACGTGTTTCATGTTCTGTTCTATCTGAGCTGAGATCAGTAACTCAGATTGCTATTTTTGGTGCTGTTCAGGTGCAGTTGCTGAACCTTTCCTCCGGGGAGCAGTTTACTTTCCTTACACGTCGGTGGCTGGCCTGGGACCAGGCTGATGGGGAAATATCTGTGGAGCTTCCTGTTCTGCAGCAGGGTCAGCCTATTCTTCCAGGTAAGCACAACACCACATCAGCTAAGTCAGGCCACAAAAACTCTGGAACCTCTTTTTTTTTTCCAGGGTGCTTAGTACCATAACAATGCTTGATTGTATGTTTGTGATACCTTATGTTGGCTCATGGATGTGAGGAAACATACCATGGGACAGTCACTCTTGTGATGAGGGGCTGGGTGGCCTGGAGCTATGTTTATGCCTATCCCTGATGACTGAGCACTGAGATTAAGGTCTTGAGAAGAGCAGAAAACCAGGCTTGTACCTTTTTTAATATGCCTTCAAGAGAAAACAAAGGATACCAGGAGGTATTTCTTCCAAAGATATAGTTATCAGCTGTAAATGAATCATAAAACACAAGAGAGAGGCTGCCAGCCCTAACCACAATGATTTTTGATCTTGAGTTATGATTTTCATACCCTTGAGGGCATGAAAAGCCTCAGAGGCAGCCAGCCTGCTTCCTCCTGGGTTTGGGTTCTTTGGTCAGGAGCCCACTCATTTAAAAATCAACCATCCTCTCCTCCACACACCCTTAAATAGAAGTTAATTAATGATCATAGGTCTAGGCTGGTTGTTAGGAGGAAGTTCTTCACAGAGAAAGTGATTGGCATTGGAATGGGCTGCCCAGGGAGGTGGTGGAGTCACCATCCCTGGATGTGTTCAAGCAAAGCCTGGATGAGGCACTTAGTGCCATGGTCTGGTTGACTGGCTAGGGTTGGGTGCTAGGTTGGACTGGATGATCTTGGAGGTCTCTTCTAACCTGATTGATTCTATGATTCCATGATTAATGAGTTATATTGCTCATGGTCCAATCCCCTATTTATAGTATCTGTTCTTCCCCAAATGTTCTCTTGCTTAATACTCTGGGACACTGACCTTATCCACCTTCTCTTTTCCAGGCTCTTCTTTCTGAGTAGGTTTTCTTTGTTTCTGAGATAAAGACACAGTGAAAGATTTTCCTTATGAAGTAGTCTTGGTGCATCCTAAAGCATAACATCAACCAATCTGCATTTTGTAGTTAATTTCCCCATCACACAAAAGAGGCAGAAAAGAACTTCTGTGCATTTCTGCCAGCCTCAGTAAAAGAGGGGTCATGCTGAAGGCTTTGGAGAAGGCAGTTTCATCTCTAGCTTGGTAATTGAAAGACAGCCCCTGTGTCTTTTCTGCTGATTTCTGCATGAGACAGTGAAAAGAGAACACAGCTTTTAACTTCAGAGAAGATAGTTTGATAACAGAACAGTGAAGTGGTCTGGATTCAGTCTGAAAGAGAGATGATGAGAGGCACTTTAAAACCAATTTCAGCATAAAAAGAAGCTGAAACATTTTCTGATTTAACAGCCTTTTTTTATTTAAAAGAAAAACCTCTGAATTAAACCCTTAAGAAATACTGCATAAACGTTTTATGGTTCTAATGCTGGGGGACTGAGCAGCATCCATTTGAATTTTTATCCTCAGCCATCCTACTTTTGACTACTTCTGGTCATGTTTTATGACATAATCTTGAATTACGTGATGGGGATAAATCAGAGTTATACAGTGCTTGGTGGCTGGTGGAACTTTTGCTTTTCCTCTTGCAGAAGCTGGAAAGTTGATAGCTAATGAAGGAGTTATGGGAATAGAGGATTGTTATGGTCCTAGACATGGGATTGTTGATCTGGAGAAATGACTACTCTGCCCCTGCATGGTCTGGACATGGGGTACTTGTTCATGTGAAGGCTGTAAGGAAAAGTTTAGGGAAGTAAAGAGATCAGATGATGGGGAAGTAAAGAGATCAGATGATGACATGGTAAATTATGTGGGTAAAATGCAGTATTAATTAGCAGTTCCCAGAAGAAAACTATTTTGAGTATTGGGACAGGTGTACGCTGAGAAAAAAACAGTGCATGACTGTGCTGCTAACTAAAGACTGTCAAAAGCTTCTGTGCCTCCCATGTGGCTGGATTTTGTCCAGATAATAAAAGCTAATATGGAAGAAAAGAAAAGGTCTGTGGTTTACCTCCTTGTTGTAGTTCTCACAATTCACAGCATAGAGGAAAGAAAGTATGTAAATGATCTTAACCTATATATCCTATATATGTTCTATTTCTCTCCTCATTTGTTCCCTCCATAGCTTTCTTGGTCTAATGAAATATTAGCAGTGTATGCAAGCATAAACTTTGCCTTTTTCATCTTTCTACTGGAGATTATAACTGAGTTATCCTAATTTTTGTCCTCATTCTGGAATTTGGGGAGTTCCTACGTCTGCCTTTTAATGACCACAGTCTTCCATTGATACATGTATTTATGTGTGCTAGTTTGAAGGTAGCTAGAATGTTTTGCTGAGAACTAGATCACAGGCTGTGAAAGGGAAACAATGGTGATGTCTATCTCACTCATAGGCTTGCTGAGAGGTATAAGAGCAAGAATCCAAGCATAGATAAGGGAGTCACTCTTTGTCCAGGCTGCGGGCTGCATTTCTCTCTAACCTCACCTTCTGTCTCTCTGATTAATCCACTTGCTTCCTAACTCCCCTGGCCAACCCTCCATTCTTCCTTGGGACACAAGGCAACATTTGGGGTAAGGTTGAGGGGTGGGAGAAGGTGGAAGGGTGGTTGGAAGCCCCTCCTCAGGTTTCTGGGAGGGCTGTTGTGTTTCTGTATTACCTTTTACCTTGTCTATTTCTGTATATAGCTGTATGTACTGTAAATCTCTGCTTGTATATTCTGCTAAGCTGTAAATATAAAGCTTCATTCAATTTTCAGAGCTGGCTGAGTCTAGTCTGGGTGATTTCCAAAGTGTGGCAGGGCAGGGAACACCCAAACCACCACCTTATGTATCATAGTATTTATCTCAGTTTCATTGGATTTTGACTCTAATTTGCCTTAGCAATTTTTATTCAGTAAGCAATTTGTTGGATGGGAGACTGGTTTTTTCTTTCTAAATTTACACCTTTTAAAGACTTTTCATGTGGATTTTCATGCAAGTCTCTACTACCCTATTGTATGAATCAGTAAAATAATAAAGTGATGCAGCCTTTTGGGTTCTGAGGCCCTAGAAAACTGCAACTGTGGCATTAGATTTTTGCTGGTTTGGTTAACATTCAGAACATTCATGACTCCTGTTGCTTGTTACAGTTTTGATCTTACCACTTATGGTGAGGCTATTCTTGGATTTATATAATTCCCTTCTCAGCTTTGTGTAGTTTTCAAATCAGAATCAGAATTAATAAGGTTGGAAAAGACCTTCAAGATCATCGAGTCCAACCCATCACCTAAAAACCTTCTAATTAACTAAACCATGACACTAAGGGCCTCACCCAGCCTCTTTCTAAACACTTCCAGGGATGGCAACTCCACCACCTCTGAGACCAGCCCAGTGATGCTGCAGAACAGAGACGCACTTCTGTCCATTCAAATTTCAGTTCTATTTGCATTCCACACAGTGACAATCGGGGATGAAAAGCAGAGACTTAACACCAAAGCAAGCCTGGACATTACTTTGCTTAATATTGAATAGGATTTGTAATATTTCATACTCTAAGTGTTCTTGACAGAGATGTATTTGGACTCTACAGGCACATTCACAGCTAGATGCTATTGTGGCTGTAATAGTGTTTGTGCTATGAAAGGTTGTCATCTTTCATTGTCAGTGACTGTCTATGAAGTGCATGTGACAACAGGAGAACTGTGGAATGCTGGAACTGAGGCTGATGTCTATATCTGTATCTATGGAGAAAGAGGTGATACAGGATCAAGACAGCTGCTCAGGTCACAGAAACCCAAGAAGTTCTTGAAAGGACAAGTGAGTGAAACACAGAGCATTTTCTGGTGTCATTGGGTGGCTTTTCTCTCCTGGGTTGGTGGTTATGTCAGGCAAAGTGCAATTAGAAATGAGAAAATCACTGTTTTCTAATGTTTCTCCCACACTCCTCGTTAAGCCACACCAATGCTTTTGGAAGGCAAGTTTTTCATTTACAAGCTGGGTACTTTTTAATCCTTCTAGAAAATTAATTTAAGTGAAGAGAAAGTGAAAGTTTACATTTGCTATCTGCATTTCTAATGTTGAAATCTGCTGTAGTTTGTAATTTGTAGTTGTTTAGCCAATTAAGCTTTCATCAGGTTTCTCTTTTCTGCCTCTGGGTGGAACTGCTGCCATTAGCAAAGTGATCAGGCTTATGCAGTGGTTTGCTCTCACAGGAGCACCAGCTGATATTTCAAAGGATGGTCTGAATGGAAGAGTTCCTTGGGTTTCTGGATCTTTGGGGTGCCACAGCAGAGAAATGCTCTGCTTTTTAGATTCTGCTGCCATTTTGCTTGATTCCAGGTGGATACCTTTGCTGTGGAAGCTGTGCACCTGGGACATTTGGGCAAGATTGTTATAGGACACAATGGCCTCGGACCAGGTCAGAAGTCTCTCTGTATAGTGACTGAGTACTGCTTGCAAGGTTTCAGCCTGTGCTTTGAAATCCAATCTGCATTTCTGTAACTGAGTGTATGAAAACCTGTTAGCAGTGTAAGACAAAGGCTTCTAATGAACCTGCTCGAGTGACACAGTTGCCTTATTGTATCAGCACAACTTTCAGATCTTTTCTGTTCGCTTTCACTCTACTCTCAACTGCCTTGATAAGGTCACCATCTGCTACTGTTCTGTCATATTTGAGCAATCCCCATGGAAAAAAAAACCTAAAGAGGAGGAGTGTCTGTGTGATTAGACATTGAATATGGCTTCTGCAGCCTCCATCACAGATAAAATGGGCTACTACAATTTCAGGTTGATTAGCATTATCAGTTGCATTGTGAAGGAGCAGTTGGGGACTTTGGCTGCACTATCCTGTCATTAGGCACCCAATTAAAGGTAAAACTCAATTTGCTTGCAGTCACCAGACCTCCTTTCAAAAATTCTTCAGCCCTATTACTGCAAAACATGGCAATGTCTTTTGAGCCATGGTAAGCTGCTATCTAATCTCACTGATGTTTTGATTGGTAATAAATGAGTTTCACACAATGATTGTGTTAAATGGGGGGGAAGGAGATGTAAGGGAGGGGGTAATAAATTAATGCAAGATTGTATTTTTCCAAAATTAAGATTGGTTATTAATTTTGATATGCAGGAGTCTCACCCCTCAGACCACTCATTTTAATAACAATCAGTTCTGTTGCAACAGTCATGGAAACATTATACATGGAAACATTATACAAAGGCATAACTAGAGGATCTAGGAATAACTAGCAAAAATATATAACAGTAATATCTACAACTACCTGAAGGGAGGCTGTAGCTAGGTGGGACTGGGCTCTTCTGCCAGGCAACCAGCAACACAACAAGGGGACACAGTCTCAAGCAGTGCCAGGTCTAGGCTGGATGTTAGGAGGAAGTTGTTGGCAGAGAGAGTGATTGGCATTGGAATGGGCTGCCCAGGGAGGTGGTGGAGTCGCCATCCCTGGGGGTGTTCAAGAAAAGGCTGGATGAGGCAAGTGGAGCTGCAAATTGTGCAGCTGCAGTAGAGGAGAGAAAGGCAGGCTTCAATAAATATGTGTCTAATTATTCTGTTTGTTGGTTTTGTTTCATTCTAAGGAAATGGCTGGTTTCTGGATAAAGTTGTGATCAAGGATCCTGTAACTGGTTTGGATTATACTTTTCTTTGTCACAGGTTGGTGAGGTTTTGTTTTGGTTAGATTAAAAAAACAAATAAATAAATAAGTACATCTGTAATCTCTTGCAGTTTTCCTTTTGAAGTATCCTGTCAAGGGAAGTAAGTGATGCCTGAAGTGTGAGCTGAAATTTTCTTGCATCTCTACACTTTGGCCACAACAACTCCAAGCAGTGCTACAGGCTTGGGACAGAGCGGCTGGAGAGCAGCCAGGAAGAAAGGGACATAGAGGTAGTGGTGGACAGTAGGTTGATCATGAGCCAGCAGTGTGCCCAGGTGGCCAAGAGAGCAAATAACATTCTGGCTTGGATTAGGAACCGTGTGGCCAGTAGGACACAACACTGTACTCAACACTGTTTAGGCCAGTGATTGGCATTGGAATGGGCTGCCCAGGGAGGTGGTGGAGTCACTGTTGCTGGAGGTGTTCAAAGACAGCCTGGATGGGACACTTAGTGCCACGGTCTAGTTGACTGGCTAGGGCTAGGTGCTAGATTGGACTGGATGAGCTTGGAGGTCTCTTCCAACCTGCTTGATTCTATGATTCTCTTTGCAGCTCTTTGGGTTGTACCTTCCCCAGATCTCTGATTTATTTGAGCTAATGAAAAAGCAATAAAACATTCTGCCTGGAAACTTTCCATTCTTGTATTTGAACTATTCAGGATGTGCTTTTTTGACACACTCCCCATATCCAACACCCTGGATCTGATGCCAATAGGTCCATTCTTCCATATGCAACACAAGGCTTTTCAGAAGAGCAGGTTGCTGTCTCTCTAGCAGACTTTACTGAAGTTAGTATGGAGATTGACTTTGGGGTTCAGTGACCTCAGGATCAGACTATAACTATCACCAATGCAGCTACCTGACCAGATCTCTCTTCCTCATTTGCCTTGCAGCTTGTCACTGAGCTGCAACCTAATTTGAAGCAACCTTAGCTTCCCTGCCTTTCCCCCTGCAGAGGGTGCTGCTCCGAATCTTCTGTTCTCTGGCTCATTTCTAATTTTATCTGTGCCTGATTAATTCTAAACACCTTACAGAAAAATTATAATTGATAAAAATCAGTGCAAATATTAGGAATGGTGGAGTCCAGTCACGTATGAATCGAGCTGCAGCTTGCCAGTGGCACCTTCATTCTATTTCCTCCTCTCAGTTCTCTGAGTGAATAAATAACTGCCTGAGACAGCTGGGAGTGAGCGATGTGCACACTGAAACTGATTTATGTGTGAGCAAGGGCTTTCTGCCTATCAGATACAGCACCTCTTCTTTGCCTGACCTAATTTTGATTCTGTATTCTACATGAGATGAACTGCTATGAAGAGATCTATAATGCTAGCTTCATACATAATTTAGGGAGAGTTCAGATCCATTTCAGGCAGAAAAATGCAGGCTATGTGCTAGTTATTGTTAGAGCCCGATGCTGTGCTTGCTGCTCTTGCCCCCACAGAGTGTGAATCCTTTTGACTCAAATGGAGTTAGACTTAACTTATGTAAGGAGATGTGGAGCAGGTACAATGGCATTGTAAAAGTAGAGTTCAGACAAGGTAAAATTGTTGCCTGTGTTGGATTTTTCTCCCTGTATAGGGATTTTCAGGGCATGGAACAATTTGCATCCTGCTGTAGCCTTCTTGAAGGCTGGAAGAGCAAATATTAGGAACACTGCACCTTTGGATATTGATCTGGGATCAATATGAATTCTCTGTTTTTGTAATGATTGGCTTAGGCTCTTGTACCTCATTCCAGGATATAATTTATTTATAAGTTTCATCAACAACTAACACACAAAATTTTGGTCAAAATCAATCTCTTTTGACTTAAGTTGGATTTTTGTATTGCTGTTTGTCAGCCTTGAGACTGTAATAAAGAGAACAGGAAATCCCAGCATGCATGTGCCATGTTTATGGGTCTGTGGGAGCTGACAGTCAGGGTTGTTTTACTGAAGTGGTCTCTGATTTTCAGGTGGTTGGACCAGGGGCAGGATGATGGCAATATTGCCAGAGAACTGACTGTGACAGATGCCAGCACATTTCCAGGAAGTAAGTGGAAATTCACAGGGAGGAGAACCCTGCCTCACCACAACTGTGACAAATGCAGTGAGGATGCTCTGTAAATTGCTGACACGTTTTTTATCTGTGCAGGACAAGAGCTGGAACTCAAGAGAAGGGAAGCTGTAAGAATGTACCTTTTTTAATTCAAACCATTCAAATGATGCTTCAAGTGAAATCAGGTCAATTGTTCTCATGTATCTCTAATTCCTGTGCCTCATTTTCTCCTGTCTTTTCTGCTTGCTTACAAAACCAGTGGGCTGCTGAAAAGTGGAAATTTCAGGAAGGTAACACACTTCAGTTCTACAACAAACTCACCCGTGGCTTCATTTGCCTCAGTCCAGATAGCAGAGTTGATGCTCTTGGTGACAAGAAAAATAAATATGGTAAAGTATTTTTCATGTGGACATATGAATAAAAAAGACAAGAAAGGAGGGCTTTCGAGTTCACTGTAATCTCATACAGTGACTCTTCTAATGAACAGGAATTGAGAATTAGAATTGTTTTCCTTACTTCAAAGATTTACTTGTGTTGATAGCTATAAGAAGCCAAAATTGACATGCTCGCTTGGCATTCAAAGCACAAAAAAGTCTCATGTGGTATCTTGTCTCTGGCTTTCCCATACTGAATAGAAATTTTGTGTCACTTGCAGTTTAATGCTCCTATGGAACTGCCATTTATATGAAATTCATTTTGTTCCATCTTTGTCATTGATTTTAGTGGCATTCTTCCCATTCCTCTTTTGTCAGCTTTCATCCCTCCTGTGTTACTAACACTTAGCTGTTTTGTTAGGCACATATATTTTCTGTCTTTGTAGTGATGGAGCTGCTCAGTCTTTCTGACATCTTCCCAGGGACTTTTTAAACATCTGTTTTGGAGTGGTAGAGCACAACCTTCCAGGACACTCCAAAGAGTGCTTGGAGAGCAGTTCAGTCACTGGTCCTTAGCAGAGGCTGTAAAGACATTTTAGAAACACCAGCAAACTCAAATGGGAGACTACTAATGTAAGACTGAAAGTGGGTGTTCCTCTATAATACTGAAGCTGCTTTTATTAGTTAGCAGTTTTGGTCCCCAGGTTCAAAGCAGCTGAAGACTCAAATGCTGATTAACTCAAATCTATCTACAGCTATAAGACCTGCAAGTATCTGAAATTCCTGAGAGCAGCATGGTACTGTCCTTCCTCCAAGGAGATTCATTTAGGATCACAAACTGTGAATTACTTGGTGACAAACCCAACTAACTTCACATAGGAATTTGGTCTCTAACACATCTTTGCTGCTTTTTAATGCTGTGGCTTCAGTAGCTGGTTTTGATCTGATTCGATATAGACAAATCAGACCATTTAGGCACCTCAAGAGTTCATAATCTTCCAACATGCAGAATTCAAATCTCCCAATTTTCATCTAGATGCACTTTCCTCCCTATAAATGAGGACATTTCTATTTTTTTTTCCTACAGAAGCCTGATATTTTCCTTGCAGTTTTAGTATATTTTAACATGCTAGATGTAAAACTCCTATCATAGAATCAGTTTGGTTGGAAGAGACTTTGAAGATCAAGTCCAACCATTAACTAGCACTGCCAGGTCTACCACTAAACCATGTCCCTAAGCACCACAGCTACAGGTCTACCACTAAGTCATGTCCCTGAGCACCACAGCTACAGGTCTACCACTAAACTGTGTTCCTAAGTACCATACTTACAGGTCTACCACTAAACCATGTCCCTGAGCAGCACACCTACAGGTCTACCACTAAACCATGTCCCTGAGCAGCACACCTACAGGTCTACTAAATGACACTGCCATAGCTTTCATTAGTATTTTGCAGCTATAAGAGGCAAGCAATTTGCAAATTGTCCAGATTAAAAATATTAGAATCCCTGAGCAAGATTTCCTTTACAAACTCTAAGACGGACGAGGTGAAAATGAATTCTCATTTCCCTACCTGAGAGCTTTATGCTCCCTGAATGATCTGTTTTTTACCATTTAAATTCATTGCTGTTGCCCAGTTTATGATGCTGAAGCTCTCAGCCTCTTTTTATGGATTTTTTGTTATTTTTAAAACATGTACACTGATCAAAGGAAATTTGTTCCTTATTAGCTCTCAGGGTTTTTCTTCTCAAGGCAGTGAAGCAGACGAGTCTCTAGGTGCCCTTTCCTGAAGCAGTGAGGGAATTCATTGATCAGAGAGGTCAAACTGTTGAGTTAAACACTTGATTAATTCTTTTCCCTTGAAAATGATAAATAATCGATTGTAATTAAATGCAAATATGAATTAATACACTCTCTTCCTTCTACCATGCTCTTCATTTATCTCTAAGGTCTTTTTGATGTAAATGTCAGAGGGAGAAAGACATATGTACTCAGCAGTCATCAGATGCCACGTCTTGCTCTTGCTCTTGTCAGTGGCCATGTAATTGCCAAGGTAGGAAATGCTGCTTCAGAATTGCACACCATTGTCTTACTAATGCTGTTTCTAGTCTGTCTAATAATTGTCCTTCCAGGAAGATAAAGAACTAAGAATTGCAGAATTGAATGCAGAAAATTGCCAGGGAAAAGACAAATATAGATGCAGGGTTTTGTTTGTTTTCTCACACTTGGCTTTTTGCTAGAATTCTTTAATAGATGGAATGATTTGGCACAGGAATACTGAGCCATTCCAAATAGTAAGTTTTATTGGTTTGTCACATGTTGACAAGCTACCTGGAATGTCCTCATATCTTATTGGCATACCAAAGTGATGCAATGTCCTCCAGGAGGATCTGGACAAACTCAAGAACTGAGCCCCTTTGAACCTCATGAGGTTTAATACGGCCAGCTGCAAGGGTCTGCACCTGGGTTGGGGCAGCTCCCTGTTTCAGGTTGGGAAATGGAAGGATTGAGAGCAGCCATTTCAAACATCCTTTGCCATGTTTGTAGGCTGTGATTCTAACTTTTTGACTGAGCTACTTGGATGTCTTTCATGGTTTCCTCAAATCTGTGTCGTTTTATGATGAACTTTGGAATTCCATAGGCCACAATTTTATCTGCTTGAGTGAGTCCAGCACAGAACCACAAAAGTGATTAAGCCCTGTTTATGAGGAGGGCTTGAGGGAGCTGGGGCTCTTTGGCTTGGAAAGAAGGATGCTAAGGGGTGACTCCATGTTTATGAATATGTAAGGGGTGAGTGCCAGGAGGATGGAGCCAGGCTCCGCTGGGTGATGCCCAGTGACAGGACAAGGGGCAGTGGGTGGAAGTTGAGGCACAGAAGGTTCCATGTGAACCTGAGGAAGAATTTTTTCCCTGTGAGGGTGACAGAGCACTCAAACAGGTGGCCCAGATTTCAAGATCAGTCTGGATGTGTTCCAGTGTGATCTGCTCTGGGTGGTCCTGCTTTGGCAGGGGGGCTGGGCCAGATGATCTTTCGAGGTCCCTTCCAGCCCCTGACATTCTATGATTCTATGATTTCAGAACTTTAGTATCAAGATGGCAAATGCAGAAACTTTAACAACAGAGACACTATTGTGTCACTCTCTGTTCCATGTTTTGCCACAGCTAGTAGCTCATGTAATTTTATTCCTGCTTTGACTTTGTTAGAGCAAAGACAAGGCTTGCTGTGAGCTCCATGTTCACCTTCAACCCAACGGTTGTGCCATTCTTGAGTCTGCCAGGAACCCAGGTCACACTGTTACATTCAATCTTCAAGGCAAAGTCCCTGATGAAACAACAGGATATGCTGGCCTTTCCAAAGAATTTGTTGTACATGTCAAGGTAAGGGGGGCAGAGGGATGCTAAGAAGCTTTCTAAAGTTTCCTGATATAAAGTAGATGGTATCAAATCAAACGTCAGAGGATTGCAACCTGTTCTGGAGTGTCCTTCTCTGGAGGTACTCAAACCTGCCTGGATGCAGTCCTGAGAAACCTGCTCTAGATGAAGCTGCTTTAGCAAAGGGTTTGGGGCTTGATGATCTCCCTATGTGCCTTGATTCTAAAAGGGTGATTCTGTTCCACCAGGTGGAGCTAAGTCACAGCTTGAAAGGTAGGCAGCACTTGGGAAGCTTTTCTTTCTCTCCTGGAGGGAGCAGTGCCTCCATTACAGCTGGTATGTGCAAACAGCATGGGCTGGTACACAGCAAGGATGCTTTTAGTTAACCTTTGAAAAGGAGGAAGCTTGGTGCATGCCCGAAAAGCAGCAAAGAAAATGACTTCATTTGAAAAGAGAACAAATTGATATCATAGAGTGGTTTGGGTTGGAAGAAACCTTAAAGATCATCTAGTCCCAACCCCCATTGCCATGGGCAGGGACACCTTCAACTAGACTTCTCATGCTCTGAGTGTTCTGCTGTACTTAAGAAGCAGGGAAGCTGTGGAGTGGGGAAGGATTTCCACTATCCAGGTCAGTATCTGTGCAGAAAGAAGCAAATATTTGTAGGCTGGAGGTACATTTGAATTACTTGGGACTCATATTTTATACAGAGAAATGCATTAAGTGCTTAAGATAAATCAGTATAAACAACATAAATGTCAAGGTTTAGTGTGCATAAAAGCTGTGCTATTCACAAGTGGTTTCTTGTCTCTGATCTGAAGGGTGTCTTTCACCATGGTGCCATCATTCTACTCAACACAAACTTCTGTCAAGCTCTGGCCCTTAGACCTAATGGGAGCTGCAGTGGAGCAGGTCAGCAGCAGCAGGAGTCATACTGGAAGGTGCATAAAGTCAGCTCTGGAGTTTGTATGTTTGAAAGTGTGAGAAAGCCAAGGATGTATCTGAAGATCAAAGATGATCAGTGTGATGGAATGGTAAGCAGTTCTTGGTTTGTATTTCTCTCTCTAGAGACTTTGAGTAAATGGTCAGTGGTAGCAGAGATTTTTTTTACTTGCTTAGGCAAAACAGTGAACATTTTCTAGATCTGGTCCTTCATTTCTCCAAGGAAAGACAGACAAATATAGCAAGAGAAGCTGTCATGTCTATTTGACATCATTATATTTTCAAGCTATTATAAATGAGGATAGGGTTAACATTTGTTGCTAGGCAGCTGATGACTCTGTCAAGATTCTGTGCTATTAACCTGATTTTTATTGAACAACGACAGTTATCCTGGCCTGACTTTGGAAGATGTTGAAGTGATGTTGACATCCCAGTGCTTGCAGATGGTTTGGTGCTGTCTGAGATGAAGGACCTGATTGATTGACTGATTGATTTTCTTCATCAGGCAACCACATGGAGTTTATTCTTTAAATACATTACCTGTAACCTCTATATTCAGTAAAAAACTAGGCTTGGTGGATGGCTAAAATATTCTGATGTTTGGACCTGTAGTGTTTACCACCTGCTAGAAGTTAAACTATTGTAAATTTACATTTGGGAGCAAAAATGAAAACAAGACATTAGTATTTGCTCATTAAATTTAATGTTTACTAATCTTGTGTCTGTTTGCTGATATGAACTGATCTAATTGTTTTCAATGTGGCAGAGCACAAACATATGAGGGGTTTAAAGTGGTATTGAGTCTAAATTGATGATAAAGCCCACTAATGAAAAAATAAGATGTAAGCTGACTAAGTGGTGACTAAAGTGACTAAATTCCATTGAATGTATCCTGGCCTTTGCCTAAACCCTAACAAATTGGGATGCCTTCCTATGCAGTTTTTCACTTATTCAAATTTCTGTTCTCAAAGGAATAAGCAAGTCTGAGGTGTGTGTGCTTGCATTAATCTAAGAGATTGTGAAAAAGCTAATCTGAAATGTTATTAGATGATAGCAATATTTAAGACTTGAGAAACACCCAACTTGCCTAAGTACAGGAATCCAATTGTTGAATTCACTTCTGTTGAATTGATTTCTGTTTCTCCACTTCCTAGGGCACAGGTGATGAGCACTGTCACTTCAAAATCAAGAAGGACTTGGAAAGTGGATCTGTAAGCCTAGAATCAGTGAGAAATAAAGGGATATATGTTGGTCTCCTGCCAGATGGCCAGACTAAGCCAGTTGTTAACACTGGAGAGAGAAACATATTTTTCTACCCACAGGTCATCAAATGTATGTAAATTCTACGGTTTTCTTCTGTGGTTAGTGTTGCTGAATGACAAATTCAAAGCTTTTGGTTGTGTTTCAGGAATTTTAAAGGTGAAAAGTTAATTTCTTTTGTGTTGCTAATTATTTTTTCTTCATTTCTTTCTTTTTTCACAAAACAATGCAGAAGGATTTAAATTTTTTTTCCTGAACAATTAAACTTATGAAAGTAAACTCAATGCAGGTGGCAAGTTAGAGATGAAGATGACTTCCTGGACTGTTCACAATCAAAGTTATGAAAGTAAACTCAATACAGGTGGCAAATTAGAGATGAAGTTGACTTCCTGGACATGTTCACAATTAAAGTTATGAAAGTAAATTCAATGTAGATGGCAAATTACAAATGAAGTTGACTTCCTGGACCTGTTCACCATCCTGGTCATAGATGTTGGAAGCCTACAAGACACTTTGCTGTTTACCAGAGTCTTTCCTGATTTTATGGGGCTAGTAGCAGAGCTTAGAGAGGGCAATGCTCAGTTTCTTTTTTAATGGTATGAAATCTATTGCACTTTCCATGCTAGTGTATTGATTCTGTCGTTCTTCTGTCCCGTAGTAAGATCTGGGGGCTATTGCTGTCAGAAAGCTCCCTCACTGCGGAGCTGACCTTTTCTAGTTGATGAGGCAGGGCTCAGAAGTTAGCTCTCAGCACACTCTGGATCACCATCACTGGACTGTATGCTTGTCTCTTCCTGAGGAGAACGAATTTGGTAGTTTGCTGAACAGCTAGTAACCAAAAGTAGCTATCTGACTTGGATTATAACTGCAGCAAGCAGTGACATTGCACTACTTGTACTCTCAGCTGGTGGATCCAGTCACAGAGACAAAAAAGATACTTCTCATGAAAATACTGAGCAGAGCTCAGGCTGGAATTGAGAATTTGGTCAGATTTTTGCCAAAGCATAAGCAGAACAGAGTCATCTTGAATGCTTTGTCCAGCAAAGGGGGAGAAATCAAAGCATGCCACCGGTTCTGTGTATATCATCACCACGACCCAGTGAAAGTCACTGTAACAGCAGCCCTAACATTTAGCCCTTTTTTGCCATGAGCATTTCAGTCACTGTGTCCTTGTAGAAACAAGGAAGGTATTTTCTTTTGTTACTGTTTGGAAGAGCAGCGTGTTTCAATGGAAATTCTCAACAGAGCAGGGCTTACTGATGCCTTTAAAATAAACCCTAAATGTTACTTTATTACAGGCTCAGGTTCTCCCAAATCCTTGTTACTCAGATAAAAGATAAAAGGGGCCAAGATTTTTTTTATGAAAGCAACCAAGATTGTCTGTTTGCCACTTCAGATTATTGAAATGGCCTCTAGCAGTTTTCATTTCAGCATTCACACTTAAGAAAGGAAATATCAGGGGGTGGAGGAGCTTCTCTTGAGGAAAAAAAACCCCACAGCAAAACTATGTTTTTACAAGTCACTTTATTCATACATCCATGTAAAATTGTTACTTAGGTTTTCAAAGCAAGAAATGGACTTAGATTGGTATGTCAGAATTTCTCCACTTGTTGTGGCATGCTGCTAACAATAAAAGCTGACAATAGCTGGTGGCTGTGCAATTCACAGAGAAAAGAATGTAGTGTCCACTGTGTTGAACAGTTGTGAGATCTGTTATTAGTGTTTGTCACTGAGCATATGGGAATCTTTTGAGCAAGAGAAAGAAAATGCTTTGTGCCTTGTGACAGAATCTCCATTTCATTGTTTTAGTTGGCCGGGAAGAGCCTATGGGAACATCTGCAGCACCCAATCAAGAGAAGAAAGGCTTTGGAGAATCTCAGCTTCAACAAGCAAAATCCCAGAAGCCAATATCTGAAAATCTTTCAATTTTCCCACCCTCAAGTAAGCAACACTTCACAGGCTAAGCACTATAGAGTGTGTGCAGAGAAGGGCGATGAGGCTGGGGAGAGGTCTGGCAAGCATGACCTATGAGAAGCGGCTGAGGGAACTGAGGTTCTTTAGTCTGGAGAAGTAGAGGGCAATAAGGTTCCCTCTCAGCCTTCTCAAGTACCTAAAAGGAGGTTATAGTGAGGCTGGAGCTGGTTTCTTCCCCCAAATTAGTAATGATAGGACAAGAAGAAGTGGCCTCAAGTTGCGTCAAGGGAAGTTTAGATTGGATGTTGGGAGGAAGTTCTTTCCTGAGTGGGTGGTCACTCAGGCTGCCCAGTGAGGTGGTGGAGTCACCATCCCTGGAGGTGTTTAAAAGGAGAGTGGATGTGGTACTTGAGGCTATAGTCTGGTGATTAAGGATGCTGGGATGAAGGTTGGACTGGATGATCCTGGTGGTCCTTTCCAACCATAGTGATTCGTAGTGATTAGATGTTGTGCTGAGGGATCTGGTTCAGTCAAGGACTTGTCAGTGTGAAACTAATGATTGGACTCAATGAGCTTGAAGGGCTTTTCCAATCTAAGAAATGCTGTGATTCTGTTTAGGCAGGTAGGAATAGAAAAACAACATTCTGGTCACGCTTCTGGAGTGAGAGTCTACCAAATGGGTTTTACTGGAATGAACAACCATTTGCTTCTTTAGCTACTGCTGTTGCATAAAAGGTCAGGACAATGATTTCACCATCTCAAAAACTGTACAGGAATCCTCAGCTTCTTAGTGATGAAAGAAGGTGTGACAAAGGAACTAAACAAACCAGCTGGTGAGGGGTCTGAAGCACAGCCCTGTGAGGAGAGGCTGAGGGAGCTGGGGGTGTGCAGCCTGGAGAAGTGAAGGCTAAGGTGTGACCTCATTGCTGTCTGCAGCTACCTGAAGGGAGGCTGTAGCCAGGTGGGGTTGGGCTCTGCTCCCAGGCAAGCATCAACAGAACAAGAGGACACAGTCTCAGGTTGTGGCAGGGGAGGTCTAGGCTGGATGTTAGGAGGAAGTTGTTGGCAGAGAGAGTGATTGGCATTGGAATGGGCTGCCCAGGGAGGTGGTGGAGTTGTTGTCCCTGGAGGTGTTGAAGCCAAGCCTGGATGGGGCACTTAGTGCCATGGTCTGTTTGATTGGCTAGGGCTGGGTGCTAGGATGGATGATCTTGGAGGTCTCTTCCAACCTGGTTGATTCTATGATACATCTCTTAAGGAGAGAAGATTATCATATTTTCTTTCTGCCTCTTTTATTTCCATATATTTAGGATGCTGGCTGCACAGCTTGAATTGTGTCACATCACTTTGAAAAGCAGATGGAATAAATAGAAGCTACTGAGCTCCCCACACACAGAAAAAATATGGAAAGGCAGGTTACCTTGTGTCAGATGTAAAGACAAAGTTAGAATTTCCACTGTGGGAGACACATTTAGTTGTCTGGAGGTAGCCTCAAAGATATTTATGTAGCAAATAATTCACATAGGTTTCTGGTTTGGTGTTGAGCTTGATCTTCAGGCCACTATTTTTTGTACATAAGAAGTCTGGCAATGTGAACAAGACATCAAATATTATGTACTTGTTCACAGGCTGTAATGTCATGTATCAGGAAGCATTTAGAAGAAATTCAGTTGAACCAAAGTATCCTGGTTAATAATAACCCACTTTTTCAAGTTAATTACTGTTAATAGTTTCTGGCAGTGTTGGTTCCATTCTTAGCTTAAAAGACTCTACCTTTCTAATCTATCAGACTTCACATTGTATCACAGTGTCACAGAGCCTTCCCAAAATGTAGTGGACTGTCAGAGTCTGGTGGGATATGCTCCATTTGAAACCCAGGGCAACAATAAGGAAGCCATCAAATCTGTTTTCAAAGAAGCTGGATGTTTTTAGGGTCGAGTATAAAGGATCTTTTTATAGAAGCAATATCTGCCATGAAATTGGTTACACAGAGTCTATAGCACTTTGTAAGATATATTTCTGACATTCATAAGTGTGGACTCTGCTTATGCAAAATGAATAGAGGTATCAAAGTTACTCTGCCCTTCAAAGAAAATGCTCATTTCCACTAACATGTTTTCACACAGAATATTTTAAAGGTACCTTACTTTTGACCTGTAGAGGTGAGTCTTAATTTTTAGGCTGATATTTATTAAATACTCATTTGCTTTTTCAGTTAACATTCAAAATAGACCCCCAAAGAGTGATGTTTGCCTGGAGTATAAAACACAACAGTACACTGAGCATCCAAACTCAGAGTGGATTAACCCTTAGGCTGACCAGGTTATCTTATATCATGCCTGACTGCTAAGCAGTAGCTGTGTGTTGATTGTTGTTTTTTTTACAACTGATAATTGATTTAGGATTGTTTAAATTGAAAACTCTGCTGCAGCAGTTGGACTGTTGCAGTGTGAGCTCTCTGTTCCTCAAAAAACTTCTTTCACTGTACAAGGATGATGGCAGGTTCTGGCTTCTGGTTAACAGCTGGCAGAATGGGGTGTCAGAGACAAGTCACCTAAAATGTGTGCAAGACAACCACGTTATAGATGCAAGAACAATCAAAAGTGCTGCTCAAAAGTGAAGGGAAAGAATATATATATGTTTAGAGGACCATAAACATAGAGGACCATTGTTAGGAAATGGTTCTTTCCAGTGAGGGTGGTGAGACACTGGCACAGGTTGCCCACAGAGGTTATGGAACACAGAATGGGATCTTTGATCCCATTCTGTGCTCCACAACCTCCCTGGAAGTGTTTCAGACCAGGCTGGATGAGGCCTTTGAGTGACCTGTTCTAGTGGGAGGTGTCCCTGCCTATGGCAGTGGTTTGGAACTGGCTGAGCTTTGAGGTCCTTTCCAACCTAAACCATTCTATGATAAAGTCTAGGTATAAAGAAGATGAAGCAGAAGACACTAAAACCTTGTTTAGTTTGGGTTGTGTTTGAGCTGTAGGGTTGGGGTTTGTTATTTTCTTGTTTTTTTCCCTTTGAGGTGAAGGCAGTTTAACAAGTGAGGAGAAAAATTTCACCCCAGAGAACCCAGTGTAGTAGTTTAATCAAACAAAAAAGCCAAGGTCTCTGATAGTGAGGGATGCAGTGCAGCAGGAACACACCCAGTGATGCACTGGGAGCTCTTCAGCAAACCTCTATCAGTGGCTGTTTATGAATTCTGCAAACCTGTGAGTGAATTCCATTATGTGTTTGGAGCCTCCAAAAGCTTGGTTCATAGAAAGCTGCTTAATGGAGGAAGAATGAGCTGGGGGATACAAAAGAAAATTAATCTGCAGCACAGATGATATTCATTATGGTTAGCATATTAAAACATCTCTTTGCAGCCTCATGAAAAGGCCTCATGAAGAGCAGTTTGGCAGCCCCCACAGGACACAGTACCAGAGTGTGTTGCTTCATCTTTTCCAATGTAGGGTTTATATCTGTCTCTTGAGTCAGAACTGATTATAAAGTCTTGGGGGCAAGGACTCCCTCTTTTGGAGAGGACCTAGTGGAGAGTGGTCTCATTATTGAAAAGTGATATTTCTAAATGCCACTTTGATTAGAATACTCAAAATTAAATTCCTTCACCCCTCAAAAAGTATGGTTGTTTTTTTTCTTCACATCTCATGTGCAGAAGTACCATTGGACTTCTTTCTTTGTATATGAACGTGTTCTGAGAAGGGCAACAAAGCTGTGAGAGGCGTGGAACAGAAAACCCTATTGAGGAGAGGCTGAGGGAGCTGGGGGTGTGCAGCCTGCAGAAGAGGAGGCTCAGGGCAGACCTCATTGCTGTCTACAACTACTTGAAGGGAGGCTGTAGGCAGGTGGGGTTGGGCTCTGCTCCCAGGCAAGCATCAACAGAACAAGAGGACACAGTCTCAGGTTGTGGCAGAGGAGGTCTAGGCTGGATGTTAGGAGGAAGTTGTTGGCAGAGAGAGTGATTGGCATTGGAATGGGCTGCCCAGGGAGGTGGTGGAGTTGTCCCTGGAGGTGTTGAAGCCAAGCCTGGATAGGGCACTTAGTGCCATGGTCAGGTTGACTGACTAGGGCTGGGGGCTAGGTTGGACTGGATGATCTTGGAGGTCTCTTCCAACCTGCTTGATTCTATGATCTGTATATGTAATATATATTTGTATGTCTATGTGTGTGTGTATAGAGATATATGTATGAGATACCTATATAGATATCTATAGATGCATATGTATGTATATATACACTTTTTTTTCTCTTAAGGGTCAACAAAAGCTCTCTAGGTGCTATTTTAAAGTGAAACTGTCCTCCAGATTTATATTTGTTGGGTCATTAAAGCTGTGAAGCTCATTCACAAAGTGGTATTGTGCCTGTACTGTCTCATTCATGCATAACCTGCCTTAGCCCAAATGCGTGTGTGAGTATGGTCGGGCAAGGACAGTTGTACTCTTGGAGTATCTTATAGTATTTAATATGTATTTCAAGGAAACTTAACTTGCTGAATATTTGTTTTTAATATATATTTAAATTGTCTCTGTTCACATCTGGGAACATAAGGTGAAAAAAATTCAGTGTAGGGGTGCCAGACCAGTGGAACAGGCTGCTCAGAGATGTAGTCTCCTTCTCTGAAGACATTCACAACCCGCCTGGATGCATTCCTGTGTGACCTACTCTAGGTGATCCTGCCCCAGCAGGGGGGGTTGGACTGGAAGATCTTTTGAGGTCGCTTCCAGCCCCTAATGTTCACAGGCTCACAGGGTATTAGGGGTTGGAAAGGACCCAAGGAGATCATCGAGTCCAACCCCCCTGCCAGAGCAGGACCACACCATCTAGCACAGATCACAGAGGAACACATCCACACAGGCTTTGAAAGTGTCCAGAGAAGGAGAATGTTCTGTGATTCAGTGATGTGATTCTGCTAATAATGTCACAACACAAGTCATTAGAGGAATATCATAGAACCAGCCAGGCTGGAAGGCTCATCCAGTCCAACCTATCACCCAGCCTTGTCCAACCAACTGTGATGATGATGACCTCCTTGGGTCCCTTCCAGCGCCTAACACCCTGTGAAGTAGACCATGGCACTAAGTGCCGCCTCCGGTCTTTTTTTTTTAATGCCTCCAGAGATGGTGACTCCAGCACCTCTCTGGGCAGCCCATTCCTATGGCAAATCACTGCTACACCTTTCTAAATACCAGGCTAAGTAACCAGAAATGTTTTTTTTGGCCAGAGTTCTGCAGCACAGCATCCTTAGTCTACACCAGAATGTGCGGGAAGAGTAATATGATGATAGCACACGTGAGAGGGGCTTGTTCACTTCCAGCTGACTCTTACAGCTCAACTAATCAGTACATTTTTGGTCTAGGCAAGGCACATAAATCCATCTTTTCAGACTATCTCACTTGCCATGAAGAAATACAGTCTTCTCTCTGTTATGGGCTCCTTATGTGCTGCAGTACAACAGCGACTGGCAGTTTCATGTCGATTTTCATCTCCCACTAATGTTCTGTATTCCAGAGGAAATGAGAAATCCCCAAGGTGGTGAGTGTCCCCTTCCTTCAGATGATGAATGGAAAGTGTCAGTGCTGACAGGAGATGCAGGAACTGAAGCAAATGTCATTCTCTGGATATATGGAGACAAAGGAGTAGCTGGACCAATAACTCTTGGCAAGGACAACAGAAAGCAGCTGTTTCTTCCCAGGCAGGAGGATGAATTTCAGGTAGCTAATGAAGGCTAAGAACATTATTCTAATGTGTACCTTTCCAAAGATTATTCTGTCACCTGAAAAGAAAAAATGTTTTTCTCCTGTGTTTACTGCATGCTATAAATCTTTATTTAATCTCTACAAATTCTGCATTAAATCAGCTTGGTGCATATAGTTAGCAACAGGAAGTGCTCTTTCTGTTCAGCCACTCTCCCTCGTAGAGCAGTCCAAACAGGACAACTGCAGGAGTAAACTGATGTCTTCAAGGTAATTGATTTGAAGCTAGCTTTAGCTAGCTTTAGAAACAGAATCACCATGGTTGGAAAAGATTTCTAACATCAACGAGTCCAATCATTATCTAAGTCTACCAGGGCCACTGCTGCACCATATCCTTGAGCACCCACTCCTGAACAAACTATATCTGAGGTAAAACCTGTCCATCACTTAGTGCTCTTTAGTAGTGAAATCTTCATGCACACAGCTTTCCAAACATGCTGTAAGAAGCTTGCTGTGGAACTGGTTCACTGAAGGAATAACTCCCATTTTCTCAGCTGCTGTATTATAAATAACTGAAATGCCAGAACCTTTACTGATGGAATTGCAAGGAACCCAATAACATCTACATGTTATCTTGTCATGAAAACACAAAAGAGTTCTGTTATTACTTAAGAATAACCCCACTTCTATTGTAATAAGGCAGGGTGAAAGGAAATTTCCAAAGGGGCTAGAACATCTGTTTTTGCTTGTGTCTCTCTGAGGGGCATACAACACATTGTTCACAGAGTCACAAAGTGACAAGTTGGAAGGGACCTCAAGGATCATATGGTCCAAACTTTCTAGTTAATACTATAGTTGAAATGAGCTGTCCAGTACCCTGAGTCTGCAGGGCAATCCACTACATCCCTTGGAAGATGATCCCAATTGTTATCTTCAGCTACCTGAAGTTGTTTTTCACATCTGGTGTAACTTCAGTTCTTTTTCTGTGCCAATCAACTCTTCTGATACAATATTGGCACACACCAAATATTAATATTAATAACAATACCCTCTATGAACAGGGCATAGGCAGGAAGGTAACTAAATGTAATGTTCATTTTCTAAGCATTCAGGCTCTATATTGTGACCCACAGAGAGTTCTCTGAGTTAGTGAATAATTTATAAGCCATGTTGGATAATGGCATGTTTACAATGTTAATCCATATATTCTTAAGAGCTGGGCTCATTTTCCTTCTCTAAAATGGCTCTTGTCCATTATGGTTGTGTGCTGTGGATATTGATCTTGTGAGAGCAGAATCTGTCTCTTGGCACCTGGGGCTACTGCTATGATTCTTCACATCACACTGACACTGTTGCTTCCAGCCATGAAACAAGGAATGTCACCAACATACTTCTTCCTCTTTAGTCTGCAGTAGATAAATCCATAAAGGAAAAACAAAAGCTATGAATAACAGCTCTTTCTTCTCCCCACCCCTTAGACTCTATCCTGTACATTTTTAGCAGCATGTGTCTTGAAATGAGGATAGGAATGCAAGACTTCAAAAAATCTGCATCTTTTCATCATTTCTATCTCTGAACTTGATATGCTTGCACTGATATTTTCTAGAACAGAAGATAACACAGGAATATAATACTTGAAGGTGTAAATGAATGCAAATCACAGTCAGAATCAGGATCAGATAGCATCAGTGACTTTAAATGTTTTGCAGATGAGGAAAACCTGAGGGACCTGGGGCTGTTTAGTCTGGAGAAGACTGAGAAGGGGATCTTATTAAGCTTTACAAATATCTGAAGTGTGGGTGTCAAGATGAAGGGGCCAGCCTCTTTTCAGTGGTGCCTTGTGATAGGACAAGGGGCAATGGACACAGCCTGCAACACAGGAAGTTCCACCTCAACAGGAGGAAAAACTTCTTTATGGTGAGGGTGATGGAGCACTGGAACAGGCTCCCTGGGTTGATTGTGGAGTCTCATTCTCTGGACACTTTCAAAACCTGCCTGAATGCATCCCAAAGATCAGTGCTGGGCCCAGTCCTGTTCAACATCTTTATTGATGATCTGGATCAGGGGATTAAGTCCAGCATCAGTAAGTCTACAGATGACACCAAGCTAGGAGCAGGTGTGCATCTGTTGGAGGGTAGGAGAGCCCTGCAGAGGGACTTTGACAGGCTGCATGGGTGGTAAGTTTTTCTAGAGAGAGTGATTGGCATTGGAATGGGCTGTCCAGGGAGGTGGTGGAGTCGCCATCCTTGAAGGTGTTTAAGTAAAGCCTGGATGAGGCACTTAGTGCCATGATCTGGTTGATTGGCTAGGGCTGGGTGCTAGGTTGGACTGGATGATCTTGGAGGTCTCTTCCAACCTGGTTGATTCTATGATTCCTGTGTGACCTGCCCTATGTGATCCTGCTTAGGTGGGGGGTGGTTGTACTCAATGATTTCCAGAGGTCCCTTTCCCCCCCTTGCCATTCTGTTATTCTATGGTCTGCCAGCTTTTGAGATCTTATTCTTTAAGATCTCCAAAACTTTTATATCCCTCACTTTGACATCCTAGGTTTTATGGTCAGATAGCTGTGCTGAGTGATGAAAGATTTGTTGTCCTGTGGTTTAGTGGATTTAATTTTGTATTCAACTCTCCTGTCATGAAGGGCTCACACCATTTTTTCTTAGTTTCACTTTTCTGACTTGGAAGAGTTCAAATATCTGCCAAATCATTTCCCTGGCAAGCACTGTGATACCACTAGGCTATGATCTGATCAAACTGGGGCTCAGGTGGAAATCTGCTTAGACAAAACAGAAGCAGTCTCTTCTCTGGATCCTGTAATCCTAAATTTACTAATCAAATGCTGGGTGCTGTTCCTGCATGCTCAGATGCTTCAGTGAGTCAGAGGAGTCTGGAACCAATTGCAAAGATAAAGATGTATTTTTATGTGGGGTTTTTTCCCCCCTCACATGTGATGTAGCTACATTTTTCTCAGGAATGAAATCTCATAATGAATGGCAAAATGTACATAAAGGAGAACTGGATAGCACCTCTACTATAAGGACAGACTGAAAGAGTTGGGGCTGTTCAGTCTGGAGAAGAGGCTCCCAGGTGACCTTCTTGTGGCCTTCCAGGATCTGAAGGGGGCTACAAAAAAGCTGGGGAGGGACTTTTTAGACTCTCGGGTACCAACAGGACTAGGGGGAGTGGAGTGAAGCTGTAGATGGGGAGGTTCAAAGTGAATGTGAGGAGGAAGAAGTTGAGCATGAGAGCCCAGGGTTGATGCCCCATGTCTGGATGTGTTTAAAGCCAGGCTGGATGAGGCTCTGGGCAGCTTGATCTAGGGTAGAGTGTCCCTGCCCTTGGCAGTGGGGTTGGAACTAGATGATCCTTGTGGTCCCTTCCAACCCTGATTGATTCTATGGATATCTGAGTTATTTTACATGTAATTAAAACACAGGAAAGGGAATGTTTGGTGTTTGGGGCTTGGTTTTGTGCGAGTTGTAGAGGTTTTATACTGTTGTTGTTGTTTGTTTTGAGGGTTTGTGGGGGTTTTTTGGCTGATGGCTCAGTTTCTTTGTTGCTGGGGTAGTTGTTTTTTAATTAATATTATTATTATTTCATTTTTCTTGGCTTTTTTTTTTTTTTTTTCCCCAAGATATCCTGAAGGCTGTGACAGTTTTAAGGGGAGAATTCACAGACCTGTGCTCACCATTAGGATGCTGCTCCATCTGTATGTGTGGGAGACTGAGACTGAAATAAATGTCTTTTAATCATGAATTGAAGATAGTGTTAATTTGCAAGGCATGGCCTTGACTTAATCAGCATGCAGCCTCTACTGTACAAGTTGAAAGTGTGAGTTATAAATGTTTTGCTCTAGTTACATGTTGCATTGTTTTGGCTTTATTCAGGTGAAAATAAAAAGCACTGGGAACATCTACAAGATAAGAGTTGAACTCGATGGCTTGCTGGATGAACAATCAGAGTGGAACTTACAGAGGGTGAGATTTTCTGAGTGGTGATGGGTTTTTTTCTACTTTAATTTCTCTTTTAATGAACTAAAAGTCCATCTTCTCGTGAAGCCACAGCCTCATAAATAAATAATGCTGATGGTTGTGTGTTCTTATTGCTTTGTCTTCTTAGGCTGCTTTGGGTGTGTCAAAAGCACTGATACAGACCACCTCCTGGTAGCTGGAGATATGGAACATTATTTTACAGTTGTTCCTAATTCATGTGGTTCATACATAACAATTTTAGCATATCCATTTAGTTGTATCTGGGTCTGCTTTCTGAAAGCTTTTCTGTACTCTGCTGTGTGTATTAGATTCTGGCTATATATTCCAGCTGTGAGAAAACAAAACTGATGGAGCAACAACTATCTCATGTGAAGAAGGAACAGTTTACCTAAGAGTAGGCTAATCCCAACTGGCCCAAACATAGTTCACAATCACCATTTTCAGAGAAAAAGAAACTTCTGAGGTTTCCCTCCCCCCCAGTTTGGGGAAAGAATTCTTCTTTTCTGCTTCTGTTTCAATTCTGTTTTTCTCATATTCATGAACTAAAATGAGCACTAAATTCTTGCTAACATTAACCCCCCCAAGTAAGATTTATTTCAGAACTGCACTTGTTTGCTTTCTGATTTTTGAACTGCAGAAGACACAAGCTTAGCCTTCAGCCTTTAATATTAATAAACTTCATTTAGCCAACCAGACTTACACAGCAATAACAGATCTTGATACTAACCCAAAGGCCTTAACTGTGAATGTACCAAACTGAATGTAAGTATAAATGTTTCACTTGGAGGGATCGTAGTTCCCATCCTCGTGCTTATATGTGTGTGCATGCGCGTGTGCAGGTGAATCTGTGCATGTCTGCATGTGCTGTCTGTATGCATGTGTGCATGGATGTGTATGTATGTGCACATGTGTGTGTACACGTGCGTGTACACGTGCATGTGTGTGTACGTGTGTGAGTGTGTATGTGCACGGGTCTGTGTACATATGCATGCATGTATGTATGTGCATATGTGCATGAGTGCATGCATATGTGCATGTGTGTATGTATACATGCACACGTGTATGCATGTGTATGTGCATGTGTGTGTGTGCAAGTGCGTGTGTATGTGTATGTGTGTACGTATGTGTGCATGTATGTGTGCATCTGTGCGTGTATGTGTGCCTGTGCACGTGTGCAGGTCTGTGTGCATATCTGCGTGTGTGCATCTGTATGCATGTGTGCATGCATGTGTATGTGCATGAGTGCATGTATGTATGTGCACATGTGTGTGTACATGCGCATGTGTGTATGTGTGTGAGTGTGTGTGCACAGGTCTGTGTACGTATGCACGTGTGTGTGCATGTGCATATGTATGTGTGCATGCATGTATGCGTGCATGTGTGTATGTATATGTGCATGCACACACGTGCATGCATGTGTATGTGCACATGTGCATGTATATGTGCACGTGTGTATGTATATGTGCACTGCATGTGTGTTTGCATGTGTGCATGTATATGTGCATGTGTGTGTGTGCATGTCTGCGCATGTGCTCATCGAATCATAGAATCAACCAGGTTGGAAGAGACCTCCAAGATCATCCAGTCCAACCTAACACCCAGCCCTAGCCAGCCAAATAGACCATGGCACTAGGTGCCCCATCCAGGCTTTGCTTCAACACCTCCAGGGACGCTGACTCCACCACCTCCCTGGGCAGCCCATTCCAATGCCAACCACTCTCTCTGTGAAGAACTTCCTCCTAACATCCAGCCTATACTTTCCCCGGCACAACTTGAGACTGTGTCCCCTTGTTCTATTGCTGGTTGCCTGGGAGAAGAGGCCACCCCCTACCTGGCTGCAATGTCCCTTCAGGTAGTTGTAGACAGCAATGAGGTCACCCCCGAGCCTCCTCTCCAGGCTGCACACCCTCAGCTCCCTCAGCCTCTCCTCATAGGGTTTGTATATGTGTGTCTGCACGTGTGTGCGTATGTATGCATGTGTGTCTATGTATGTGTGTGCGTATGCATGTGTGCATGCACGTGTATGTGTATATATATATTTATAGTGTTTTTATATATATGTGTGTATATATATATATATATATATATATATAACCATATTGTTCCAAATTGCAAAGGGCAGCCCTGGGATTTCAGTCGTTTCTTCCCCCGAAAAGGCACCGATCACATCGAGGGCTGTGTTTTGCCTGACAAGAGTTAGTATTTGTGATTGTTCCGAATCAGCAGGGGGAGCTCTGCCAATAAACATTAGGGATTCGGAATCGCTGCTGCAGGAGTGCTCCACGTTAGGATAAATACATGCTCCGGTGTTAAAAGAAGTGTTTGTTTTGTTTAAAATAACGTTTTATTGTGAAAGTGAGATAAAGGCATCTATTGTCCTGATTTCCTAAGTGTTCAGATGTAAATGTGAGTACTTATTTTCATAATTTTGCTTTCAAAGCTTTAGACATATTCAAAACACAGTTGTGGAAAGATAATTTTTTTGGCACTGTTTTCCTTTTGCTAGTAAGGGTCTATGGAAAATGCTGTAGTGAGCATTGTTGTAATTCAAGACCAAGAAAACCTGCTCCCATAAAGGACAGGAAAGACTGTTTTAGCTGTAGGAAACAAGACTTGTATGTGAGGTACAGTGGCAAATAACCTAAGGATTTTGGTTCTGTCTCCTAAAGAATAAATAGGGGGTGTAGGTATTCAGGTTCTCTTTTCTGCTGTAGAAGAGCCAAATATAATACAAATGGATTTAACATTTCAGCATATTTTCTCCTTGCCAAATTGAGAAGGATATAGAGGATGGTATTCATCCTGTTTTCATTTCAATATAAAAATGTGTCCATTTTTCACACCTTTCAAAAGCTCAGTCTTGCCAGACCTCACTTACCAGAGAGCTGCCAGTCTACACTGCAGCAGTCAGTGTCACACGCAGATTCTTCACTGGCAGAAACTGGGATTGGTGCCTCTCCTTATAGCAGAAAGTGAAATTTTTATTGCAGATTTGTTTGTCCCAAGAATAAGATGGTTTTAGAGGCCAAGTCATATTCAAAGAATAGAGGTTTGCAGTTTCAGCCATGAGTCTGAATAAAGATATTCCTTGGTCAGGAGTCAAACTGCAAAGCTGTGGCCAAAATCAAACTGTTTTCATGCTGCAGTTTTGTTTGTTGCATTGGCTGTGCCTCTGTTTCCTGAAATAGAAGAAAAGGTACAGAAATATATGTTTAGCTGTTGAGAAGCAAATCACTGGTAGGAGTGAACAGAGTCATAGCTGGAATTACTTCTTCTCTAGGTGACACTGCAACATCTAAAGAGCAAGGAAAGACTGGATTTTCCAACAAACACATGGCTGTCAAGGCATCGTGATGAGAGAGATTTCACCTGTGAGCTTCCAGTATTGGAAGCTGGAAAACCTCTCCACCCAAGTATGTGTAAACTTCAACTGTGCATGTCTCAGCTACCTGGGTTTCAGAATTAATGCCACCTCGGTTGCATTCCATCTACTCTTATGTTCTTAAATGTCTTCATGGCTTAAGGCAGATAGACTGATTTGTGGGGAATATATTCATAGAATGGATCACTGCGTACTGGGCTTTATGATGAAAACCTCTACTATTTTGGGTAGATAAAATGGTTTAGGTTGGAAGGGACCTCAAAACTCAGCCAGTTCCAATCCCCTGCCATAGGCAGGGACACCTCCCACTAGAACAGGTTGCTCAAGGCCTCATCCAACCTGGCCTTGAACACCTCCAGGAGGGTTGTGGATCACAGAACATGTGATCACATTCTGTGATTCTGTGCTCCACAACCTCCCTGGGCAACCTGTGCCAGTGTCTCACCACCCTCACTGGAAAGACCTTTTTCTTAGCATCCAGTTTAAACCTCACCTCTGCCAGTTCAAACCCATTCTTCCTCATCCTGTCATTGCAAGACCTTGTAAATAGTCCCTCTGAAGCCTTCCTGTACTCCCCTTCATATACTGGAAGGCCATTCCAAGGTCTCCTTGAAGCCTTCTCTTCTCCAGGCTGCAGAGCCCCAACTATTGTAGCCTGTCATTACAGCAGAGCTGCTGCAGCCCTCTGAGCATCTTTGTGGCCTCTGGACTAGCTCAAACAGTTCCATGTCCTTCTTCCAGCAAATTAATTGTAAATCAATATTACTGGCATAGTTTCCACTAAGCTAGAGAGGTGAGTAAAATGATTTTGATTACAGATCTCTATTTTCTTCTTTTGGCTGTTTTTGGAAGTTGTTTTATATCATGTTTGCATCTACACTGGTGACGTGGAGCAAGCTGGTACAGATTCTGCAGTTTATCTGTGCATCTATGGGAAAAGAGGAGATTCTGGACTAAGGCTTCTGCACAAATCTGGTACCCCAGTGGCATTTCGGAGAGGAATGGTAAGTTTAAAAACCAATTTGCTTTGCCACCTGAATAAAGCTAAGTAACTTCTGTTGGTCTTAACAGTTGCAAAACAAACAGCAAAACAATCAAAGCAACAAACCAATCAAAACAACAAACAAAAAAACAATCACAAAGATCTAGAACAAATATTTTTAAGAACTGGGGAAAGTAATTTTATACTAATTAAGAACAAAAACACAGGTAGGAAAAGAGGAAGAAAAATGATGTGAAGGACTTTCCCAGAATGATGAGCAGAGCTGCCTGTGCATATCAAACACAGCCTGTCAAGGTTTAATGAGTGCAGCTGGTTCCAAAGGTCTGCATAGAAATCCTTCCACGATTTTGGATCTTAGAAGGACTGCTCATTATGTGTTTCTTTAAATGCAGAACAGTATAATATTGTGATTAATGCATGGCAGAATTAATTAACATTTTCTTCCAATTACCTCTGATCTCCTCCATGAGTAAAATATACACCAATCCTAATTTTCTGCACTACTGTACGGATGACTTTCAGGAACTATTGAATTTAATCTCAGGCCTGCCACTAGCCCCTTTACGACCTTCTATTAAGCCTTCTTCTTCCTTTGTAAGCTATTGAGCATTAACATTTGTGTGTCTAAAACTTGGCACTGAGCTGTTAGTGGAATTACATTACATTATTTAATTACATTACTTAATTACAAAATTAAAAGCAGTATCTAAAATGCTAAGTATAAAAATAACCCACTGGGAAACTTTAGAGAAATTTATACTAATTGTTTTTCTTTTATATATATATATATATATATATAAAATGCCATGACTAATGTATTAAATATAAAGTTCTATTCCAGTTGAAATTCAGAATTTAAGTGGTGTATTCTGGTGGGAATTATTCTAACCATATTATTTATACAGGGGCTAAGGGGAGGTGGTTCAAAGTGCACTTTGTTATGGAAATGGGTCAATAGAATCACAGAATTTCTTAGGTTAAAAAGACCTTCAAGATCATCGAGTCAAATCATTAGTTTCACACTGACAAGCCCTGCACTAAACCAAATCCCTCAGCACAACATCTAATCACTATGAATCGCTGTGGTTGGAAAGGACCACCAGGATCATCCAGTCCAAACCAGACAGTGGATTGCATGGAGCAGCAGAGCATGCCTGGGATCTATCATTTTATGGCACAGTGCTGACTTGAACAAGGTCATTTCATCCTGGCACTGATCTGCTACATGATACTGGGCACACCACTTGAAAAGCTGCCCTGAGTTATCACCTTTTGTATGCTCCTGGTTTGCTCCACACCCAGTTATAACTTTTCTCAACAACCACAGCTGTAGCTGAGGTTTGTTCAAAGAGAATTCTGCTCTGCTCATAGTAAGCTCTTTGAAATGCTAAATATGCCAATAAATTAACCCCTCTGTTTCTCAGCTGAGCACCCAAACTACTTTCCTGACAGCTTTTGGCAATAATGTCTCTGCTTCAGCTATCCAGGTAAAATGAAATATTACACAGATGGCCTTTCAGAAAACAGATTTCAGCATTTGCAGAAAACTGGGATATTATGGGAAAAGTGCAAAAGTGAAGTCACTGGGGAAATCAGTTCTGCTTCACTGCACTGTTTGGGTGGTTGAGGTAAATAATGCAGAGAGTCATCTAGATAATGAAGATAAAAAGAAGTATTTAAAAGCTGCAGTCCTGCCTGTGCATAATTTGAGGCAGGGATGCTTCAGAGAGAATAGCTTATGATCATATATTACAGAAGGATCATATATATATATGCACAAGGGGGAACTAAAATTGCACAGGCAGCCTCATTTCTGCCATTTAGTAAGGATTGAGAACTTTACAGATATAAATTTTCCAGTGTAATCTTTTCATTCATTATTTCCCCTTTTATTTTGAAGTGTGACCTAGACTGTTACAGCCAGAGAGACAAAGCTTTATGCTTCTGGCTGTGGCAGAGAATCACCAACCCGAACCTTTCACCTGATCAGCTTCATGCTCTTGTGACAATAAACTTAGAATCAACCAGGTTGGAAGAGACCTCCAAGATCATCCAGTCCAACCTAGCACCCAGCCCTAGACAGTCAACCAGACCATGGCACTAAGTGCCTCATCCAGGCTTGGCTTCAACACCTCCAGGGATGGCAATTCCACCACCTCCCTGGGCAACCCATTCCAATGGCAAATCACAGGAATGACCACTGTAATCAATGGAACTTGGCCACTGTAAGATCAAGCCTAAATGAGGAATAAGGGGAAAGTTGAATATAAGGTTTTGATCTCTCCCAGCAGAACAAAATGTAAACAGAGGAGGTCAGAACATAAGGAGAAAAAGATGTCAAAGTCTGTATTCTCAATAAGTATCAACAAAGAAAACCATGGCTTTAACTTGTGTGTGCCTAGAAGAATAAATGCAAGTGGTAAGGGATTGAAACAGAAGTAAGGCACTGTGCAGTGTTTGGGATGATGGCTGAACCCCCAGCTTGGCTGGCATTGTTACTGCAGTCTGATTTCAGTTGTGTTTTCTCACTCACTCTGATACATGATCAAGAGGCATCTCACTTTTCAGATCCAAACACTAAACGCATCCCAGCTGCCGTCAGGAACAACAGGAACCTTTGCTTATCGTGGGAGTCAATCAGGCTGTTTGAACCGCTTCAACGTTCAGACTGACTGGGTGGTGACCCTTGCAGAGCGCTGTCTCCTCTCTCTTCCAGGTCAGCGCTTTTGGAGTGGAAGCTGTGTCCCTTGGAAAGCTGCAGAAGGTGCTGTTGCGCTGCGAGGCTAATGCCAAGTCCCAGCATTGGTACTGTGACAAAGTCCTTGTTAGAGAAGCTGAGAGCAACTCGGAATACGTTTTCAGTTGTGAAAGGTAGTATTTATAACCGTGCTCTTAAATGTATATCTCTAACTCTATTCCACCTAGCAGTGTAGTGAGTGTGAGTTTTCCAGGGAAAGACAAATGGATTATTTTGGAGTTTCATACAATCAGCAAAATATGTTGTTCCAGAAGAGATTACTTGAGTTTCATGGTCCACAACAGAGGCTAAGTGCTTATTTTGTGGCTGTGTTACTAGATTGCACAGTGCAGCTTTAGCACACAAGGACCAGTGCTCAAAGTGTGGCTTGGCTACTCAGGAAGGAAAGAGAAAGAACACAAAGATGGCCTCGATTGAATGTCTTTCTAAGTGGAAAGGAAAAGAAGTCTGTCGCTCCATGAACAGCACTGCTAGAGACACAGATGTGATGCCTGTGGTTGTTTCATTTATGTTGTTTTAAAGGAGCATCTTAAAAGTCAGTTAATAAATGCTGAGTTTTGCATGTCAGGAAAAACGTGGTGGTTATCCTACATCTGGCATTTCCATGTCTGCAGTCTATCTTGTGAGTATATTCATCTTTGGAGTGAAATGTGGTGCCCAGGCCTATGGTTTAAGGTGGATCTTATAGAGTAGGGTTCTAGGTTGGACTTAGTGATCCTGAGGGGCTTTGCCAACCTGCATGTGTCTGTGATTCTGTGAAATGGAGAAAGTCTAAAAGAGAAATGTGAGTGTGTGACAAGGCACTAGAATTAATAATACTTAGCTAATAATAGTTAATCAATTATTTCTAATGAATGCAGGATGCCTGCTTTGTCTGGGTTTTTCATAGCATCAGTCAGGGTTGGAAGGGACAACAAGGATCAGCCAGTTCCAACCTCTCTGTCATGCCCAGGGACACCCTACCCTAGAGCAGGCTGCCCACAGCCTCAGCCAGCCTGGCCTTCAACACCTCCAGCCATGGGGCCTCAACCATCTCCCTGGGCAACCCAGTCCAGCCTCTCACCATTCTCATGCTCAACAACTTCCTCCTCATGTCCTGTCTGAATCTCCCCACCTCCAGCTTTGATCCATTCCCCCAAGTCCTGGCACTCCTTGATAGCCTAAAAAGTCTCTCCCCAGCTTTTTTGTAGCCCCCTCCAGCATCTCCACATCTCTCTTGTAATGGAGGCTCTTAAAATTGGGTGTAGCACTCCAGCTGGGGTCTCAGCAGAGCAGAATAGCGGGGAAGAATCACCTCCCTGGCCCTGCTGGACACACTTCTCTTGATGCATCCCAGAAAGCCAACCAGACCCTGGGCTGCAAGTGCACACTGCTGGCTTATGTTGAGCTTCTCCTCCACCAGCACCCCCAAGTCCCTCTCCTCAGAGCTGCTCTCCAGCCACTCACTGCCCAGCCTGCATTTGTGCTTGGCATTGCCTCCACCCAGATGCAGGACGCTGCATTTGGTCTTGTTGAACCTCGTGAGGTTGGCTTGTGCCCACCTCTGCAGCCTGTCCAGGTCCCTCTGGATGGATCCTTGCTCTCCAGCCTGTCTGCTGCACCACACAGCTTGGTGCTGTCAGCAAACTTGCTGAGGCTGCACTCAGTGTCTCTGTCCATGGCACCCACGAAGATTTTGAACCAGACTGATCCCAGGTCTGATCCCTGAGGGATTCTGCTTGTCACTGGCCTCCACTTGGAATTCTTCTGAATTTGTTGTGGAATCTTGAATAGCTTCTTGCAGCTTTTAGTGTCAGACCCTCTAAAACAGAAATAAAGATGCTCTTATGCCTTGATAAGGCTCTCTAAAGCTGAGCTCATCCTTCAATCAGTAATGTGTTTTTAAATAGTAGTGTAAGACTGAGGATTTCTCTGGATTAGATATAGATGCAGAGCAGCTGTTGTTGCTACCCTTCAAAAAATAATAGATATATAGCTGAATTTTCCTTCTGGAAGTTCAGCAGAGCAATCAGAGCAGCTGCTTACCTCAGCCATGAAAATCATCTCTGTGTCATAGCTGTCCTTCAGTGGATAATGCAACTGAGGGATGATGGATGCCAGAGTATTTTGTTGTATTAATTCTCTGATAATTAACATCAGATGTTGATCAGCAAGAATTATTCAGTGACAGACCCTGTCAAGATGAAAGGGAGAGAATTGGATGGGTTTTTTTTTCATTCCTAACTTACTCATTTGTTCATTTTCATTCATTCAAAAGAAGCTCTGCCACTGAAAATAGGTTGAAATAAGTCACTGGTGGGGGTCAGGGATAGCTTTCATGTTGGCCAAAATGTAAAGCTAAGACAGTGTGCTCTGTTCAAATAAAGGGCAAATTTTTGCTCTTCAGAAATCTAACTTCAACCTCCCAACTCCATTTTATATTGATATTTTATTATCCAGAGTAGGAACAAAATGTTTTCTTATTTAAACCCCCAAAAATCAGCATTTTAATTGACTTAAAAATCAGATATTGATTTCTGAAGGCTCAACAGCTCTCATTGAATCTTAGTTATGCATTAGTTCACAGGCTCACAGGGTATTAGGGGTTGGAGGGGACACAAGGAGATCATGGAGTCCAACCCCCTTGCCAGAGCAGGACCACACAATCTAGCACAGGGCACACAGGAACACATCCAGACAGGCCATGGAAGTCTCCAGGGAAGGAGACTCCACAACCTCTCTGGGGAGACTGTTCCAGTGCTCTGGGACCCTTCCAGTCAAGAAGTTCCCCCTTGTGTTGAGCTGAAACCTGCTGTGCTGCAGCTTCTTTTCCTATCCCAGGGATCAAGTGAGCAGAGCCTGTCCCCCCCTCCCGACCCCCAGCCCTCATATATTTGTAAACATTGATGAAATCCCCTCTCAGTCTTCTCTTCTCCAGACTAAGCAGCCCCAGGTCCCTCATCCTCTCCTCATGAGGCAGTGCATCAGTCCTCTCATCATCCCCATAGCCCTCTGCTGGACCCACTCCAGCAGATCCCTGTCCCTCTTAAACTGGGGATCCCAAAACTGAACTCAATGCTATCAGCATTTATGATTGCAGTAGTTACCTGTGTGGTCAGGTTTTAGCAGAAGTGATAGAAATGAGTAGTTGTATAGTAAGAGAAAATTAATTTCTTAGGGTCTAGTTCTTATATGAACTGATCTGCTAAAAAAAAAGCAACCTTCAGCAGCTACTCTGATCTCAGCCTTGCCTAGGTTATACTGGATTCCCAGCATGCATCAAAGGGCACCAAATGTTTAAGTCATTCCTGGAGTGTCCATGGAATTGAACTGTGTAGTTAGGAAGGGACAATCCAGAAGCTTGCTGAATTTTTGTTTTGATATTTCCTGTAGAAAGCCAGCTGGTTTTTTTTTTTTTTTCACTAGGCAGGAGGAAGTTAAAAGAGCTCTAAATGAAAAGGTTTCCAAATTCTATAGACTAGAGTAACATGACTAAGAGACCCAGTCAGTGTTTGCCTTAACATGGATTTTTTTTTTTTGACTCATTTCTCTCTCCTCAATTTGAGACTATGTCCCCTTGTTCTGTTGCTGGTTGTGTGGGAGAAGAGACCAACCTCACCTGGCTACATCTTGACAGGGTCAGTCACTATTCTTGTATCGGGAGCAGTGTGGGCAGCAGGAAAAGGGAGGTTATTTTTCTCCTGTACTCAGCACTGCTCAGGCCACACTTTGAGTGCTGTGTCCAGTTCTGGGCTCCTCAATTCAAGAGAGATGTTGCAGTACTGGAAGGTGTCCACAGGAGGGCGACAAAGCTGCTGAGGGGCCTGGAGCACAGCCCTGTGAGGAGAGGCTGAGGGAGCTGGGGGTGTGCAGCCTGCAGCAGAGGAGGCTCAGGGCAGAGCTTATTGCTGTCTGCAACTCCCTGCAGGGAGGCTGTAGCCAGGTGGGGTTGGGCTCTGCTGCCAGGCAAGCAGCAACAGAACAAGGGGACACAGTCTCAAGTTGTGCCAGGGGAGGTCTAGGCTGGATGTTAGGAGGAAGTTGTTGGCAGGGAGAGTGATTGGCATTGGAATGGTCTGGCCAGGGAGGTGGTGGAGTTGCCACCCCTGGAGGTGTTGAAGCCAAGCCTGGCTGGGGCACTTAGTGCCATGGTCTGGTTGATTGGTCAGGGCTGGGTGCTAGGTTGGGCTGGGTGAACTTGGAGGTCTCTTCCAACCTGCTTGATTCTATGTTTCTAAACAGTGCAATAAATACAAGTGATACTTAACTCTCAATCCCTAGTGCTGAAAAGGTCTCTGCCATCTTCTTTAGCTGCACAAATAACTTCCCAGTTGTGCCACACGAGTCTCTGACACCATGAACCTTTTACTCTGGCACAAGTACATTTTGCACTTACACAGCCCTTCTGTTTGCACAAATAACTCTTTTGGGTCAGACAGCATCTGCTGTAACATCTATCAAATCAAACACTAACATTTTGGAGGTGCAGATTCCTTGCTCTTTTGTGCATACAGTATGACAATAAGATGTGGGTCATTCAGTTCTGTGGTATTGTGGTAGAGAATAAAATAGTTGATTCCTACCTAATTTCTTATTTTCTTTCTTATTCTTAGGTGGCTTCCATTTATGTCCCAAGGTGAAATTCATTCAGAAATTGAGCTGTACCCTCGAGGTAAGGTTATTGTAACTTCATGATCATAGGAGCAGTAAGTTGTGGGTTTTTTTTTCCCTCTGAACAAATCTATGCTGAATTCACATTCTAAATATCAGAGTTAATGATTTTGTGGCTTCCTTTGCTATATATCTGAGAGAATACACTTTGTGTTTGCACTGTGTAATGGGTATAGGTGATAGAGGGAGAGTAATAAAGGAACAAATGAGAAGGAAAGTTTGCTTGTATTGACTAGAATCACAGAATATCTGTTTCATTTCTACTTTCAAACCTGTTCTTTTAACCTTAAAGGATGAGTCTTTTCTTAACTGCCTTATTTTTAATTCCCCTCCCAGAATTTCAAATAAATCAACAGCTGAAAATGCAAGAAGCAGCAAATGGTAAGAGCTGCTCCAGTCTTCTGTCTTTAATGAAAACTGTTTCTCTCTCAGAACTAATTGCTTTACACATCTATTGCTGTTTCTATTTATTTTAAAACATTAATTAAAGCAGAGTATTTGAGCATTTTAGTAAGCTCTGAACTTCACATTCTAATTTAAGTAATAAATCACTTTGTTTATGCTTTCTTTTTTATTCTGTCAGTTTTATTTCCATAACCTTAATTTTCTGTCTGTTGGAAAATTCCTATTTCCTAGCACTTACTGCTAATCTATCTTAATTTCACTTGTTGAGAGTTAACAGTTTAAACCATGACTCTTCCTTCTGGGCTAGATCTAGACTTTTACTCTCATCATTAGTTTTTAATTAGTTTAGAAAGGGACCTGGGGCTGCTGGTAGATAGTAGCTGAAGATGAGCCAGCAGTGTGCCCAGGTGGCCAGGAGAGCCAATGGCATCCTGGCCTGGATCAGAAGCAGTGTGGCCAGCAGGACAAGGGAGGTTATTCTGTCCTTGTGCTCAGCACTGGTCAGGACACATCTTGAGAGCTGTGTCCAGTTCTGGGCTCCTCAATTCAAGAGAGATGTTGAGGTGCTGGAAGGTGGCCACAGAAGGGCAATGAAGCTGTGAGGGGCCTGGAGCACAGCCCTGTGAGGAGAGGCTGAGGAAGATGGGGGTGTGCAGCCTGCAGCAGAGGAGGCTCAGGGCAGACCTCGTTGCTGTTTACAACTACCTGAAGGGAGGCTGTTGCCAGGTGGGGTTGGTGTCTTCTGCCAGGCAAGCAGCAACAGAACAAGGGGACACAGTCTGAAGTTGTGGCAGGGGAGGTCTAGGCTGGATGTTAGGAGGAAGTTGTTGTCAGAGAGAGTGATTGACATTGGAATGGGCTGCCCAGGGAGGTGGTGGATTTGCCATCCCTGGAGGTGTTGAAGAAAAGCCTGGCTGAGGCACTTAGTGCCATGGTCTGATTGATTGGCTAGGGCTGGGTGCTAGGTTGGACTGGATGATCTCGGAGGTCTCTTCCAACCTGGTTGACTCTATTCTGTTCTAATTTTCTGTTTTGCTTACAATTTCACATTTGTTCATCTTGGCTTTTAATGTTTGTAACTATATAAGGAGTGAGTGCCAGGAGACTGGAGCCAGGCTCTGCTGGGTGATGCCCAGTGGCAGGACAAGGGGCAGTGAGTGGAAGTTCAAGCACATGAGGTTCCATGTGAGGCTGAGGAAGAATTTTTTCCCTGTGAGGGTGAGAGAGCACTGGAACAGGCTGCCCAGGGGGGTTGTGGAGTCTCCCTCTCTGGGGATATTCAAGAACCATCTGGATGTGTTCCTGTGTGATCTGCTCTGGGTGATCCTGCTCTAGCAGTAGGGCTGAACCAGATGATCTTTCAAGGTCCCTTCCAGCCCCTGATATTCTGTGATTCTTTTCTATATTGAAAGACTGCAGTAAGATCTCCCTGAAAGCTTCTTCTCCAAACTGTACTATTTTTTCATTGTGGTAAAGATGTTACATCCCTCTAGTCATTGTCATGATCCTTCTCTCAACCCATTTGAGCTCATCCATGTCTGGTTTGTGCTGAGATTCTCACAGATAGCTACAATGCTGCAGATTAGGTTTTACCAGCATGGAATGCCAGGAAAGAATCACTTCCCTCAACCTGCTGGCCAGGTTTGATCAAACCAGACAAGCTGTTGGTGTTTTCTGAATTCCCAGCTGTGTCTTTATGTGCAGTTTAAAAACACTCTCACCTTCTAAACCCAGGCAGCAGCCAGACCTCAAAAGATTTGGAAAAGAGGAGCTCAAACTTCTGCTCCAGTTCCCTCTTTGTGGAGACAAATGTCTGAGAGATAATGGGGCTAGCCCAGGATAAATACTTCTGTCAGACAATAGGTTTAATTCATGCAGGTATTAGCAGACAGTTGTCTGTTAATAAAGCTGCAGTGTGCACTGTGGCTTTAATTTTCCACTGCAGGCTGCTATTTCATTTAGCGTTCGCCTTGCACAGAATGAATTTAAGTCACTAAGTGGAAGTTGCTTCTTAGAGGCAAAAGCTGCAATCAATAGAGGGGTGGAGAGTGTGTGATCCCAGCCTTTCAGATGCAGAAATGCATTTTCCAATTATGAATTCTTCTCTCTCTCTTTTTCTTTTTTTAAAATAGGATTTCTATTCCTCTGCTTTCAGGTATTTAAATAACCTGTGTGCATTGTGTGCTGGCAGAGATGACATTTTATTATCAGGGAAGCTTTAGAGAAAATAATTTTCTAACGAGTCCTGGTGTTAGGATTTCCTCCAAAATATCTTCTGTTTTCCTCTCTCGTGCTAATCTCAATGTCATTCCTCCATCCAAGCAAACAGAGATGTTGTTGACATGTCACATCGACATCAAATGAGAGGGAATTGTACTTAATTGGGATGCCTTCATGCTTTCCTCTCCCCACCCCCTCTGTTATATTTATTGGCTGTATATGTTGGTGTAAAGGGTTAACCCTCCTGGGGGTGGTCTGAACCTTACCCCAGGTCATAGAATCATAGACTCAATCAGGTTGAAAGAGACCTCCAGGATCATCCAGTCCAACCTAGCACCCAGCCCTAGCCAATCAACTACACCATGGCACTAAGTGCCTCATCCAAGCTTTGCTTCAACACCTCCAGAGACGGCAAATCCACCACCTCCCTGAGCAGCTCATTCCAATGCCAATCACTCTCTCTGCCAACAACTTCCTCCTAACATCCAGCCTAGACCTCCCCTGCCACAACTTGAGGCTGTGTCCCCTTGTTCTGGTGCTGCTTGCCTGGGAGAAGAGCCCAACCCCACCTGGCTACAGCCTCCCTTCAGGGAGTTGCAGACAGCAATGAGGTCTGCCCTGAGCCTCCTCTTCTGCAGGCTGCACCCCCCCAGCTCCCTCAGCCTCTCCTCACAGGGCTGTGCTCCAGGCCCCTCAGCAGCTTTGTCGCCCTCCTGTGGACACCTTCCAGTACTGCAACATCTCTCTTGAATTGAGGAGCCCAGAACTGGACACAGCACTCAAGATGTGGCCTGATCAGTGTTGAGTACAAGGGAAAAATATCCTCCCTTGCCCTACTGTCCACACTGTCCTTCTGACTCCTCCCTGGGGGTGGTCTGAACCTGACCCCAGGTGTAGTGGTTAGCTCACTCCCACTTCCCGTCTATTTCCCCTACAAAACCAGAGGAGCTTCCTGTTTCTCTTTCTCTTTGCCCTCCCTGCCTGCCTGCTAGCACCAGCCTTGTTCCTGCTGCTCTTGTCTTGCCACGTGGCCACTCTACCACACGGTGCACTCCCCTTTCCTGAATCTACCTCCATCCATGGCCATCAGTCTGGTTCTATATATATTTTGTATCTTGTTTCCCTTCCCTATACCCCTTTGTAACTCCCCTTTCCCTAAATACCTTTTATTTATTGAAGTTTTTCTTTTAACCTCCAAACCAAAGCAAGACAATTCTTTGGGTGTTCTACCCCTTGCTCCCCTCTACCTCTAATTCCTTTCTTTCCATAAGGGGGAGAGGGGGAAGCATCCTATTAATGTATTGTTCTGTTAGGTATTTTGAGTCTCTGGGAAGCTTAAATCAGACCAATACAGTTGCTATAATCCAAATTCTGGAGTTTGGGCTTTTTCTGTGGTGACCCACAAGATTATCACTAGAAAGCTCTCTAGGCTCTGTGTTTGTATTTCCAGCTTTAGCACTCTGCAAGCCTCCTAAATCTTTGAAGTTGCACAAGTTGCCTAAGATGAGTGTGGGTGATGTGGTGCTTAGCCAGTCTTCTGTTGCCTCTCCCAGCATCTTTATGTTTTAGGTGCATAGCAGTCACAGTCCCTGGGCTAAACTCTGCTTTTATTTATCTTTCAAGTATGTTTCTGCATATCAGTAACAGTTCTAAAAGCATTTTGTTTTTATTTTTCTCTTTACAGAAGGAGACTGGAAGATTACTGTAGTCACTGGGGATTTGGAAACAGCTGGCACAACAGCAACAGTATCCCTTTATGCTTATGGAGAAAACAAAGCTTCTGGTCCTATTATTTTGGGATCAGGGAAACACCAGCTGTTTAATCCAAGCAGTGAAGATACATTTAAGGTATGGGATGGCTGTTATATAGGCATTGGAGAATTCAAACCAGATGCAAAATAGCTTTTCTCAGAACTGCATCAAAGTGGTAATAGAAAGGACTCTGAGCAAGATGTGAGGATCATTAAGTGTTTCTGAGAAAGCAGCTGACTGTCATGATGGTGAGGTTTGAATCAACAAATGTATGCAGAACAGCATCAAGCAGGCATGCCTCTCAGAGTCTGCCTCATACCTGCATCTGCTTGATGTGCCACTTGGAGCCAGATGGTGTTCATCTTGCAGAAGCAGAAAAACCTTTCTTTGCCTCTTCTTTGTGTTGATCAGGGGAGGTCTAGGCTGGATGTTAGGAGGAATCTCTTCATAGAGAGAGTGATTGACATTCAGGTTGGAAAAGCCCCTCAGGATCACCAAGTTCAGCCATTGTCCCTATTCTACTGGTTGATTCTATGATTCTAATCTCACCACCAAAGCTTCAAGGATGGCCACACTATTCTCAAATCCATTTGCATAACTTTCAGTCGGTGGTGGTCAATGAAGAGAGAAAGAAAAGAACAGGTAAAATAATTTTGCTTCCCTTTTCTATACCTCCCCCTCCCCCCTTAAACAAGTTCACCCTAAACCATATCTCTAAGCACCACAGCCAAATGACTTTTGAGCACATCCAGGGTTGATGACACCACCACCTCCCTGGGCAGCCCATTCCAATGCATGACCACTCTTGCTGGGGAAAAAAATGTTTCCTAATGTCCAGTCTAAGCTTGAGGCCATTCCCTATTGTTCTATCACTATTTACCTGTGAGAAGAGACCTGCAGCAGCCTGTCTGCAATGTCCTTTCAGGTAGCTGTAGACAGCATGAGGTCTCAGCCTCCTCTTGACTAATCAGTACTGTTAAAAAGAATGAGAAAGTTATTAAAACCAATGGTGCTTCTCTATATTGTCCTGAGATGTTGTTGCTCATCCAGAACTTGATTTAGATGTTGCTTGCATGGCTGTATATAGCTGAGGTAACTTCATTAACTTTGGCTATCATTAAGGTGCCTGTAAATCAGATGAAGAATGGGTTGTCCTCCAGTATGGCACAGCTAGAACATAACAAGGCTTTTTATCCTTGGAGGTCTCCATGTAGCACATGAACTTCACTGAAGGTAATTTGCAGTTGTGGGATGATGGGGAGAGGTCTTGTTCCTGAGTGCAGTCTGGGGTTCTGGGCTCTCAAGAGGTAGCTGTGTATAAACAGCGCCATGCTTGCCCTTGTGACTTAGCAATTTTTCCTAGCAGATGGGAAAGTCAGGGATGAACAACAAAGGAATGGAAAGAAAGGGAATTTAAATTTGATAGATTTCCCTTTCTGCTCTGTAATTGTTCCTGCATGTTCAAAGAAGCTACTTCTTGGCTATGGTTTGCTGCTCTGCTTCTATCCAGGCATGGTTTTTAGGGCATAATTTTTCTGTTGAGAGCCATTCCTCCTCCAATGGAGAGATATCAATCTACAATAACTTACAGCTCTCATCACAGCTGTGGTCTGCTTCCTGCATTTTCATCTTGTATCATCCCAGTCCCTGAGCATTTCTCAGTCTTTCCAAACTACTGGTCCTGGCAGTACACTGAGTTGCTCAAGACACCAAAGCTTTAATTGTATTGTAAATTATATTCTCCAGACCCCTGTGCTCTGTATCATCATTCCTTGAAACATGGCAAATTATCTCTTATGAGTACACACACTGTTTGATAAAGAAATTCTCTTTCTAAGCATTCTTTTCATGTTTGGTCATGCCAAATATTCCCTTCTGTGTCAAAGAGAACTAAGCAGAAGACTCAAAGAGTATTATCTTCTCTAACAGCCAGCTCCAATCTCTCAATTTTTATTACTTCAATACAGAATAATTTCATACCTTCAGGTACAAATTCTGCCTTTCTAGTAATAATGAAGTCAGTAAAAGCAGTGACTGCTTCAGTAGATCTGCTTTCAAAACGCTGTGTGCTAACCTTAGCGAGAGCAGCACCTTCTTAACAAGAGTTCTTCCATCTTTTGCTTTGGGAGTTTGCTTCGTTATCAGCTCTGCAATCCCTTTAGAGCAGTGTTGGTCATGCTGATCTCAACATGTTGTCAGGTTTATCTTAAATAGAACTGTATAAAGCTATTAAGAGAGCTAGCTTTTTTCTCTAAGAAATCTTCACAATCTTCACTTTCACCCTAAGTTCTATTTTGTCGTTGGAGGATGTCTTTCTAAGGAAGATAGTTCCACACTTGCAAGCAGGGGACATGGAGCATTCATGATATTTCAGGAGAATTGGAAACTGGAATCCATCTCTGGTGTGAAAATTGCTCTGTGAGCCCATTTCTCTGCCTTTTAAAGCTGGTGTCATCTCCAGTTACACCATTTAAATTTCTTCAGCTGCATAAACACTGCCATAGTCTGTCGGGGCAAAATGCCAGAGAGTAATAGAGGTAGCTAAAAAAGCAGGGCTCCTGCTAATACCTACAGAGATACTTGATCATAAAACTTAATAAATAGTGTTCCTGTCATGAGTTTGTTCAAGTGTTAAGCCCTTTTCCCTTCCAGTTAGCTGTCCCTTGCTTGGAAAGAGTTGTGTTCATCTAGTGCCTTTGTGCTATGCTACATCACATGGAGGCATTAGCAGTTTATTTGTTGTTTTTCATTTGTTTCCCTCCTGTTTAAATAAATATATCAGTGATTTAAATATCAGTGATTTAAAATCAAAGAATCACAGAAATATGCAGGTTGGCAAAGCCCCTCAGGATCACCAGCTCCAACCATTATCTCTACAAAGTTCACCCTAAACCATAGCCCTAAGCACCACATCCAAACCACCTTTAAACACATGCAGGCTGGGTGACTCCATCACCTCCCTGGGCAGCTCATTCCAGTCCCTCACCACTCTGTCTGTGAAAAACTTTTCCCTAATGTCCAATCTAAACCTCCCCAGCCTTGGCTTGAGGCCATTCCCCCTTGTGCTGTCTCCAATGACCTGAGCAGAGCCCAGCAGCAGCCTCTCCACAATGTCTCTTCAGGTAGCTGTAGACAGCAATGAGGTCTGCCCTCAGCCTCCTCTGTTTCAAACTAACCATCCTCAGCTCCCTTAGTTGCTCCTCATATGATTTATTCTCCAGACCCTTCCCCAGTTTTGTTGCCCTCCCCTGGACCTGCTCCAGCAATTCCACATCTCTTGTACTGCGGTGCCTAAAACTAAACACGAGGTGTGGCCTCACCAAAGCCAAGTACAAGGGCACAATTACCTCCCTACTGCTGACCACAGCATTTTAATCCCAGCCAGAATGCCATTGGTCTTCTTGGCTGCCTGGGCACACTGCTGGCTCATATTCATCTCCTTTCTATTACAACCCCCAGATCCCTTTCTGCCAGGCAGCTCTCCAGCCACACTGCACAAGACTTCCTTCCTTTAGAATCAGCCCTATGGACTGTCAGAATCTGTCAAGTTTTACCACGTGTCTTTAATTCCTGCACTCATTTGATTTTTTTTTTATCAGTCAAAGCTGAGATCTCTAAAGTAAAATGAGAAGCAGCGAGGAGAAAACCCAATGTTATAAAAATAGGTTGAAACAAATCCATTTTCATGCTTTTCTTACCATTGTTCAAGTAAAAAAAGCCTGTAATGAGCTCAGTGAGAACTCTTTCTGAGTGAGAAACTGGAGAAGTGACCACATGCACTAAAATAACTACCCACTCTCTTAACCATGCGACTGGCAGTGCCCCAAAACTGGGCTTAGCGCCTGGCCTGCTATTTTCCAGCTGTCCTGCTTGCCATGATGACCGTTTTGGACCAGATGCATTTAGTCAGATACACTTAAGGCAGCATAAACCAGTCATACTCTTAGCTTTAACTCCACTTGAAACTGTCCATCTCTCAACAAAATTTATTTGATAACAACGTGAACTTCATTCCTCACTGAGATAAAGACAGGGGTGCATAAAATAATCTCCATCAGCTACAGGCTCTGCATGAAGCAAAATTTGGCTTGTTTCAAGCAAGCAACATAGAAGGATTATAAAGAAGTCAGGGTGTTGAAGAGAAGCACAATCCATCTCATCTTCAAGGAAGGAAAGCAATTGATCATGGCGTTACCTGTGCAGCCATTCTGCAGGGTGGATTCTATATACATGTTATGTGTGCTTTTCTCTTTTAAGGTGTTGTGAGAGAACTTTCTGCTCCATTTCAGGTTTAATCTTTCGTATCTATACACTTTTTTTCCCCCCACCCAATGGCAACACAAGTCTGAGATGAATACATATTAAAACCCCCTGTCTGGCTCTCTTGACACAGTCCTCTCTACCTGGCTATCTTGTTTGTTTAGCCTTGGTGTAGGCTTCAGGTGGCTGTTTTGGGAGTTGTTCTCTTCTGACAGGCAAGCAGCAACAGAACAAGGGGACACAGCCTCAAGTTGTGCCAGGGGAGGTCTAGGCTGGATGTTAGGAGGAAGCTCTTGCCAGAGAGAGTGATTTGCATTGGAGTGGGCTGCCCAGGGAGGTGGTGGAGTCACCATCCCTGGAGGTGTCCAAGCAAAGCCTGGCTGGGGCACTTAGTGCCATGGTCTGGTTGATTGTCTAGGGCTGGGTGCTAGATTGGGCTGGATAATCTTGGAGGTCTCTTCCAAGCTGGTTGATTCTATGATTCTTCAAGTGGAACACTGAAACAGGTTGCTCAGGGAGGTAGTTGAGACCCCATCCCTGGAGGTATTCAAGGTCAGGGTTGACAAAGCTCTGAGAAACCTAATCCAGTGAAGGATGACCCTGATGACTGCAGGGTGATTGGACTAGATGACCTTTGGAGGTCCCTTCCAACACAAACCATTCTATTATTCTAAGGTGGCAAAAATACCCCAAGCTATCTCTCAACACTATTGTTTAGTAGGTAACAATAATGTGACATTTCTTTTCTCTAATTAACATGGGAACAGATAACTGATGTCTATCTTAGAGTGTAGTAGCACATTGTTAGTCTGTACTGGAAGGTCAAGTGAGTATTGACACAGGACTAGCTACAGGATGAAAAGAGCTTGAGTGGATTGGAAAATGGAGTGTTTAACCATTGCTGTGCAGTAAGCAATACTTGTTTACTCGTGTTTGTGGTCAGAGAATATAAGAACTGAAGGAAAAAATACTAACAATTTTTGCATTGCCTTTAATCCTACTCCTTACATGCCTGTGTCCCCTTTCTCCATGAGGCTCTTCAGTTTCTATGACACTTAAGCACCTGTGACCTAGTCTAATTCTTGACTTAGCCTATAAGCATGCAAGCCTGGCCACAATTAACAAATTGGGCTGAATTCAGACATGTAGATAATGCAAGCACCCTGGGTGGACCCTGAGTACTTTACTGGCACATTACTTACGGTATTCTTGGCAGCGTGTACCAGCTGCCTGCTCGCAATTAAAGAACATCTTCTGCTGCTGAAGATTTCTCCATTATAGGCAGCAGTTAAACTGATGCAGTCAATGATTTCTCTTGCTTTTGGGAATGCAGCTGCTGCACATGATTTCTCTGAAATTCTGTTAATGAGATGATTTTACTTGAAATTAATAACTGTCTGTCAAGCACAGCCTCTGGTGATAGCATTAGAGATTGGGATTTTGGTGTAGCTGTTGACTTATCCGAACGATTGTCATGCTAGCCTGAGCTTATTTCAAGGAGATTGGAGGATATTTTCTGCACAACAGGAAAGCAGTGCCATTATTTTGCTTATTCCAGTATATAAAAGAGAAATGGAGTAATTTACATATATTCTTCCCATCCTTTTACCAAAGCATCTTTCCTCTGAATTGTCTTTTCTTAAGCTGAGGAACTCTTACTTTGCTTTTCACTTATTTAAACATCTCAAGTACCTGAAAATAGGTCGTGCTGTTTTCACTCAAGATATCATAGGTAGGGACTGAAAAGAGTATTTGCCTAGCCCATTTAGCAAAGGAAATAAAGTTCAGTCCTTGCATCCTTTTTTAGGATCTTGCTGATAAACCTGGCTTTCAACTTGTGCTTGGAGACAAGTTGGAAAAGATGGGATTTGTTAAGCTTCAGTTTGAAACAGTCAGGCCAAGTTTTCTAATGAAATTGTTTAATGAAAATGTTGCTTTTGCTTGTACAAAAACCACCACCAAAAGAAAAGCTGCTGATAGGCTTTCTGCTATTCAGATTCTTGCCTTAATTTCCACTCAAGAATAAACATGTTTGTTTTTTTTTTTTCTTTTCTGGTTGTTTGTGGGGTTGGTTGGTTTGTTTGTTTGTTTGCTTGCTTGTTCATTTGTTTTTCTCCAAGAACATCCATAAAATACAGTCCTGTTCAGACTTTTATACCACCGGCATATGTCATCATAACATCCTAAGAGACAGAGTTGTGCCAGGCTTGCTTCAAGGATGCAAGGCAGTGATGATCAGTTAGGCTCTTCTGTGACAGTCCTCACGAGCAAGAAATGTCAGTGTTACACCAGACTGTAGTAAGGCACCTCAACAAAAGAGTATGACAGGAGTATGTTTCCAGTGTCTCTGACACCTCCCAGCTCCACAGAGAAAAGGAACATACCTTGCAGTCTTCATTAGCACAGAACATTGAAGGAGAAAGTCTCACTCTGAAACAGACAGAACATGAGCCAGCAGTATGCCCAGGTGGCCAGGAGAGCCAATGGTATCCTGGCCTGGATCAGGAACAGTGTGGCCAGTAGGATAAGGGAGGTTACTCTGCCCTTGTACACAACACTGGTCAGGCCACCCCTTGAGTGCTGTGTCCAGTTCTGGGCTCCTCAGTTCAAGAGAGATGTTGAGATGTGGAAGGTGTCCACAGGACGGCGACAAAGCTGCTGAGGGGCCTGGAGCACAGCCCTGTGAGGAGAGGCTGAGGGAGCTGGGGGGGTGCAGCCTGCAGCAGAGGAGGCTCAGGGCAGAGCTCATTGCTGCCTGCAGCTGCCTGCAGGGAGGCTGTAGCCAGGTGGGGTTGGGCTCTTCTGCCAGGCAAGCAGCAACAGAACAAGGGGGCACAGTCTCAAGTTGTGCCAGGGCAGGTCTAGTCTGGATGTTAGGAGGAAGTTGTTGGCAGAGAGAGTGATTGGCATTGGAATGAGCTGCCCAGGGAGGTGGTGGAGTTGCCATTCCTGGAGGTGTTCAAGCAAAGCTTGGATGAGGCACTTAGTGTTATGGTCTGGTTGATTGGCCAGGGCTGGATGATGGATGGACTGGATGATCTTGGAGGTCTCTTCCAACCTGGTTGATTCTATGACTTACTAATACTACCTTCCAGAACAGACACAATAAACCCCCAAACACACACAAATCTGAGCTCATCCTTCATGGTGATTCAGGTCACTGAGGCAATGTTGATGCTGTTCATCAGTCTGGTTTTTGTTTTGATGCTAAAAAACACAAAATTAGTGCAATGGTAAAAGAAGCAGCTATTTTCTCTTCTCTTTTTCCTCTGTGTTTTGTTTTTGTTTTGTTTTTCCCACCTCAATATCACGAGCTTTCAAATGCACCACTAAAATAGAAAGTGCTTAACCCTGCTTTTGTGTTTAGGTCCCTGCTGTTAGAAATGCTCAGAAAACTTCTGCAGCCTAAAGACCAAAGTGGCTTTTCTTAGAGGGCTGTGGAGTTCAATGTGACATAATCATGTTTTATTGTTTAAATTTGCTGCAGTGTGGCATTACACTTAAAGAAATGGCTAACTCTGACACCAATGCACATAAAAATAGAAGACAAAGAGAAAAGTGAGCCATAGCAGGCTGGTAAGTGGCAGGAATAGTTAATAGGGCTCTGCTGATGGCAACTGTATGGACTGCAAAATACTTTATTTCATGCAGCAATGACTGAAGTTATTTCTGCTTGTTAAAGTATTTGTCTAGAAATAGAGATTTACACTTGAACACCACAGACTTGGCTCCGTAAAGAGATTTAAAACCAGACTGGATTATTTAAGCCCTTTAGTCACTTTAAACAATAGGGTCCTGAAGTCAATAAAATTACACTTGCAGCCTGCTCCGTATGCTTTTGCTTGATAGCTTTGGGATTCGTTGTATATGGAGGCTTCATTTGCTAAACCACTCCATTACTCTCAGTTATGTTAGCTCCCCATTTCGTTTGCACACTCAGCCTAAGAAGGATTGCTAAAAAACATCATTGTTGTGTGTTATTAAAGCCCAGGATGTTTTATTTTGCCTTTACAGGTTAATCTTGGAGATCTTGGGCAGCTGTACAAAATCCGCATCGGCCATGACAACGCTGGAAGTGATCCCAGCTGGTACTTGAAGCGACTCAGGCTTAAAAGAGCAGTCCCTCTTTCGGATGAGATCTGTCTGCCCATGGAGTGTTGGCTTGCAGAAGACAAAGGTGAAGGTGATACGTGGAAGGAAGTGGCGATAAGGAGCCCTGGACTGGAGCTTTTGCCAAGTACGTGCTCAGTATTTTAGACCATGTGTTCATTGGCCAGATCCTAGAATACAATCAGAGAATCATTGAGCCCTGAGATCAGTGGCATCCTGATCTGGGTCAGCAACAGTGTGGCCAGTAGGATAAGGGAGGTTTTTCTTCCCCTTTCCTCAATACTGGACAGGCCACACCTTGAGTACTGTGTCCAGTTCTGGGCTTCTCAATTGAAGAGACATGCTGAGATACTAGCAGGTGTCCAGAGAAGGGCAACAAAGCTGCTGAGGGGCCTGGAGCACAGCCCTGTGAGGAGAGGCTGAGGGAGCTGGGGGTGTGCAGCCTACAGAAGAGGAGGCTCAGGGCAGAGCTCATTGCTGTTGTTGATCTCTTCTGCCAGGCAAGCAGCAACAGAACAAGGGGACACAGTCTCAAGTTGTGTCAGGGGAGGTCTAGGCTGGATGTTAGGAGGAAGTTGTTGGCAGAGAGTGATTGGCATTGGAATGGGCTGCCCAGGGAGGTGGTGGAGTTGCTATCCCTGGAGGTGTTGAAGAAAATCCTGTATGATGCACTTAGTGCCATGGTGTAGTTGATTGTCTAGGGCTGGGTGCTAGGTTGGACTGGATGATCTTGGAAGTCTCTTCCAACCTGGTTGATTCTATTGTCTAGACCAACCATTAACCCAGCACAACCATGCCCATCAAACCATGTCAAAATGTGCTATGTCTACAAGTTTTTTTAATACCCCCAGGGATGGTGACTCCACCACCTTCCTGGGCAGCCTGTTCCTATGCTTGGCCACTGTTTGTGAGTATATGGCAGCTTTTCATGTTTCTTCCAAGGCAGGCTGCCTAATAGCCAGCATGAGCACGAAACAATCTCCTCCAGATCTTTTCTAGTTCCACAGAAGTGGGAAGTGATAATTTCAGCACATTTCTTTCCCCAAACCAGAATAACAACTGTGGCCAGGGCATGTTACCCCTACAAAATTACTGGTTTCTCCAAGTGCCTCTAAAGCTCTGACAAATTCTGCTCTTCAGAGGAGTATATCCTACAGGAAATCAAGGCATTATCAAGGTGTATAATGGGATGTGACACCTGGTTGCTTTCAGCAACTTTGATATCATCCTTTCTAATGCTGCATGAAACATTCTCCACCAGAAATCCATGATCTGAATCATCACACACGTGTTTTCCAAATCAGACTGAAGTCACAGGCATTCACACAGAAATTGTTAGCTGCAGGGTGGCACTTTGGTACTTCAAAGTTTGCCACAGCTTTGACGCACTTTGTCCTCTTCAAGTGAAGCAGGAAATAAGCCCATCACAGAAAGTTATTATTTAACAACTCCTGGACCTCTACAAAGGAGTAAGGAGCCAGGCTAATCATTTAGCATGATGGGGTAGTTAATGTAAAGAGAGTTCTCTAAAGGAAGAGGATGACGGTGACAGCTGATAGACAATGGCAGGTCTTGTAGAGATAGGTGCTGTCCCTCAGGCAAACTCCATTCAAAACAAAACAGTGCCTGTTGCATGGAATCAGTGATTTCACATTAAAAAGGGTCATTATGCACTTAGTGACAATCAGATCATTGCAGAAGAAAACATCAAACCAGTGAAAAAGAATTCTGTGACAAAGCCATCAAGGCTTGGTGGGATGTGAATGTTTTTGATGGGTTTGAAGGCCAAAGGGGACTACTGATCTCTATGGCAGAGGCCAGAAGATGCTGAGAGACACGTCTGTGCCAGCTCACACTACCCATCTGCTCTTTCTTTCTTTTCAAAATTATTCTGCCCAGTACAGTGACTTCAAGAAGTGATTTCACAAACTGGCACTGCTCAGGATGAACCAGGCCCTAATTATCATTCTCTTACACGTTATGAGGAGTGTTCACTTATATATCTTTAGAATATTGCTCCTAACAGCAATAGTGAGGATTAGAAACTGCAAACCATAATTGTAATTGCAATGTCTTCAACTGATAGTGGGTTTGCATTATTGTAGCTTCTCCAATAATAAGTGAGCCTCTTTTGAGGGACATAGTCCCTCTTAACGACCATCAGCCATTAAGAAATCATCTCCTTTTAGCCTTAACCTTGCACCAATATGTACCTTTACCCTTCTACCAAATGCCCTTTGTGCAATCTGTGTAGTGAGCACCAAGTGATAAAACCACGTGACAGGTTCCTTTCTGCTGTTCAGCAGATGAAGCCAAGAGGACTGGTTCATCCAGGTGGGCATGTCATCTGGAATAAAGGCAGAACCTGCAGCAGCACTGTGCAGCGCCACTCAATGCCTCAGATTGTCAGCGTTAAGGGAAGGCTGAATAGTAGCGCTTAGACAACATTAGTGTTGTGTGGTGCTTACCAGCTCTCCAGGTTGTCTGTTCTTTGGCCACTGTGTCTGTTTCCTCATCCAGTGCTCTCTAGCAGCCTGAAAGGACTGAAGAGCTTAGTGCAAAAAATCCCTTACATGTGTTCATAGAATCATAGAATCAACCAGGTTGGGAAGAGACCTCCAAGCTCATCCAGTCCAACCTAGCACCCAGCCCTAGACAATCAACCAGACCATGGCACTAAGTGCCCCAGCCAGGATTTTCTTCAACACCTCCAGGAACGGTGCCTCCACCACCTCCCTGGGCAGCCCATTCCAATGCCAATCACTCTCTCTGCCAGGAACTACCTCCTAACATCCAGCCTAGACCTCCCCTGCCACAACTTGAGACTGTGTCCCCTATGTTCTGTTGCTGCTTGCCTGGCAGAAGAGACCAACCCCACCTGGCTACAACCTCCCTTCAGGAAGCTGTAGACTTCACAGTGAAGTTCCCATGGGCTGGCTGCCAGTTTGTGGCAAGATTGTTATTGTGTTCCTGCAACATATCATCTGGTTTGGTTTCATCAAAAATTCTTCCAGCTTTTTGCTCTAAAATCATTCCATGCTGCAAACCAGACTGAAGGAAGGAAGGCCAACCAGGAGATTCAGCTCCTCAATTCAAGCTAATGTGCTGTTGTAGGCACCCAGTGTCTTTATGCTCAGACAGCTGTAATGCAGAGGAAGCTTATCTAATGTACTTTGAGTCATAACTGATAAGTATATTCATGTTGAATTCATCTGCTCTTAGCTAGAGTTCTAAAATAATGGCTGTACCTCTCTTGTAGTAAAACTACTTTGAAAAGAACTGGCAATGGGACAGTAATTTATATGAAGTCAGCAGAAAGTTTTTCTGCAGTAGAAAAATCTAATTTTCTTATTCATAGAATTATTGAGATTGGGAAAGAGCTCTGAGATCTTCAAGTCCAACCTTCATGCAACATCACCATGCCCGCTAAGCAACGACCCAAAGTGCCATGTTTCTTCAACACCTCCAGGGATAGTGACTTCACCACCTCCCTGGGCAGCCTGTTCCAATGCTGATCACTCTTTCAGGGAAGAATTTTTTCCTAATATCCAACTTAAACCTTCTCTGACACAACTTGAGGCCAATTACTTCTCACCAGTAAATTCTTATTTAAGTCTATTAGGATTATTTTCTACTCCTCCTCTTGAAACATATCAAAATATTAACTGAGTCTTTAATGCAAAGCATCCTGCAATGCTTGCTTAGTGTTTATATTTCCCAAAGGAAAATGTCATAAGTCACTGAATTTTGTACAGTGTTTCTTCAGAAGGAAGGGAGAATGATGTACTCTGTTTGCAAACTGGGGCCAAGCTAACTCTTGTTGATTGCAAATGATCAAAAGTACACCAACTCCCTGTGCTGGAAGTGCTGATTCAGGAGGCCAGAATAAGCTGACTGGAAAAAGAAAGAAAATATTTTCTGACTTGAATTCTTGTGCCCTTAGTTTTATGCCTGTAAGTTCATAGAATCAGTCAGGGTTGGACGGGACCACAAGGACCATCTAGTTCTAACCCCACTGCCATGGGCAGGGACACCCTATCCTAGAGTCGGCTGCCCACAGCCTCAGCCAGCCTGGCCTTAAACACCTCCAGCCATGGGGCCTCAACCACCTCCCTGGGCAACCCAGTCCAGCCTCTCACCACTCTCATGCTCAACAACTTCCTCCTCGTGTCCAGTCTGAATCTCCCCACCTCCAACTTTGCTCTGTTCCACCAGTCCTGTCACTCCCTGACAGCCTAAAAAGTCCCTCCACTGCTGTTTTGTAGCCCCCCTTCAGATCCTGGAAGGCCACAAGAAGGTCCCCTGGGAGCCTCCTCTTCTCCAGACTGAACAGCCCCAACTCTTTCAGTCTGTGCTCACAGCAGAGCTACTGCAGCCTCTGAGCATCCTCGTGGCCCTGCTCTGGACACGCTATCATCAATAAGGTCACCTGGGAGCCTTTGCTTCATAACCAGTGAAACAAAACTTCCTTTCTCTCCTCACTTTATACAAGATAATTCATGTTCTCATATTATCAAGAGATGTCAGAAGGTGGAGTTGAGGATTAAAAAACACCTGAAGCCTGAGAGGCTCAAGAGATAGCAGCAGTGACATAATTATGGACTGAGGAAGTATAAATTTGCTACTTGGACACTTGACACCTTTAGTACTTTTGATGTGTTTTGATATGTCATTTTTTGACATAGTGGTTAAAATGCTTTGATGTCTGTTTTTCATGAAGCCTTTTAGAAACTCCCCACCTCTGCCTGCAAACATTTTAGTTCCTTTTTTTCCCCAGCTGTTTCATCCATACATCCATGCCACAGAGTTTTCTGTTTGATTATAGAGCTTATCTAAAGTTACCCTGGTAGCAATTTGATGATTTCAATCACTTATTTTCTGAAAGGTCATTTTCTCTTTTACTGAGTGCTAGCTGAGGTTTGTGTGTGTTTCCTTCCCCCACCCCCTACTATTCTGTATTAATTAATCCTTTTATATCCTTTCTCAAAGTTATAGTGTTTTTCAAGACATTTTCTCTATTACTTTGAAGTGCCCCCACATTAGACAGATGCCTAAATGTGAGGTTAACAGGTCCCTGAAACAATATCTCCTGGCTTCTGCTAAGTGGTTGGATTTCTTATATCATTTGCTACCTTTTCTTGCCTTGTTTTTTTCTCCCATGGGCTTACTTCTCCTCTCTGCTTTGCCACTCCAGTTTCCAGCTGGTGTAATTTCACTAAATCAGTGTGTAGCAAAATGAGATTGCACCATAAGGCTGAGATTGCAATAGAGAACTGAGCCATAGAGTTCTCTCAAGAGTTTTGGGGTGGCTTTTTCCTACTGCAGTGCAGCGAGTCTCAGATTTGGCAGTGTGATGGTTTGGAAATTACCTGCCCTCCCCCTCTTGTGAAATCACCCAGACTAGACTCAGCTGGCTGGAAGTTAAGGAATGAAGCTTTGTATTCACAGCTTAGCACATTATATAAGCAGATATTGACAACATTTACAGCTCTATACAGAAATATATGTGCTAAAAGTAATACAGAAAACACAATACCCCTCTGAAATCAGAATCCCCAGGAGGGGCTCCCAACCACCCTTTCACTTTCTTTCCACTCCTCTACCTTATCCCAGAGTTTGCCTTATGTGTATGTTGAGTTTGGAGGATCAGCAAGGGGGATTGGAAGCAGAAAGATCAGTTACATGGAAGAAGCCCAGGGAGAAAAGCAGGGACACTGACTCCAACACAGACACACACTCTGTTCCTTATCTATGTTTGTGTCCTTGTTTTCATACTTCTCTGCAAGCCTATGGGTGAAGTAGCCATCACCATTGTTGCCTTTTCTCAGCCTACAATCCTAACACAAAATAGACCACATCATATGCTGAAGTTGAGGGAAATGAGCATATCCTAACACAAAATGGACCACATCATATGCTGAAATTAAGGGGAATGAACATATCCCAACACAAAATGGACCACATCATATGCTGAAATTAAGGGGAATGAACATATCCCAACACAAAATGGACCACATCATATGCTGAAATTAAGGGGAATGAACATATCCCAACACAAAATGGACCACATCATATGCTGAAGTTAAGGGAAATGAGCATATCCCAACATAATAGCTATGTATTGTTAATTTGTATCAAAAAACTAAAGCACACACTCCTCTTTTTGTTAAGAAGATTCCTCTATAAATGATGCAGATTTTTAAACTTAAATAAATGCCAGACCTAGCATTTTCCAGATGGTGAGAGATGTATAGACACAAGGAGCTATGGAAAATATTTTCCAGTTCTTTACATTTCAACATGTGCATGTTTTCTACTTCAGACTGATTTATTTAGGCTTGTAGCAATAGAAATCTGTATTTGATTAGAGCTTTGTCATCTCTCTGGTTACCACGGGGATGCACAGTGGTACAAAAGGAACTGTGATTTATTTATCTGTTATATCTTTGTGTTGTGCCATAATTATCCTTTACTCTGTTCTGGTGTGTCCTGTACTTAATCCATGTCCTATGAGGACAGACTGATAGAGTTGGGGCTGTTCAGTCTGCAGAAGAGGAGGCTCCCAGGGGACCTTCTTGTGGCCTTCCAATATCTGAAAGAGGCCTACAAAAAGCTGGGGGGGGGGGGGGGGGACACTTTTTAGGCTGTCAGGGAGTGACAGGACTGGGGGGAATGAAGCAAAGCTGGAGATGGGGAGATTCAGACTGGACATGAGGAGGAAGTTGTTGAGAATGAGAGTGGTGAGAGGCTGGAATGGGTTGCCCAGGGAGGTGGTTGAGGCCCCATGGCTGGAGGTGTTTCAGGCCAGGCTGGCTGAGGCTGTGGGCAGCCTGCTCTAGGATAGGATGTCCCTGCCCATGGCAGGGGGGTTAGAACTAGATGGTCCTTGTGTTCCCTTCCAACCCTGACTGATTCTATGATTCATTTGGATTGGTCTCCCTCCAGAAATGCAAGAACATGTTGGTATTTTTTTCTGGTAATCACTTATTGTTAAAGGGCTTCCCAGCAGCCTTCATCACCAGACCACAGCCCCAAGCACCATATCCACTCTCCTTTTAAACACCTCCAGGGATGGTGACTCCACCACCTCCCAGTGCCTGACCACCCACTCAGGAAAGAACCTCCTCCCAACATCCAACCTAAACCTCCCCTGATGCAACTTGAGGCCATTTCCTCTTATCTTATCATCAGTAATTTGGGAGAAGAGGCCAGCTCCAGCCTCACTACAACCTCCTTTTATGTAGTTGTAGAGGACAATAAGGTCCCCTCCCAGCCTTCTCTTCTCCAGACTAAACAATCCCAGTTCCCTCAGCCACTCCTCATAGGTCGTTTGCCAGATCTCTCCCCAGCCTCACCACCCTTCTCTGCATCCGCCCCAGCACCTCAATGTCTCCTCCTTCTCTTTTAATAGATGTGGGACTATTTTGTACAGTCTTCTGTCAAAATTTGGCTGGGAAAGCTTTTGAATCATGTGCAAAGTACAAACACAACCTCAGGATTGAATCATGTGCAAAGTAGAAACAACCTCAGGATTTTGTTTTCTTCTTCTAGTGTTGGAGTATGAGGTCCATGTACATACAGGTGCCAGAGTTGGTGCTGAAACAGATTCTAACATCTATATTAACCTCACTGGGACAAGAGGAGATGCTGGCAAAAGGAAGCTCCATAGATCTAAGAATAATGCTAGAAAATTTCAGCGTGGACAGGTGATGTAACTGCAGTGCTACTTCTGATCAGTAACTTTTTGCCTAGCCAACAACCTGTGGAAATATCCTTTTTACAAGCCCTGTTCAAGCATTTCACCATTTTCTCACCTATTTTCTGCATTCAAAATTACTTCCACGCAATTACATCATGTTAATAATTTTTATCTGCTTGAGCAATCGTTTTCTGGGAGCATTGGATAATAGAACTGAAGTGCTCCTGGTTGTTTATGTTGTAAACTTAGATAACCTGGTAACAGTAACAATTTGTTCTAAAGAGATCACTGTGATTTTAGAATCAAGTTCTAAATCCTTACTCCCAAATATGTTTTCCAGTCTTGATGAGGCAGATAGGGGCTAGAAAATGTTATAGAGAGATGACCAAGGTAGATGATCTAGGGTAGGGTGTCCCTGCTCATGGCAGGGGGCTTGGAACTAGATGATCTTTATGGTCCCTTCCAACCTGATTGATTCTATGATTCTGATTCTATGACCAAATAAATATTTGCAGCTGTTCACTGTGCCATGCCAAAGGAATCGAGTGATGTCTCTGTGGAGTAATTTAAAGGTGTTATTCACCTTAGAATGCTTTAAGAGATCTTCCCTGACTGGCCAGGACCGATATATGACACATATTTATTCTGGAAAAGAGAGAAGAAAGAGAAAAAGTCAACTGTTCTCAAGTGTTATAGTCATAGCAATAGCTGTGTTCAAGACCTTTATCATTTTCCTTGTATGGTTCCACAGACTGATATTTTCTGCATAAAGGCTGTCTCACTGGGAGACTTGGAGAAAGTTCTGATTAGCCATGATGGAGCTGGTCCAGGTAGGATTTAACTTCCTAGAGACCAATCTGTTTTCAAGTCCTTTTTTAAACACAACACACTTTATTTATATTGCATCCTTGCACAGAAAATGTGACAGAAGGTCTTGCAGTGATAAAAAGCCTTCCTGCAGGCTGGTCACTGCGATGGGGTGGTGAAAAACAGTGGTGATGGGCAGTGAAAAGGACATGAGTTTAAGGCCAAACACTGTCATTCCACTCTTTGTTTTCAAGTTTATTTATAAGGAAGTACTAATTATTTGCATGCAGAAAACTCAGGAAGCACACAGGTGAAACAATCCTTTGCTAGGCAAAGCCTGAAGACTGGCCAGAATAGAATTAAGGACATCCACAGAATCACAAAATCAAACAGGTTGGAAGAGACCTCCAAGCTCATCCAGTCCAACCTAGCACCCAGCCCTGTCCAATCAACTAGACCATGGCACTAAGTGCCTCATTCAGGCTTTGCTTCAACACTTCCAGGGATGGCAACTCCACCACCTCCCTGGGCAGCCCAGGTCTCTTCCAACCTGTTTGATTCTGTGATTTTACAGCTCCAAGAAAAGATCTCCACCTCTCTGCAAATTAAAACAGAGCAAGACAGAGAGGAATTAACACTGTACCTCGTGCAAGACACAGAACTGTACAGCTTTCATTCTGTTAATATATCTTATTTATTTATCTGAGCTCTGTCTTACAGTAACTTACTCATACCATAACTTGTGTTTTTGCTAGAAAGAGATAATCTGGGCTCTTTTCTTTGCATTTACTTGCAAGAAAACCCCAAATCATTATTTCACGTGATAAATATTTGTCATTTCAACACAGGCAGTGGATGGTTCCTGGATAAGATTGTCATCAGATATAAAGAAGGAAAGGAAGTGCAGGAGGTTGTATTTCCTTGTTATAGGTATGTCATTCATGGGGCAAAAAGAGTTTCTTACACTGCTGGCAGCCTAAGGAAAAAGCAGCAGACCAGGCATGTGCACACAGCCTAGATGTATGAGCAGTGCCCCAGAGTTTTTCAACACACATAGGATGAAAAACATTGCCTTTGAAGACCAAGAACAACATTGCTGATTTGATATAGGAGCCATAGCCTAATAATGCAAAGAAGCCCAAAACTAAATGCTGCAGAGGAGGGAAAATGTATTGATCTTTTCTTAATCTAAATTATGCAGAGACCACAGGAAAATAAATTGGCTTTCAGTTCTCAGTCTTCTAAGAAGTATTAGATGGAAAGTTCCACCTGCATTGATTTGGGGCAATTTTTCTTTCTCAGTCCCTGGAAACTTTCTACACTTCCTGAAATCTCTGGGAAGACCTTTAACTTCTCTCCTAAAGGAGAGCTTTGTTTCCTTTCCTTCAGTAAATCTCTACTCATCTGTCTTACTAGAACTGGAATTTGCTGCCATAGGCAAAATTCAGAGATGCTCAACTCACTCCATTCTAAGAATTGCTGCCCAGCCTGCTCTTCCAAATTCTCTTATTAGCTGAGGCAACTACAACCTGACCTTTTAGCAGGCATTGAGTCGAATCATATGGCTGGAAAAGAAAAAAAAAAGTCCATAAAATAAGCAAATAGATTAAAGAAATTATTTGTGTGCCTAATTTATCTATCTGTATTATTGAATACAAGAGAAATAATCTAAAGAATTAAATTTAGATCCAATTACTTCTATTATGGACTATATGGTTTCCAGAATTTGAGTTTGGATTCCATGGCTAAAACAGCTTCCATATTGCTTTGGGAATGGGCCTTAAAGTCTTGAAAATCTTTAGGGGTTCAGTAAAGACTTTTTTTTCTTCTAGGAATCCTGCCTTCTACAAAAAATCAGTTTCCAAGCTTCCTGGAATTGACTGGCTAAGAACCAGTTATTCCTCTCAAAATGATAACTCTGATGATCAGGTTTTTTGTTTAGTTTCCCTTTTTGGTTATTAGGCTTTTTAATTGGTTTGGTGGGCATTAAAGATGATTATTGGAAGAGCAGATGAAGGAGGGAATTGCTTCCAAGGTGGTTTTCTGAGGGTTCTCTAAAGGATGATAGTGGGTCCAGAGAAGGGCCACAAGGATGCTCAGAGGGCTGCAGAACCTCTGCTATGAGGACAGACTGAAAGAGTTGGGGCTGTTCAGTCTGGAGAAGAGGAGGCTCCCAGGTGACCTTCTTGTGGCCTTCCAATATCTGAAAGAGGCCTACAAAAAGCTGGGGAGGGACTTTTTAGGCTGTCAGGGAGTGACAGGACTGGTGGAATGGAGCAAAGTTGGAGGTGGGGAGATTCAGACTGGATGTGAGGAGGAAGTTGTAGAGCAGGAGAGTGGTGAGAGGCTGGACTGGGTTGCCCAGGGAGGTGGTTGAGGCCCCATGGCTGGAGCTGTTTAAGGCCAGTCTGGCTGAGGCTGTGGGCAGCCTGCTCTAGGGTAGGGTGTCCCTGGGCATGGCAGGGGGTTGGAACTGGCTGATCCTTGTGGTCCCTTCCAACCCTGACTGATTCTATGATTCTATATACTAAATAAAAGCTCTGTAAAAGTGCCTTATCAAAAGGAAGCTGTTAAACTCTTAAAAAGAAAATCTGTTAGGAACAATATATATATATATATATATATATATGTATAGAACAGAGGAGCTCTGTCACTGTTTGCCTGCAGTGGAAGTGTGCTGCCAACGTGTCAAAGTTTGCTTTCTGTTTTTAGAAACTGTTAGTGATCTTTTGTCTCTGAGGAGGGACTGAGGAGATAGGACATGAAAGTTAATCAAGCTGCTTATTGCCACAATAGTTGAAATACAGTGGAGTTTAGACTTCATGCACAAGAGGTTTGTTCAGGGAGTTTTGTTGCATACAAAAAGTGCAATCCCTTATGGAGTTAAATGAAACACCAACTTGGAGCCAATAGGAGAGATGCTGATAGTGAGCACCTATTTGTTTTTCAACAAGTGAGGTTGTTAAAGGCTGTAAATTGTTATTATATCAGCAAGAGGGATCAACAGATAGAGTCTGGATGTATGCTGCTAGTGAAATGATATTGAAAGGAAGCTCCTTAAACTCAGCAATGTAAAGCAAAAAAGAAAGTAGAAAGAGAGGTTCAATCAATTGCTGCAGGTCTAGAGAGAGTTTAGAAACCTCCATACCTGCAGGGGTTATGTATCATTAGAAGTAAGTGAATGTAAGCACTGCAGATTGTGTAAGCCCCCCCAAAATGCACAGCTGAGTCTCTGATCCTGAAAACACTCAGCATTTCATCTAACTTCACCTAGTCCTGTAGGACCTCATACAGCTAGCATGAAAATTCCTATGTGCCTGAAGCAGCATGAGCCAAATTCACCTAATATGAATAAAGCCAACTATGATAAATATGTAAAAGAGAATTTACCCTATGAAGTAGTTTCAAAGTGTAATTTGATTGAAAAGTTTGTTCAAAATACTCTTGGAGGGAGATGGCAGTTGTCAGGTCACCTGTAACATGCTGCTCATTTTTATTAACCTTATTATTTTTGTTTTTGCAATGAAAGGTGGTTAGGTGAATCTCAAGATGATGGGAAAACTGAGAGGGAGCTACCTGCCAAAAGTAAGTCTCTTGCTAATGAAAATGTGTGTTGTAACTATGTAATGTCTACTTAATGCCTGGTTATTATTGAAGAACCCTGCTGAAGATGACCATAACTTAAGAAGAAAAGTGACAGCAAAGCTTGCTCACATGTTTTTTCCCCTCTCCTGTTCATATTTTAGGAGATGGCAATGCAATGAAGGCATTCCTTAGAGGTAAGAGTTGTTTCCTACATGTTGGCTTTTGCTGTTTGAATTTATCCTGCAGATCAGTATTAAGTGACAAATATACAAGCAAATGACCTCTTTGTGTATGTAAATAGCAACTGGGAGAGAAAATGAAGATGAATTGCTGGTAATAGCTAGAGAAAGAGCTAGACCTTTGTAAGTAATTGAGATTAACATGCTGCTGGGTTTCTTCATATTCTGGATTTCTTCATATTTCTACTGTTCTGTCCTGAAATCAGCCAGGAATTCCTCTGAGAAGAGATTCAAGTGTTGTTTTGTTTATCCCAGTGTCACTGCCGTTTAATACATGAGGACAGATCCCCTAGCAAACATCAGCAAGTTGAAAAATGTGTTCTGAAGTGTCAGTGGAAACATTTCCAGGTCAAAATCCATCAGGGTATTCCTAAAGTAGCCAGAAATAGTGCAGGTTTAAACTCCAAATACATTAGTGAAGCTAAATGTAGGATGATCTTGAAGGACTTTTCCAAGCAAGATTGGAAATCTCAGAGTGGAATCTCTGAGATTTTTGGTTGGCTAAATCTGCTTGAATTACTAAGATTAAGTCAGGGGCAAAAAAAAAACCTACACACCCAATTTTCTGGTTTTATACCCACAAAGACAACCTCATCACTGTAATACCCTTGCAACTCCCACGTAGTTAAAATCTCTCTGCTTCTCCTGAACCAGAAAAGAGAAACAAGCTGACACAAGGATTTTTATGGACATGATTTAACTGTAAAGGCAGATTCTGTACAACTGTCTGAGAACTCTGTGGGAGAGACCCAAGTCAATACCAAAACAAAAGAGGAATGTTTAAATTTATCTCTGACAACAGTGACTTACTTTCCGTATGATGAGTCCTCACCTCTCAATCTAATTCCAGTTTCAGTGAAAATTAAATCATCTGCATTCAATCATGCAGTTTAGCCAACACTTCTTATTCCATGGCAACATAACTTTGACAAGAGGAGACTGATTAACTCGAGTAAGGAGAGGCTTTCCCACAGAGAAATCTGATTTTCACATAGGCGACTCGGGATTGCATTCTGCAGTTCAGAGATGCAGCCATAATATCCATTTCACCTTATGTTCAGAAAATAGACTCTATTCTACTACTAATCCAACAGTTTGAGGGGTTTTGCAGTGCAGCATCATTCTTTATTGTGCTCTACTAAGCAGGCACAGATGCACAGGCTGCTCAGAGCCTCTGTCATAGAATCATAGAATCAAGCAGGTTGGCAGAGACCTCCAAGCTCATCCAGCCCAACCTAGCACCCAGCCCTCTCCAGTCATCTAGACCATGGCACTAAATGCCTCATCCAGGCTTTTCTTCAACACCTCCAGGGATGGCAACTCCACTACCTCCCTGGGCAGCCCATTCCAATGCCAGTCACTCTTTCTGTGAAGAACTTCCTCTTAACATCCAGCCTATACCTACCCCACCACAACCTGAGACTATCCTCTTGTTCTATTGCTGGTTGCCTGGGAGAAGATGCCAATCCCTACCTGGCTACAATGTCCCTTCAGGTAGTTGTAGACAGCAATGAGGTCTGCCCTGAGCCTCCTCTTCTCCAGGCTTCACAACCACAGCTCCCTCAATCTCTCCTCATAGGCTTGACAGCAGTTAGACACAATGTGTTTGATTATGAGGAGAAAGGAGTCTTAATCAGTTTGTGAAAGCTCACCCTGTCTGTGTCCAGGAGGACCCAGAGCTTGTGTGGTGACTTCTTAGGTGGAGATCAGAGCTTCTGAATAATGGAGGTATAAAGAAGAACATTTTCAGGAAGTACTCTGCCCATCAGCTGTGCATCAGCTTAGCTTTGAATTGCTCTTTAGCCATCTTTTCCTCACCCAAGGGCTCATGCCACTGAGCACCTCAGACAGATGAGAGTTTGTGCTGTTGTTCTTTGTGTAAACAAAGTTGATGGGCAGGGTGACCTCAGGATTGTTCACTTTAATTTGTCGTGTTGTACTGGTGAGTTCATAGACCTTGCATGTGAAAAGACTTTATAGGAAGGTAAACCAGCTGAGGCTGGAGGTTTAGATTGGACATGAGGAAAAGGTTTTTCACAGAGAGAGTGGTCAGGGACTGGAGTGAGCTTCCCAGGGAGGTGGTGGAGTCACCACTCTGGTTGTGTTTAAGGGTTGTTTGGATGTGGTGCTTGGAGATATTGTTTCAGGGTTCTAGGTTGGACTTGGTGATCCTAAGGGGCTCTGCTGACCTGCATGATGATGTGAACAATCAAAAGAGATTTGGAAAGATGTCTTGTACTCAGTTCTGTGCCAATCCATCATGGTGTGATCTAGTTGATTGGATAGGTCTGGGTGCTAGGTTGGACTGGATGAGCTTGGAGGTCTCTTCCAACCTGGTTGATTCTGTGATTCTATGACACAGTACCAGGATTAGAGTTGATAAGACAAAATTCCAGAGATGTGGAGTCTTGGAAGAAAAAGAAATTGCCTTAAGTTTTCCCAGCAACTGAGCGGAAAGTAGTGATAAGCAGTGCTGCTCAGAGTGCAAAGGAAACCTTTCCATACAGATTTTCCTTGGTTATGTTATGTTATTTTAGAAAAGGTTTTTTTTTTCCTCATAGAATTCTGTTTTTTCCTCTACCATTCCCTTTAGCAGTTGTCATATTAATGTCTCTGCTAGTTTGAGCCTAATTGGAATATTTGAGTGAGGAAAATTAGATGATAGGCTGTGAAAAGGAAACAATCCTGTTGTCTACATCATAATAGGTGTTTGCCATCAGGCTGCTGTCTGGTGTAGCCATCCTTACCAGCTCGCTGTCTGTGTGAATATAGTATTGCACAAAAGATTTATTCTTTTTGGCTTTTTCTGGCATGAGCAGGTTAAATCAATTTGCTGAAGTCAGAGAAAATGCAGCCAGTCTGGGTTAGCTCACTTACCAAATTGTAGGAGCATTAGTAAATGTAGAAGAGCAAACAGTCACAGATGTTAAGAGGCCCTTAAATCTGTTAATCACTGATTTATTTCCTGGAAAACTCCCAACTGGTGTCTTAGCCTTTCTTCTGAAGTAATAATTAAGAACACACTCATGGATATTAATTGAAATAAATCACTTTGCCTAAAATATCTCCTCTAACCCTGCTGCCTCTTGGGGCAGGGAACAGGCAGTTAGGAATCTGTGCTTTCTCATAACTTGGGGCTTGTTCTCTCCTGAAGCAGAGGGAGGTTCAAAAGCAGGAACTGAAAATAAAGTTCACCTTGGAAATCAGAGTAATGCAAAACTATCTTCATTTCCTCTTGGATGTGTTCCTGGGCCAGTTTTCCAAATGGAGCCTGGTTGGAGAGGATAAGAGGTTCAGTGTTATGCTGGGAGCCTTTGTGTAAATCTGAAGCTGCTCGAAACCCCTCGGAGTGCTCAGGAACATCCAAAGCTCAAGTGATGCTTGACTTCACCAAGTGTGACACCCTGAAGGGTACCACATGTCAGCCTGGTACAGGGAGATAAAATTCAAAGCTGGCACATGCATCAAACAACAAAAGTTCCTCATTAGGCAAAGTGTGGATCTTCCACATCCTACATCTGACTCATTCCTGGGAATGACCTCAAAAAAAAAGAGTTCAGATAGAAGGATCCTTTCAGCTACTGTGTTACTCAGGACTCTGGCTGTGAGGCATGTATTTGCCTGCTGTTCTGTAGCTGAGTCCAGAAGAGCCAGGGAACAGTTAGATGGAGTGCAAAAAAGAGCTTCTACAACAAGGGGAGAGCATAATAAGCTGAAGGAAAGCAATATGGAAAAACAAAGGGAAATTCTACATGGAGAAAACCAAAACAGGTTTTCATCTAATCTCCATCTGCAAACAGGGGAAAGAAAACAAAGAGAATGAAAAAAACAGCAGAGTACTGAAAGAAAAAGAATCACATCCAACTCATTTCTCATCTGAAATAGTCTAAAATTCATTTTTCCAGTGCACTGCATTCTAGGCTTACACACAACCCTGAAATATTCATCCCAGGAGCAAATTATCACAATCCTGGGCACAGGCTTTTGATTTCTTTCCACTGTTAAGGTCCCTTTGCCTTGCAGAGTCAAGTGACTTTTCTATGAAGAGTTCATCTGAATCCAGGGGAATATTTACTTGCAAGGAATTAAGTAACATTCTAATCTATAGCTTCCACCTAAGACACTGTGTTTTTCCCACATCTGGAATGATTCTCTCTGTCTTCTAAGTTGCATTCCAAGCTTTAAACATTGTTCTGGGTACAGGTCACTTGCTGAAAAAGAATCTCTAATATATCCAAGCCATGAGCTGAGGTCAGTGCTAAGACTTCTCTGGAATTTCCTAACCTTTAAATCCCACCCTCATGAATGATTTGATCTGAGAAAGCAGCAGAATGAAGATGAGAAATCAGGTTAGAAAAATCAGAGGAAACAGGTTTAAGTTGGTTTGTGTAACTACCTGTGTAGTAGGCAGCACTTAGAAGTGGACTACAGAAAAGAATTGCAGATGCTGAGTTTCCTTTTTTGTGTCACAAACACTTTAAGGATTGAAATGTAATAAAATTAATTACTGCAATTTAAGCAACTATTTTGTTATAAAAGAGCATAAAACCCTAACCAAATATTCCCTGTGCTCCTGGGGTTAGCTTCTGCTTGCACAGCCTCTTCAACAGCTGTATATTGTTTCTCAAGTCATAGCTATGTGCCAGTTTTCTTCAAGAGAAGGAATTACTATCTGTCTGTTCTTATAAAACATGATGTTGAGTTCATGGTTGTCTTTAAATTGCAATAATAACCTAACCAGCCATTCCTCCCTGCCACTGAGACTGAAAATATCCTGTTTTCCTTTTGTTTAGCACAACAGTGGAGAGTGCAGGTTAAAACAGATGGAGATTCCCCCCAGCCACGAGAGTGTAAAAGGACCCTTGTGATTTATGGCTCAAAGGGCAAAAGTGATGAGCTTCTGTTTTCTGCCCCAAACCCAGGACATGTGTGCTTTCTACCCAGAGCAATGGATGAATTCACTGTAAGTCAAAAATCCACTGTGTAACAAAGAGCTTGTCATGACATTCCTCTCTAGCCAAAAGATGCACAGATATATATATATATGGAATGCTGCTGGTACAAATGACATCTTTATTTGCAAAAGTGGAATCATCTAACTTTAGATCCTGGGTCATCCTCTGCTCACAGTCCTGTTCTACTCCAGCCATCTGTGTTCTCTTTGGATTTTCAGTGTCTTCAAGGATATCTATCATGGAGAAAAATGGTCCTTTTTGTCTGGTTTATTGCCTTCCCCAGCTTATCTTGCATTTTCCTAATTCTCTAGAGAATCCTGAATTGCAGTTTATACAAAAGGCAATACACAATTGTTTGAGCATGCAGAAGATGAGGGATTGGACAGTATTCCCAGAGGACAGAAATGGGCTTTTCTTTCTTTCAGTCTCTGTAAAGCAGCCTCCACTCTCCCCCAAAATAGTTCTGCCTCTCAGGCCAGCAGGCAGAGGATTTTTCTGGATAATCATAAATCACAGGAGAATGCATTCACACCTATCAAAGCATGAGAAACCCTGAAGAAATGGCATACACATGCCAAGTGCTAAAATCAGCCCTAACATAGCCCTGTCTACCTGTACAGCTGACACACATCCTGCTGCTTTGAAGGGATTCATCTCAGGAACCTTTTTAATGTTCAAATTCTGCCCTGGCTTTCTAGGCTAAGTCACTGCAAATTCTGTTGCTTGGCATGAAGAGCAGCTTTTAACCAGTTAGAAGAGAGAAATAGCTGGCAATTCAAGGCAGTTTTATACAGCTGAGAGCTACTCTTCAATAGCTGCAATAAACACTCTGCAAACAATGGTGAAATCACGTTTAGAGAACGCTGTCAGATCTTCGCTGTAATGACCTCGGCCAGGCAGAATTTTTTATTCAAATAACAAGCTCCAGCAATTTAGGGACTTTATGGGGAGTAAATGAAAAGATAAATGGCACTTGTTAAAGACAAGTAAGAAGCTGCTTTGTCAGAAAACAGACAGGAAACACACTGAGCTGCTAAAGGAGGTTCTTAAGCCGGCAACGTAAACTGAAGAGGTCAATAGAGGCAGAATCTATGTATGGAGCGAGCCCAGCAGCTGGCTGAATTTTGGCATGTGTCATTCCACAGAGCAGAATGCTGCTTCATGCAGCTGGTCAGTCTTTTCCCAAATGGCATGTATGCCTTGTTAGGCTGTGCATGCATGCCTTGGTAGGCTAGGTACATTCACTCACCGGCCCTCATGGAAGGCTCGGTTAGGATTGTTGTGTCAGGTGGGGTTGGGCTCTTCTGCCAGGCAACCAGCAACAGAACAAGGAGATACAGTCTCAAGTTGTGCCAGGGCAGGTCTAGGCTGGATGTTAGGATGAAGTTGTTGGCAGAGAGAGTGATTGGCAATGAAATGGGCTGCCCAGGGAGGTGGTGGAGGTGCCATCCCTGGAGGTGTTGAAGCAAAGCCTGGCTGAGGCACTTAGTCACTTAGTGCCATGGTCTGGTTGATTGGCTAGGGCTGGGTGCTAGGTTGGACTGGATGAGCTTGGAGGTCTCTTCCAACCTGGTTGATTCTATGATTCTTTGATTCTATGAATTGTCCCTCATGGTCTACACTCTGTGGTACCAGAATCAAAGAACTGTTGAGGTTGGAAGAGGCCTTTGAGATCACCAAGTCCAACCACTTGCCTAGAGCTCACAACCTCGCTGCTACTGCTAAGCCGCTGCCACTAAACCATGTCCCTAAGCACCATATTCATGCTTCTTTTAAATACCTCAGGACATGGTGACTCCAGCGCTTCCCTGGGCATCTTATTCCAATGATTTATAACCTCTCTGTGAAGAAATCTTTCCTAATATCCAACCTAAGCCTCTGTGGCACAACTTGAGGCTATTTCCTCTTGTCCTCTCTGGCTGCTTGTGAGAGGAGTCTGACCCCCACTTCACTTCAACCTCCTTTGAGGTAGTTGCAGAGGGTAATCAGGTCTCCCCTCAGCCTCCTCTTCTGAAGACCAAACAATTCCATATCCCTCATAATGGGCTTCCACTCCAGCAGCTTTCTAACCACTAGTTTACACTTTGGCTTGGCTTTGGGCTACTGCCTGTATTTTCCCCTTAGCTATCTGTGTCCTTTTTTGGTTGCTTTGTATGAAGATGTTGATGATGTTTGAGTATTGTTTACTGTGCATGAGATTTTGTCTCTTTGCCAGATTGGTTCCAGTGTTTTACAGCTTTTTTGGCATCCTGAGGAAATCAGGATAGCAGGGCTGATATAAAGAAGCATTTGGGGGGTTCACAGCTATCCCCATAAATACCTTTATATCTTCAGCTAATAAACCCAGGTTCTCTTTACTCTCCTGTTCTTTGTTCTTACTAAGACTATTCAGCAGAATGCAACAGCTTTGCTCATGGTCTCCCACTGTAGCAGCAGGCTGGAGGCGTGAGCATGATACCAGGAGGATGACAAGCTGTGAATTCAGCTTTCCAACAAGCGAGGAGTAAATGAACTTTTAAACCCCTCCAAAGATCCCAGTCCTAAAAAAAAAATGTCCTTAGTAATACAGTGCAGTAAAAAGAACAACAGGTTATGTGCTATAAGCAGCTCACAGTTTTGTGAGGCAGTAAGCTTAATTTTGATCTGAGATACTTTTATTGCACACTGAGCACAGGAAGGAATGTAAATTCCTGGTTTTCCAGGTGCTCTCACGCAGAGATGTGCACAGATGTGTATTGTATTCAGGATGATTTTTTGATCCAAAAGGTTTCTAACCAATTCTTGTGGAAGAACAGGTGTAGTTTAATTGCATGTTGAAAGCACAAAGAATAAATTGTTGAAAAGGATAAACCAGCAGCATGCTATCAGGTAGAGCTGTTGGGTTTCAGTGGTCTTAGGCATCAGGACTACAGTGGGTGAACTGCTTAAATAATAATATATTTAATTAGCCTGAAGAACAGAAGGCTTAGAGGAAACCTTATTGTTCTCTACAACTACCCAAAAGGAGGTTGTAGGGATGCCAGTGTTGACTTCTCCCAAGTAAATAAAGACAGAGCATGAGGTAATGGCTACAAGCTGTGCCAGGGGGAGGTATGGATTGGATGACAGGAAGAAATCCTTTCCCAAAAGAGTGGTGAGGCATTAGAACAGGCTGCCCAGGGACTGGTGGGGTCACAGTCCCTAGAGGTGTTGAAAAATGGTGCAGACTTGGCACTTTGGGACATGGTCTACTGGTATTAGAGTTGTTGGGTAGATAAAGCTAGTGAAAGGCCTGGAACACAAACACTATGAGGAGAGGCTGAGGGAGCTGGAGGTGTGCAGCCTGCAGAAGAGGAGGCTCAGGGCAGACCTCATTGCTGTCTGCAACTACCTGAAGAGAGGCTGTAGGCAGGGGGAGTTGTGCTGTTCTGCCAAGCAACCAACAATAGAACAAGGGGACACAGTCTGAAGTTGTGGCAGGGGAGGTCTAGGCTGGATGTTAGAAGGAAGTTGATTGAGAGTGATTGGCATTGGAATGGGCTGCCCAGGGAGGTGTTGGAGTCGCTGTGCCTGGAGGTATTGAGGAAAAGCCTGGATGAGGCACTTAGTGCCATGGTCTAGTTGACTGGATAGGGCTGGGTGCTAGGTTAGACTGGATGATCTTGGAGGTCTCTTCCAGCCTGGTTGATTCTATGATTACTTGATGATTACTTGGAGGTCTTTTCCAGCCTTGACGATCCTTTGATTCTGATTAGAGCATCTCAGTTTTAATAACTAAATTGAGAAAGAGATGAATGTGTCAGTGCTGGGACAGTGCTCCCAGAGTCTGCTGGGAGTCCTAGCATTGAGGAGAGCATGACAGGGAACCGTGCCATCACACTTGGCAAAATAACTGGGATAAGGAGTCAACTGACAGTTCAGTAGTAGATATATTTTCCTTCATCTTCTGGTGCTGGTAGGCATCAGTCGTTGATCTCATGTGGATGGAGTGTATTTATAAAGCACAGCCATCAGTGTTTCTTGGTTACTTACAGAGTAAGCTTGTCAGAGCATGCCTTTGGAGAGCCCTAGTGCAACAAACACGTCCTGTTACCCTGAGAATCATAAAATACAAAGAGGCATCAACTGACAGGTTGTGGGATTTGAATCTCTAAAACTCCTCTCCAAAGCACTAACAGCAGAGCTCTGCAAGTAGGAAAATAAAAAGGCAGTATGAAAGAAAAAGAGGCCACTGGCAGCACTTCTCAGTTTGATCCTCCTTAAAAATAATTGTTACCTTTAGTAAATGGTAACTTCTGTCTTGTTTCAGTCAAAACCAACTTCCCAACCAGGAAGAATGGGAAGTGATTCACTTCAGACTTACCTTTCAGTAGTTGATGTCATGCAGATCATTAGTGTTTGATAGTTTGATCATCCCAGTTCCCACAGCCCAAAGAATTGGTGATTAAAGTCATTTCATGTTCTAAATCAAATAATTTTTCAAACCAGAATTTAGTTTACAATTTCTAAGCTGATAGTAATTATTGTTGATTTTAATAGCTCACTTGATTGCAAATATAAACCTGTAATTATAAGTTAATACTCCCTTTACCCAGTAGACTCACAGCTTCACATGTTACCTTTGGTCTAAAGAGGTTGAATTCAGAGATGTTACTGCATTTAACCTTCACTCTCACTAGTGGTAGAGTATTATGCCTGGAATGCTAACAGAAGGAAGAGGAAAATAATGGACACAAGTCCAGTCTACTTTGCCCTGATGAGACCACACCTGGAATGCTCTGTCCAATTTTGGGCTTCCCAATTCAAGAGAGGCAGGGATCTGCTGGAGGGAGTGCGACAAAGAGCTGTAAGGATGATTGCAGGACTTGATCAACTCTCCTATGAAGAGAGGCTGAGAGCCCTGGGGCTGTTTAGTCTGGAGGAGAGAAGGCTGAGAGGGGATCTGATCAAAGTCTATAAATATCTGAGGGGTAGGCCAGTATCTTTTTGGTGGTGCCCAGTGATAGGACAAGGAGCAATGGGAACAAGGTAGGACACAGGAGATACCACTTCAACATAAGGAAACACTTCTGTATAGAGAGGGTGATGGAGCACTGGAGCAGGCTGCCCAGAGAGGCTGTGGAGTCTTCTTCTCTGGAGACTTTCAAAACCCACCTGGATATATTCCTGTGTGGCCTGCTCTAGGTGACCCTGCTTTGGCAGAAGGGGTTGGACTTGATCTCTGGAGGTCCCTTCAAGCCCCTAAAGCTCTCTGGTTCTGTGGTCTCTCCCACAATCATGCCATGAAAAAGAGAAGGCTCAATTCTTTAACCACACTTATTTCAGCCTCCAATTCAGCTTTCCCATAGGTTAATGATAACTTTAGGAATTCTGCACAGAGATTTGGGGAACTCTCTGCAAGTGACCCAGCTCTAACAGCGTTCTTTTCCTCATGATACTTGTTGCAGGTTGAGACAAGAGATCTGGGAGATGTATACAAGATTCGGGTCAGCTGTGATGATGTGCCAGGCTTTGAGGGCTGGCATTTGAAGTCATTTCACTTAGAAGAGCTACACACAAAACAGGAACTGAACTTTGACTGCAACTGCTGGCTTGCTCTTAACAGAGAAGACAAGGAGCTGGTGAAAGAATTCCCTGCAGTTAATGAGGGCCAGAAAACTTTACCAGGTAAAAACATTGAGAAGATATAAACAGTGCAAGGTAACCTCTTGAAAAAAGAGTCAGTGCTACACATGTAATACAGCACTTTGTCTAGACTTGATGTCTTAGAATCATAGAAACACAGAATCAGTCAGGGTTGGAAGGGACCATAAGGATCAGGCAGTTCCAACCCCCTGCCATGGGCAGGGACACCCTACCCTAGAGCAGGCTGCCCACAGCCTCAGCCAGCCTGGCCTCAAACACCTCCAGCCATGGGGCCTCAACCAACTCCCTGGGCAACCCATTCCAGCCTCTCACCACTCTCACACTGAACAGCTTCCTCCTCACGTCCTGTCTCAATCTCCCCAGCTTTGCTCCATCCCCCCCAGTCCTGTCACTCCCTGAGAGCCTAAAATGTCCCTTCCCAGCTGTTTTGTAGCCCCCCTTCAGATCCTGGCAGGCCACAAGAAGGTCCCCTGGGAGCCTCCTCTTCTCCAGACTACACAGCCCCAACTCTTTCAGTCTGTGCTCACAGCAGAGCTGCTGCAGCCCTCTGAGCATCCTCGTGGCCCTTCTCTGGACATGCTCCAGCACATCCACATCCCTCCTGTAATAGGGACTCCAGAACTGGATGGAGTACTCCAGCTGGGGTCTCAGCAGAGCAGAGCAGAGAGGGAGAATCACCTCCCTGGCCCTGCTGCAGCCGAGGCTCTGCTTGGCTTTCTGGGCTGCAAGTGCACACTGCTGGCTCCTGTCGAGCTTCTCGTCCAGCAGCACCCCCAAGTCTCTCCCCTCAGGATTGCTCTCCAGCCACTCACTGCCCAGCCTGGATTTGTGCTTGGCATTGCCCTGACCCGGATGCAAGACCTTGCATTTGATCTTGTTGAACCAAGTCTTCAGTAGCTCTCTTGAATCTGTCTTCATATATGCACTGCAAAAGTGCTGACCATATGCGAAATGTTAATTTTCAACTTCAGTCGCCTGTTGGGTTTCACAGTTGCTAAATCTTCTGTATGATTCTGAGTGTGCAAAGCTGAACAATATAACTGTGCTTTTTAAAGACAGTGCACATATTTAAAGCCATGGAAATGATTTGTAGTAGACTTCTTATTGAATTACTTAGTTTATAATAACTTTAGTTCCCAAGTATCAGCTGTCACCCTCATTGCAGCAAAGTCTTTAATTTGTTTTTCCTCTAAGGCCTACTTTTTTGTCATGCTGAGAGCTTCAGAACATATTCAGAGATTAACTTGGAATGTGAGGGCCTGCAGAAGTACCACATTTGGTCAGAGAAGTTAGCAGTTACACATGAGATAAAAGTAATTAGAGACATGACTGCACTTCTAAAGCTCCAGAAGCTGTGGTCCCTGAATATTTCACACCTATTCACCACCTTAAGAGAAACCACATTGATATATTATTTAAATGTTAACTCAGCAGGGCTGTACATTAAAAGTGACATTTGAAGAAGTTTGGTTACCCTTCCTAGTATGAATATATATGCAATTTAATGATCTTCCTCAGAGGAAAATCCAATCTGACCGTGTAGAAGTGCTCTTATGCAGGTGCACCACAGAGGCAAAAAGTTTATACAGCTCCTGTCATGCACCTTAAATTAATAAGTGCATTTTGGTGCATTCTAAGATTTATATGTCATGCCATGCATCAGGATGCTATGCTACATCTGTCTCTGCTATCATTATATGCATAAACTTTACATAGTGCCTTATTCTTTGACCTGTGATAGTTATTATCTACTGCAAAGATAATTCCATTTCTAACAGTGTCTGCACAAACTCATTTGAGTCCTTATTTTCCAGATGTTGCACAGTAAAATGGAATTGGGCACAATTTGTCTAGATTTTTAGTAGCTTAAAGCTGCAGAAGTTGAAATTGTCCAAGTCCAATTCCCATTGAAATTCTAAGGAAGTTAATGAAAAGCCTTCAATGAGCTTAGCACGAAGAAATCAGATTCAAGAGCAGCCTATTTCAGTCACTGTGTAGCAGATTTTTTGGCAGCTGCAGAAATGAAAGCAAGTGGTAATCTTACCAAATACTCTGTGTTGTTGTTCTCTTTTAAGTAGACCTTGTACTTAATCAGCTTTATTTACTTTTCTTTCTCTTTTGTGCAGTCTTTAAATACCTTGTCTCTGTTCACACTGGTGACTGCTGGGGAGCAGAAACCTTTGCAAATGTTTATATCAATCTCTATGGCAGAAGAGGGGACACAGGTGTGAGGAAACTTCAGACATCTTTAGCAGGAGGAAGAAGATTTCAAAGGAATAAGGTAATGGCACAAAATTGCTGTCTTATATGATAGTACTGTGTTAAGCAAGTTTGGTGATGGCACCAAGCTGTGAAGTGCAGCAGACAGGATGGAGGATAGTGATGCCATCCAGAGGGACCTGGAGAGGCTGGAGAGGTGGGCACAAGCCAACCTCAGGAGGTTCAACAAGACCAAGTGACCACAGAATCATAGAATATTAAGAGTTGGAAGGGACCTCTAGAGATCAGCAATGCCACCCTGCCACTCCTCCCTGCCAAAGCAGGATCACGCAGGGCAGGTCACACAGGGATGGATACAGGTGGGTTCTTAAAGTCTCCAGAGAATGAGACTCCACAACCTCTCTGTCAGGCTGATCCAGTGCTCTGTCACCCTCACCATATAGAAGTGTCTCCTCATGTTGAGGTGAAACTGGCTTGGTGCATTTTAGAAATTAGAAGTACCTGAAAAGGTAGAAATTTGACCAAACCCAAAATCTTGTGATAACTGCTTCACTGTCACAAGGTTGCATTTTCAAGCCACATGAAATGCTCAGTGAAATGATTCCTATTGCCCAAAGATCATGAAGTTGCAAGACACTATTAGTGATGAATATAGGATTCAATGCTAAGTATAACCATTGTGTGCCCTCTTAGATTCAGAGAGGAGATGTTACGGTAAATATTACCAACAAAACAGACACACATTTTAAATGCTTAACTGAATCCAGGCCTACATTTTCCCCAGAGCCCAAATTCTGCTTTAAGTCTTTCCTTTTTTTTTAGGTGGATTCATTTTTGGTGGAAGCTGTTTCTCTGAGTCATCTGCAGAAAGTGGTCATAGGACATGATGGAGAAGGCTATGGAGCTGGGATGTACCTCAAGATGGTAACAGTCAAAGAATCACAAGACTCAGACAAAGAATGGGTCTTCCCATTGTGGAACTGGCTGGATACACATCTGGGATTATGTGAGACTGTTTGTGAGATTGGGACAGTTGGTAAGCAAGACTGGCATGTCTGTTTATATACATATATACACACACATATATTTCTCTTTGGCTGCAGCACTTTCAGATCTCTACAGCATCACTCCTTTATTGAAAATGGTAGTTTTAGCTTTGCTCTTACACCAAACCCACATCTGGTAGCATCCAAGTTAATAACAGCCTATCTTGTCAATGTGTTGTGCCTGGAATGGCTAATGGTTGGACTTGATGAGCTTTAAAGGTCTTTTCCAGCCTAAATCATGCTATGATTCTATAAATACTTACCTTCAATGACAGACTTAAGGCAGATTAATGTTTGGGATGTGTGCCTCGTGGGGATAAGGAGATTAAGTTTTATGCACCACTTTTCAGGTAGCTTAGGACATCATTTGATATCCCAAGAAGAGTTCCTTCATTGAAGCAATCCTGGTCTTTACCGCTGATGTTATTCATAGAATCAATCAGGATTGGAAGGCACCACAAGGATCATCTAGTTCCAACCCTCCTGCCATGGGCAGGGACACTCTACCTTAGGTCAGGCTGCCCATAGTCAGGCCTTAAACACCTCCAGCCATGGGGCCTCAACCACCTCCCTGGGCAACCCATTCCAGCTTCTCACCACTCTCATGGTGAAGAACTTCCTCCTCATGTCCAGTCTGACTCTCCCCACCTCCAGCTTTGCTCCATTCCCCCCAGTCCTGTCACTCCCTGACAGCCTAAAAAGTCCCTCCCCAGCTTTTTTGTAGCCCAGTTCAGACACTGGAAGGCCACAAGAAGGTCCCCTGGGAGCCTCCTCTTCTCCAGACTGAACAGCCCCAACTCTTTAAGTCTGTGCTCACAGCAGAGCTGCTGCAGCCCTCTGAGCATCCTCATGGCCCTGCTCTGGACACACTCCAACACATCACAGCACAAAGCAACAGTTCTGTTCTGGTTAGCTTTTGCTTATTTTAAGCCTGCAATGCCACAAGTTGTGCAAATCTTAATCTGGATAAGTTTGGTAAATGGGAAGGACTACATTTACTTAGAAGCAGGAGAAAATATTTCTTCAGTCCTCTGAAAACAATGTCATGTAAAGACAAAAATTTGTCCAGAGGAAGAAAGAGAGTTTGCAAACTTAAGGTGCCCATGATAGATATGCAGGTATTCAGCTGTGTGCTCTCTGAGTGTTACAAAGCACACTTTACTGAGCTGTTCCTTTCCATTAAACTGTTTCCAATTCCCATGAAATCGTTAGAACAGAAGGAAAATGAAGGATAGCAGCAAGTAATGAGGAAAAAGAGAGGGGGGTAGTAATATTGATCTTGTGAGGATTTGGCAAACACTTCTGTGTGTTTATTGTAGGCTCACCTGTCAGTCCCACACCATCACAGCACACATTGCATTGCTAGGTAAGGTCTAGGTACAAGCAGAGTTCATTAGTATTACTCATTTTGCATTAGGTACCTACATGCTGCAGATGGCTGCAGCTTCTAAATGATAAATTTGTTTTAGTAACATTGATTGCTTCTTAAAGAACAATTAATTAGCCCTCTGAAAGGTAACTGAATGTTCTCTTAGCAATTACTTCCAAACATGACAAGGAAAATACCTTAGCATCAAGAAAAGACCCCTGGAACTAAATTTAAAACACAGAAAGAATATTAAGCTGTTAAATTCTTGGCAAAACCCAATACAATAAAGGTATTGATGTGTTATTCAGAGTGAACTGTTGCTATAGATACAACATAACCTGCAAATAGAGCTTTGTTTGTGCACCATAAAGGCTGTGGTCTTGATATATCATGCCATTGTCTTATGCTGTCATCTTGTCACTTTCTTTTTGATGATTTTTAAAGGTAGAAGATTAACTTCTAGTCCTAAACAGCCTGAAATGGACAGGAAGTCACCAGGAGTCTGGATAATGGACATCACTGGATCTGATTTGAGCAAGGAAGAGGATCCACTATGCCTTTCTTTTATCTTCTATGGCAACCTGAGTCACAAAAAGTTGCCCATTCAAGTTACAGGAAACACAATTCAGCTCAAAGTACTTCAGCCTTTCTCTCTTGGAAAGAAAAGCCCAAGAATCCTGTAGCTGATAACCCTCTTAATGCTGAGATAAACTGTTTCTTTAAACCAAACTACCAAATTGATTTTTTATGCCCTCTGTGTAGTTTGGCACAGGTCATAATTTTTGTTTGCAGGTAGTAACTCTGCTGCTTGAACAATGGGGTTTGAATGAGCAGATCCTCCCAGTGTCTCATACTGAGAATGCTTGAGTGAGCAAATTGGTCCCCTGGTGCATATCACAGTGTATACCACACTGATTTACAGGTTCTGTTGATCTCACACAACCAAGTAATTTGGAAGCATACAGTATATCATGTGATCTATAGAGCTTTGGGGGGTAGTGATGGAGAAGGAAGAGATAAAACTTAGAGAAAGTTCATTTTTCTCTTTCTCATACTTTATTCATTCCTCTGGGCTGGCTGCCTTTTCTTGCATAGTTTGTCTCTTTTTTTCTCTTGGTCTGTCATTATCCCTTTCTTTTTCCTTCTTGATCAGATCATTTTTTTTTGCCCACAAGTTTTCTCCTTCTTCATTTCTTCTGCCCTTCCACCTTTTGTCTTCACTTCCTCCTATTACCATTAACTGAAATATTAAGAAGTTCCTGAGATCCACCTTCAGTGAAATGTAGCCTGCTGCTTTTCACAATGCTCACTCTTCCCTCTTGGAGCTATAATTCCTTGCTAGTGTCAGCACTTGGTTTGCTCTTAATACTTTTCTGGTTTTGCCCTCCATGAAAGTCCAGTTGAGCAGAGTTTGGTACTGATCTAAAGGTGAACACTGCAGACACCTCCATTTGCTAAGAAAATCCCTGAGCCACTAAGTGCTGGAAGCTAGGAATTCAAGGGAAGTCTGACTGCTGCTTGTCCTGTTCTACTGCTTGTTCCATCCTTCTGTTGACCTTTGTAGATTTTGAGATGATTGATCCCTAAATTGGTTCCTCAGCCTTAGTTTTAACCTTGATCAGTTCACTCTGTAGATGGAGAAGCAAATATCAGGCAGGATGGAGGGAATGTGGGAACAAGTGGACAGACAGGGAAGTGGGAAATTGACAATCCAGCATTGCTGGAGAGGCTGAAGTCACATCTCATGCACTCCCACTAGCTGGGTAGTGTTTGAAATCAAAGAGCAGGGCAAAGAATGCAAGACACAGGCAATAGGAAAAGACAACTTCTATTTTCCCTTACAGGGAAAAAATATAGGTTTAAAAACAATAATTAGTTGTCTAAAGCCTCCTCCACTTTCCCTTCCTTAAGTAATGCTAGTTCACAGAGAAGCTGTACTACCCCTAGCTTTTCCTCAGGCATGAATTCAAGAAGAGCAAGATTTTAATGGACAGCTTCTGTCAATACACAGTGTAGGGTGAGAATGAAGCAACGCTTGGATGTTTCCTCCAAATAGGAATAATTCTCCTTCAAATTTATAGTTAATTGCCCCATTTTTACATTACAGCTTGTTAGAAATATTTCTAGTAGCATTCAAAATGTTTTAAATTGACTAAAGCTTCTGGCTTCTGTGTCTGCAAATAGGCTGTAGTGTTCAAAATGTTTTAAGCTGATTGAAGCTTCTGTGTCTGCAAATAGGCTGTAGTGCAGTTTCTAGTGTAGCAATGTAATATCTAAGAACCTCTGTTTTATTGTGTGGACAAGTAGTAGCAGGGACTCCCATCTCTCATTTCCTGATATCAGACACACCCCCCCCCAGAATTTCAGTCTCCTCATTCACATAGCAAATCCATTTTGTATTGATTAAAAAGGGGAGGAGAAACCATAGCAGTTATCAATCTGTCCTGGTTCTTTAACTACCAAAGTTTATTCAACTGTTGCCTACAGCTGCATTTGATCTGCCACAGTCACAATGAGCTCCACTCATCATCTTTTCCCTCACACAGGATGAACTGGCAGATATTGGCTCACTATCCAAAGTTCAGGTCACTGGCCCACAGAGCAAGCTGAAACAGCCATGGCACTTGGATTTACTGCATCTGAAGCACACAGGCACAAAGGAAGAGATGTATCTAGCTTTTGACTGCTGGTTCAACCCTGATGAGGACAAATGTGTAGAACTGCCAGCTCTCTATGCAGATCAGGAGCCTCTGCCTGGTAAGCTGTCTTTTTTTGTGTGTGTTACTGGGGCCAGGGTGTGTCACAGGAATACCACTATAGCTCTTTGGGGTCTGAAATACTGTGTGAGGATTTCCACAAGCATTTGGTATTAAGGGCATGGTTCTCTCCTGTGGCTTTTTTGATTGATTGCATGTTTGGACTGTGCTTCCCTCTTTTGAGGTCAGGCCACACCTTGGGTACTGTGTCCAGCTCTGGACCTCTCAATTTAAGAAAGTTGTTGAGGTACTTGAATGTATCCAGAGAAAGGCAAGAGGGCTGGTGGAGGCACTGGAGCACAGCCCTGTGAATTGTGGCTGAGGGAGCTGGGGATGTTCAGCCTGGAGAAGAGAAGGCTCAAGAGAGACCTCACTGCTGCCTACAACTACCTGAAGGGAGGTTGTAGCCAGGTGGGGGTTGGTCTCTTCTCCCAGGCACCCAGTTACAGAAGACGACACAGCCTCAAACTGCACCAGGACAGGTTTAGGCTGGACATTAGGAAGAAATTCTTTGCAGAGGGAGTGATTGGCATTGGAATGGGCTGCCCGGCGAGGTGGTGGAGTCATCGTCCCTGGAGGTGTTTAAAAGGAGGCTGGATGAGGCACTTAGTGCCATGATTTAGTTAATTAGAAGAGTTAGGTGATAGGTTGGGCTCCAGGATCCTAGAGGTCTCTTCCAACCTGGTTGATTCTGTGATTGTGTGGCTATGATGGTTTTGCACATGCTCTTAGCACAAAAGAAAGCTGCCCAGAAAATACTGGTATCAGGATGATGACAGCTGTTCTGACTGCTGACATCAAACATAGGATTTGGCTCCTTTCATGTTAGATGAGGTTCCAGTTTTAGCTCTTGATTATTTATTATCTCTTCAGATTAATGCTGGTTTGGCTGAAGAGATGAACACAGTAGCATCTACAGTGTGATATTACCTGCATCTCCCTGTTCACAAAGAAATGTGTGTGACCTAGAAGCACAGTCAATTTGTTAAGGATGCAAGAATTGTAGAGACCCCCTACAAAACAGAGAGAATATTTAAGACATGCTACAATTAGCCAGCAAAGAGATAGCCAAAAATTTCAGTTGCACTGGTATTAGATTGATGTCCATGAGAAATTTATAGTGCAGTAAGTAATATTCCACCAAAAAAAGACATATCTTCAGTTGGCTGTTTCTCTGCTGTTGGTAACACATGTAAATTGTATGATGCCAGAGAGATAATAACTGATTTCTCCCAACCCCCCTGTGCTAGTTTGAGCCTAGCTGGACTGTTTTGGTGAGAAGAATTAGGTTATAGGCTGTGAAAAGGAAAAAAATGATGATGTCTACTGCACTCATAGGCTTGCTGGGATGTATAAGAACAAGAACATAAATATAGGTAAGGGAGTGTCTCTCTGGGCTCTGGCTCTGGCTGCAGGCACTTCTCTCCCTAACTTGCTAACTAATCCTTCTGCTTCCTAACCCCCCTGGCCAACCCTCCAAACTCACCTTAGAATGTAAGGCAAAGTCTGGGGTAAGGTAGAGGGGTGGGAGGACGGTGGAAGGGTGGTTGGGAGCCCCTCCTGGAGACTCTGGTTTCAGGGAGGGCTGTTGTGTTTCTGTATTAGTTTTTAACTTGTATATTCATTGGACTGGATGATCTTGGAGGTCTCTTTTAACCTGGTTGATTCTATAATTCTATATATATTGTAAATCTCTACTTGTATATTGTGCTAAGCTGTAGATACAAAGCTTCATTCTTCAATTTCCAGATTGGGTGAGTTTAGTCTGAGTGGAGGTAGGTAACACCCAAACCATCACACCCCCAGGAACAAGGAGAACAACAACCAATTGCATACTGATAACCTGATCAGTAGCTCTTTAAGAACAGACTTCCCATCTAGCCAGCTCATTAGAATAAAGAGGATTGATGGGGATAGTAAAGATCATATATTGAAGCTTTTAGTGACAGTTAAGAGGTTTATTGCTAGAGGCTATAGTACAAAGAGTGTTCTGCTTAAAGAGGAACTAATAGAAAAAGATGGAAGCAGCCCAGGAAGAGGAATAAAATATTCCATGTGAACTCTTGCACACCATTCTCTGAGGAGATCTTCCTCAATGTTTTATCCCATTTAAAATTGAAACCTGAACAAATAAAACACTAAAGACCTTTTAGATGTCTAGTTTTGTGTGGCCATTCATAATTTGAAATAATTAATAGCTTTTCATGCATGTACTGGGGGAAAAAAGTGATTTTAGGGGTTTGATCTGTCAGATTTCAAACAGCATTGGGTGTTGAATATAATATATGCAGGATGTCCAATTATGAAGCCAGCAAATCTAGAGCTTGTGGGGTATGAAAGTGATTTTTCATACCCGTTAAATCCCATCAAAGTTATCAGCTGTCATTGCATCTAGTCTCAATAATTAAAACCAAACATGAATAAAAAACAAACATAAGCAAACTTTCAGTGCTTATCACTGAATTTCTTATTTCTATCTCCAGAATTATTGCTTCTTAAAAGTGAGTGCCCAAGCCCTGTCTCTAGGTGACTTCCCAGATACAATCACATCAAGAAAAACAAGGTCAAATGATCCTATTGCATAATTTCACTGGGTTCTGTAGGATTACCTCAGAGCTGAATTAGTATTCTGGATATTAGCTAGTGTCACAGCAGCAAATTATCTTTGTGATTTCCTTTCTTTAGGCTGTTATCCTAGTATTTGTGAGAACATTATTTTAGTCTAGCTGTATCATGGGCCAAAATGCTTGTCAAGGAGATGATGAAGCTTTTTGGACTTTAGATTAAGCTGTTAATGGTTAAAATGTGAGAATTCACACAATCCCAGAATGTCAGGGGCTGGAAGGGACCTCAAAAGCTCATCCAGTCCAACCCCCCTGCCAGAGCAGGATCACCTAGACCAGATCATACAGGAACATATCCAGGCAGGTCTTGAATATTTCCAGAGTGGGAGACTCCAACACCCCCCTGGGCAGCCTGTTCCAGGGCTCTGTCACTCTCACAGGGAAAAAATCCTCCTCTTGTTTCCATGAAACTTCCTATGCCTCAACTTCCACCCATTGCCCCTTGTCCTGTCAGCAGGCATCCCCCAGCAGAGCCTGGCTCCAGCCTCCTGGCACTCACCCTGAATATATTTATGAACACTGCTGAGGTCGTCTCACAGTCTCCTCTTCTCCAAGCTGAAGAGCCCCAGCTCCCTCAGCCTCTCCTTGTAATGTTACTCATCTTTGTGGCTCTGCACTGAACTCTCTCAAGTTTGCTCTTGAACTAGGAGTCCCAGAACTGGACACAGTACTGCAGAAGTTCTCTGTGCAGCGCTCTGTGCAGGACATTGGTGTGCATATTAATGCTTTAGGCCAAAATCATGGCACACAATAGCAATTAACAATGTAGAGATCCTTGCTATTAGCCTATAGGAATAAAAGCCCCTCTCAGCTATACCAAACACCTCTGAAATGCAACATCCTACCCTGCCCCACATGGATTCTCATCCTCACCATACTATCTTTCCATGGAGCACCTGACATGTTGCACAGGAAAAAGAGTAATAGAAAAGGTCTTGAGAGCTGCAGCAGAAGAGTTGCTTTGGTAATTCACTTCCTTCCCCACAGCTTTTCAAACTGTTTCCCTCTCTGGTGGAAAAACTACCTGCATTGCCTGATTTCATTACAAAGCTAAAATCACAGTGGTGTGAAAGGTTTGGCTATGCCTCTGACATTCAGGAATGATGAGTTTGTATCATTGAAACCATTCACCCTTGAAAGGCTGTTGAGAGTTCTGCGGATAAGTGCTACTGAGTGATCAGACTAAATGATATTTGAATGCCTAGTAAATTCAGCCACAGAACAAGGCAAATTCAAAGCAGCACCTTTAATCTTTAACACATGGAGTTGTCCCCCCTTTTTGGTGAGCATTAAGTGATCACTTCAGTTTTCCACCGTGTTGGTTTTACACCTGAAAGAGAGCTTGTGCAAATGGAATGGTGAAGGCACAAAGAATGGCAACGTTGGCTAAAATGTCTTGTGTTAATACATTTTTTTTGTTCTTGGGGTGTGTTGTTCATCTGAGAGTCAGAATGGTCCCAAACTCACCATAAAAACTTTTAGCCCATTTTCCTGCACCTCTTTTGTGTTATGCCTTCCCTCATAGGGATTAGAATCATAGAATCAACCAGGCTGGAAGAGACCTCCAAGCTCATCCAGTCCAACCTAGCACCCAGCCCTGGCCAATCAACTAAACCATGGCACTAAGTGCCCCAGCCAGGCTTTGCTTGAACACCTCCAGGCACAGCGACTCCACCACCTCCCTGGGCAGCATGAGATACATTAGGGCCTCAATCTAGCAAATCTCTTGCTTTGCTTCTTAGCATCAAACCAGAGAGATGTCATCATTACAAATTTTAAATGCAAATTATTTTTTTACCTTTTTTTGGGTCTTTTTTCCCCATCAAATCCCAGGGGATCCTTCAGGGGAAGTCCCTAAAGGAAACAGTGTTGTAGTGAAGCACAGCTGCTTTTCACAAAGCCGATCTTCCTAGAGTCCATCCCCTCGTAGCAAAAGGTGCAGAGACACAAGGACAGCTCAGAAGCCTGTTTCAGTGAGCACACCTTTGTTATCAGCCTGATCCAGCCCTTATTATTTAATGAACCCTTTTAGTTATTAATTTTCCCATCAGTATGCAAACCCACCCTTTAGAACCCTGGTTCCAGCTGCGTGACCTTTTTATTTCAGACGTAAAAAGAAACAGCTACATGAGATGTCACAATATTTGAATTCAGGCCTTTGGATTCTAACACTCAATATGAATAGCACCAACTTGTGAAAAGAGCTGCAAGAAAAGCTTAAAAATAAATATCCTCAGAACACTTCTTTGTTTTTTTTTTTTTTCATCCTTCTCTCCCTGTTTTCCTATCACCTACGCAGGAAAATAAATGGCAGGCTGAGCTTTTGGGTTCTAACAATCATTCCCTAACCTACCAGAAATTTCTCATAATTACATCTTTTTAAAGGATGTACAGTTTGGTTAAATTGGACCATTTGAAACTTGGAATAAATTGGTTTTGAGAAGCAAACTCTACTGAAAATATCAGATGGTTCCAGAATGTAGACTAAGGTATTTGTGTATCCTGTGACATATTTTAGCCTAAAATATGTATTTCAGACTTGAATGATGTCTATTTCACTGCTGTCTGGCTTGTGGTGTTGTTTGTGAGATTGAAAGTGCTTCTTAAGTTTCACCTTGGTTTCATGTCTGTCTAAAGCACCATTACCCTTCTTTGCAGAAGTGCAACATCTTTACACACATCTCCCTGTGAGGAGAGGCTGAGGGAGCTGGGGGTGTGCAGCCTGCAGAAGAGGAGGCTCAGGGCATACCTCATTGCTCTCTACAACTGCCTGAAGGGAGGCTGTAGCCAGGTGGAGCTGTGCTGTCTCCCAGGCAAGCAGCAACAAAAGAAGGGGACACAGTCTCAAGTTGTGCCAGAGGAGGTCTAGGCTGGATGTTAGGAGGAAGTTCCTGGCAGAGAGAGTGATTGGCATTGGAATGGGCTGCCCAGGGAGGTGGTGGAGTTGCTGTGCCTGGAGGTGTTGAAGAAAAGCCTGGCTGGGGCACTTAGTGCCATGGTCTGGTTGGTTGTCTAGGGCTGGGTGCTAGGTTGGACTGGATGATCTTGAAGGGCTCTTCAAACCTGCTTGATTCTATGATTCTATGATCTGCTTTTCTTGGGGAAGCAGATGGTGTAGAGCCGGCCAGATTCCAGGTAGATACAAGAGAGAGAGTGAGACTGGAAGGCTTTCTCTGGCATGTAACTGTCACATAGTCTAGATCTTGTCTATATCTGCTTCACTGCACCAGTGAAGAAGATTGTGGGCGTTGGGGCTGAATAGTTTGGAGTAGTCAAAGATAGCTCAGTATTTGTAACATGCTGCCATTTAAGGGTGCTCAGTCCTTAAGAAGAAATTCAGTCTTGAAACTCGTGGGGAAAAAAAAAAGTCCAAGAGGTAATATATGCATCCTTGAATACATTTCTGGTACATGTGCAGTGTTTATTACCCACAGCCAAAATGTGACTTTGTATTTTACTGTGGGTAAAAATGTTTTCCTGAAAAAAATAACATAAAGGTGTGGTTTGCAAACCTGTTCTTCCACAAAACAGCTTTGGTTTGTTGTTTGTTTGTTTTCCTTAAGCCAAATTAATGATGCTTGTTAGTGGGAAGCAAAAAACCTTCAGACCACCTAATTTAGACTCCTAACTTTCAGTGTCTATCCCTAAAATATATGACAACCCATCTCAGGTGTTTTCTACAGCACCTACCTTTCCTTGCTGGCTACATAAAGAACCTACTCCTAATATAGCTACCAGAGTTCTGTTCCTGAAGTGACAGCACCTGTATCATACTAATGAGCAGAGATTTATTACTGTAATCTGAGTAAGAGTAGACTTGCAGCACTAGAAGGAAGAAAAAAATACCCACCCAAGCCCCCTTATTTTTACTCCTGGCTCCTCCTTGTTAAAACAATGTGATAAAACAATCATGAATATTGAGACTGTGACCTGCTTCCATGTAAGTGTTTCCTTGTTCCTTATTTCCATCATAAACTCAGGGATAAAATAGGTCATTTAAAGAATGAACATAGTTTTTGTTTCATAAAGTTTCTTTGGCATTAATGCAATCTGGTCTCATCTGCATCACTCCTCTGAGTATTGAGTCAGAAAGAGGCAAGGAAGCTGAAGCTCCACAGAGTGGCCACAGATGTCTCTTCTCATCTCTGTACTACGACCAGAGCTGAGAAAAGCCTTCCCTCCAACTCCAGTTTCACTCAGTTGTTTTGTGTTTGTGTGTTATTATATAGGACCTGGGATGATGTTTGGTGACTGATACAAAATGTGAGGAAGTTTTTCTATCTATGCATTAAAAGGAATGTTGAAAGAATGTTTAATTCATTATTTCTGCCTCACCTTAACATGATTCAATTCAAGACCACTGTAGCAATTTTACTACAATGAGAAACCTTGATAGCCCTGGTGTGTTTATTCATGGGAAGAGCATTCCATGAGTTTAACGCTTAAGACAATCAGGTCCTAGCTTTCTTCTAAGTTACTTTATAAGCAAAGTTCTGATTTAATTTCAGAGAGAAAATAATAGACAAAGAGGGAGGAAAGGAGAACTTAGACTTTCCAAAGAGTGTGTAAACATGCAGTATTTCCAAGACAGGAATTCCCTGCCTTAGAAAGAAGGGGATAAGTACATGGGAGATCCTGTGCCCCAAGCTGCAGCCACTGGTGCTGATTATCTGGAAGTGGTGTCAGACTAGAACAAAGCTGAATTGTGCACCAAGAATGTGTTTTGATTGTGTATGTCAGTAGCATGGAAAGAGACCTGTTCCCCTTTGCTCTGTGGCACAGTATGGCATTCAGGTGCAACTCGTGATGGTTTCTACCAGGGACTGGTACATCTTATAAGTGTTTGGCATGAAGAGAAGGAGCATTTTCTTCTGCTGACATAATACTAATACTACTGTAATGGTCTGGGTGTTACCTGCCCCCCCACACACTTTGGAAAATCACCCAGACTAGACTCAGCTGCTCTGGAAAATTGAATGAAGCTTTGTATTTACAGCTCAGCACAAGATACAAGCAGAGATTTACAATATATACAGATATAGACAGGAATAAACAAGTTAAAAAGTAATACAGAAAACACAACAGCCCTCCTAGAAACCTGAGTCCCCAGGAGGGGCTTTCAACCACCCTTCCACCTTCCTATCACCCCTCTACCTTACCCAAGACTTTGCCTATGCCCAAGAAAGTTTGGAAGGTCGGCCAGGGGGGTTAGGAAGCAGATGGATTAGTCATACAGACAGCAGGTTAGATTTGAGAGAGAAGTGCAGCCCACTAAGCCCAGAGAGTGACTATGTTATTTATATGTATATTCTTGTTCTTATCCATCTCAGCAAGCCTATGAGTGAAGTAGACATCACCATTGTTTCCTTTTCACAGCCTGTAATCTAGTTCTTCTCACTAAAGCATTCTAGCTAGGCTCAAACTAGCACAACTACTAATGATAATAATAATTATTATTATAATCACTGTTGTTGCTGTGATGATTATGATTATGATGCTTTTTTGTTTTGCTTTTTTCCCCCTGCAGTTGTGGAGTATGCAATCCATTTGCACACAGGAGACCTGAAGAAAGCAGATGCCAGTGGTGAGGCTTATCTTTGTATAGAAGGAGAAAGGAGTGACTCAGGGAAACGATGGCTTAACTCAAGAAACAGCCTGATCACCTTTGCTCGAGGGCAGGTAAGAAAAAATGAGTCAAAATGCAACTCAATCTGAGAGTTTCTTTTTGTTAAAACTCGTGGTTAGATAAAGCTTTTCCTGGCCAGAGTATCAAAAATGCTAATATTTCATTTTCCACACAGACCCAATTTCCTGAGAGGTAGTTGCCTCCCTAGGTAACATCAGCAGCATCAACATGAAAAGGTTAAGCTGATGAAGTGATTTTGAGCTGGACTAAATATACTCTAAAAGTTCTGTTTTAGTCTTGCAGACTTTCAAGGCCAGGGAGATATCAGTGCTTTGTTAAAACATGCCTGATTGATAGAATTGATAATGTATCTGTAGGTTATCTTCCTTTTTTACCTACTTTAGAGCATGCCCTTTTCTTGTTAACTTTCCTGAGCACTAATGTGAGTGTTCCAAACCGGACTCTCTTTTCTCCTTCACCAAATTCCTCCACCTACTTATTGCTTTTAAACATAGTAAACATACTGCTTTTTGCAGCTTAAAGGGCTTTTCCTAGAAGAGTAATTCCTGGAGCAGTTCCTGGCATAAGAACAAAGTAGAAAACAAATATCAGTTCAAAAGAAACTATCTATTTCAGATCAAAAGGAAATGTCTAGGTGATACTTTACTAGAACTTACTGTTTACTCTGAGCTGAGGTTTGGAAGTTTGGTTGCTTGGTTTTAGTTTTAAAAGGATCATTTAAAAATGATTGCACAGAACACAGGCATTTTCTTTTTTTTGGGAGAGGGTAGAATAGAGTATTTTGTTTTTGCCAGTCAACCCAGACCAATTTGTCCTATGATGTAAAAATCTAGAGAAAGCTGCTTGCAGCACACTTCATTTCCTCTTTGAATGTGCCTCTGTTGATTTGATTTCCTTCTCTGTTCTAAAGATTCTATAAGATATGACAGTTTCTGTATGAAACTCAAACCAATCCTTTGTTAGTCTGCATTTTCTTTCTCCTGTGTGGAAGAGAAAATGCATGCCCATGTGATGGTTTGGGTATTACCCACCCCCCCACACTTAAGAAAATCACCCAGACTAAACTCACCCGAACTGGAAATGGAAGAATGAAGCTTTGTATTTAGAGCTCAGCACAATATACAAGCAGGTATTTACATCTGCAGCTATAGACAGAAATAGACAAGTTAAAAAGTAATACAGAAACACAACAGCCCTCCCAGACACCAGAGTCCCCAGGAGGGGCTCCCAGCCACCCTTCCACCTCATTTCCACCCCTCTACCTTACCCCAGACTTTGCTTTACATTCCAGGTGAGTTTGGAGGGTCAGCCAGGGCGGGTAGGAGGCAGATGGATTAGCCAGGCAGGTTAGAGAAGTGCATGCAACCCAAAAGCCCAGAGAGAGACTCTGTTGTCTATGTTTGTGTTCTTGTTCTTATGCACCTCAGCAAGCCTATGAGTGAAGCAGACATCAGCATTGTTTCCTTTTCACAGCCTATCATCTAATTCCTCTCACCAAAACATCCCTGCTAGGCTCAAACTAGCACAGCCCAATGTCACAGAATAGTAGAATCACAGAGTGCTTTGGTTTAGAGGGAACTTGGTCCAACCTCTACCTCAGAATTTCACAAACTAAAACTGAAAATAATAAAGGCAGAACATTAGGACTCATCTGGCTTTAAAGGAGTAATGTAAGAAATTCTATAGAGTAATCATTTGGATGGTGCTGATAATAGCTGCATCCATCTTAAAGATTAGAGAAATCTGAACAGCAGGACTGCTTGCTGCAGTGGATAAGGGACAGTACACCCAAACCCACCCAAACCAAACAAACCCCCCCCCCCAAAAACTCTCCTGAGCTTTTTTTAGTATTATCTTGTAAGAACATCTACTGAATTTTCATTCAGAATAAAAGTTGTAGAGAAAGATCTGTGAACGATGCCACTGCCTTCTATGAATTCTCATCTCAGTGCAAATCAAACTCATCTGCAAATTCACAAGGATTTTTTTCTGGCTAATCCAGATTCTCTGTCAGTTTTTGAATGGGACTGTTCAGGAGGCTAAATCTTTCATCTGAAACTCTAAAAGGCTTTCCTATATCCTGAGCTATATCACACTAATCTTAATAGGAAAGATTTTTTGAGTAACAACTGGTTGGATGCTCATTCTCTTATAGCTTTCTTTACTCCAACTTGCCCTCAAACCTCTAATTCTCTGTTCTTAGTCTTTGCTCTTTTTTATTAAAGATGCCTCTTGTGATCAGTGTAGTTCTCACAGGCAGCATATTTTTTTGTTCTGTCATTGGACTTGGCAGCAACTATGGGAACAATACATCACTTTTATTGTTTGTTTGCAAGCCCTCAAATTGGTCCCCAGCTTTTGTTTTCAAATTGCATTTTCAACTCAACCTTTTTCCAAGACAACCACTTCCATCTACAACAGCATAGCTCACGAAGTCACAAGAAATAAAGCAGCCTTACTTGTGGAGCTTTTGTTCCATAGCTGGTTTGCCAAAAGAGTACATGACTTAGTACATGAAGGAAGGTTACAGGATCACAGGATGTTAGGGGTTGGAAGGGACCTCTGGAACTCGTTGAGTCCAACCCCTCTGCCAGAGCAGGACCATAATCTAGTGCAGGTCACACAGAAATGCATCCGGGTGGGTCTTGAAGGTCTCCAGAGAAGGAGATTCCACAACCTCTCTGGGGAGCCAGTTCCAGTGCACAAAGGTGACAAACCTATATGAAAGAGGATTTACAGCAGGGGGAGAAGGGAAGATTCTATGAGGTCTACTCATCACACAAGTCAGTTGTATGTAGAAAATACAGCCTGTTAGAGAGATGGCTTCAGTGCAAAGTCCTTGTCCCAGCAGCACAGCAGTTGAAATCTTCCAGGAAACTATTCCCTTCATTCCCATTTGCCTGCCTAACGATTCTTACTGAATTCAGTGTGAAATTTAGTGAAAAGGAAATTCCTTCAGAGTTTCACTATTATTAGATGCCTATTGTTCATCAGTTTCTTTTGGAGTTAGCTTATGGATCAAAGTATCTTTGAACACAAGTAATAATTGATCTGACTTGATAATCTCAGGCCATGAAGGCACTAGAAATGAGCGCTGCATTACTTGTGTGCGTATCTGATGCTCCCAAAATTACTTCTGCTTAAATACAGCAGCATTTTGAAATTAATAATTCAGAGTATTAACTGGATCAGAAAACTCTCAGTTAGAGCTTGTAATGTTTCATTATGAATTCAAAGACAAGGGAATGGCATAAACCACATTCATTTGTTTCCATTCAGATACAAAACTGTACTTATAAGGCTGAGCTGATAAACATTCAAAACCAGATACAGATTTGGTTTAACAACAATATAATTGATTATTTTTGTGCTGCAGGTGGATGTCTTCAAAATCAAAGCAGTGCACCTTGGCAAGTTGAATCGAGTTCTTGTTGGATTTAAGAGCCTTAAAAAAGGTCAGCATTTTGTTTCTGATGAGTGTACGGCAATAACAAAGTAGATGATCAGATCGAAGAGATGCTAAAGCTTCAGGGATGGGATGTGAGAAAACTTCACACTGCTCTCTGCTTTCTGCTGTTCATTATTTCATTGTCCAGCTTGGGTTTGCTAAAATATGTAAAAGGTTTCCTAGGCAATGTTGTGACAATGTGAAATGGTTAAGATTATGTGTGAAACTTTTTCTCCACAAAGGTTGCTGCGTATTTACGAGGACAGCTCACAAAGCTCGTGGGGCTTTTTTGGGGGGGAAGCAATATGACATCATACTTCTATCATGTTAGATCTTCCCCACCCCCCCTTTCTCTCCACTTTTAGATGACAGACATTTTTATTGTCATTTGTTTTAAGGAGTAAATGTTTCTAGGTAAAGATAACAAAAACCAATCCATCACATTGGGAAGTGGAATGTAGGAGGAAGACTCTTCTGGCCTCTTAGCCTTTTTATCTTCTAACCCACGGGGAACAGCTTCTTTTTTAAGGGATTCTGCATATGCAAGGTTGAGTGGCAGATAAAAAGGCTGCAAGATTGCACCTCGTGCAGCATTTTTTTCTTGTCCTCTTTCTGACCCCACAGTAGCTGTTGGTGTTAAAGGATATTGCTTACTTCTTTAATAGCAACATCAAGGAGCATCAGGAATCGATATTTGTTTCAATGCTTTGGCTACAATTTTGGCACTTTTTTTTTCAGAAAAAATATAGTGGTCTCAACCCAGAGAAAACTTTCAGCTGAAGTTTGTGTTTTGTAGAGTAGCATAGAACCCCATCAGAAAGTAAGTTGTCTTGAGTGGACTTTCTGCCCACTGGTGTGGTAGAAATCCTGATCGTCTTTGCTTTAGGATGCTGATAATATAGTTGGTTGTGGGAGACCTCTTGTATCTAGAGATCTCATACTTTCTATCCTTTGAGACATTAATAAGTCGTTCAATCAAATCTATCACCATCCTTAGTTTCATAAGATCTTTCAGAACTTTAAGATTTGGTCCAGTCTTTTGGAGTGCAGGGAAACAGACAAAAGCACATACATGCAGATCATGTATTTTCAGAAGTCCTTAAGAAGATCAGAGAAAGAACACATACTATTGTTTAGATCCTTCAGAGTGAGTGTTAGGAACAAGTTCTCTACTACAAGGGTGGTGGAACACTGAAACAGGTTGTCTAGAGAGATATCTGAGGCTCTGTGCAGCCTTATCTAGAGGATGTCCTGGTGGTCCTTTCCAACCATAGCGATTCATAGTGATTAGATGTTGTGCTGAGGGATTTGGTTTAGTGAAGGGCTTGTCAGTGTGAAACTAATGATTGGACTTGAGGAGCTTGAAGGGCTTTGCCAATCTAAGAAATTCTGTGATTCTGTGTCCCTGCTCAGTGCAGGGGGATTGGACTTAGCTGACCTTTGGAGCCTTCCAACTCAAACTATTCTATGACTCTCTAAAGGTAAGAACTTCTGATTGCATTCAAAGAATATTTTGCTATTTAAACAATATCAAGTGATAGTATCCTGTTTATTTTCCATCAGATGAATGGTTCCTAGAGAAAATTGTTATAAAAGAAGTCTTCTACCCTTTTTCTGCACATGCTTTTGTTTACAATGACTGGATCAAGAAATGCTCCAAGAAAGAGTTCATAGAAGTGGCAATTCCACTCAAAGGTAATGCTAGCATAAATACCCTTCCTTTGGATGAATTTCTGCTGCTTGGCAGAGCAGAACAGAACCAGCAAAGTCTACTTCACAAAGAAGGCAGAAGTAAGCTTTGGTATCCAAATAATGAGGGGTAGGTGCCTGGGCCAAGCTGAATCAAGCCTTTTTTAGACAAGGAGAAAGAAATCATGCCTAGGAGAAAGAACACGGAAATGGAAGTAATGAAAAAGTCTTCTCTTGTCCTTGGAACAATACAGAGAAGATGCACAACTGTGTCATGGATTCATGGAGCAGCAGCCTGGTTTTCCACAGCTCCATAGACCTGTAATGAATAATGAGGGCTTCTTGAGTTTGTTGCCTGACTTGGCTGTGCTAGATCCACCAATATCAGTCAGTTTAATCTTGTACTTTTTGGCTTATACTCTCTCATAACTTAGACAAGCTCTTGAATACATGTTTGTTTTCACTGCAGAAACATCTGTGGCATCTCTTCTCACCAAAAATGTTGATACTAAAAGCAGAGGACGGTGGCAAACATGGATACACTGTACACAACTACCAGATGATGGTCCTGATATTGAAATTGTTGTATTTGGAAGAAAAGGGAAATCACCTGCACAGAAAGTTCAGAATCTGGATGATAAGCCATTTCTGGTTGGTTTCATTTCATAGTCCATTGTTGATTGGTTTCATTTTTATTTCACACAAGTCTTACCAAATAGTTTCAGTAAAGTAAGAGTTGTAGCCAGTGAATGTGAAATTGTGTGGAACAATTTTCTGCCAGTTAATCTTTATACCTCTCTTAAATAAGCAGCATCTGGGGAATTTGTGGGCTAATACACTTACACTTAGGAAGTCTCTCTGGAGTAAATGCCAACTTTGGCATGAAAAGTTCCACTAACTTTGAATTGAGGCTTGCAGGACTTAGAAGTAAGGAAATAAGTATTGAAACTATTTCATACTTCCTTTATGATCTACTTCTCAAACCTCAACTAGTCCATTTTCACTACTTAGAAACTGTGTTTCTCTTCAGTGAACTTGAGCCTGAGCTAATATCAGTTCTGTAGTTTGCCCATGAGGCCAATGGCAGCTTCTGGACAGGTGTGTGAATCTGGGTCACCCCCTCCAGAGGGTTTTGTTCTTAAACATGGAGAAAAAAAGTAATTGCCAGTCTTTTGCAAAAAGGCAGTATAAGCATCACTTGCTTAATTGATGCAAGATGAAAAGCCACAAGCAGCAGAGTACAATAGGACTTATGGAAACCAGCCATCCTTTCTTTGGAGCACTGGAATAACAGAACAGAACCAATAACCAGAGCTAAAAGCCATCTTGAGTTCAAAATTCCACTTCAAGATTGAAAACAAAGATGTGATGTTGAGGAGATAAAGGGGAAAGTGGGAAGAATAGTAATATGAGTTTATTGATGTTTTATGAATCCTCTCATTGTCAATACTCTATGAATCTGGCTTGGAAATAGAGAATCAGCTATGCTCAGGAGTTTCCTTGCCTTTCATGTTGGCCTGGGCTTGGCAGTTAATTTGCCCAGCTGAAAAGAAACATAACTCATGATACAAATGTGAGTCCAAATTAACTTACAATCGCAGTGGGACTTCCTCCCCCTACCATTAGCATCCTTTATTAGTATATTTCCCAACTGTATGTGTCTTTTTACCTGGGCTTGAATTATGCCACCCAAATTTTTACATACAATGTATAGTTATTTCCTCCCCCCTCTGTTTTTCTACCAGCTGACTGTTGGCGATATTGGAGATATAACAAAAGTTTCCTTTGTGCTCTCTGGTCCATGCTTGAGAAGAGGAATTAAACTTCACAAGGTATTCCAAATATGCTGCATATTGACTTGTAATATTCCTCATAATGCCAGGAAATATCTTTTGTTGAGACACAGATTGTCAGCTTAACTTTGCACCATGCATACTTCCAGTTGGACTCCAGGAGGAAGTTTTTCACCGTGAGAACAGTCAGACATTGGAATCATCTCCCAGGGGAAGTATTGGATTTCCCTCCATTAGACAGCTTTAAGACTCAGCTTGACAGGATGCTGAACCATCTCATTTAAACTACAGTATTACATAGAAAGGTTGGACCAGATGATCCTTGGTGTCCCTTCCAACCTGGCATTCTGTGATCTTTTGGTGCAGTTACCTGGTATCTACAGAGGATTGCCTGCAGATTCCAGAGCTCTCTGTGGGCAGATGGACTTTGTTCATGCCTGCTGAAGTGCACATAGTTACACCTTTTCACTGCTGTGCAGCTCTATCTGCATAACTCATCATGACACGGAAGGGCAGGGTTTTCTGCTGATGTTAGGAAATGCTAATCCCTGCGTGGAAATATCAACAGCCTCCTGACACAAAGCAGCAGAAAGGAGTTAAGCTGATACTTTAGTATTTATTCATTACAGCCCAGTCATCAGTGGGCCTTAAACATCTGATTGTAGTTTAATATGCACTTTGAATCTCTCATAAAAAGGGATGGAGAGATGACTTAATGCTGTCAATATTCTGATTCAGGCAGATTTTAAGTGTATACCTCTCCCCAGGCTGAGTAAGATGATTGACTAGAAAGGTGTTGGGCTTGACAGTACCTGAGCCTTTGGGAAATACTTAAACTGGAAGGTTAATGCAAAGAAAAATCAAGTCAATGATCTCTGCCTGGAAGCAGGGGCCCAAAAGGCATTGTGAACATAGCATTGAATTATTCTGGAGTTAGCAGAAGAAATTTTTTCTGAGTTGGACCACACAGCACCTTACCACTACTATGAATCTGTATGATTCTGTGATTTAGGGAATCACCCTAAATTCAAATGAATAAACAGTCCAGAAACTGCTCTGATGGGAAATGCTAGAAACAGCTCTACTCCAAGCTAAAATCTGAATGGGTTTATGGTGCTCAAAGGAACATTAAGTCTGAGTTTATGAGCTCCTCTGAGGATAGAGGAGGAGTTTGTCTTGTTCATATTTTCTCTCCAAATGTGTTCCTTGTCAGCTAATTTTGTAGTCTCAGTTTAGGCTACAAGAATGGAAAGAGTAGGTAAGCAAAACTAATTTATCATTTTAAATGTGCACCTCCAGGCCATTTGATAAAGCATTCCAAAAAATATGTTGACATTACTACGTTCACTAAGTGATTATCTGCGGTAAGATTTCAGCCTCCAGAACTGGTGGCAGAAAATTCATAACTGTGTAATACTTTGCTTTCTGCCTTTTCTTTTTTCTTCCCTGTTTTCCCCCTTCTTCAAAGACAACCCTCAGTAAATGGCAAGTGATTTTTCTTCATACTTTCAAGTACTTAAAAATTTATTTAATAGTTGGTTTTATTAGCAGCTATAAATTGTTACAGTCTCGAAGTCAGTAGACTGCTACCGACCTATGTAGTCTCTTCTATTGATGCATAGAATCATAGAATCATAGAATCAAGCAGGTTAGAAGAGACCTCCAAGATCATCCAGTCCAGCCTATCCCCCAGCCCTAGCCAGTCAACTAGACCATGGCACTAAGTGCCTCATCCAGGCTTTGCTTGAACACCTCCAGGGATGGCAACTCCACCACCTCCCTGGGCAGCCCATTCCAATGCCAATCATTCTCTCTGGGAAGAACTTCCTCCTAACATCCAGCCTAGACCTCCCTTGGCACAACTTGAGACTGTGTCCCCTTGTTCTGTTGCTGGTTGCCTGCCAGAAGAGACCAACACCCACCTGGCTACAACCTCCCTTCAGGTAGTTACAGACAGCAATGAGGTCACCCCTGAGCCTCCTCTTCTTCAGGCTAAACAACCCCAGCTCCCTCAGCCTCTCCTCACAAGGTTTGTGTTCCAGGCACTTAAAACCCACAACATAAGCCACAGTAATGTATACAGCCTGTGCCAGTAATGTGCTTATGACATCTGTTACTCATTTATTAGTCTGCTTAGTAGTTATTTATACATGGAGGCATAATCTGAAGTGTAGCAACTTGATTTTGCTTTAGCAGGTCTCTTAGAGTGGAGTGAAAAATAGAGATGCTCTATAGAAACAGGCAAGCAGGATGTAAGGAATCAGTGGCCAAACCCAGCCCCATCTGAAAAGAATTCCCTTCTTTGCTTTCTCCTTAAGTAAAGGAAGTAACAGCCAAAGTTTCTGAGGTTTCACAGAAACAGAGGTCACAGACGAAACAGCAAAGGTTAAAAAGGATATAATATCCCTCTGTTCCTTTTGCTACCTCCTGTTTTCTCTATCTGGTCTTAACAGCAGTGTCAGAGTATTTTCTGGTGATCTCCTATGGGTTTCTGCACACTTCTGCAGAAAATGTTGTGACCTTAGCTAAAATTTATAGAACCATAGAATTATCTTGGTTGGAAAAGACCTTTCAGATCATAAAGTCCAACCATTATCTAACTCTACCAAGTCAGGTCCTAAACCATGTCCCTCAGCACCACATCTCATATCTTGGCTCATATTGGGGCTTTTGAAGATTTATGTGTTAAACAATGTTCAAAACCAGAGTTTCTGGCCCTTTCCAAAATCACATACAAACTCAGCTCATTTTTACCTTTGGATAGAATATGGCTTGGAGACAAAGCTCACATTTAGCTGGAACCTTACAATTAACACGAATTAATCAGCTGCATTTGATTTTAAAGCCAGAATCTGCATACATTCACACATCTCATTTTTATGCACCCAGTGTCTGCAGGTCATCTGCCTGAATATGGAGGTAACCCTTGAGCCAATCTTAACCCAGACAACACAGGAATTTGTGATGCTTTCCTGCTAGATAGTTAGGAGTGTTTATGTTGCTACAAGTTAGGGAAGATGTTTTTCTATGAGAAGTTGGGCATTTAATATGAGCTACTGCAAGTGCAAAAAACTGGGTGCATGACTGGCTGCAATTTTAGTGGCATTAGAGGTACTGGTAGTTAGCAATGTTTATATTGCTACAGGTTAGAGAAGATATTTTTTCTATAAGAAGTTGAGCATTTAATGTGAGCAAGTGCAAAGAACTGGGTAAATGGCTGACTGCAATTTTAGTGGCATTTAATATTATCTAAGGAAAACCACTGTTTATTCAGGCAATTAATGGTTTCATTCTGGAAATGGGGGAGTGGCATCAGCTCTGTGTCTAATCTTGTGAAGCATTGGTCACAAAGCATAAGCAGGAATGGAAAATGTTCAGCAGGTACATTTCTAGGAACTCAAGGGCAAGGCAGTCCAACAAAAGCTTTAAGAGTAGAACTATACAATTCCTACCAGTTTCAGTTATGTGAATATTATTTATGCATTCCAAAGCTTGCACTTGGTCTATGTAATGAAAGCTCTGCTCAGAACATCCAGATAATGGTGTGTGTATCCTCTACAGAGCCATAAACTTTTGTTGCTGCTGCTGGTGTCAGTATTGGTGCTAAGTCAGCACAGTGATTTTTTGAATCCCTGCCTAAGAACTTCAATTACTTAATGTCCTGATGAATTTAATTGGGTTTTGTTTTGTTGTTTTTAACCTCTTGGCTTTATTTTGATACAAATTGATTCTAAAGGCTGAAGAAACACTTTCTGCAAGCTAGTAGCCATTTGCTATGTATTAAGTTCAACCCTGCATATGTTACTAGAGATGTTTCTGCATATGCTTGATAGTTTGTCATCCTGTATGTTATAGTCTAACTTAGGATAAATTCTACAGTCTGAGTTTTCCTTCTGTCAATCTGATCTCTCTGTTTGCCCTCACAGTAACTAGGTTAGGTGGGCTCCCAAGCCAGTGCTTCCTCAGTTGGATTGGAAGTTCCAAGCCGACAAATTTGGAACCTATTTTCAGAGTGTTCTCTGAGTTTTTAAAGTCAGGTGGAAAGAAGCTGAACCTAAGTTTGCATCTTCCCTTGGAACTCACATAGCTTATTTCCCCAGGGAGCCCTGAAGGCCACTGGACACCTAATTTCTGCCAACTTTGAAAATCTTGCCTGAGATACAGCAAGTCACATGTAAAGCAATGCAAGTTTGGGACAGAGTGCCTGGAGAGTAGCCAGGCAGAGAGAGACTTGGGGTACTGGTAGATAGTAGGCTCAAGATGAGCCAGCAGTGTGCCCAGGTGGCCAAGAGAGCCAGTGGCATCCTGGTCTGAATCAGGAAGAGTGTGGCCAGCAGGACAAGGGAGGTTATTCTGCCCCTGCACTCAGCACTGGTCAGGGCACACCTTGAGTGCTGTGTCCAGCTCTGGGCTCCTCAATTCAAGAGAGATGTTGCAGTACTGGAAGGTGTCCACAGGAGGGCGACAAAGCTGCTGAGGGGCCTGGAGCACAGCCCTGTGAGGAGAGGCTGAGGGAGCTGGGGGTGTGCAGCCTGCAGCAGAGGAGGCTCAGGGCAGAGCTCATTGCTGGCTACAACTACCTGAAGGGAGGCTGTAGCCAGGTGGGGTTGGGCTCTTCTCCCAGGTAATGGGCAACAGAGCAAGGGGGAAAAATCTCAAGCTGTGCCAGAGGAGGTCTAGACTGGATGTTAGGAGAAAGTTCCTGGCAGAGAGAGTGATTGGCATTGGAATGGGCTGCCCAGGGAGGTGGTGGAGTCTGTGTGGCAGGAGGTGTTGAAGCCAAGCCTGAATGAGGCACTTAGTGCCATGGTCTGGTTGATTGTCTAGGGCTGGGTGCTAGATTGGACTGGATGATCTTTGAGGTCTCTTCCAATCTGGTTGAGTCTGTGACTGTATAAAGAACAGTTGAAATGAATAAGAAAGCAAAAAAAGGACATGTTTTTGCAAAACCTGCTGCTAAGATTGATGTAATTCCATCCATTTGACAATCTAAAATTGCATGTCTATATAGGTGAATTTATTCTGCATCCTTCATTAACTCTCTTAAAACGGGTCCTATGCCTGTGCCAGTATGTGATGAAGGATGCACCTATAAGCATCAGGCTGCAGAATCAGTGGCTTGCAGCAGCTGCTGTAACTCTTACACAGAATCAGGTTGCTTTCATAAAGTGTGTGCAGATCTTAGCAGTAGGGAGGAAGAGTTTCTGTTGGGATGGAAACAAGAAACTAAATAATTAAAATAAATTAATATACTCTTTGATTCTGCCTGCAGCTGCACTTAAAAGACCTGGACACTAAACAAGAGTTGGGATTTCACATGGAAGCCCAATATCTGTTTGGAGAAGATGGATCTGAGACTGTGACAGAGCTGGCAGTGGTCGAGCCAGACAAACCACCACTCAGAGGTATGTTGCTGAACTGGCAAATAAATGCACAAGCAAATGTATGCACAGAAAATTGTCAGCTGCTTAATGGGATGAAGGCAATGGGCAGGGTCACAAAGCTTGTGAAAGCAAGTTCTTTCAGGATACCTGTGTAAACCTTGTGAGGTCTTTAATGATGTCTAGTCATAAAGCTTTTTTTCCCCCTGTTTTAAACAACTGATGTGTTTTCACTAGGTTGAATTACCAATCTGGAACTCTGTCAAATGTGCAAAGTCTATTCAGTGTCTTTCTATTGAAGTTTTTTTGTAACAACTGATTTACACTTGGTGAGGACTAAACCCCAAGTTTTAAAAGGGCATCATAGAATCATAGAATCAGACAGGGTTGGAAGGGACCACAAGGATCAGCCAGTTCCAATGCCCCTGCCATGCCCAGGGACACCCTACCCTACATCAGGCTGCACACAGCCTCATCCAGCCTGGCATCAAACACTTCCAGGGATGGGGCCTCAACCACCTCCCTGGGCAACCCATTCCAGGCTCTCACCACTCTCATGCTCAACAACTTCCTCCTCACCTCCAGTCTGAATCTCTCCCAACCTCCAGCTTTGCTCCATTCCCCCCACTCCTGTCACTCCCTGAGAGCTTAAAAAGTCCCTCCCCAGCTTTTTTTGTAGCCCACTTCAGATCCTGGAAGGCCACAAGAAGGTCACCTGGGAGTCTTCAGTCTGCACAGCCCCAACTCTTTCAGTCTGTCCTCACAGCAGAGCTGCTGCAGCCCTCTGAGCATCCTCCTGGCCCTTCTCTGGACACACTCCAGCATCTCCACAGCCCTCTTGTAATAGAGTCTCCAGAACTGGATGCAGTACTGCAGCTGGGGTCTCAGCAGAGCAAAGCAGAGAGGGAGAATCCCCTCCCTGGGCCCTGCTGCAGCCCAAATCATAATGGTCTGAATTACAAAAAAGCAAACCCCATTCTTTTCTGAGGTTTCCTTCAAGCCCCATTCCTGCTTCAGGAACTATGTCATCAGTGTACTTAAAACCTGATCATATCTTCCTTTGTTCTGATTACATTTTATAAAATATTTAGAAAAGAATTCTCATTTCTTTATGAACAGATGTCTCAGTTGAAATATTGAAAACTTTTTGCATTTAATATCTAAGTGAAGGCCAGACTGCAAATGGGAATATATCTTAACAGTCTCTTACAGGGTTTAATTCTTCACTATGCTTACAGAGCCCATCAAAAAATTCCTTTGTCATGTTGCCTGAAGGAATATGTACTACAGAACTCATCAGCCAAAAATCTTTGACAAGCCATCCTTTGTGGCCAAGAAGAATAATAACAATGCATAGATATATAAATAGCTGAGCCATTTCTCCTGAATATAGACCTGAGCTTGGCCATAATTATCAAAATGCCTGACTGAACCAGAATTCAGCTGATCCAGAACAAAAAGTGGATTTTCTCTGCCATATCTGTGGGTTTTTGCTTTAGCAAAATGTTGTTCTGTTGGAGTTGATAAACTCCAACTCAATTTAAGACCTTTAATTCATTTTTACAAGGCTTGCTAAGATCTATATGATTCTTTCAGCTGAATTCAGTGACCACTGGCTAAGACCCAGAACTGCAACATTTAATCTTTTGTGTGTGTGTGTGTGCATAAACATGGGTTTTTGCACTGATTCATAAAGGGCTCCTCAATGCAAGAGAGATGTTGAGGTGCTGGAAGGTGTCCAGAGAAGGGCAACGAAATGAAGAGCCTGGAGCACAGCCCTGTGAGGAGAGGCTGAGGGAGCTGGGGGTGTGCAGCCTGCATCAGAGGAGGCTCAGGGCAGAGCTCATTGCTCTCTACAACTACCTGAAGGGAGGCTGTAGCCAGGTGGGGTTGGTCTTTTCTCCCAGGCAAGCAACAACAGAACAAGGGGACAGAGTTTCAAGGTGTGATGGGGAAGCATCGGGCTGGATGTTAGGAGAAAGTTCCTGACAGAGAGAGTGATTGGCATTGGAATGGGCTGCCCAGGGAGGTGGTGGAGTTGCTGTGCCTGGAGGTGTTGAAGCAAAGCCTGGCTGGGGCACTTAGTGCCATGGTCTGGTTGATTGGCTAGGGCTGGGTGCTAGGTTGGACTGGATGATGTTGGAGGTCTCTTCCAAGCTGGTTGATTCTATGATTCTATTCTATGCTATTTCATTTTTAATGAGAAGTAGCCAGCAATCCATGTTGAACTCAGCAAGAACATTAATGTCAATGACTGTAACTTTATGCCTTGATCTTGAAATGAACCTTTTACCTAAAACAAATTAGTTTACAATGTTTGGTGATTCCATTATGAAATAGGATGACTTAGTAATGTTTTCTGTCTCTGGTTTTTCACGACAGAAGTTCTCTACTTGATCAGTGTTCATACAGGAACCCTGCCTGCATCAGGGACTGATGCAGATGTGTTTCTCACAGTATTTGGAGAGCAAGGAGATTCCTGCAAAAGGAGACTAAGGCAGTCAAGATTTGAAAGAGGACAGGTTAGTACCAAGTTACTTTCCTTACATGTTTGCTTAATGTGTCTTCCCAAGCAGATCCTTTGGTTTAGATGAGCTGGTTTTGTACTGTTTTCTTCAGCTGAGGTATTTTGTTCTTCATTGTGCGATAGGTTCGTGGGAAAGGGATGAGCAGTGAGACAGAAAAACATTCTGATGACAGTAAGTTACTTGAGGTGATAAATATGAAAGCTGGTGGCAGTGCCTGCAGGAGGACCTCATGCAAAGTGACTGGGTGATAAAATGGCAGATGAAATTCATTGTACCTAAAGGAAAAGCAGTGGCTATGAGAGGGAAACCCTTTTATAATGCATGAAAAAAGATGGATTCTGAAACAGAAAAGTGACCTTAGCATTAGGATAGCTCATCCCAGTGCTCATTGGAAGGAAAACAAAAGGAAAACAGAACAGATTAAATACTTAGCAATTATTAATAAAGGGGAAGAAAGCTGCCACCCTAAAGTAGAAACCACAGTCATGGACCCAGGCAGGTTGTCTGGTACAGATGCTTCATAGACACTTTGTTTTGTTCCAATTCACTTGCCTCAAAAAGTGCAACATTGAGTGCTAAGAAATATCTTCCTTACAAGGAACAGCTAAGCAAACAAGTACTGTCTGGCCTGGAAAAGGGAGGATGAGAGGAAAGGAGAGGAAGATAAGGAATATGGCATAGAGAAAATGAGTCATTCTGTTTTCACATGAAATACAAGGGCTCAGGAACATTAACTGAAACTTGCAGGTGGCAGATTGAAAACAAAAGGAGGTGGTTTTTTACACAGTGCATAATTAATACATTTTACTTTCTGGCACAAGATATCACAGATGGTAAAACTCATGTTGGTGCAAAAAGCCATTGCACTTTGTCATGAATGATAACTCTCCACTGAGGGCTGTTAAGTGCAAAGACACAATCTCTGACTCAGGAAATCTCCCAACCACAAATTGCTAAAGCCTGAGAGACTTTGTATTCAAGAAGCATCTCTATATATTTTCCCTGTTTTTCAGCTCTTCCCTAGAAACCTGTTATTGGTAGCTGTTGGCAACAGTATGCTGGTCTAGATGGATCTGTGGTCTGACATACCAGCCTTGCAGTCTTTTTACATAGGAGTAGATTAATAGAATAGTTGGAACTGGGTTTCAGCGAGAGTATCTAAGAATAGAAGGTGAAAGGAAGCACTGTAAAGGGCAAGCTGTCTTGAGAGACAAGATTACATCAGCAATATCCCTGGGAAGTATGGAATGGACAGGCAAAGAAAACAAAGTTAAGGCAACTTGAGATATGAAAAAAAAAAAGAAAGAAGGATCCTCTCCTTGACTGATAAAGGTCTGGAATATAAGGAGAAGCCAGGGAGAGAGAAAATTGCAACAAAGGGTAAGTAAAGAGTGTGAAGTTGATTTAACTACCTGAGAAAGTAAGGGTGGTTTATGCTTAAGTAATTGTATGTCTGACTTCTTCACCAGTGCAATGGGTGAAATAAATTTTGCCCAACTGAGACTTTACCTAAAGTAATATAGCTTTCATTAATTACACTTCCAGGAGTGTGTTCAACACAGTTCCAAATGTCTCTGTGCTGTTGCAGGGGGGGCAAACACAAGGAAATGTAACGACATCAATCTAAACTGTGTTCTTGCTAGCACTGAGGGAGTAGGCAATTGAATGCATTATTATGAGAATTCATTGATAACAATGGATGATTATGACCACTGTTGTCTAATGACTGCTAATTATTATCACAAAGAATGAGCCTAATGATAGGTCCCTTTTACAGATAGAGTTAGCTGTGAAGGAACATGAATATTAGCAACACAGGCTGCTTCCTCTAAGTCAAGGGTCATGTAGACTGACAGGAAAATTATATTTGGCTCAGGAGTACAAAGAATATAATTAAAAAGCAATGAGTGCTCCCTAAAAGTTATTTGCTAGGTGTTCCTCACAGCCAGATCTTATTTTGGGCTGCATATGCATTAAAGTGAAGGGGTAGAACTTGCCATGGTAACTGCTTGAGGGTATAACAAGGCAGGAATGCTGGAAGTCCTCTGGCTGTGATAGGAATAATAACGTTGATGTTCTCAGAGCACATCGTAAGGGATGGTCCAACAGAGACAGGAGAATGGAGCAGATGACATAATTCTTTCTAAAAATCATCTTTTCCTTTGTTACTTTCTGGTCCTCATGCTTTTTCCTGGTCCTCATGCTTTTTCCTGCCTGGTGGCAAACTGGTTGGCAACAAATCAAGAATGATAACGTCTGCTTCTACTATCCATCTGGGGTTTTTTAATGTCACCCACACACATGCCCATGTATCCACCCACCCACTCATATTATCTCTTGCACAGAACACATTCATTCTCTCACTCACATAAGTTATTCATCCCAAAATGCACTGGTGCAATTGCCATTTAGCTTTTGTTTACTGGTAGCCCTAGCAATATTTAAACAGATGTCTATTTACATCCAAAGAGCACATCAATTCTCGCCTGCATGCGTGCACAGCCTCAGTTATAGTTTCTAATGTCAGTATCTTTGTTTGCATAGTCATCAGCAGTGTCAGTATTTCTGTTCAGAGTTGAATAATGCCACATTTCCCCTTTGAAAAAGAGGTTGTCTTAGAATAGAAAAGACTTTGAAATGTTTCAAAATAAAATGCCTTATCTAAACTGAAGTGCAATTTGCTAAGCCTGTCCTGATGGTTGAAGCACTCCTTTTGTTTTGGTTGTGAGGGATTGGTTAAGCTTCCATTTCCAGGAAACTTCTGTAAGTAAATTAATGATCAGTCATTTCTGGAGCCCCCAACACAAGAAGGACATGGAACTGTTGGAGTGAGTCCAGAGGAGACGCTCAGAGAGCTGCAGCAGCTCTGCTATGAGGACAGGCTGAGAGAGTTGGGGCTCTGCAGCCTGGAGAAGAAAAAGTTTCAAGGAGACCTTAGAGTGGCCTTCCAATATCTGAAAGGAGCCTGCAGGAAGGACAGGGAGGGACAAGGTCTGGTAATGACAGGATGAGGAGGAATGGGTTTAAACTGGAAGAGGGGAGATTGAAACTGGATGTTAGGAAGAAGTTCTTTCCAATGAGAGTGGTGAGACACTGGCACAGGTTGCCCAGGGAGGTTGTGGCTGCTTCCTCCCTGGAGGTGTTCAAGGCCAGGCTGGATGAGGCCTTGAGCAACCTATTCTAGTGGGAGATGTCCCTGCCTATGGTGGGGGGTTGGAACTGGATGATCTTTGGGGTTCCTTCCAACCTAAACCTTTCTATGATTCTATCTACCCGAAACACTGGGGATTTTCATCCTAAAGCACAGGATGAAGTGATCATGAACAGGGAAGAAGGTACATACTCAGGGATCCAGGTATTTTCTGAACAGGATTTCCAAATCAGTCTAGAATTTCATTTCTTTACTATCAGAAAGAAAAAAACAACACTTTAGCATTGAGTGAAATCTGTCTTTCAAACAATCTTCTTAAATGTGGACCAGAAAATACATGATTGAGTCAATTCATTGTTCATTTTGCCTTCTCAGGTTTGTGTCTCTGAAGTGAGAGCAGTAGACCTTGGACAGTTACATAAAGTGCTTGTTGAGCACCATAATGTGGGCTTTGGAGCTGGATGGTACCTGGACCAAATTGTCATCCATGAGTCAGGCAAGACTGATGGGCAATACGCATTTCTTTGCCAGCAGTGGTTAGACAGTGGAGTTGGTGATGGACAGATGGAACGGATGCTGAAACTTCTTGGGAAAGTCAGGAATGAGAAGTTGACAGGGAAGATTTCTGGTAAGGTCCAAAGTCATCAGAGCTCCTTCCATCTTTGAATTGTAATTCATATTATTCTTCAGGTTATATTTAAGATTAAAACCAAAACACAGGAATAATGCAGCTTAAATGTGAGTTTCACCTCTTACACAAACTGTCTCTCCAAACAATTTCTAGAGCTGGTAAATACAATTCTAATGCTGAGGGAAGAAAGACTGAAGCAGAAGGGGGATACTAAGTGATGGAGGCAATGAAGGAACTATGTTTTCAGCTGAGACTAGTAAAAAGCTGAAGCAGAAAGAGGTAGGTTGCTCCATATGGCATCAACGCGGAGCAGAAGGCTCCTGCAACAGTGATGAAATCGCAAGAAGAGATACAAAAACTCTTTTAGCAGAATAAGATTTTCCCTTATGTTCATCTATTTGCAGAAAGCAGTTGCTTTTATTTGCAGTTTTCTTTCTTACTTACATCAATGGCACAAGTTCTTGCAAACAACTAGCTGACCTGAACCTGATATCCTATTCATATTATTTCATGGGGAAAAAAAAATGCCAGGACAGACAATTTAAACACTGAAAACATGATGCCTTTTTTTCCCCTTTTGCTTTACCAGGGTACAGGATTTCTTCTCTCTCACATGGCTTTTTTTTTTGTCTGAAGAGGTGTAAAATGTTGGTTTGGGTCCATTTAAGAAATATGAATCAGAAGTGGTAGACCAAACGATGTAAAGTTTAACTAATCTGAAGGTGTGAATTTGCATTCTGTGTCAGCAGGTTTGAAATGGATCTTTATCAATTTCTCTGCTCATGGAGATTTCACATTACACTCAGAGAGTTGGATGTTATCCATAGTTGCAGACACAGTAGTGTATATCCTCATCTTTAGATGCCTGTACATGGTCCACTAGAAAATATACCATCTATATATAGATATCATACCTATCAGAGTGGCCAGGAAGAAAGGGACTTGGGGGGCCTGGACATCCTTGGCAGGCTGGATGGGTGGGCAGAGGCCAATGGGATGAGACTGAACAAGACCAAGTGCAGGGTTCTACACTTTGGCCACAACAATGCCAAGCAGCACTACAGGCTGGGGACAGAGTGCCTGGAGAGCAGCCAGGAAGAAAAGGACCTCGGGGTGCTGGTAGAGAGTAACTGAAGATGAGGCAGCAGTGTGCCCAGGAGACCCCATGGCATCCTGGGCTGGCTCAGGAGCAGTGTGGCCAGCAGGACAAGGGAGGTTATTCTGCCCCTGCACTCAGCACTGCTCAGGGCACACCTTGAGTGCTGTGTCCAGTTCTGGGCTCCTCTATACAAGATGTTGAGGTACTGGAAGGTGTCCAGAGAAGGGCAGCAAGGCTGGTGAGGGGCCTGGAGCACAGCTCTGTGAGGAGAGGCTGAGGGAGCTGGGGGTGTGCAGCCTGCAGCAGAGGAGGCTCAGGGCAGACCTCATTGCTGTCTGCAACTGCCTGCAGGGAGGCTGTAGCCAGGTGGGGTTGGTCTCTTCTCCCAGGCAACCAGCAACAGAAAAAGGGGACACAGCCTCAGGTTGTGCCAGGGGAGGTCTAGGCTGGATGTTAGGAGAAAGTTCCTGGCAGAGAGAGTGATTGGCATTGGAATGGGCTGCCCAGAGAGGTGGTGGAGTCACTGTGCCTGGAGGTGTTGAAGCCGAGCCTGGCTGAGGCACTTAGTGCCATGGTTTGGTTGATTGGCCAGGGCTGGGTGCTAGGTTGGATTGGATGATCTTGGAGGTCTCTTCTAACCTGGTTGATTCTATGAGTCTATCATCTAAAACAAAATGACATCACTGAGCTAACAGAAGAACAGAAAACTACCAAGAGGGGTTGGGCGAGATGATCTTTGAGGTCCATCCAACCTGATGCTGTCTGTGAATTTGTGAATACAAGCAGAAGATAGGCAGCTAGAGAAGTGACAATTTCAGGGTAAGCAGTAGCTGTATTGCACCACTGCAAGCCTCTCAGGCCTTTAAAAGAATAGATTCTGTAGGTGCCCTACATAATCCACAGAGCAAGGCAGGCTTCTCCTGAGGGGAATTCAGAGAAGAAGCCCAAGGTTGGTCAGTCTGTTGCATCTTTCTTCATTGATAAGGAGAGAAATCTTTTGTCCTTGCTTATGCACCTTAATCAGTGTCTGAATGTAGCTATCTAAAGAACACCTAAAATTTCCTTCCTCTGTTTCCCACACAGAGTCCTGAAAAATCTGAGTGCAGACTTGCTGGTATTTTCCAGCCTATGCTTATAAATACTCACTTCTGTGTCTATTTTCAATAGCCAGGATGTATAGTAGGGTCTATAACAGATACAGCTGCAGAATAGCTTTAGGAAGGATATGCCAACTATGCAGAGAGCCTGTAAGGAATGGAGGAATAAAGACTGATTGGCCAAGAGCAGGAGAGGTCAGATGGATGCAAAAGGGGAATTAGCTCAAGTGGTGGAGCACTCAGTATGTGAGAGGCAGCAGGAGTCATGCCCACATTCTCCAGTCATCTTCTCTGCTAAGGGGCAGGGAGCAAGAAGATGGAGCCAGACTCTTTCCAGTGATGCCCAGTGACAGGACAAGGGGCAACAGGGCACAAAGGAGTTCCACCAAAATGTAAAGAAAAGCTTCTTTGGTGTGAGGGTGCCAGAGACCTGGAGCAGGCTGCCCGGAGAGGTTGTGGAGTCCCCTTCTCCGAAGGGAGGTCCTGGGCAGCCTGCTCTGGGTGTAATAACTTCCAACCTGTCCAATCTGGATTTTATTTGCTTTACAGGCAACCATTAGGTAAAAATAAGAATGTGGAAAGTAGTGGTGAGAGGAAAATTTTAAAGGGCTGGAGGAGAGAGCATGAATACTCTGCTAGAAACTGCTGGTGCTACAAAGCGATAGACTTTGGAGGAGGAAAATAGCTGAACTGAATTCTGTAGTACAAAACTTGAATGTATTCAGGTGTAAATCCAGCTGACTATCTGAGCTCTTGATTCTGGTGCAGGTTCCTAATTTCCATTGATTTTCTCGGGGGAGGAATTGGGAACTAAGTAGTAGCTCAGGATCTAAAAGCTGTATTGCATCTGTGTCCCCATGTTTTGTAATGATTCATGCAATAAGAGTTCATGAGCTCTTGGAGAAATATTTGGATTAGTTAGATGATCACAGGATAATTTTTGAGGCATTAATATGATTTGGCTGTGAATAAAGCAGTTGTGACCACAAAATATATGCAGGCATGATCAGTGATTGAGAAGAATTAATGCCACTACAGAGAAACACTGGCATTTCACCTGGAATGCTGTCTGCAGTTGTGGTCACCTTTGTCCAGAAGGACTGGTTCAGGCTGGAATAGTCTTGAACAAGTCATAAGGACTGAGAATATGACAAGACTTTTGTTGTGAAAGGGTATTTAAAAAGCTCAGTGTATTCAGACTAGCAAATTAAGTGCTCCAAATGGACACAGTCGTGATCTATCAAATTAATGGTAGCTTGCACATCAGGGAGGGAAAAGAGTTATTTCAGATAACAGACAAAGCTGTCACGAAAATAAATGGCTTTCAGCAGTCCCTTAATGCCATTCTGAGAAAAGCAAAAGATTTCTGAGGAAGCAAGATTGAGTTTTTAGCACAGCTCTCTTTTAGACTTAAGGAAAGAAGCTTCACATAGCTGCCTTTTAGACTGGATCTTCACAGACTTATCAGAGATGATGCAGGAGAATCAGTGTGTAATACCAATGTGTGATACTGTATGATCCAGAAGAGGTAGTTCTTCCATTCAGTCTTACTGGGTAGCTTTACATTGATAGTTTAAAACCTTAACAGTTTAGTACTGAAGAGCTAGAAAAATCTTAGATTATATCACAGGGGTTATGATAAATGTTCCTTTTTTCATGACCATCATTGGTTTCATCTCTATTTAATGTTCACAGACATGAAAATGGTAACTATTTATGAGTAGCCATAAAGTAATAATACATGGAGTTATTTTAGGTTCTTTTAAGGATGGTGAGTACTAACATTTTACCCTCACTACGTTCTGAATTTATGGCAGAGGTCCTCACCTGATCTAAAGTAATAAAGCTTGATTTGCCTTAGCTTGTAGCAGGAGGTAAAGATTTGCCTGTTGTGGTAAGGGAGATGGACTTCAGAGGACTATGGACATAAAATCCCAAAGTGACTGTTTCCATAACTCAAAGTAAAATACTCTGCTTTACAAATTAGCTATTTGAAGTTATTCAACCCATATATTGCCTCACTTTGCACAAAAAATCCTGCTTGAATCTGCACCAGCCCAGGTACCCAAAGCCTCTCTGTAAGAGTCATGAGATCTTCCAATGGACATGGGTCTGTGTGCTAGTTTGAAGCAGGCTAGAATGTTTTGGTGAGAAGAACTAGATTACAGGCTGTGAAAGGAAAACAGTGGTGATGTCTACTTCACTCATAGGCTTGCTGAGATGTATAGGAACAAGAAATAAAAACATAGGTAATCACTGTCACTGGGGCTGCTGGCTGAGCTGCTTCTTACTCTCTAACCTCACCCTCCATTCTGGACTAATCCACTTTGCTTCCTAACCCCCTGGCTGAACCTCCATTCTTCCTTGGGACTGGGGTAAGGTTGAGAGGGGTAGGGGGAAGGTGAAGGGGTGGTTGAGAGCCACTCCTGGGAACTCAGGTTTCTAGGAAGGGAGTTGTGTTTCTGTATTACCTTTTGTCTTGTATACTTCTGTCTATAACTGTATATACTGTAAATATCTGCTGGTATATTGTGCTAGCTGTAAATAATAAGCTTCATTCATATTTCCAGAGCCAGCTGAGTCTAGTCTGGGTGATTTCTAAAGTGGGGGGGGGGGGGGGGGGGGGCAGGGAACACCCAAACCATCACAGTCTGATAAGATATGGATTTTCCATGTATTCTATTAACATGAATTGAAATGTTACAGGCAACTAAATCAGTGGGAAAAAATTAATTTGCTCTTTGTGGGTACAGTTTTCTGATCCTGAAAACTGGAGGCTGGAGCCAGGCTCTGCTGGGTGATGCCCAGTGACAGGACAAGGGGCAATGGATGGAAGATGAGGCATAGAAAGTTCCATGGAAACATGAGAAAGAGTTTGTGAGGGTGCCAGAACACTGGAACAGGCTGCCAGGGAGTTTGTGAAGTCTCCCTTTCCAGAAATATTCAAGACCCACTTGGATGTGTTGCTGTGTGATCTGGCATAGGTGATCCTGCTCTGCAAGGGGGGTTGGGCTGGATGAGCTTTCAAGGTTCCTTTCAGCCCCTAACCTTCTGTGAGCTGCATGGTGCTGCTGGACTGGTCTGTATCTAAAAAGTCATAGAATCATAGAATCAAACAGATTGGAAGAGACCTCCAAGATCATCCAGTCCAAACTATCACTCAGCCCTGTCCAATCAACCAGCCCATGGCACTAAGTGCCCCAGCCGGGCTTGGCTTCAACACCTCCAGGGACAGCAACTCCACCACCTCCCTGGGCAGCCCATTCCAATGCCAATCACTCTCTGCCAACAACTTCCTCCTATCATCCAGCCTAGACCTCCCCCAGCACAAAGGGGCAACGATCCAAATCTGCTTCTCACTCCCTGAGTGCTGATGAATGAACCTGTTATATGCCAAACATTTTAATGCAATACAAAGGGTTGCTAGTCACTCACTGACTCAGGCTTAATTAGTTTGGATATTTAACAAACTCATTCATTTTTCCCTATCATTTTGTTTCAACAGGGACTTGGGATGTCCTTGTCACAACTACTACTACTGCTTGCACTTCCATGAATCCTAAAATGTCTCTGACTGTATGTGATGTAAAAGGTGCCTGTACTTCAGTCATTTTCCCCAAAGGATCTCTTAACAAAACCCAGGTTTTTGAGACTTCAATTGAACTGAATAAGAAATTCACTACTGTATTCAAAGTTCGCCTGGAAATTGAAGAAGCTGAAGAAGGAGAGACTTGGCATTGTCGGGAGGTATAAAGTACAAATGAAAGCAGTTACTTGTTTGCTCCTGGTTTGTTTTGCTTGGTTTCATAGTCTGTGGTTACTGTTTCCAGTCTCCAGCTCAGTCTGAGGCGATGTCAATCTTAATTTGCAGAAGTAGGTGTGTCTGGTGGCAATACTTGTAGAGTGATCACTTCAGAGACTGCTCAGAGTACTTACTTAGGATAGCTATGCATAGCAAACAGCCTGTAAATGGAGGTGGGTTTCTGGAGGGTATGCATACAGATGTGCCATCATCTATGGCAGATCCAGCAGTGTCTTTTCAGCACTGGGAATGCAGTACTCCACCTGGAGTGCTCCACCTGGAGTACTGCATCCAGTTCTGGAGCCCACATTACAAGAAGGATGTGGAGATGCTGGAGTGTGTCCAGAGAAGGGCCAGGAGGATGCTCAGAGGGCTGCAGCAGCTCTGCTGTGAGCACAGACTGAAAGAGTTGGGGCTGTGCAGGCTGGAGCAGAGGAGGCTCCCAGGTGACCTTCTTGTGGCCTGTCAGTATCTGAACTGGGGCTACAAAAAAGCTGGAGAGAGACTTTTTAAGCGCTCAGGGAGTGTCAGGACTGGGGGGAATGGAGCAAAGCTGGAGGTGGGGAGATTCAGCCTGAATGTGAGGAGGAAGCTGTTGAGCATGAGAGTGGTGAGAGGCTGGAATGGGTTGCCCAGGGAGGTGGTTGAGGCCCCATGGCTGGAGATGTTTAAGGCCAGGCTGGCTGAGGCTGTGGGCAGCCTGCTCTAGGGTAGGGTGTCCCTGGGCATGGCAGGGGGGCTGGAACTAGATGGTCCTTGTGGTCCCTTCCAACCCTGACTGAGTCTATGTGTCTATGAGTCCCTGCACCCACTGGCATACATTGCAGAATTTACATCGCTCCACCCTGGCTGTTATGTGTTGTACAACAAGGCAAATAATTAAGCCAGACACTAGGGATGCCTTTTGAGGAAAATATCTGCCTTTTAAGTTGGCATTTGAAAAAAAGAAGTGAATAGCAAAAGTGACAATCTTTCTTCTGATGTCCAAGATGCTGAAGCTAAAATCTGACACCACAGTGAAAATGCTGTGGCACCTCACGATACAAAAAATATCTTCATCCTCTTATGCTGGCAGCATAAAAATAAGTCTAAGGGAAAGAATCTTTTTTTTTTTCTTCCCCAATTTGACACACTTTTGTCCATTGATATTGGCATTCTGCTCTCAGTAAAACCTGGTGGAACAAAAAAAAAACACCAAACTGTCTCATCCAAGGCATGATGTGGCCAAGGGAGCCAGTGGCATCCTGGCCTGGATCAGGAGCAATGTAGCCAGCAGGACAAGGGAACGTTAGGCCACACGTTGAGTGCTGTGTCCAGTTCTGGGCTCCTCAGTTCAAGAGAGATGTTGCAGTACTGGAAGGTGTCCACAGGAGGGCGACAAAGCTGGGGAGGGGCCTGGAGCAGAGCCCTGTGAGGAGAGGCTGAGGGAGCTGGGGGTGTGCAGCCTGCAGCAGAGGAGGCTCAGGGCAGAGCTCATTGCTGTCTGCAGCTGCCTGCAGGGAGGCTGTAGGCAGGTGGGGTTGGTCCCTTCTGCCAGGCAAGCAGCAACAGAACAAGGGGACACAGCCTCAAGTTGTGCCAGGGCAGGCTCAGGCTGGATGTTAGGAGGAAGTTGTTGGCAGAGAGAGTGATTGGCATTGGAATGGGCTGCCCAGGGAGGTGGTGGAGTCGCCGTGCCTGGAGGTGTTCAAGCAAAGCCTGGATGGGGCATTCAGTGCCATGGTCTGGTTGACTGGCTAGGGCTGGGTGCTAGGTTGGACTGGATGATCTTGGAGGTCTCTTCCAACCTGGTTGATTCTGTGATTCTGTGATGATCTTAGTGAGCTGAACCCCCTGACATTTAAATGGCAGGTAGGTTGCTAACTATTTTGTCTGGCTACAAAGGCAAATTTATCTAAGAAAACTACTGATAATATTAAGACTGCTTCTTGAACGTTGTAGGAGAGAGTGGATCACAGTGAAAAAAATCAGAATGGAAACTTGGCAGGTGAAAGCAGTGCCAGCTATTCATCTGTCTCACTTCATTAACTCAGAAGAAGGACTCAAATCTGAGTTAGGAAAAAAAATCTTTTATATAAGTGTGAAAAAGATGCAGGTTTACTTTAGATAAGGTTAGAAAGGTAACTAAAATATTAACTTCCCTGCTTTGGGGTATACTGGGGCTTAAGTAAGACTTTTCCTCTTATTCTGTGGATCCCATAGCAGGAGTGACTGAATCCTTGTTTGAAATAACTAGGTTGGTGTAAGAGGTTTGAGTAATGCCTGTTATTAAAGGCAGGCTAGCAGCCTATTTACACTGCTGGTTAGAACCAGGAGGTAATTTCTTTGCTATTTTATTTTGGTTTTACAAGATTGCACCTCACAGAGAGTCTGAGATTTCCCCCTTCCATCAGAAGCAAAAGCAGGTGCAGTTGGTTGAATTTCATATTTAGATTCAGGATTCATTTTTATAACCATAACTGCAAAATAATTCTCGTGATGGCTTGGGGGAAATGGAAATAATTGTAAAATAATGCCCAGAACAACATTAATTAAGATATGCTTTATTTCTGAGGTACATAATAGGCAGCATCTTTATTCCTGCTCCTTTCACTTCTTGAAGAAATAAAGCACAGCAAATGAAATCTGATTTTCCAGAAGCTGTTCAGGAATGCAGATGTTAGCATGAAAAGGCAGAGCTCATTGCTGTCTGCAACTACCTGAAGGGAGGATGTAGCCAGGTGGGGTTGGTCTCTTCTGCCAGGCAACCAGCAACAGAAGAAGGGGACACAGTCTCAAGCTGTGCCAGGGCAGGTCTAGGCTGGATGTTAGGAGGAAGTTGTTGGCAGAGAGAGTGATTGGCATTGGAATGGGCTGCCCAGGGAGGTGGTGGAGTCACCATCCCTGGAGGTGTTCAAGCAAAGCCTGGATGAGGCATTTAGTGCCATGGTCTGGTTGACTGGCTAGGGCTGGGTGCTAGGTTGGACTGGCTGATCTTGGAGGTCTCTTTTAACCTGCTTGATTCTATGAAAAGGAAATTGTATTAATGTTACACCTCACACTGCACTTCAGCAAATCTTTTCAAGGTGTCTATCAGAAGGAAAAATCATAGGAGCCTTTTGAAGACAAAATAATGCTGCCATCTCCTAGTGACAACTGCTAACTGAAGATGGTTGAGCTTACAGGTTAAGGGTTTGGTCATGTCAGTGAGTTAGGGAGTCATGAAGAAACATATGAGTGAATTCTTTGTGCCCTCTTCCAGGCAGAGGTACTTCCTGCAATATATTTTCATGTGTGTTTTGTTGTCTACTTTTAAATAGTTTGGAAAATGGTACTTTATGTCTTAGTGTAGCTGCTAGCACCTGCAGCCTAAGGCACCTCAATATAAACATGTAATTGCCTTACAGCAAGCCTAAGCTGTTGGGCTCAGGATCAGCCTTTCATTCCATCGCACGCAAAACTCCATTGAGAGTTAAAATATTTAGCAACACCCTCAAAATATTCACACCACACATATGTACAGATATAGATACATGCCATAAAGTCTTAATTTCTGCTCTTCAGTTTTCCCAGAAACACTTCATTTTCTTTCTCTTGTTACTTAGAACGAGAAAACATTCTGCACTGAAAAATGTTGTGGCATATTGACATTTCTCACAAGCTGAAATGGGCATATCAACACTTCTCTTTCTTCCATATGCTGGAGAAATAGGTGGCATAAAGGGTTAGTTTTAGTTTAAACCATTCTCCCTACTGCAGTCTCTGCAGCATTGACATTAGCAATATTTTTAACTGGGGGAGCTATTTACTCCTCCTCCTTTAAAAGGCTGCCTTCAGTAACATAGAGAAAAAGATGTACTTCCTCTTCTTCTTTAATATTGAGATGAAGTGGCAAAGCTGTTTGATAGTATGCTTTTAACAAGGCCAGGTGCAGGGTTCTACACTTTGGCCACAACCTCAAGCAGCACTACAGGCTGGGGACAGAGTGGCTGAGAGCAGCCAGGCAGAGAGGGACCTGGGACTGCTGGTAGAGAGTAGCTGAAGATGAGGCAGGAGTGTGCCCAGGTGGGCAGCAGAGCCAATGGCATCCTGGGCTGGCTCAGGAGCAGTGTGGGCAGCAGGACAAGGGAGGTCATTCTGCCCCTGGACTCAGCACTGCTCAGGCCACTCCTTGAGTTCTGTGTCCAGCTCTGGGCTCCTCAATTCAAGAGAGATGTTGCAGTACTGGAAGGTGTCCAGAGAAGGGCAATGAAGCTGGTGAGGGGCCTGGAGCACAGCCCTGTGAGGAGAGGCTGAGGGAGCTGGGGGGGTGCAGCCTGCAGCAGAGGAGGCTCAGGGCAGAGCTCATTGCTGCCTGCAGCTGCCTGAAGGGAGGCTGTAGCCAGGTGGGGTTGGGCTCTTCTGCCAGGCAAGCAGCATCAGAAGAAGGGGACACAGTCTGAAGCTGTGCCAGAGGAGGTCTAGACTGGATGTTAGGAAAAAGTTCCTGGCAGAGAGAGTGATTGGCATTGGAATGTGCTGCCCAGGGAGGTGGTGGAGTCGCTGTCCCTGGAGGTGTTGAAGCCAAGCCTGGCTGGGGCACTTAGTGCCATGGTCTGGTTGATTGGCCAGGGCTGGGTGCTAGGTTGGACTGGATGAGCTTGGAGGTCTCTTCCAGCCTGCTTAATTCTATGATTTTGTTAAGATTTCCATTAGGATGCAACAGATGCTGAAGGTATTTCTTTTTACTCTTTGCTTAGGTAAAGCTTCAACACAGAGAGAGTAAAAACGTCCTAGAATTCCCCTTTTGGCACAAGTTTGCAGATGAAGAAGGAGGAAGAGTGGCTGAGCTTCCAGTTCTCACAGCTGGCTCTCCTTTTCCAGCAGGTTTGGCACATATCAGAAACATTGCAAATGATCTGGTCAGTGATGGTGACTGATTTTCAATCCAAAGAGTCTATTGTATGTGGTTGTTTGAGCTAGATTTCGAGCTCAGACAGAAAAAAAATAGGAACAGGGAAACTTAGACATTGATTGTAAAGTGGAAGGTGCTGGAGACTGAGAGAAGAGGTGAACATGCCAGGCACAGGCCATGAAATGGCAACAACAGATAAGGCAACATAATTTCATTGGAGCATGAACAACTTTCTGTCTGGAAGCACAGCTTCCTTAGATCTGTCCTTTGTATCTCATATCTGCTCCTTTTGCTGCACTCTCTGCTCTCTATGTGAGTGACTGCTACCCAGTGGCTACTGGTGTTCCCCAAGGGTCAGTGCTGGGCCCAGTCCTGTTCAACATTTTTATTGATGATCTGGACCAGAGGATTGAGTCCAGCATCAGTAAGTTTGCAGATGACACCAAGCTAGGAGCAGGTGTGGAGCTGTTGGAGGGTAGCAGAGCCCTGCAGAGAGTCCTTGACAGGCTGCATGGGTGGGCAGAGGCCAATGGGTTGAGACTGAAAAAGGCCAAGTGCAGGGTGCTAGACTTTGGCCACAACAACCCCAAGGGAGTACTACAGGCTGGGGACAGTGTGGCTGAGAGCAGCCAGGCAGAGAGGGACCTGGGGGTGCTGGTAGAAAGTAGCTGAACATGAGCCATCAGTATGGCCAGGTGGCCAAGAGAGCCAATGGCATCCTGGGCTGGCTCAGGAGCAGTGTGGGCAGCAGGACAAGGGAGGTTTTTCTGCCCCTGTGCTCAGCACTGCTCAGGCCACTCCTTGAGTTCTGTGTCCAGTTCTGGGCTCCTCAGTTCAAGAGAGATGTTGCAGTACTGGAAGGTGTCCACAGGAGGGCGACAAAGCTGCTGAGGGGCCTGGAGCACAGCCCTGTGAGGAGAGGCTGAGGGAGCTGGGGGTGTGCAGCCTGCAGTAGAGGAGGCTCAGGGCAGAGCTCATTGCTGTCTGCAACTGCCTGCAGGGAGGCTGTAGCCAGGTGGGGTTGGGCTCTGCTGCCAGGCAACCAGCAACAGAAGAAGGGGACACAGCCTCAAGCTGTGCCAGAGGAGGTCTACGCTGGATGTTAGGAGGAAGTTGTTGGCAGAGAGAGTGATTGGCATTGGAATGGGCTGCCCAGGGAGGTGGTGGAGTCATTGTGCCTGGAGGTGTTGAAGCCAAGCCTGGCTGAGGCACTTAGTGCCATGGTCTGGTTGATTGTCTAGGGCTGGGTGCTAGGTTGGACTGGATGTGCTTGGAGGTCCCTTCCAACTTGCCTGATTCTACGATCTCCCCCTGCTACTTGTTTAGGCTGCTGCTTTGCTGCTTCACTCCATCCTCACCCTCTCTAAGGTTGCTGTATTCAGGTTGCCCAGATGCCTGTTGAGCCTCATCTTGAATATCTTGATTTAGTAGATCCTTCTTATTCATTTTAGTGATGCATGAGTGGGTCCAAGCCACTCTGGTGTTAAAAAAGAGGAAATCTCTCAGACCTTGTAACTGAGCATTGTCTATTCAAGTCTGATTGGTATCACTTTGTGACACATGAAAAAGCAAGTTCACAGCACTGAACATATCAAACAAATTTTGAACTGTGCTCAGAGTTCAGCTTTTTCTCATTAATATGATTTGGCTCTCTCCCAGAGGAAACACAGGAAATCCAGAGGAAGTAACTCTCCTACTGTAATTTCAGATAAGAAGGAGATCCACAGCCCTTCACTGCAGAAGCTCATCTGTTTGTGTTCATAGAATGTCAGCCATTCTTCTTCTGTGACCTAGCAGTTGTGTGTCACCAAACTATGCCTTGATCACCTCAAAACTGGATTTGTTTTAGTGTGCTGCACGTTGCCATGTAGGTTTTATAACCAAAGTTAGTGAAGAATGGAAAAGCTCTAGTCCCTAAAGGAATATCCTGTATTCCTCCAAGTGTTCCCAGGAATTCAGGGTTTAGAGCAGCAGCCCAAGGAGCCTGTGTATTCTTTGCCTTTACCGTTGTGCTTTCAAAGCTGACATCAAAAAAAGCCCTTGGGCAGAAGCCCCTTGAATACACCCTTGAGGAGAGTACTCCTGGTGTATTCCCTGGAAGACTCTTTGTTTTTTGTCTGGAAGAGCACAGAAATTGAAACCTTTGAAATGCTGCAGCCCCCTCTTTCCAAGGAGCATTCAATATGAGGACAGATGCTGTTTTTTTGACCTCTCTCCATATTTTTTCTTGATTTTTCCCTAATTTTTTTCTCTTTTTTCAATTGAATGTTTTGGAAACACCAAACTCCACCAGTACAGGCTGGGAGGTGATCTGCTGGAAAGCAATCCTGTGGAGAGGGACCTGGGAGTCCTGGTGGATAACAAGCATGGCACAGCAATGTGTCCTTGTGGCCAAGAAGGCCAATGGGATCCTGGGGTGTATTAGGAAGAGTGTGTCCAGCAGATCAAAGGAGGTTCTTCTCCCCCTCTACTCTGCCCTGCTGAGACCTCATCTTGAATACTGTGTTCAGTTTAGGGCTCTCAAGTTGTGGTGGGAGAAGTCTAGGCTGGATGTTAAGAGGAAGTTGTTGGCTGCCCAGGGAGGTGGTGGTTTCCATCCCTGGAAGTGTTGAAGCAAAGCCTGGGTGAGGCACTTAGTGCCATGGTCTGGTTGATTGGATAGAGCTGGTTGATAGGTTGGACTGGATGATCTTGGAGGTCTTTTCCAACCTGTTTGATTCTGTGAACCCATCCTTTGGATCTATGATTCCATAAACACATGCAGCTGTGTGGTAGAGTTATTATGTCCATGTTTTTTTATAACAATTTCTTGTGTTCCTTTTTATTTAATTTTATTTTCTGCTTGTGTTTCAGACTCTCTCACCACATATTTAGCTTATTATTCCTTATAATAGTGGTTGTTAAATTTTAATGGCAATGCTTCTGTGTGCTTTTCTAAGCATTTTAATATAATTTGGCCTTTTGATTACTATGAGCAGGACCAAGAATGAAAATACAACAGTAGTAATTTATTAAATAACATATTTTTTAACAGATTAAGCCTGAGTAAACCTTTGATCTCTTTTTCCCAACAGTGAAAAGCTATGTTCTCTATATCACTACGGGAGCAACCCCTGGGTCAGGAACAGATGCTGATGTGTATGTCAAGCTGCAAGGTCTTTTTGGAGATACTGGCAGAAGAAAGTTAATTAGAAAAGGAGGTGACAATTTTACTAAAGGAAAGGTATGCTTAATATTCTTGCATTATATTTTGCTCTTTCAAAATCCAGTCCAAATCACTTGAGCTAAATGGGAGTAGGATAGTTGTTTAGCATGGAGAAGAGGAGGCTCAAGGCAGAGCTTATTGCTGCCTACAACTGCCTGAAGGGAGGCTGTAGCCAGGTGGGGTTGGTCCCTTCTTCCACGCAACCATGACCAGAACAAGGGACACAGTCTGAAGTTGTGCCTGGGGAGGTCTAGTCTGGATGTTAGGAGGAAGTTGTTGGCAGAGAGAGTGATTGGCATTGGAATGGGCTGCCCAAGCAGGTGATGGAATCGCCATCCCTGGAGGTGTTCAAGCAAAGCCTGGATGAGGCACTTAGTGCCATGGTCTGGTTGATTGTCTAGGGCTGGGTGCTAGGTTGGACTGGCTGAGCTTGGAGGTCTCTTCCAACCCAGTTGATTCTATGATTCTATAGCATGTAGAAAGTCCAGCTTGCAATGCCCTGTGACTCCAAGTGCTTGTTTCTGTCAATATCTCTATCTTCTGTGGGAAATATTGATGCTTATAGTGGGTACTAACAATACTGACAAGTAAAACATTGACTGTATCAAGTGCTTTTAAGAGAAATATTGCTAATATTGAAGGTTTTCAGTGACATGTGAGTGGTTTTCCTGTGTATTTGCATTACAATAGAGCTATAAAGAGAGTCAATTTCCTTTATCGCTTCTTTTCTTCCCATCCAGTTCTTCAGGCTAAAGCTCCTTTCTCTGGTTTTTGCCTTTCTCCTGCAAGTCTACTCCTCAGACTGGCTTCTGGTCCCTCTCCATGCAGACACTACCTTCCATAGGTATTTTCTGTTGTCTTCCAAGAGGGTCATTCATTCCCTGTGCTGAAGTGAGTCTTGCAGCTCATAGTCCACTTGAAGGAACATATGAAAAAGATAGGGACCATCTTTATAGCAGGGCCTGTTGTGGCAGGATAAGGAGTGATGGTTTTAAACTGAAAGAGAAGCTATTTAAACTAGATCTAAGGAAGATTTTAATTCTGTTTTCTGTTGAGGGTGGTGGAACACTGGCCTAGGTTGCTCTGAGAGGTAGGAGATGTCCCATGCCTGGAAAGGCTCCAGGTCCAGTTCTTTGGGGCTCTGATCAGCCTGCTCTAATTGAAGATCTCCCTGCTGACAGCAGGAGGGCTGGGTGAGGTGGTATTTGAAGGTTGCTTCCAATTCAAACCCTTCTCTGATTATATTGTTAGATTTTAGCTACCTGAACTATTTAACCATAAGAAAAGTGATAGAGATTAAATGTTTATTTCTAAAGGATTAAGTTCTTGTGGATGGGAGTACTCATTTCTGATAAAGCCACATTTGTCTTTCCTAGTGCTGCAATTCAGATTATGGTTCATTGATAAGATGTTTTAGTTGGATTTTAGAGTTGCAGTCCTTTTGTCCTCACAAAATAAAGCTAGCTGCATGCAGACTTTCCTGCATTTCCACTTAAATGGCAATTCCACAAGTAAGCAATCTGATTTCTGGATTGGCAGCTCATAATGAAGAAGGACCAGGGATACACATCCAAAAGTGTTGCCTAAGAGAATGGAAATTAACTACAATGACTTTCATAACCTGAAGGCTGTTTTTATAGTATCTGCATCTACTTCAGTGTGGCACAGAATTTTCCTGTTTCTATTACAGGGTAAGAAGGAGAGCTGGCAAGTACCCATCTCTTCATTACTTATGTGACATTTTACAGGAGCAGTGTGTGAATGTAACACAGTACCCTTGTATTTCTAAAAGCAGATAGCAGCATGGGAATATTTTATGGTCCTAGAAAGAAATTGCTTGTAGATAAGTAATGGAGAAACACAGAAAAGTCTCCATTCACTCTTTGTTCAGTGAAAATAAAGGTGCCTGGTTAATTGACAAAGTGTAAATTGATTCTGCAAGCAAGGCTCCTGCCTTTGGAGCAACATTTTGTTCATGACATGTTTTGGAAATCTCCCAATGTTTGCTTCCCTTTGTAAGAAGTCTCCAAAAAGACTCTCAAGCGTAGAAGGTCTCTTTCCGTACCAGCTCAACCGCACACTGTGCCGAGCACCCCTGCAGCTAGGGAGTCTGGACTGGGTGGTTCAAGGGAATCTGGAGTATCACAGACAGAATTGGCATTCTGAATCTTAAGAGTTGTTCTGACATTTTAAAATGTGCTTTTCCTTGCAATAATTTTCCCCATGACTATGTGGCAGCAGCTAGTGAACTGGAACTGCCTTCCTCTTGGAAATCACATCAAAATATGGTGTTAGTCTCGCTGAAAGTGAATGTCAGGGCTGCTACACACAACAGCTTAGCAATGCAGAAATACATGGAATTGTTTAACTATTCAGGGGGGTGCTTTGCAGGGCATTGGAGCTGTGCTTCTCTCGTTTAACAGGTCTTTTACCTACATGACCTGAATTGCATGGTAATAAAAAGACTGAATGGCTTTTTGTAGCTGAAAAGTTGGTTTGCGTCTTTCCAAAGCCCTTACACCTGTGAAACCATCAGAGAGCTTGTAAATATTGTTAATTCACCATTGAGCTCTCTGTAGCTCACCCCCTGTCTGAGAGAGCAGCACTGTCAGCAAGAGAGCTGAGCTTCTGGTGATCTACTCAAAGTGGGGTGAGGATTAGTGCTGCAAGCACCATTTTCTTTCAAATTGCGATGACATTGATGCCTTGCTTGATGTTCTCTTGGAGACTGCAAGGTTAGACAAGGCAATCTCAGCACACTTCTTCATGCAGCTCAGCTTTCCTGAAATCCTAATAGTATTTATTCATACTTCATGACTCAGTTTCAATCTGATAAATCTTACCCACTACAAACAGTTTCTTTGAACTGAGTACACTCAGCGCAGACATTCATTTTGTGCCATCCTCACAGTATCTCCATATTGCTTCTGGCACCCAGCATTTTTCTGCAAATGAAGTTCTTTGTGCTTCTTTATATGGTCTTTGATAGACTTGCTGTATGCTCTGTCATATGGCTGTGACTTACCCAGATTTCCTCTTTGAAAATGTGGCTTTTTTTTCAGATCAGTTCCATCAAAGCCAATAAATTACACTGAATATGTTCAGGCTGATATTTAAGTGTTTTAATCTCAGTGTGATGAAAGTGACCAGTATATTAAGTACTCTAAGTCACTGAAGCAGTAACATCTCTGTGAATTTTTTACTTCATTCTATTAGTTGTTGAAAAAGATATATCCTTTATCCTGCCCTATATTTAGACATCAACTGCTCAGGTTGGTACCATGGTAACTGCAGCACATACAGAAATTGTCAGTAAGAGGTGACTGTTGGTGCTCAGTTTCAGAACTCACAGATTAAGCATTGGCAATTAAAACAAATTACTTCTGGAATGAATCCACACGTGCCACAATACACCAAGAAGGGCCAGAATGTGAGACCAGAAGGAAGAGAACATCCATTTGTAGCATCCATGTTCCATCCCATCTAGAATGCTGCTCTTTTGAAACTGCAGATAAACCTTCTCATGCAGGAAAGATCTCTGACAAAATGTTTAAGTTAATGCAAGATGCCATTGATCCAAATGCATTCATCACAGTGGTAGGCTGTTGGACATGTCACTGTGAAACAATGAAATGGTCTGGTCACCAAGCAGAAGGGTTACTCAGATGGAAGCTAGGGAAAGATAGAATGCCATCATAGTGAAGGAGAGGCTTGTGGAAGTTGTCAGAAACTGTGAGAGGAAATGCAGAAAGAACATAACTATAGCTTTCTATAACACAAGGAGACTGGCAAAGTTCTCAGCCATGTGCAGTGATACCTCCAGGGTGGTATTTCCCAGTCAGTGGTTACCATCAGTTGGTGAGAGATTTCCAGGAGGCAGAGCAAGAACCTACCATCGCGATCACCAACTGGCCTACGTAAGCCTGGCCAATGGATTCCAGCTGTAGGAATAAGTAGTGTTGGTTTCCTGACATCTTCTTGCAGGGCAAGGAAAAGTGTGACATTTCACTGCCAAAAATTAAAGATTGGTCAAAATGAATTAAGGCCAAAATGCATTACGCAGGGAGCAGCCTGTATAGAGCTAAACCCCTACATTTCTAAAGCTGAAACACATCTCATCTAGCTTTGGGTGCTTGCAACGTACACATTTGTTCTGACATGATCTTTTGAGCTTCTGCAGCAGGGAGGGAGTGGAGTAGCTGCTTCCAGGAGATGGTTAATTGAATAGTATTTGGATATTTAGCTTAAAACAAAACGAATTATCCTCAGAGAGAGCCTGTTGCTTTCCCAAGCTTTTACAGAGGAATTTTCTGACTGCAGACTTATTTTAGATAGGTAAAATTGAATGAGTGAATTTTATGCCATACTTTTTCTCTCTTCCTTCCTCTCTTCCCTCTCTCCCTCCCTCCTTGGTCAGAGCTGCTGATTGTTATCACACAGTCCTGTTCTTTCTTACTCCTGTTGCTGTTCTATGCATATAAATCTTGTTTAAGACAGATCCTGTGCCAGTTCCATTAAGCAAATTACTACAAGATCAATTCAAGGCAAATATTATTTGGTTTGTTTTCTTGTTTTCTTTTAACTGCCTCTATTCTTGCATTCATCTTCCACTAATCTTGTTAAAAATGGATGAACTGTGTTAAGTACAGGTTATCAACAACTTCTACTTATGCATTCACTATAATTTATTTCTTTTTTTTTTCTTCATATAAAGTTTTTCAGTTCATTTCTGGATGAGAATTTAACATAAAACAAAACCATTCTTGCTTAAGAGAAATCTTGGATCCTTTAAGATGCATAAAAATCCCTGTGTTCAGAGAATCATTTGTACAGAACACAGATTACAAGGTGCTGAGCTCACAGTCAGAGGCACTGTTCATAGAGTCATAGAATCAACCAGGTTGGAAGAGACCTCCAAGCTCATCCAGTCCAACCTAGCACCCAGCCCTCTCCAGTCAACCAGACCATGGCACTAAGTGCCTCATTCAGTCTTTTCTTGAAGACCTCCAGGGACGGTGCCTCCATCACCTCCCTGGGCAGCCCATTCCAATGCCAATCACTCTCTCAGTGAAGAACTTCCTCCTAACATCCAGCCCATACTTTCCCCAGCACAACTCATCCTCCCCCTGAGCTGCAATGCTTGCCACTACTGCTCCATACCTCCCAATGTTTCTACCCCTTAAAGTCTGCTGGCACAGTGACATTTACGTTATGGCAAACACGTAAGTGTTTAAGCAATTAATACTGTTAAGGATTTGGGCTTTTTCATTTGATAAAATTTGAGTTTGGAGAAGTTAAATCACAGACTCACAGACTGTGCCTCCCAGCACTAAAGCTCTGTTGTTTTCCATGGAGTTTCTCCAGATTAACAAGTGAGATCAAAATAATCAGGCAGGAAATCGATAGGTTTGCTAAGCTTAATAGAAAAGGTTCTTTATCTAGACATTCTAACTCCTTTTCCAATAAAAGCCTATTAAAATGATAGCAGCATTAGCAGTATGGGAAATCACTTGTGCATACAGGTTGATGGAATTAAGCATATGGTGTGCCTTGACTTGCCATTTGCAGTTCTGCTGGGAGTCTCATCATTAACCAACCATCAAGTCTCACTACTGAGCCTATAAAATGATTGGCATTTCTAAAGGTAAATATTGCACAGTGACTGTTCAAATGCTGCTCCTCTTACAAGAGCTGCTGCAGCTGCTACAGGCAGTGATGTGTTGCTCACACTGAAGAGTACTGAATAATGTCAGACTGGGTCATAGGTTCAAAAGAAATGCTCAGAATGTGGGTGTGCTAGTTTGAGCCTAGCTGGAATGTTTTGGTGAGAAGAATGGTTTTGAGCTTTGCTTGTAGTACTGGGCATCTCTGAGGCTCTCTGCCTTGTGAAAATACCATCTACAGAGAAGCTGTGAGAGCACATTACAACAGAATGGAAATTGGAAGCTCTCCCCATTCAGCCCCTTCTTGTTTTCAGCAGCAGGAAAAAAATGTGACAAGCATTCGTGCCTGTCTCCAGTGTTTGTGTTGGTGGCTGAGTGATGGTAGGGAGCAAGCATAAAAATCCCACTTTACAGTTCTGCCCCACTCTGGTCTGGGTTTTCAGACCTCCTCTTTCTCACAGCTGGATGATTCTTTGACTGGTAATCTTTACTAGATTTGGGTTGTTGGTTTTTTTTTAGAATGGAATTTGAGGCAAAGTAGAGGAAAAGAAATAGTTTTAAAGGCAAGGAAAACAAGACCAGAGACTTTTTTGTAATCCCCTAGAAACAAGGTACCTGGATCTGGGGAGCGAGCCACTGCCTTCATGGCATGTAGGAGTTAAAACCCAGCTTGTATGCAGCAGTGGTAGCTCTGTAGGTACTTGTGAGGTGAGACCTGCCAGAGCAGGAACTGTGCTAACAGCTCTGCCTTGCTACCTGCTGCTTTTGGAGTTAGCCTGGGCTTCACAGGCAATTTGTGCAAATTTTTTAACCAATTTGATGCCAATTCTTAGTTGCCATAAATGAACAAATACCAGAGAGTAAATACTCCTTCTACATGGTGATGGTTTAACCAGTACAGATCTCTTCTGCTTGAGACCCTATTTGCTCTTGCGAAGTAAGTCAAAGGAGATGGTAGTAAACAGAGGGTTTTGTAGAGTAGGATTATAGGTTGGACTTGGTGATCCTGAGGGTCTTTTCTAACCTGGGTGATTCTGTGATTCTGTGAATTAGGTTATAGGCTGTGAAAAGGAAGCAATGCTGATGTCTACTGCACTCATAGGGTTGCTGAGATGGATAAGAGCAAGAACATAAATATAGATAAGGAAGTCTCTCTCTGTCTCTTGGAGCTGCATGAACTTCTCTCTCCCTAGCTTGCTGCCTGACTAATCCATCTGCTTCCTACCTCCCCTGGCCAACCCTCTAAACTTTCCTTGAAGTGTAAGGCAAAGTAAGGTAGAGAGGTGGGAAAAGGTGGAAGGGTGGTTGGGAGCCCCTCCTAGGGACTGGTTTCTGGAGGGGGCTGTTGTGTTTCTGTATTACCTTTTAACTTGTGTATTTCTGTATGTATTGTAACTATCTGCTTGTATATTGTGCTAAGCTGTAAATATAGCTTCATTCATTCATTTCTCAGTGGCTGAGACTAGGCTGGGTGATTTTCCAAAGTGGGGGGACAGGTAACACCCAAACCATCACAAGGGGGCCCAGGATAAAAAGAAGCATTTGAAGAAAATTTGAAAAGGAGTTTACTAAAACTTGAGTTTACTGAAAAGGAGTTTACTAAACTTGAAATAGTCTGAAAGGGTTGCTGGAATGGCTGCTTTTAAGGATGTTTTTTGCAGTGCTGATTCTCTTATCCAAGGAATATGCAAAGTGTCAGCTCTGGGTTTGCTAGGGCAGCTCTGCTGGTTGCAGAGGGTGTATGGCTCTCACATTGTCAGTCTCAGCTGCTTGGTCTTGGAGAAGATCTTTCTTTCTCCAGACAGTGCTAGTTAAAACAAATCTAGCAGGCTGTGCCTACACAAGATGGTCTTAATATTCTGTTCTGAGAAAATTCAATATCAAATGGACTGACTTAGGCAATCTGTGTTATTACCAATATTTCCAGAGACTTTTCTTTGTTCAAATCTAATTTGTTAATAGTAACTAAACAACAATTAATGGTTTTTGCCTAAGGGAAAATGAAAAGGTTTTATTTTCTGTAGGTTTACCTGTCCTTCTGTGGGTTTTCTCCCTATTTCTGCCTTGAAAACTTGGCCTCCAAGTAACTTAAAAGCTCCCACTTGTAAATCAACCTTAAAAGGTCCCATGTGTTGTCTACAGCTACCCGAAGGGAGGCTGTATCCAGGTGGGGGTTGGTCTCTTCGGCCAGGCAACCAACTACAGAACAAGGGGACACAGTCTCAAGGTGTGCCAGGGGAAGTCTAGACTGGATGTTAGAAGGAAGTTGTTGGCAGAGAGAGTGATTGGCATTGGAATGGGCTGCCCAGGGAGGTGGTGGAGTCACCATCCCTGCAGGTCACAGGATCACAGAATGAAGTAGGTTGGAAAAGACCTCTGAGATCATCGAGTCCAACCTGTCACCTAACACCTTCTAATTTACTAGCCCCTGACACTGAGGGCCTCATGCAACCTCCTCTTAAACACCTCCAAGGATAGGGATAGCCTGGATGAGGCACTTAGTGCCATGATCTGGTTGATTGGTGAGGGCTGGGTGCTAAGTTGGACTGGATGAGCTTGGAGGTCTCTTCCAACCTGCTTGATTCTAGGACTCTATGATCTAAAGTGGTCTCCTTGAACACAATGAAGGCATTGTGACCACTACTTAAAGTCAGCTTGCCCCATTATTCACTTAATCTTCACTATGCCCAGCAAGAGGCTGGTGTTCAAGCTCAAAAAATGGTTTGCAAGTGGCAACATAGAAGTAAGACTCAGAGAAGCACCAATTTGTAAAGGTCTCTTCCAACCTGGTTGATTCTATGGTTCTGTGCTCAGTCATCATCTCGCATACAAGACTTTGTCAACACCTCAAATAGCTCCTGTTTGGGTTTCTTTCACTCATCCATGGTTAGAAATCAATCCACAAAAATATTAGCAGAATTATTGATTCCATTTGTAAAAAAAATCTAATTAACTGCATGCCATAATCTGCCTGCAAGCAGCTTGCAAGGAGAAATGTGGATGAAACATGGTGAACAAATTACCTCTAGCAAATTGTTCATTTACCTCTTACTATTATAGTTGATTCTCTTTCCTTGCTCTTTTTTTTTGGTCTCTGGACTACAATGAAGCTCATTACACCACACAGATTTTCAAGTGTACACATGAAGAGAAAATTAAATCTTGCCTGTGAAGTGAGTTTACTCCTCTGGTCACAATCCCTGCTCTAGTTAATAGTTCTTCAACTCACAGTGTATTAGATGCCTGAATCCACAGCAAGTTTGGGCATGGATTTCTGAGCTTCTCTATGCTCTAAAGTGAGATCATTAAAACTGCACCTTGAGAAATGATGAAGCAGTGGGTCTAGAATCATAGAATCAGACCAGGTTAGAAGGGACCACAAGGATCAGCCAGTTCCAACCCCCTTGCCATGTCCAGGGACACCCTACCCTAGAGCAGGCTGCCCACAGCCTCAGCCAGCCTGGCCTTAAACATCTCCAGCCATGGGGCCTCAACCACCTCCCTGGGCAACCCAGTCCAGCCTCTCACCACTCTCATGATCAACTTCCTCCTCATGTCCAGCCTGAGCCTAGCCATGTCCAGCTTTCCTCCATTCCCCCTAGTCCTGACACTCCCTCACAGCCTCAAAAGTCTCTCCCCAGATTTTTTGTAGCCCCCTTCAGATCCTGGAAGGCCACAAGAAGGTCACCTGGGAGCCTCCTCTTCTCCAGCCTGCACAGCCCCAACTCTTTCAGTCTGCCCTCACAGCAGAGCTGCTGCAGCCCTCTGAGCATCCTCCTGGCCCTTCTCTGGACATGCTCCAGCATCTCCACATCCTTCTTGTAATAGGGGCTCCAGAACTGGATGCAGTACTCCAGGTGGAGTCTCAGCAGAGCAGAGGGGAAGAATCACCTCCCTGGTCCTGCTGGCCACACTTCTCCTGATGCAGCCCAGGCGCTGCTTGGCTTTCTGGGCTGCAAGTGCACACTGCTGGCTCATGTTGAGCTTCTCATCCACCAGAACCCCCAAGTCCCTCTCCTCAGGACTGCTCTCCAGCCACTCACTGCCCAGCCTGCATTTGTGGTTGACATAGCCCTGACCCAGATGCAGGACACTGCACTTGGTATTGTTGAACCTAATGCAAACCAAAGTGTTTATTTAGCCAAAATGCACCTATTTTCAGAGGAAAAATAGGCCTTTGGAAACCTTTCATGCATTACCTACTCATAGAAATTTTCTTCTACCTGGTAGACAGGTTGCATGGCACACCTGGGTGCTCTCAGAATCACTGCCACCAGAGAGAATGGTGCACAAATACCTCTGCTGAGACTGTGGGAAGTTTGCCTAGCTTAATCAAGTTTACTAATTGCCAAGTTCAGTGCAAGTCAGAACTAACCATCCATCTTCTGGAGACAACACAAGTCTAGAAGTCTGCAAAACACTCTCTTGCCTTTCCAAAGTCTGTCTGTATTTTCTCCTTTCTAACTCTCTCTCCTTTCCAAAGTGGATCACTGACAACAGATTTTTTGGAGACACTGAGGATAGTGTCGCTAAATTAGTCATCCTCTGGCAAAACTCTTCTTCTCTTAGAAATCTGTTCTAACAAGCATGCTTGTCTGACAAAGGCTTCCTCATATGTTTCCAATAAAATAAACCATGCATTAGTATCAGCAGAATAGTTTGCAAGGTCAGGAAGGGACTTCAAAAATAAATGTTCATGTCTTGAGAACTTAAAGTATTTATTTACTAACAGAGGATCTGTAGGTTTCTCACTTGAGTTTATCTGTGGCTTTTTACCCCTTTTGTAGCCCTTTATACTTTTAGTGCATTTCAGTTAAGAATCATAGAATCAGCCAGGGTTGGAAGGGAACACAAGGATCAGCCAGTTCCAACCCCCCTGCCATGGGCCCTTGCCCTACCCTAGATCAGGCTGCCCACAGCCTCATCCAGCTTGGCCTTAAACACCTCCAGGGATGGGACCTCAACCACCTTCCTGTGCAACACATTGCAGGCTCTCACCATTCTCATTCTCAACAACTTCCTCCTCATGTCCAGTCTGACTCTCCTCACCTCCAGGTTTGCTCCATTCCCCCTAGTCCTGTTACTCCCTGATAGCTTAAAAAGTCCCTCCCCAGCTTTTTTGTAGCTCTCTTCAGATACTGAAAGACCACAAGAAGGTCACCTGGGAGCCTCCTCTTCTCTAGACTGCACAGCCCCAACTCTTTCAGTCTGTCTCCTGTGGACAGACTTTCCAGACGAAGAGTTGAAAAAGATTTGTGTCACCAGGACCAACCTGGCCAAGGTGCAACTAAACAAGACCCACCTTCTGTGATGTTCACTTCTGCCCTTCTCATTCTCTGCATTTCATCCCTCAAACTTGGGTTCTGTGATGTTCACTTCTGCCCTTCTCATTCCCTGCATTTCTTCCCTCAAACCTGGATTCTGTGATGTTCACTTCTGCCCTTCTCATTCCCTGCATTTCTTCCCTCAAACCTGGATTCTGTGATGTTCACTTCTGCCCTTCTCATTCCCTGCATTTCTTCCCTCAAACCTGGATTCTGTGGTGTTCACTCTGCCCTTCTCATTCCCTGCATTTCTTCCCTCAAACCTGGATTCTGTGGTGTTCACTCTGCCCTTCTCATTCCCTGCATTTCTTCCCTCAAACCTGGATTCTGTGGTGTTCACTTCTGCCCTTCTCATTCCCTGTATTTCATCCCTCAAACCAGAGCTCTGGGTGTCTTCTCACTGAGAAAAAGAGATGTTTGAAATGCTACCCCTGAAAGCCATTAAGGGCCAAATCTGGGAAGGAAAATCTCTCAGGAAGTGAGCAAAGCACCTGACCAATCTGTCGTGGGAAACAGGTGGTTTAGTAGTGATTTGAAGGGAACACTGCTTAAAGCAGGAGGTTAGCATCTTTGAATTCATCCTCTCAGGTTCTGTTGGTAGTTGTTGAGTTAATGAAAGAAAAATTAGCCTCATTTTCCTCTAATCATTTCTGTGATTTTGTTTCCATATATCTTGTTTGATTCTGAATTTTTCAGGTGGATGTTTTTCAAGTGGAAGCAGTAGATGTTGGGACCCTGCAAAGGATGGTGGTTGAAAAAGGGAAAGGTTCTGACTGGTTTCTGGAGAAGGTCGTTGTGAAGGAGTCAGCAATTGCCAGGACAGAAACATTGTTTATGGCTCAAACGTGGCTAAAAGACAGACGTGATGGAAAAAGTTCTGCCTCAACAACTCTGAATGCCACAGGTCAGAGCTATCTCCAAACTGCCACTTGCTATGAAATCCATTCCACATTGCAGAATGCAGCTCTGTGACCTCTAAACAAGCTATGCTTTAAAATATTCCAGTGGAACACTGTAATGATCAAGGGAATTAGTGTTTCTGGACACCAGTGTGTTTTAGTACTATTTAATAACCATTATTTGCCAGATAATTTCTGCTTTGTTACTTCAGATTTACAGTGGCACAAAGAGCAACAAATTTGGCCTGTTCTCTTTACAAATTGCTGCTTCTCTAAGCCTTACTTCTATGTTGCCACTTGCAAACCATTTTTTGAACTTGACCACCTCTGCCAGCTACTTGCTGGGCATAGTGAAGACGAAGTGAATAATGGGGCAAGCTGTCTTTAAGTAGTGGTCAAAATGCCTGCATTATGTTCAGGGAGACCACTTTAGGTCATAGAGTCCTAGAATCAAGCAGGTTGGAAGAGACCTCCAAGATCATCCAGTCCAACCTAGCACCCAGCCCTGGCCAATCAACCAGACCATGGCACTAAGTGTCCCAGCCAGGCTTTGCTTCAACACCTCCAGAGACAGCAACTCCACCACCTCCCTGGGCAGCCCATTCCAGTGCCAATCACTCTCTCCGCCAGGAACTTCCTCCTAACATCCAGCCTAGAGCTCCCATGGCAGAGCTTCAGACTTTGTCCCCTCATTCTGTTGCTGCTTGCCTGGCAGCAGAGCCCAACCCCACCTGGCTACAGCCTCCCTTCAGGTAGTTGTAGCCAGCAATGACCTCTGCCCTGAGCCTCCTCTTCTGCAGGCTGCACACCCCCAGCTCCCTCAGCCTCTCCTCACAGGGCTGTTCTCCAGGCAGAAGTCATTTATGTCACACTGTTGGATAGCTTCTACCAACTGGACATACTTTTAACCAACACCATGCTGCATAATCAGTATTTCTAATGAGCTTACTCCCACAAGTAGTAAATAGTGTAGGTGAGCCCTTAGATTACAGAAAACACTCTAGTTCTTTTTCTCCTCAATCCCAGGGCATCTCTGCCATAGTGGCACTGGTGGTGCTCATCTAGCAGTAGCCTATTGAGACTGAGTAGTATTTCCATTTGATCAAAGTCCTTTGCTTTATCATCTCTGGCTTCAGATCATTTGGAACTCAGAAAGAAAAGGAGGAAACTTATTGTGCCAAAGCAAATAATTTCAACTTTCATTTTAGACTGTGTTGGGACTTTTCTGAATAACATACTGGAATATTTAGTGTATCTAAGGTTATACAATATGGTTTTAGTCACATTTATTAAAAATAAAGTTTCTATTCTTAGAATCATAGAATCATACAGGGCTGGAAGGGACCACAAGGACCATCCAGTTCCAACCCCCCTGCCATGGGCAGAGACACCCTACCTTAGAGCAGGCTGCCCACAGCCTCAGCCAGCCTGGCCTTAAACACCTCCAGCCATGGGGCCTCAACCACCTCCCTGGGCAACCCATTCCAGCCTCTCACCACTCTCATGCTGAGCATTTTCCTCCTTCTTACCAGAATGCATTGATTTGGTAAAAGGAGAAAGTGTTCCTGTGAGGTTTTGATACAACTATTGGTGAATCCAAACTTGATTTTGATCTCAAATCACAGCTTTCCACCTTTGATTGAAGCATCTATCTAACATTTTCAAGTACTTTTGGTCTACACCAAATCCCTCTGAAACCAATGCAAGCTGCTGTCATTGAGAACATCAGCCCATAAAATGGGCTTTAAAACCATCAAATTAGTTCTAATTCATCCAGAGTTAAATTGCATAAATGAAAGAGAAATGCTTTAAAATTAAAACTGCTTCAATCTCCATGTTGCAACCACTTCAGAGTAGAGTGCTGGCTCTAGAGTCAGTTCATTAAATAGGATGATATGTAGGAGATGAGGCTTAAGTATGAAATCATGTTGTACACTTCCTAGTTAAATCTTTAAGCTACATGATCTAGTAGTCAATTGCCTCACTAAGGATGAATACAGGCATTTACTGTCATTTAGACATTGTTCTACAAACATTCATTTGGTCTTCAATCTTTGCTTTTAATCAGAAATTCAGGAGAGGAGAAGCACTTCTGCCTGGCCTTTAGGAGAAGAGCAAATGAATTCAGGTATAGTTTCTGCCATTGCAGTGACTGTTTCATTCATCAGTTCTGACATAAGAGTGGGAGAATATTTCCATCACAATACACCACTACACTTCACAGGACTGGCAATAGTTCCCCCTTTCTAGAGTAAGAAATGGCAATATACTTAAAGAGCTGATCAGCACCTTAGACTAAGACATATCTTAGGAATCACAGAATTGTTTTGGTTGGAACAGGACCTTTAAGATCATAGATTTCAAGCATTAACTCAGCACTGCCAAGCCCACCACTAAAGCATGTCTCTCAGTATCACATCTACAAGGCTTTTCAATCCCTCCAGGGATGGGGACTCTGCCACCTCCCTGAGCAGCCTGTTCCAGGGCTTTACAAATCTTTCAGTGAAGAAATGTTTCCTGATATTACATATCTTTCAGTGAAGAAATGTTTCCTATTACCCAACCACCCCCTGTGCAACTTGAGACCATTTCCTCTTGTCCTATCACTTGCCTCTGGGGACCTCAGGTACCTCGGTTAACGTGTGAAACCAGAAACATCTTTCATCTTTTCTTTTGTTCTTTCCTTTTTCTTCTCTTTGTTTTATTTGTTCAGAAGGCAGATGGAGGATTTATTTCACAAAGCATCAAGAAGAAACAAAAGCAGACTTTGAAGAGTTGTCAGAAAATGTATCCAAGTTGGTTATGGTTTTTTATGGAAGCAACGGCAAGTCCAATCTGGTTTCCATGGAAAACAAAGTGGAACATCAGGCTAAGAACCAAATAACACATGATGTAAAATAATATATGGATTTGTCTATCTTTAAATTGTCTTTGAGCTTCCTTTTCAAGAGAAATCATCACAAAGTGATGTAAATTTGACAGATATTAATGTTTAAATATCTCCCTCCCCCCCTAGATAAACAACAAAGCAGAAGTGAAATTTTCAGTTGCACACCAGATTGCTGCTTGGATTTTTGGCTTTCTCAAGTTCATGATGATTAAGCATATTCTTTTGTTGTTCTTTGTCAACAAAAAGTCATAGTTAATAATGCATATCCACTTAAATGGCATTAATATTAAGTGCTCACATTTGGAAATCAGTGCAGTATGTAATTTGATTTTGATAGATTAATTACAATGAATGCCCTTAGAGGATAAATCTAATGTTTCTGTAAGTGCTTACAGTCAACCTGCTTCTGCTGCCTTTGAAGTCCGTGGGGCTCCTAGCACTAAGACTGATGCAAATGGGGATGGGTCTGTGCTGTGGGATGGAAGAGCAGACAGTGAGGTGGGTTAGGAACTGATAGAGTTCAGAGAGTGGTGATCAATGGTGCCAGGTCCAGCCAGAGAGCTGTAACCAGTGGAGTCCCCCAGAGATTACTGTTGGGTCCAGTCCTCTTCAACATCTTCATCAATAACATTGATGAGGGGACAGACAGACAGACAGACAGAGTCTGCTCAGCAAATTTGCTGATGACACCAAACTGGGAGGCTTGGCTGATACAGCTGCAGGCTGAGGAGAGGCTGAGGGACCTGGGACTTTTCAGTCTGGAGAAGAGAAGACTGAGAGGGGATTTAATAATTGTTTATAAACATTTATTAATGTTTACAGAGCTGGGAGTCAGGAGCGGGGGGACAGGCTCTGCCCTGGGATAGGACAAGGAGCAATGGGTGTAAGCTGCAGCACAGGAAGTTCCACCTCAACACAAGGGGGAACTTCTTTACTGTAAGGGTCCCAGAGCACTGGCACAGGCTGCACAGAGAGGCTGTGGAGTCTCCTTCTCTGGAGCCTTTCAAGGCCTGTGTGGATGTGTTCCTCTGTGATCTATGCTCTGGCAGGGGGGTTGGACTCAATGATCTCCTTGCATCCCTTCCAACCCCTAATATCCTGTGATCCTGACCCCTTTAGAGACAACTTCTCCTCTAAGTTAGCTGTGCATGTCTGTTTGGATGGTAACTTGTTGTTTTGTTCATTCTTAGATACATTTACCATCTGATTTGGGAATGCTGTATAAAGTGAGGCTTGGTCTGCAGAGTTTGGAAAGCAGCACATCCCAGTTGCCTCTTTGTCACTTGAAAATGCAGAACACATCAACTCTGGATACCTTTAGTCTCACCATAAATAAAACACTTCCTCTTTCTCTTAATGGAGACAGATGGGTTGAATTCCCTGTTGAGTGGCCATTAAAAGAAGCACTTTCTGGTAGGTATAAATCTACTTTAAAGCAGTGGAGTGGTCTAGAAGGTTAACAGGTCCTAATATTACAATAGAAACCTTTATCGGTCTAGAAGGTTAACAGGTCCTAATATTACAGTAGAAACCTTTATCAAACCTGAACATTTTATTGTCTTTATTTAATGATTCATAAATTCTAGAGAAGATTTTAAAATGTATGAAGGAAAACACTATCCACCCAGCTTAATTCCTCTACCATAAAGTGGGAAATGCAATATCCATCTGATTGCACAGAATGAATACTACCTGCTGCAGAGAACAGTTAATAGGAAACCTCTCTTGCAATATTGTAATATTTCTACTTTCCTTTTCTTTAGTCCTCATCTGCTCACATTACTGACATTAACAACATGATTTTTTTTACAGTTCACTTACTATTAAGCTATTTTTCTGTTGTTTGCACATTCCAAAGATTGTCAGTAAATAACAGCTCACCGCTGCGTACAAGCAGCAGCTTTATTACCTTTATACACTGCAAATATTTATGCCTGTTAAAATTAGCTCAGCAGTTCTCTTACACGTGTCACCTTTGTTAAGCAAAAGAAAAGAGATCTTTTCACCCAAAATCCACATCTTCCATATGGATGGGTTGATGAAAAGCTCAGCATGAGCTGGCAGCATGCATGTGCCGCCCAGACAGCCAACCGTGTGCTGGGCTGCAGCAAGAGCAGTGTGGGCAGCAGGGCAAGGGAGGGGATTTTCCTCCTTTACTCTGCTCTTGTCAGACCCCACTTAGAGTCCTGTGTGCAGTTTTGGAGCCCCCAGCACAAGAAGGACATGGAACTGTTAGAGCGAGTCCAGAGGAGGGCCACGAAGATGCTCAGAGAGCTGCAGCAGCTCTGCTATGAGAACAGGCTGAGAGAGTTGGGGCTCTGCAGCCTAGAGAAGAGAAGCCTTCAAGGAGACCTTGGAGTGGCCTTCCTGTATCTGAAGGCTGGGGAGGGACTATTGACAAGGTCTTGTAATGCCAGGACAAGGAGTAATGGATTTAGACTGGCAGAGGGGAGATTTAAGCTGGATGTTAGGAAAGGGTTCTTTGCAGTGAGGGTGGTGAGACACTGGCACAGGTAGCCCAGAGAAGTAGTAGATGCTCCATCCCTGGAACCATTTCAGGTCAGGCTGTCTGAGGCTCTGAGCAATGTACTTGAAGCTGACCCTCCTCACTGCAGGGGTTTTGTACTAGATGACCTTTAAAGGTCACTTCCAACCCAAACCATTCTAGGGTTCCCACATTTAAATGTAAGCACAGAAGTAATCCCAGTGGAATTAACAGGGATGAAGGCTGGGCTTGCTTATTGTGGCTGCAACTGAAAGTTTAGGTTTTGTATTTAGGCTTTGGGTTTTATATTGATGAGAGCTGGTATTTTCACTTGAAAACTTGCACAATATAGCTACAGAACAGGCTTTAGTGCCTTTTGTCTCCTGTACACAAGATTTAAACACAAGGAGCTTCAGACTAACACCAAGCACATCAGTGTGCCCTTGCAAAGGACTGGTTGCCATCACATGCAGAGGAATTTAGGGTCCATGTGCAAGTACACAGAAATTCTTTGATTCTGTGAATTGGTGAGAGAAAAATGCAGAGTGGGTGATAAATAGGCAGGGGGGCTGGAACCCTCTTGACCTTAGTTTTGACTCTGGCTCTGTCACTGGGCTCTTAATTGAAAACATCAGGGCTTTGGTGATGGTTTGTGGGGTTTTTTTGGTTAATGTTTTCCTTCTGTCTAAAATGCATTGAGATTAACAAACAAACAAACAAACAAACAAACCAAGAAGTCATAGAAAAAGAACTGCATCCAGTTCTAGAGCCCCTATTACAAGAAGGATGTGGAGATGCTGGAGCATGTCCAGAGCAGGGCTAGGAGGATGCTCAGAGGGCTGCAGCAGCTCTGCTATGAGGACAGACTGAAAGAGTTGGGGCTGTGCAGGCTGGAGCAGAGGAGGCTCCCAGGTGACCTTCTTGTGGCCTTCCAGGATCTGAAAGGGGCTATAAAAAATCTGGGGAGAGACTTCTCAGGATATCAGGGAGTGCCAGGACTGGGGGAAATGGAGCCAAGCTGGAGGTGGGGAGATTCAGGGTGGACATGAGGAGGAAGTTGTTGAGCATGAGAGTGGTGAGAGGCTGGAATGGGTTGCTCAGGGAGGTGGTTGAGGCCCCATGGCTGGAGGTGTTTCAGGCCAGGCTGGCTGAGGCTGTGGGCAGCCTGCTCTAAGGTAGGGTGTCCCTGGGCATGGCAAGGGGGTTGGAACTGGCTGATCCTTGTGGTCCCTTCCAACCCTGACTGCTTCTATGATTCTATGAATAGATATTCTATTACCAATGCATTGAGATAAAAGAACAAACAAACAAAATAGCTCATCTCTGTTGCATTTCTTTCCACACACACTTTAGAAGCCTTCGAGGAAGGATTTGTAAGCACAGTGAAGAAAAGAAAAAGAATAGACAGTGAAAAAAAAATGTGTTGGCCCAAATCTTTCTCACTTTATGTCCAAGAGAACTTTAAGGAGCTCCACAGCAGGTGGCACAAAAGAAGTTCAAAGTGATCCTTTGCAAACAAACTTACTCACAATTTACTGTGCACAACAGAGCAGTTTTTCTGTCAGCTTTCTAAGTCAAATTTATTTTCTCCTTGGTTTTCTTTTTCTCTGTTAAAAGCACAACTGGTATTGTGTTAACTGGGATGGAAAGCAGCTGCCTGTAATCACCTCAACCAGAAGCTGTGTGTTGCTAAATTTCAGCTATGTTGTTCATCAAGACCCTCAGTATTTCATCTCTTAATTGTCTTTTCCTGGCTTGTACTTTGGATTGTGATGAAGCATATGCTAATGGCTAGTTGAAATCATCAAAACCCAGTTGGTAAAGCACAGTGCAGACCCCTGAGACCTGGCTGTGCACACATGTGCCTTTGGGTGTATTAACAGGGAGAAGCCTCCAGCTGAGTAGATACATAAATAGTTTCTCTCCACTGCACCCTCCTCCGATGCTTACAACTCAGGGATCCCCAGGGATGGAATGGTGCTTGCTCTCTCACACACAGACAGGGCTGCACAGAAGGTGAATCTGGCACTAGTGTAGTTTTTCAGACAAACCATGGCCATGCTTTTCTCTAATGTAATGTGAAGTTGTCAGCATCACCTGTGTTTAGAGAGGAAAAAGGTTTCTTTTTGAATGGTGAGATTTTAATTCCACCTGACTGCATATTGCTGTGTTTTCTCAATCAGCTCTGCAAGGTCTTTAACCACATCTCCTTCTGCTTGCTGTTGCAGTGGTTACATATCACCTAACGGTGTTTTCTAGAAATATTTTGAGTGAGAGAAATTTAGTGCATATGACTGCATGTATCTATGGTGCTCACGGTGACACAGGGGACAGATCTCTTCTCTGCTCGTTGCAGAATGTCCAGCAAGAAGAGGACAATGAGGTAATCTATCTTAAAGTGCTTTAAACATCATCCATTCATCTCTTAATCCATTTTCCTTATATATTGATTTCAAACCTTCACATCCACTTCAATCATATCATCTAAAATTGTAATACTGAGTGATTTTATTTCAGTCATTCCTAGTTGTGGTGGAAGCTGTGGAACTGGGAGAACTGGGCAAAGTTGTTCTGTAGTTCTGAATGGTTTTCTTTCAGTCATTTCCAGTTGTGGTGGAAGCTGTGGAACTGGGAGAACTGGGCAAAGTTGTTCTGTAGTTCTGAATGGTTTTCTTTCAGTCATTTCCAGTTGTGGTGGAAGCTGTGGAACTGGGAGAACTGGGCAAAGTTGTTCTGTAGTTCTGAATGGTTTTCTTTCAGTCATTTCCAGTTGTGGTGGAAGCTGTGGAACTGGGAGAACTGGGCAGAGTTGTTCTTCTGTAACTCTGAATGGTTTTATTTCAGTCATTTCTAGTTGTGGTGGAAGCTGTGGAACTGGGAGAACTGGGCAGAGTTGTTCTCCTGTAACTCTGAATGGTTTTATTTCAGTCATTTCTAGTTGTGGTGGAAGCTGTGGAACTGGGAGAACTGGGCAGAGTTGTTCTCCTGTAACTCTGAATGGTTTTATTTCAGTCATTTCTAGTTGTGGTGGAAGCTGTGGAACTGGGAGAACTGGGCAAAGTTGTTCTTTTGATCAGCAGTAAAACAGGTAAAGTACTTTTGCTGCTCTCTAAAGTCAGTGATGTGAATCCCACAGCTACCCTCCTGTTAAAGGCAATGAAATCACTGCCACAGATTGGTTCTCTTTGGCTGGGCTTTGCTAAAAGGTTATACTTTCTAAAGCAAAAGCCAGACACATGAAAATCCTTCATTCTAAAGGCTGTATCATTATTTCTCAGAAAGTAAACTATTCTTTTCCATGGGAGAAAGAAAATTTAGATGAATAATTAGGTTCTGTGATTAATGCATGATCTATTAACAGGTGTTCTAGGAGAACACCTATTTTCTTTCTCCTTTTGTGATTCTGTGATTCTCACTCTTTCTCCCACCTATTCTGTTTCCTTCCTGTGACATTTCAGGGGGGATTTTACCCCTCTTAGACAATCACCAGTTTTGTCACTGCATTTCATTAAAATCATCATAAATTTAACATCTCTTTGCCTGATCTGTAGGGCTGCTCTCATGCCACTAAGGAATACTGAAGGAATTCATTGTGAAGCTTTCTGAAGTCTAATGAAATGTGATGAAATTGCTACTTTCTACGTGTTGCAGTTGCACTCTTCTAGGAAAAAGAGTTGTGTGTGTGTGCACTTTGTCTTTTTGCTTGCCCAGGTGGCAGCCTTTGGGAGTCACCAACCAATTTCAACCAAATCTGTAAAATGGTTGAAATTTGATGTATGGGTATAGACGGTGAAGATATTTGGGCAGTGAGTAGGTACTGGGTGGCTGATCAGCACATCCTGCACCATAGCATGGTCTGTCTTGGCTGCTGGGTGCCTCATAAAGGAGAGACCTTGGGGCTCACTGGCTCTGTGTTATGAAGAAAGCATTGGGCAGTCCTGTTCAATATCTTTATGATCTGGTCCAGGGGATTGAGTCTAGCATGAGTAAGTTTGCAGATGACACCAAGCTAGGAGAAGTTGTGGATCTGTTGAAGGGTAGGAGAGCCCTGCAGAGGGACCTTGACAGGCTGTATGGGTGGGCAGAGGCCAATGGGATGAGATTGAACAAGGCCAAGGGCAGGGTTCTACACTTTGGCCACAACAACCCCAAGCAGCACTACAGGCTGGAGACAGTGTGGCTGAGAGCAGCCAGGCAGAGAGGGACCTGGAGGTCCTGGTAGAGAGTAGGCTGAAGATGAGGCAGCAGTGTGCCCAGGTGGGCAACAGAACAATGGCATCCTGGGCTGGCTCAGGAGCAGTGTGGGCAGCAGGACAAGGGAGGTTCTTCTGCCCCTGTACTCAGCACTGGTCAGGCCACCCCTTGAGTGCTGTGTCCAGTTCTGGGCTCCTCAATGCAAGAGAGATGTTGAGGTACTGGAAGGTGTCCACAGGAGGGCGACAAAGCTGGGGAGGGGCCTGGAGCAGAGCCCTGTGAGGAGAGGCTGAGGGAGCTGGGGGTGTGCAGCCTGCAGCAGAGGAGGCTCAGGGCAGAGCTCATTGCTGTCTGCAGCTACCTGAAGGGAGGCTGTAGCCAGGTGGGGTTGGGCTCTTCTCCCAGGCAGCCAGCAACAGAACAAGGGGACACAGCCTCAAGCTGTGCCAGAGGAGATCTAGGCTGGATGTTAGGAGGAAGTTCCTGGCAGAGAGAGTGATTGGCATTGGAATGGGCTGCCCAGGGAGGTGGTGGAGTGGCCGTGCCTGGAGGTGTTGAAGCCAAGCCTGGCTGAGGCACTTAGTGCCATGGTCTAGTTGATTGGCCAGGGCTGGGTGCTAGTTTGGACTGGATGATCTTGGAGGTCTCTTCCAAACTGGTTGATTCTATGATTTCTTCTAAAGGAGCTAGATGATAAAACACTTCAGATGAGTAAGGTTGCTCATACTGTATCCAGACTTGTTTGGACTGAGAGTAGTTTGCATCAAGACCAAATCAAAAGTCCCCGGGCACAAATGCTCTCAAGTATAGAAAGACAGATGTGACCTGCAGGACTGGTCAGCCCACCAGAGTGTTGCTCTTATGTGCTTATGCTTCTTCCAGTATCTGAGCAGGATTTCAAGATTAGATGCTTCAAGATCCTTTCCTGAAGCTTCTGATTTCCTCCATGCAATGTCTGGGCAGGTCATGAGTGCAACACAAAGTCCTGCATTCCTCATCAGAAGTCTGAGCATATAAACTTAGATCTGTGTAATTGAAGTGACTTGGACAGAAGTAGAAGACACTGGGATGTAGTTTGCTGAACAGGTCTGAAGGGATGAATAACAGAGAAGGGAAAATGATTAACTGGTGGCAAGAGATTCAGGCCAGTGTTACAGACAGCAAATATCTGAAGCCCCCAACAGGGCATCTGAATGGACATGTAAGCCAGAGAGCAATCTTTCTCTAGCAGTGCAACTACACAGCTAGTTGCTGGATTTCTTCATACCAGCCATCTAACAAGACCCATTATGGAATGGAGCTCCTACCCCCTTGTCAACCAGACACTGAGGAGGAAGCACCACATAAGTATTTCTGTTCCTCCTCCTCAATTGTGCTTGCCTGAGTAATGCTGTATCCTTTCTGCATGCCTGCCAGAGGACAGAGGACAACACTCCTTTGCTTCACTAATACAAAGATGTAACTCCTAAAGTTTGGAATTGAGGTTTCCAATAGAAACAAAATGAGGAATGTTATAGTGATTCCAGGCTTTCTGAGCTAATTGGTGGCATTCATAAATGAACTAACAAATGATGTTTTAATATAGAAGGAATGGCACCATTATATCTGCAACCTCCTCTTCCTAATGCTGTGAAATGGAGCACGTAGTTTTTCAGCGCTCTTTATTTCATCCCTTGTAGACTGCAAGCTGGACATTAAAAAACTGCATGTGAAAGAAGCTCTGAAGGAACATCCTATCTATGTGTTTGAAGTGAATGAGTAAGTAAATTATGTAAAACTAGTCAGTTTTTAGTCACTTTATAGTAGAACAGCTGAAAACATGGAGTGGGCATTAAATTAACGTGATAGTCACAGGGTAGTTCCGTCAGTGGATGGTGTTAAATAAGTCCCTCTTTAACAGCCCCACGTGAATCCAGAGGTTTGTTTGGACTGCTCAGGCCACACCTTGAGTGCTGTGTCCAGTTCTGGGCTCCTCAATTCAAGAGAGATGTTGAGGTGCTGGAAGGTGTCCACAGGAGGGCAACAAAGCTGGGGAGGGGCCTGGAGCAGAGCCCTGTGAGGAGAGGCTGAGGGAGCTGGGGGTGTGCAGCCTGCAGCAGAGGAGGCTCAGGGCAGAGCTCATTGCTGTCTACAACTACCTGAAAGGAGGCTGTAGCCAGGTGGGGTTGGGCTCTTCTGCAAGGCAAGCAGCAACAGAATGAGGGGACACAGTCACAAGTTGTGTGAGGGGAGGTCTAGGCTGGATGTTAGGAAGAAGTTGTTGTCAGAGAGAGTGATTGGCATTGGAATGGGCTGCCCAGGGAGGTGGTGGAGTCACTGTGCCTGGAGATGTTGAAGCAAAGCCATGGTCTGGTTGATTGGCCAGGGCTGGGTGCTAGGTTGGCCTGGATGATCTTGGAGGTCTCTTCCAACTGATTCTATGATTCTATGTTTTAATAGAGTTTACTTATCACAAACATGTGATTTTGTTTTTCAGAGCATTTTCTGTGGAGGCAAACAATCCAGAAATACAGAAAGAAATCTCAGTGTCTTTTGTCATTAGAGGAGACAAACAAAAGAATGATCCTGATAACAACTTACTTAGAGAAGGAGGTCAAGCAGGAAACCTGACAGAGTATACTATTAAAGTATACACAGGTGACAAAAGGGGATCAGGCACTGATGCCAATGTGCATATTATTTTGTTTGGGAATGAGGACAAATCTGAGGTATTTCAACTCTCTCAGTCACTGGAGCATCATGACCCCTTTGAACGAGGAAAGGTGAGTACCCAGATTGTATAGGCTGTGTCCATTTCTGGACTGAGAAAGCAAGCTTTAAGTTTATGCAAGATCTTTATGGAAGTCAAGGCATTTATCCTGCTTTTTCACATCACTAGATAAGAGACAGTCTCACTTACCTCTGTGTTTTCACCACAGTAACCAAGGGACATTTTGCTTGTGTTGTAGCTCTTGTTCTTCTATCTCTTAGTCTCAAATACATCTTCATGTTGCATCTACTCATCTCATTTCCTTGCTCTGAAACACAAGGCATGCATTGCCTGTGTGTGTGCATACACCTGCAAGAACCCTTCCTGTTGCACAGACTTTGACTGTGGTGCTTGAGAATACACCAAACTCTTACAGCCCATCATTTTACTTTGCTGTGAGCCTCAGTGGATGTTTGAACCTATAACCAGATAAAATGGAACCACTTGCATCAATCTGATCGTGCTTCAGGCTGTTCAGAGACAGGTACTTGCATCAGAATGCTCAATCTCTGCATGATGTCCTCAGACCTTAACAGAATCTTCTGATAATTCTAATTAACATATTGCTCTGGCAAAGGGCTTGCTCCATTTGCTCAGCACCTGTATGACATCTTGAATACTGTGTTCAGTTTTGGGCTCCCCAGTTGAAAAGGGACAGGGATCTAATGGAGAGGGTCCAATGGAGGACTATGGGGATGATGAGGGCACAGGAGGGCATGGCTGATGAGGAGAGGCTGAGAGACTTGGGACTTTTTAGTCTGGAGAAGAGAAGACTGAGAGGGGATTTGATAAATGTTTATAAGTATCTGAAGGCTGCCAGGAGTGGAGGGACAGGCTCTGCTCACTGCTGCCTGGGATAGGACAAGGAGCAATGGGTGTAAGTTGCAGCAAAACAGGTTCTGCCTCAACACGAGGGGGAACTTCTTTACTGTGAGGGTCACAGAGCACTGGCACAGGCTGCCCAGAGAGGCTGTGGGGTCTGCTTCTCTGGAGACTTTCAAGGCCTGTCTGGATGTGTTCCTCTGTGGTCTGTGCTAGATAGCATTGTCCTGCTCTGGCAGGGGGTTGGACTCTATGATCTCCCTGGGTCCCTTCCAGCCCCTAACCTCCTGTGAGCCTGTGACAGGTAGCAAGAAACAAATATATTTTCCATATCTTTCTCCTGTGGATTAGTTCCATGGAAAGGCAACGACTGAATAATTAAATCTCAAGTTAAATTATCTTCCTTATGAGATCTGCCTCATTATTGTCAGCAGTAGTAAACATATCTTTACTTGCAGGTGGTGCTAGTTTCTTCAACCAGGATGTCAGCAGATATCTTCTAAAAGACCTTTACCTTTGTATTGTCTTTCACACTGAGGAGGTTAATAAATCTATGGGCATAAGAAGCAAGAAAAATTGTCTTGAGTGAGACTTCCCTTTGCATAGTGCTAAGCAGGAGGGGTCATTGCTCTTTGAGGAAGAGTAGATGCACAGAAATCCTGTTAGCTCTCTAGCAGTCAATGAGTAGCCAGTGGTGTTAAAATCTTATGGGAAAAGGATATAAATAGAACAAAAAAAAGAAACAAAATCTGTAAATGAAACAGGAGAGTATTTTAAATGAAAATATATACTACAGAAAGGTACAGGTGCTTCAAGAACATAAAATCATAGTAGAATCATAGAATCAGTCAGGGTTGGAAGGGACCACAAGGATCAGCCAGTTCCAAACCCCCTGCCATGGCCAGGGACTCCCTTCCCTAGAGCAGGCTGCACACAGCCTCAGCCAGCCTGGCCTTAAACACCCCCAGCCATGGGGCTTCAACCACCTCCCTGGGAAAGCCATTCCAGACTCTTACCACTCTCATGCTGAACAACTTCCTCCTCATGTCCAGCCTGAGCCTAGCCATGTCCAGCTTTCCTCCATTCCCCCTAATCCTGCCACTCCCTCAGAGCCTTAAAAGTCTCTCCCCATATTTTTTGTAGGCCACTTCGAGGCCACAAGAAGGTCACCTGGGAGCCTCTTCTTCTCTAGCCTGAACAGCCCCAACTCTTTCAGTCTGTGCTCACTGCAGAGCTGCTGCAACCCTCTGAGCATCCTTGTGGCCCTTCTCTGGACACGCTCCAGCATCTCCACATCCTTCTTGTAATGGGGGCTCCAGAACTGGATGCAATAAAGATAAAAGCTTTAATGTATTATACACATACTTGAAAACACTTTAGAAGTTTGTATCAGCTGAGAATTCATAAGAGGGCAAAAATATTTTTCCTGATAGTTGGAAATCAGAGATGAATTAGGGATTATCCAACTGCAGGATGAAAAGTGACTCTTGGGTATCTAATCTGTGACCTAGTAGGAGAGGATCTTACACCACAGATCCTCAACAAAGAAAATAAGCAACATCAGGAGCCAGCCATCTATCTTGAATTAGTATTAATAGATTGTAATTAGTCTCAGAACTGAGCCAAAGAAATGTGTGAGTTTCCAGACAACAATATCTCATTTTTTACTAATTGTCTTTTAATATTAAAGGTTGATACATTCAAGGTCAAGACAAAGAAATTAGGCAGCCTCCGCTCAATCGAAATCGGTCACGACGGGAAAGGATTTGGTGAGTATGCTGCATGCATTCAACAGCCTTGTGAAAATCTTCTGCTTAAAGATCTGCCTGACATTTGGAAAGGTTTCTGAAGTCATGCTACTGCTGCAGCTTGCTAATACAAATCTGTATACAAACGAGGTCAGCTTGACTGCTCTTGCTCACACTCCTTCTGTCCCTATAGCACTTCCCTTGAGTTCACCTTGAATTCTTTTATTTTCTCTTAGAGAGCTACTCAGCATAAACCTCACAGAGTTTTAGCCTTTGAGTATTGCTCAGCCTAAACTTCCATTAGATATCTGAAATAATGCAGGACTGACTTTTCAAACTGAGGGCTAAACTTTCTGATTTGAACCCTACCTAAGAGACAATTAGGGCAGGTTTAGGGCTCTGGTCTAAGCACACTGTAACCCTGACACATATATGACTTTTATTCTTCTGGAGGCTAAACCACAAGGACAACACAAGTGTGCAACAGGTCTTGCTCTGATGTTCAGTTAGGACATGGCTACAGGTCATATTCACCTATTCAAGGCTCAACAAGGCTCTGGGCAACCTAATCCAGTTGAGGATATCCCTGCTTGTTGCAGAGAGAGTTGGACTAGATGACCTTTGGAGGTCACTTCCACTCCTGACCATTCTGTAATTCTCTGATTCTACAGTCCATGCTCACACATAATGATGGAAACTATGTATTATATCTAAGCTTTAAAACCTGAATTAAAAACAAACCAACAAACAAAAAACAGTAAGTTGAGAGATTAGGGCATATAGCATTTCAAGCTTACACTGAGTAGTGCTGAAACCCCCTAGAGATACATAAATATATAAAGGGATTTTGCAACGTAGAGTCAAAAAGGTTTGGTTGCACTGAGATATTTTAGTCAGGTGAATTTTACTTAATCTGTCTGAAAGAAATAGGTCTGGGTTTCATAGAATCAGTCAGGGTTGGAAGGGACCACAAGGAGCAGCCAGTTCCAACCCCCTTGCCATGCCCAGGGACACCCTACCTTAGAGCAAGCTGCACACAGCCTCAGCCAGCCTGGCCTTAAACACCTCCAGCCATGGAGCATCAACCACCTCCCTGGGCAACCCATTCCAGCCTCTCACCACTCTCATAATCAGGTTTAATAAAACCTGATTTATCTAAGTGCATAAACCACTATGAGGCAGTAAAGATTTGTCATATCCAGAATTAACCAAGTTTCATTCTGCAAATAACAGGAGGCAAAAGTTGAACAGATTTTGTGCTAACTACCCAGTCATGTTGTACATGTTATGCTTTTGAAAACTCAAACAGCAAAACCATCAGGCCTCTTGAAATGCCTCTGGTAAATAAAATCCTCCTGCTGACTTCCATCTTCTTTGTGTCAGCTGCTGTACAGGCACACAATTCAACACGGAGCTGATGTGGGAAGGGGACTTTGTGCTGGCAGACTTTTAGCACTCAGAGAATTGCACAGGACTCTGCAGAGGAAGCATAGGCTGAACTTCTATTTCCTGAGTCCCAAACTATCAACAACGTGATTATCTCTCCTGTCTGTGTCCTGCTCAACATCACATAGCTGCTAATACTGTCTTCCTAGCACAGCTGGTGTCTGTTGATTCATTTTAACATCCAAGACTACCTTCCTCTAAATTCCACCCTGAAATTATCTCCAAGTGTCTTTTGTCACCTCTGCTGTAATCCTCCCAAGCATCCTCAAACATAACACCTCTCTGAAATACTTCATCTGTTTGCTAATCTTTCCTAGCCATGTCCAGGCTTCTCCATACCTGGAGGCCTCAGTGAGGTCTGTTGGAGTTCTGTTAATAAAAGATAAAGCATTGGGCTTTAAACATTTCAAAAGAGCAAACACACTTTTGTGTTCCTTTGCAAAGTGGCGCGGAAATGTGAGACACTCTACATTTTTATTGCTGATAACCTTGGCTCTGAATTACAGAGCTTTCATGAAAGGTCATAGAATTCCAAGTAGAGTCTATGATATATTAAAGCTTTCACAGGATTTCATTAAAGAAGTTCCAAAAAGTACTTCACAATATCAATAAATAACTCTTGTGAATCAAAGATGAAATAGGGAAAAGGTGAAACCCCTCTGCTCTGGTCTGGTGAGACCCCAGCTGGAGTACTGCATCCAGTCCTGGAGCCCCCATTACAAGAGGGATGTGGATGTGCTGGAGAGTGTCCAGAGAAGGGTGACAGGGATGCTCAGAGGGGTGCAGCAGCTCTGCTGTGAGGACAGACTGAAAGAGTTGGGGCTGCTCAGTTTGGAGAAGAGGAGGCTCCCAGGTGACCTTCTTGTGGCCTTGAAGGGGCCTCCAAGAAAGCTGGGGAGGGACTTTTGAGGCTCTGAGGGAATGACAGGACTGGGGCGAATGGAGCAAAGCTGGAGATGGGTAGGTTCATGCTGGATGTGAGGAGGAAGCTGTTCAGCCTGAGAGTGGTGAGAGGCTGGACTGGGTTGCTCAGGGAGGTGGTTGAGGCCCCATGGCTGGAGGTGTTTAAGGCCAGGCTGGCTGAGGCTGTGGGCAGCCTGCTCTAGGGTAGGGTGTCCCTGCCCATGGCAGGAGGGTTGGAGCTGATGATCCTTGTGGTCCCTTCCAACCCTGACTGATTCTATGATCCTAAAGAGATGCTTTTATGGCCTTGCTAATTGTTTGAAGATATCCATTGCAAGTGAGAAGCACTTTAGGTTTTATCTACATTGCTCCAATTTGCAAGTATTTCTGTGTTACATTTTTAGCCAGCTTACAAATAAATATATATATATGTTTTTAATGGGGTTTAACCTAATTAATACTTTGTCCAAATATTTGAAAACCAAGATAATTTGTTAGGATGTAGTATTTTATCTCTTGGCTGTGCAAAGAATACCAAAAAGACTTTCAGCTACTAGCAGTGGGATCCTAATTAGCTTTCAAATGTTTGCATTAAGTATTAGCATGGGCAAACTCAACTGAAGATGTCAGCGCAGGCATTGGGTAGCCAGGATAACATTTCCTTTTAAAAATCATTTTAATGTTCTATGAAACAAAATTTCCTAGTGCAAGAAGGTATTTTTCACACAGAAAAATAGGAGACTTATAGCAGAATATTAAATACATCCTTAAAGCTAAAGCAGCGATGAGTGTTGACCTAAATGGAGATGCTCTTCTGACTCACAGCTGCTAGAGAAAAATTAATATGAGAAGCATTCAGATGCAGCACTCAGTTCCTATTATATTAATATATTAATCAGGAGCAGTAGAGTTTCTGTTGTTTAAGGGCTTGGGTTGTTGTTAAAGAAATTACATCTTCTGATGAAGCTTATCTGGTTTTATTGTTTTGGTGGGCACTAAAGATCAAAGCCCACCAGGGGTGTACTCTGGGGGGGTATTTCAGAGTACTGGAAAGGGTAAGAGGGCATTTCAAGCATGTATTCAATATTACCATGCTCTCTGTTCCATTTGTCTTACTGCCTGTTCTGTTCTATATGGAAAAAATGAGTTAAGTTGTAATAAAAATCTTCCTTTATATTTCCTGTCAAAAGCATCAAAGACCTTCTCTGTAAAGTCAGGAGAAGTTGGTAGTAACAGGAATCAGCTACACTTCAGTTTTATTATTGATACTGACTACATTTGCAAGTGCTGAATCACACAGGGTTTGGAAATGAAATCAGCAAGCTGTTTTATGCCTTATTTGTGTTTTGGTTATATTAAATGTGTTCTTTTTTTGCTTCTACAGCAAGTGGCTGGTTCCTGGAGAAAGTAGAAATCACAGACACATCGAGGAATTCACAGTATTGCTTCAGCTGTAACAGGTCAGTACAGCAGTTCATCATCACTCTGCAGGTGTTGTTTTCTTTCCAACAAGAACTAGTAATAGTCATTTTAGTCTCCATTAGTAGGTAGTCTCTTGTTTCTCTTCTGTTTTCCTAAACTTAAGAATTTCTTAACCTTGCTGTCTTCCTACCAGTCCATGACCAATAGCTTTGGAACCTTTTGGCCAATTTCATAGAGTCATAGAATCAAGCAGGTTGGAAGAGCCCTCCAAACTCATCCAGTTCAACCTAGCACCCAGCCCTGGCCAGTCAACTAGACCATGGCATTAAGTGCCCCATTCAGGCTTTTCTTCAACACCTCCAGGGACAGCAACCCCACCACCTCCCTGGGCAGCCCATTCCAATGCCAGTCACTCTCTCTGGCAAGAACTTCCACCTAACATCCAGCCTAGACCTGCCCTGGCACAACTTGAGACTGTGTCCCCTTGGAATATTGAGAAGAAGACACAGTATTTTTCCAAGCTATTAAAACTGGGTGACTGTGGAAGGCAGAGACACAATGTAATGCCTTTGCCAAGAGAAGGTATTAGTAAGCTGTTCTCCGGGGGTAGAAGCTGTCTGGTGAGCCATTAGGCAAGCATTGGCACATAGGTAGCTGAGACATCAGGAGAGTACACTTAGGCATGGGAGGGAATGGGAAATATGGGATGTGGGAGAATGGCAGAATATGGCAGCCTAGATACAAATCTGGAGAAAAAGTAATGCATTTATTTCCTTGCACAAAAGCAATGTTAAAATCCATAAGATTCCCCAGATACAAATGCTGGCTCTAAAAGTTATTCAGCACCGAGAAACCTGTAAGGAGGTGGCAATCCTTTCCTCACACGTTTAAATGCCTGTTGTCTAGCTTACATGTGACACCTTTCCTTGACTCTGGGACTTCCATGAGTGCTTTTATCTGCCAAAACCTGGATGTGTTTCAGCCTGGAACTGTTTAGCTTCACCCATATCTCTCAGCTGTTCATTGAGCAACTTCAGATGTGAGTTAGGCTACTGCTCTGAACACCTCCCATACTAGCTCCTTAGCAATCACGTCAGATAGCAGCAGTTTTAAACTGGAATCGCAGAATCAAGCAGGTTGGAAGAGACCTCCAAGATCATCCAGTCCAACATAGCACCCAGCCCTGTCCAATCAACTAGACCATGGCCCTGGTGAGGGGCCTGGAGCACAGCCCTGTGAGGAGAGGCTGAGGGAGCTGGGGGTGTGCAGCCTGCAGCAGAGGAGGCTCAGGGCAGAGCTCATTGCTGGCTACAACTACCTGAAGGGAGGCTGTAGCCAGGTGGGGTTGGTTTCTTCCAGGCAAACAGCAACAGAACAAGGGGACACAGGTTAAAGTTGTGCCAGGGCAGATATAGGATGGATGTTAGGAGGAAGTTGTTGGCAGAGAGAGTGATTGGCATTGGAATGGGCTGCCCAGGGAGGTGGTGGAGTTGCTGTCCCTGGAGGTGTTCAAGAAAAGCCTGTCTGGGGCACTTAGTGCCATGGTGTAGTTGATTGGCTAGGGCTGGGTGCTAGGTTGGTCTGGATGATCTTGGAGCTCTCTTCCAGCCTGCCTGATTCTATGATTCTATGATACTGCTTTCCAGACTGAGAATGGAGTAATCAATCTGTCATGCTTCACCATGCATCGACACTCAAAAAAAGCCTGACAAAAATACATCACTGTTTTCTTCAGGTTTCTTACTGCTTCTCTATAAACCAACATAAAAACTCTCCTGGAAATCCAAAGGTGCAGCAGCAGTGTCTCACCTTTTGTCTAAGTGTTCCATGTGCTGTATCTCTGACAGGTTTTATGTTCTTCCTTTAGGTGGCTTGCTGAGGACGAAAGCGATGGTCGCACCGCAGTGCAACTTTACCCACAGCAGCCTGATTTCTGATGCTTTCTGTGTTTGCCACTTCTCCAAATTCATGCAGATTTGATTTACTTGTATTTTATAATTCTGGAGGTATTGTAATTACTCTGAAGGAATGTCAAAACAATGCATTAAAAGCATCAGAGTAAATTAAACATGTCTAATGTGAACGCCGCCTTCCAATCCTATTAGAGCTGCTCAAGAACTTTGCCTGACTGAAATGTAGAAAGCAGAAATTTCCATCTGCAGCATGGCTCTGTGGACTTGAGCTGAGCATTCACAATGGCAGGCATATGCAGTCATGTACTCAAACAGGTTTGTTTCAGTAATAATTCGTGGGTAAGTAAAATTTAGGTCTTTGGTCAAATCTGTCAATATTTATTAATTGGATAAATCTGTTTGGATGTCAATATTTAGTCAAGTTTAGATTTTCTTGAAGGAAATTCCCAAACAAACTGCACAACTCTTCAGCTTTACCCATTTATTGCTTCCTTTTTCTATGAGACCATAACAGAGTAATAAAGAATTTGTTATTCAGGAGTTCATCTTGTGTCAGCAAGCCTCCCACTGACATTTGATTGTAAAATCTTCTTGCTGAGCCAGAACTTCAGCTGAGAACCTTTAGATCCAAAGGGTCTCTTAAGAGAGGCTGTTATCAGTAGCGTTGCAATAGCTCACTGGCAGGCTTAGGCAGCTCCCTGCTCAGCTGGATGACTTCTGCAGAGCCCAGTCTTAGCCATCTAACAGCTTTTCAATGTTCTTTGTGTGCATGCCTTCACTTTCAAAAAAACAAAGCCCAATTACACTGAAAATGTACAATCAACAGACACATATTTAGCTGTAATGTTTGGTTAGGTAGGCTCTTATTCAGCTATAATGCACAGTGTTTGGTTTGGTAGGCTCTTATTTAGCTGTAATGCACAATGTTTGGTTAGGTAGGCTCTTATTTAGCTGTAATGCACAATGTTTGGTTTGGTAGGCTCTTATTCAGCTATAATGCACAATGTTTGGTTTGGTAGGCTCTTATTCAGCTATAATGCACAATGTTTGGTTTGGTAGGCTCTTATTTAGCTGTAATGCACAATGTTTGGTTAGGTAGGCTCTTATTTAGCTGTAATGCACAATGTTTGGTTTGGTAGGCTCTTATTCAGCTATAATGCACAATGTTTGGTTTGGTAGGTTCTTATTTAGCTATAATGCACAATGTTTGGTTTGGTAGGCTCTTATTTAGCTGTAAGCACAATGTTTGGTTTGGTAGGCTCTTATTTAGTTGTAATGCACAATGTTTGGCTTGGTAGGCTCATATTTAGCTATAATGCACAATGTTTGGTTTGGTAGGCTCTTATTTAGTTGTAATGCACAATGTTTGGCTTGGTAGGCTCATATTTAGCTATAATGCACAATGTTTGGTTTGGTAGGCTCTTATTTAGCTGTAATGCACAATGTTTGGCTTGGTAGGCTCTTATTTAGCTGTAATGTAAAATGTTTGGCTTGGTAGGCTTTGCCTTTGCCAGAAGTCAGGAAGGGGTTAGGATGCAGATAAGTCTGCTATGAAATCATGACTTGCACATTACCCAAACTTTCATGTGTGAGATCAGAATACAAATGTTGTGTGCAAGTGACATAGGGCATTTGTCTGCATAATCAAAGGCTCCACATTTAGCACCTCCAAAAGCTGTATGAAGAGCTGAATTTTACACCTGTTTGAAGGCTCTACCAAGTTCTGCAGCAGCAGTGTGTTTTCTATAATTAAGACAATTAAATGAGTTTCTAACCTGTGCTGATGAAACATTGTCCAGCTGTCTTTTTAATACATCCAACAATGATTTGCTCATATTGTTCTGTGAATGTTGCCCAAAATCTGTGTAAGGGATGAGATTCCAGTGGATACTTTGACACAAGAAAATAATAAGCACATATAGTTGTTCTTGGCAGGTAATTTCAGTTTTATCTACCTTCTATGTCATCAAAGGGAGAACTGATGTTAAGGTGTGGATGTGATGAGTGAGAAATGAAACAGAGTCAGTTTTTTCTATGAGTGCTCTTTTTGCTCAGGCTGGGGTGGATTTGAAATGGTGTCCCCAGAGGTCACAGTTCACTTTATTTAGTATCAGTATTCATTACACTGAAGCCCTTGGTTGTGATCTATTATGTGATTTGCTTTGTTATTATGTCTTTCATTAATAGTTTGTAATACTGGCTCTCTTTGATGCCATTTCTGATTTATCAAGTGTAGATAATGGCTTCCTAATCCATTTCTCATTACCAACAGTGAACACTGCTTCAGCAGCTGCCTTCCATATTTAAAAACTATTTTCTTTACCTACAAAGTCTACAGGTCAGGTTTTGGACTTGCTTTCTTGGATGCAAAACCATGTAAACAACTCTACCTTTTCATTAACAGGACCACCACAGCAGACAGCTTCATGTGAAGCATATCAAGGGTGCTTGCAGCACATACTACCAAGAGATTACACTTTGGTAAGAAAACCTGAACTACCCTAAAAATCCCCTTCTCAGGTCTGGCATGGAAAGCATCCCATTTAACATATTTAGCTCATGACTTAGTGCCAAACCCCTGACTTGCCTCTTCCTCCTGGCATGCAGTGATGTCTGCTGTGTTTGGCACAAAAGTCATTTAATCTCTGTCCCTTGCAGGTGGGATGGGTTTTGGACAGTATTGCTGGTCAGTGACAAAGACATGACAGAGGTGCCACCTCGTGTGCGCTCTGCTGTTGCTGCACAGCAAGGGTGCTACCTTGCTGGTTTGCTCCCAGCACCTGCCCTGCCTGTGGAAAGCCTGGGCAGATACTGACACCACTAATGCCTCCACAGGGAAGAGAGATGTAACATGGAAAAGAGACTGCCTGGGTCAGCGAGAAATCCAGGCATTTGGGAGCCTTGGAAGGAGCAGTGAGGTAACTCAGTTAGCTGGAAGATGCAAAGCTGTAGAGGAGAGAAGGGTTTGATGTCTGCTGTCTCTCCCTGCTGTATCCTGTCCTTGAAGATCTGTGTGAGAGGGGAGTGAGTAGAAGATTTTGCTGTTCTGCTGCTTTCTTCATTCTCCTCTATTTTTCTTTCTTCTTATTATTATTATTATTAAGCAAGGACATTTAATTTTGCATTGCAGAGAAAGCCTGGAGCTGGGAGGTAAAATATAGACTCTGAAGACTATAACATAGACTTGTAGACTTAACAGTGTCTGAAAGTGTCCATTAAGAATCCAGCATTAGTTAACTCCATCTTTTTTTTTTCCTTATCCACATCTCCCAGTCTGCATTTGTATATATTATTAGGTGGATCTAAGTGAAATATTTCTGTCAATTTAAGCCCTTTAGTCTGTCAATTTCTTTTGCTGATGATAAGGATTTGAAAAAAAAATATATATAGCCATGATCTGACCAGCTCATAGACCATTTCATATTCTCCCAGCAAGGCCCAAGTTTTGTTTTGCTCAAATTCATCATACAAAAGAAAGGATTTCTTTCTCTTAACTACATATCATAAAATCAACCAGGTTGGAAGGGACCTCCAAGCTCATCCACTCCAACCTAGCACCCAGCCCTGTCCAGTCAACCAGACCATGGCACTAAGTGCCCCAGCCAGGCTTTTCTTCAACACCTCCAGGGACAGCGACTCCACCACCTCCCTGGGCAGCCCATTCCAATGCCAATCACTCTCTCTGCCAACAACTTCCTCCTAACATCCAGCCTAGACCTCCCCTGGCACAACTTGAGACTGTGTCCCCTTGTTCTGTTGCCTGGCAGAAGAGCCCAACCCCACCTGGCTACAATCTCCTTTCAGGTAGTTGTAGCCAGCAATGATCTCTGCCCTGAGCCTCCTCTTCTGCAGGCTGCACACCCCCAGCTCCCTCAGCCTGTCCTCACAGGGCTGTGCTCCAAGCCTCTCACCAGCCCTGGTGCCCTTCTCTGGACACCTCCCAGTACCTCAACATCTCTCTTGAATTGAGGAGCCCAGAACTGGACACAGCACTCAAGGTGTGGCCTGACCAGTGCTGAGCACAGGGGTACAAGAACCTCCCTTGTCCTGCTGCCCACACTGTTCCTGATCCAGCCCAGGATGCCATTGGCTCTCCTGCCCACCTGGGCACACTGCTGGCTCATCTTCAGCTACTCTCTGCTAGCACCCTCAGGTCGCTCCCTGCCTGGCTGCTGTCCAGCCACAGTTATATTGCACCTATCCATCCTGGAGCCTGCCAGTTGTGGAAAAGGAAGAAGAAGAAGAAGGAGGAGGAGAAGGAGGAAGAGGAGAAGGAGAAAGAGGAGGAGAAGAAGAAGAGGAAGGAAGAAGAAGAAAGGTGAGGAAGAAGAAGAAAAAGGAAGAAGAAGGAAGAAGACTAAGACAAAGGAAGAAGAAGCAAGAAGGAGGAGAAGGAAGAAATAGAAGGAGAAGAAAGAAGAAGAGAGAAGAAGAAAGAAGGAAGGAGGAGAAGGAAGAAAAAGAAGGAGAAGAAAAGAAGAAAGAAGAAGAAGGAAGAAGAAGAAGAAAGAAGGAAGAAGAGGAAGAAGAAGAAGAGTAAGACTAAGAAGAAAAAGGAGGAAGAAGAGGAAGAGGAAGGAAGGAGAAGAAGAAGGAGGAGGAGGAGATGGGCCAAGTGTTCCTTTGGGTTCCTGTAGAAGTCTCGGATGAACACCATTTCGTCTCGGTGAGTTGTTAGTATTTATAAACGTGTTTGCAAATAGATTCTGCTCACACAGCAATTTAAAATGGTGCCCTGGTGGTCTTCTCCCTGAGGAAAGGTGTAGTCTGTACAGGCTCCTGAACTCTTCCTGAGCAGTGCAAAACACCTTTCTGTGCTGCAGCTGGAGGTCTCTTGAACCTGGTTGATTCTATGAATCCTTTCACAATTCTTTTCTCTTGGCTGGAGTTAATTTTAAGTGGATGGATCAACAAGGGGAAAGAAAAAGGGACTCTTCATTTTCTTCTTCAAACTTTGGAATAGTCTTTATTACATCTTAAGTAGAGTGTTGTGGGGCATGTTAATATCCCCTGAGGCACTGCATGAGTGCTTTTCCCATGTATTATCAAATGTGATGTGTTTGCTTGGTTTCTGCACACACAGTGGCAGTGAAAGAGTTGTCAGTGTTGTAGGAAACCTGGTTGCAAAGCTCACTCTTCCTGTGATGTCTTCCCATATGTCTGTGTCTTCTGCTGCCATTCCTTACATATTTATGCCTATCTTTGATTACATTTTTAAATACATACCAGGAAGCAACATGAAAGGTAACTGGCATCCATTTCTAAATAATAAATGTCAATTTCAGTTCAATCTTTCAAACATTCTAAGAAACCATTTCTGCTTTCATACATAATCTTGAAAATCCATATGCTGTCATCAAAGCAGAGCAGGCCTCAGTCATTCTGGCTGCTTAAACCTGGGGCTTATTTATTTATCTATTTGGAGCTTACAACTGAGCATATTTACATGTTTCTAATGTTTAGGCATTCTGGAAATATAATGAAGGAAACCACAGCTCTAATTCACCGTGAAATGTAAATATGTGCCTAAAATCTAAGTCTGTGCCTAAACCATAAGTACATAAACAGTCTCATTAAGTTTGATTTATAGGCTACTGAAAGCGAGGGTTTAGTTTTCCAGCCCATCAGTCCCTCTCCCTTAATCCCTTTCTTTTTCCCTTTGGGAAGGGAGAGGGATTCAGAGAGAGCATCTGTTACTCGTTTAGTGCCCAGCCCAATCCTGACCCTTTTAATGGATAATATTTAAATATTATCTATTTAAATAATTTCTGAAAGCAGGGAACATTCCAGAGTCAGCTTTGTAATTGTAGAAGTGAGCTCACATATGGTGATACTTGATTCAAGATCCTGTTCTCAATTTTAAAGGCAAGTTTATACTTTGGAAATGTTTCTGTGTGAATCTAGGTGAATCTCAAGCTAAACCAAGCAAGCTGTAGCTGTTTATACCTGTTATGTGTTACTAATATATAGCATTTTAATATCAATATTCCAGAGTGTCCCAATTTGCCAGTGTGTCATTTTAATATCAATATTCTACAGTGTCCCAATTTGCCAATGTGTCATTTTAATATCAATATTCTAGAGTGTCCCAATTTGCCAATGTGTCATTTTAATATCAATATTCTAGAGTGTCCCAATTTGCCAATGTGTCATTTTAATATCAATATTCTAGAATGTCCCAATTTGCCAATGTGTCATTTTAATATCAATATTCTAGAATGTCCAAATTTGCCAATGTGTCATTTTAATATCAATATTCTAGAGTGTATCAATTTGCCAATGTGTTTCTGCTTTCTGCTTGTGTTAAGTTGCTGAAATATTGGCTTCATTGATAGGAAATTCCTGCTCCCTTCACAGTGGAGTATCTTAGTTCAGAGGATGTATTTGTCAATGAAGTTATTTGGGCAAAAAGGCAAATAAGAACTTTAATATGTAAATATCAAACCTACAGCCTATGTTACAACTTCCACTGACACATGGAAGTTGTGGTTAAACTATGAGTGCATAGTTTAAATGGGAATCCATGGAAAACATCTAAAACCTGTGAATGTTTTGTAGAATAACTCTCACTTGCTGTATCTAAAGAGACTGCACATGCATATGTGCCTGAGGGTACTGTTTTATCATAGAAAAGTAGTTAAAGTCAGAAGTGTGGAAGAAATGGTACAGAGATTGTGTCAGAGTGAATGAGAACATAGATGTTCATCAGTCTCCATCGGGTCACCCCAGCTTTAGGTCATGCACATCAAGGCAGAGAAGCACGCTGCAGGAAAAGTACAGAAGGTAGTTAGAAAAGGGAAATGAAAGGGGGAGTGAGAGGAAGGGAAAGGAGGAAAAAAAGGAAATCTGCTAGGAGGTTCACCAGATCTTCTGTAGGAAGTCATAAGAGCACTCCTTATGATGCAGGACTTCATTTATCTCTAAGGGCAGCTCCTCAGGAGCTCTGCTTGCCAGGAGATACCAGCCTGTTGCAAACCCAGCCGGGACAGCAGAGCTCTGCACCGCTCCCCAAAGGACAGTGTAGGCAAGGCATTTTTTTGAGCTAAATGACTACCATCAGATCACAAATCCAGATACAATGAACTCGTTCTAATACTTCATGTACTCAGAGCTGGAAGAAAATGCAGAAACTTGAAGCACCAAACTCTCATTGCCAGGAGTATTACCAAACAAAAGAAAATAGATGCAGAAATCCTTTGGAACGAGCACAGACCTGCAGACTATAATGAACTTCTAGGGGTGAAAAGAGACACCTACAAGCAAGAGCTTGAGTGTATTTTGATAGGGCAGTCTGCACAACGTCACTGAAGAAGACTGGGGGAAACATCATCATTAGGAACCTGAAGGAATAGAAAATACTTTAAAGATAAGAGGATGGGACCCTGGGTATTTAGGTTGGAGTTGATAGTAGTCTACAACTAAAAAAAATAGAAAGACAAAAGAAGTATTCCTAAAGTAGACAAAGGAGAGATGATATTGTGAGAGGAAAAGAAGGAAATAGGAGTTGTAAGTCAGAACAAAGCAAAAGCAGTATTTGTGGTACCCATTAAAATATTTTCTTTAAAGCTGGAGGAAAAGAAAGCCAGGAATGAAATCTCCTTCAGAGAACAAAATAGCCTCACATGAGAAATGAATGTGGCTGTGCTCCATTTATGAAATACATCTTGATGTCTGTGATCACAATTTTGCCCTTCTATTCTACGTTGTAATTAGTAATTTCTGAGGTATAGTGACAACACTGCCTTGCTGAATGCACACTGGTTTGTACACTGGGTGTACACAAACTCTCCTGGCCCTCACACAACTCCGTAGAAGCTGTCCCAGTCTAACAAAAGGGAGATTTGGTTCTGTTGGAAGACATCTCTTGGAAACAATTTGTTCATATTATTTGGGATCCTTTCCATTTGTTATCTCTTAGGTGAGAAAACAATACAGAAGGCATTCCTCTGGATGTATCAAACAGCTCCAAATTTCAGTGTAAATGCTCATCCATTGCACTGCCTTCATTGAACTGACAGCTATTGTCTACCTGAAAATCAGCCCCTTTGTGAATGCAACAGTGGCTGGATTCCAAGAAGAGAAAATTAAGCCAAAGAAACAGGGAGGAGGAGAGGAAAGTAAAACTCTCACCATCACAACAAAATGTCTGGCAAACAGAGTACTTTTCAGATGTGTAGGTCTGGTCTAATGCCCACTGTGGCCATCGGGAGTCCTCCTGGATGATCAATTCCTTTGGTCAAACTCTGCCCCTGAGTCAAACGACTGAGGGTAAATGTACTAGAAAATTTGTCCCACATCTGGGGCAGAGAGGGGAGGATGGCAAGACACTTGACTCCAGCAGTTACTTCCTCCAAGCTGGCTAGCAGTGAGGTAGCCTTCAGGAGGCTACCAAGACAATGTAATCCAGACTGAGACACCATTTATGTTCTTCAGTATCTACTGCGCTGCTCAGAGGCACCGTCTGCCCTTTTAGTATGTTGTTCCATCTTGAATCTGACACCTTTGAGTGACTCTCTCACCCCACCCCCTGTCCAAGCAGTTTAGATTTCAGCTTTAGGAGCACAGTTGTTCCCCCACTATGATTCATGCATCGCAGTATGACCTCCATTATGCATTGGAGGCAACTTTCAGACCTGTATATGTCAAACAGACTCCATTCAAGTAACTTAAAAGTGCACACTGAACCCTTTTATTAAAGATGTAACTATAAATAGAATAACACTGGAAACTTGTTAATATATATAAACCACCAACTTGCAGCTAAATTAGCTTCGTTATTAAGCACCTTCCCTGCTAATCTGAAGTGAATATATTGTATTAGATACAGGCGATGACAATTATTAAATGATGCCCTGAGAAAGAAGCAATTTGCATTGAAAGTCCAGGGCAATCAAAACCACATGGACTGTAGAGAGAGCAAAATTAATCTGGGGTTACAGAAGGAACAGACCTAAAAGTGCAGCCGTGCCACTGAAGCAGAGACTCAGAGCAAATGTGTGTTAGTTAAGAACCATTACGTGATGATGTAACTAAAGGCTCCTGTAATGTGTGATAACATACAATGTAACAAGCCAAATGAGGTTTATAGGTGCTCCTCACCCTTCCAAGTTTGATTTTGGTGTGCTCAGCACTCTTTGAACAATACAGGAATGTATTCCATAGCCTTTTCCTGAAATCTGGGGTACATGTCATTTCCAAAAGGCAATTTTGTACTTACCATGTACATTTAAGAGTTGGAAGGCAGATTTTTAAGCTGTCCATGTGACTTCTCTTTAATTAATGAAGTCTCAGAGGCTATATTTAGTCACATATCTTAATGTAACAGTGCCCTATCACAGCCTCACTGGCATTCCTATTAGGATATTCCAGCAACGTGGCTGAACTACCTCACGGCTCTATTTTAAGGAAGAAGGCAGGCTTAGAAAATATTCTAGAGGCACACAAAGGGAATCTAAGTAAAGTCAATAGGTTCCTCACCCCGTGAGTCTGGAAGTGCAGGAGGGCAGAAGGACCGAGACTGGATGGGTAGGCGGGTGGCAAATGCGCACCCCCCGCCCGCATCTCGAGCTCCGTGCCCGGCAGCTGGCCGTCGCGTCCCGGTAACTCCTAGGGGCAGAGCGATGCTGGCCTTCGGGGACCAAGCAGCCGCCATGCGCCCGTGTTCGGCGGGCCGGGCTCGCACTCGGGATCTGGGCTCCTGCAAGGGAGCAGTCACCACCTCCGCCCGGGGCGGGTGGGCTTCCCCAGACCTCAGTCTCTGCCGCCGAAGTTCAGGTTTACAACCGCGTCCCCGGCCGCGCTCCGGGGGCAGTCGGAGCTGCGGAGAAAGGGGCGGGGGCGCGGGGCGTGGAAAGGCGTCGTGAGTTCGCCCTGTGAATTTTCTGCATAAAATGAGATTTCTGCCGGTGGCGGAATAAAACGGTGTCTCCTCACCTTCCCCCAAACGCCTCCGAGGAAACGTGAGTCACTGCATCATCCCAGCACCGCACCGAGCCGCCGCGTTCCGCAAAGTTCGGACAACTACGGCGCCGTTTCCTACGGGACGGGTGAGGCTGTGTCCGCCTGCCCCGGACTCGCCATCCCCGTGGGTCAGGGCAGCTACGCGGGTACCGGACAGTGGCTCCCGCTCTGCCCATCGGACGTTACAGCTGGGCATTACCGCCGGTACCAGCCCCGTCACCGCGCTCCCTCCGCTCCGAGGACTCCGGAGGCGCCACCGCCCTCCTGACCCGCCCCGTCCACATCCGCCGACGGGGGACACTCACCCCAAACCGCGCCGAGGACAAGAGTGGGGCAGAGAAAGGCAGTAGAGCCGGCGGCAGCGTCGCGCCCCCTCCCGCGGCCCCAGGGGGCACCGGCCACACCCCGCCTCTGCCCGCCGACCTGCTCCCTCGTCCCGCAGAGCTGCCGCCTCCCCTACGCCTAAGTCGCTGCCGCCCCACCTCCCCCTGCCGGGCAGCCGCGCCACCACCTCCCCCGCCGCTGCCGCCGCAGGACCGCGCTCCGCACCCCTGGGGCAGCGCCGGACCCCTTCCTCCCGGCGGCCGAGCGCCCCCTTCCCCGCCCCTGCGCCAATGCCGGTGCCGGTGGCGGGCGGGGGGCGGCGGCAGCGAGGGAAGAGGGATGAGGTCATCCTCTTTCCCGGCGTCAGTCAGCTGGGTGGTGGCAGCGGCGGGTGCGGGCAGGGGCGGGCGCGGAGGCGGGGGCGGGATGCGCTGCTCCGGGCAGCGCTGCCCTGCCTGCTCCCGGCTCGGGCAGAGCGCGGCGGCGGCCCCGGCACCGCCGGCCCCCGCGGAGGCGACGGTGGCGGCGGCGGCAGGGCGGGCGGGCTGAGCGGGGCTCCCCGCAGGCAGGCGGCGCTGCGGGTGCGGCCGCCGCGGAGGAGCCGCCGGCGGGCGCACAGCCCGGCGCGGAGCTAGGAGAGAGAGAGAGGGGACGCGGGGAGCGGCGGCTCCGCGGCGGCTGCGGCGGCGGAGGGCGGGAGGCAGGAGGCAGGAGGAGGAGGAGCAGGGGGAGGCGCGGGATAAAGGAGCGCTCGCTGCTCCTGCTCGCTCTCCGGCGGGGCTGAGGGAGGCATCATGGCCGCGAAGTCGGACGGGCGGCGGAAGATGAAGAAGGGCGGCGAGGTGGCGTTCACGCCGCTGCAGAACTCCGAGCACTCGGGCTCCGTGCAGGCGCTGGCCCCGGGACTGCCCGCCGGCGCCGGGCCGGGTGGTGGCAGCGACGACGACGAGGCGCCCGGGGGCGGGTGCTGCAGCGGCGGCGGCGGGGACGGCTCGGGCGGCGGCTCCCGTTGCTGCTGCTGCTGCTGCTGCGGCGGCGGTAGAGGAGGAGACGGCGGCGGGGGCGGCGGCGGGGGCTCCCGGGGCTCGGGCGGGGGTTCGTCCTCCTTGTGCCTGCGACTGGGCAGGGAGCAGCGGCGTTACTCGCTGTGGGACTGCCTCTGGATCCTGGCCGCCCTGGCCGTGTACTTCGCGGACGTGGGCACCGACATCTGGCTGGCGGTCGACTACTACCTGCGGGGCCAGCGCTGGTGGTTCGGGCTCACGCTCTTCTTCGTGCTGCTGGGCTCGCTCTCCGTACAGGTCTTCAGCTTCCGCTGGTTCGCGCACGACTTCAGCACCGAGGACAGCGCGGCCGCCGCCGCCGGGCACTGCCCCGCCGCCGAGAGTAAGCTGCTGGTGAGCAGCGGTTCGGCGGCCGCGGACATCGACGCCGCTCGCCCCTGCACGCCGCAGCGGCAGGCATCCACCGCCAGCAAGAGCAACGCCACAAACAGCAGCAGCAACGACAGCAGCAACGCTGCCGGTAGCGGCCCCGCCGGTGCCCGTGCCGGCAGGTCGGCGTCCTGCGCCTTCTGCATCTGGCTCCTGCAGTCGCTGGTCCACGTCCTGCAGCTCGGGCAGGTCTGGAGGTGAGGAGCGGGGAGGGAGGGATTGGGGACGGCTGTCTCTCGCTATGGGGAGGGACTGAGCACTGCCAGCGGCAGCCTGGCTCGCCCTGGGGTCCCTTCTAGGGACGGAGCCGGATTGTGACGGCGGGGGCTCGTGGGTGGCCCCGGTAGTGGTGTGGCCCGCCCCGTCGAGGGGAGCCCTGCCGGGTCTTGCTTAGCTCCGGCGGCGCCTGTCCAACTGACGAGAGATCTCCCAATACTTAGGAAGCCTGTGCCAGGGGCTGAGTGAAAAAAGGGAAGAGGCGGGGGAGAGGGGGAATACCCCGGCAACGTGCGTCTCCCGGTCTCTTTACATGCGGCCAGGACAGCGTGGCCACCAGCAGGGAACTTTACCGGCCGCGCAGAGTTACTCCCCAGGAGCTGTTAGTGAACAGCTCGTTGCAGTGCTTGCGTGTCTGCGGGTAGATGTTCTGCGTGCAGATCGCTGCCGGCTGCGTGTGTGCGTTTGCCATATATGTGATATAGTAATGTCTTAGGATTCAAACTTCGGAGCTCCTGCTCTCAGAGCCAGCCGCAAGCAACGTCATGCGCGTTACGGAAAGGGTGTGCTCAAGAGGGCTGTGGAAGGTGCTTGGTGAAAAGGGAGATGACATCATAGTTTGGAAAAAAAGTAATGTTTTCCTCTTTTCTTCTATGCACGTTTCCAGGAAAGGTTTACAAGGAGGCCCAAATGCTCTGCAGATACATTTAGTGCTTCCTGGAAAGTGCAGAGTTCAGAATGCAGAGTGGATAAAGGGTTAAAATGTCCATTTAAAGTTGTGGAAGGGACATGCTGTGTTGAAGAAGGTCATGCAGTAGGGCAGTGCACTAAAGGAACAGCTGAAAATACTTAGGGGGTTTCTTCTCTGGTGGGTGGAAAGGTATTTTTTCAGGCTTCTCTTCCAGAAACACTAGTTTTTCACCATTTTTTCATTGGAGTTTAATTCAGACTTTTACTCTCTATTACTGCAGTATCTGGTACAGCTCACTTCTGCTTGTGTCCTTTAAGCATCAAGGAAGCCCAGCTGCTTCTAGATGATAGATTGAAGATCTTGCATTGCCATATCTAAGTATCTTTCAGTTTCCAGATTTGTTGGTTTGTTATAAAAATGCAATTCTGTACAGTTGTGAAGCTAACTCCTGGTTAGAGGTGTGCTTGATATGAACTATGGTGTAACTTGAGAGAGAAACAGAACTTTGAACAAAAAGCCTTGCTTTGTTCTGGCTCTTGTGTGCTTTGATGCTCTACCTCCACAGATGAGCAAGAATTAGATGCAAGACTTGCTGAATGAGGTGGGTTTATGTAAAATTTAGTCCCGATCCTGCAGAAGAGTAGGCAGAAGAGTAGGTGCAATGGCTCAAATTATACACAGAAATTCATGTTGGTAGTCATCCACATAGAAGATACATAAGTCTGTGTCGTGCAGAGTGACATGAGAGTTTTGCAGAGTCTGGTGTCATGACTCTGTGTTGGAGGACACATGGAGCAAGGCTTTGGGTGGAGCAGGGCTTTGGGGAGAGCAGGGCTTTGGGGGGAGCAGGGTGTGAGCCCATATTGTGCAGCACTTCCGCCAGATGAGGTAGCTGGCATTTAGAGCTCTCCAGCTGCTTGCTTTTCCATGAAGCATCATCTCTTCCAACATAGGAGCAGCTTTTTGCAAGAGCACCTAGTCCTCCAAATCTGGCTGTGTCTCTTTTGATCACAGGTAGCTTTTCTTTGTATTTTATGTGTAGGAGCACAGGACCTCTAGGACAATTAAATTGACAAGGCCTGTGAGGACATTATTTGCATTTTAACCTGTTAGGCACTTTTTCTTTACAGTGAAACAGCCACAGAATTGTTTTTATGTCAGTAGCTTAGTGGTTATTTGTTTGCATTTTCCACCAATAAACAAATTATAGGGTCACTTGTATGTAGTCTTGCACATCAGCACTTCATAATTGCTTAAAGTGACTTCATTTTAATTCCCTAGGTATATTCCTCATAAGGGAGAGCCCTTGGAGTCATCTAAAAGTAATAGCAGCAAAAAGGAGAGGTCACATCAGAAACTCTGTGCATAAATGTGGCATCAAAACTGACGTGATCTGTGGAAATTTTCTGGAGAGTGGAGCTCTCACACTTAATAATCCCAAACTTCTGATCCACAGTGTAACATCTGCACTGACCTGAGCAAGCATCTGCTGAGTGTTTAGCCTGGAGGGTGATCTGAAGTGTTTTCCAGATGCACGTGTTTGGATGCAGGAGTCCTTCTCTGACGCAGCTAAACAGACCACGCTGGCTGTACTGGCAGTGCTGGGGACACTGTCCCCACGGCTGACAAACCCCATGCTACCCTTTATTCTCTGCCTCTCTGTGTGTGTTTCCTCTCAGCTCTCAGCTTCTCCTTTTCTTTCAGTCCTGGTGAAAGCTCTCCTAGAACTACATTTAAGTTTTCTGTTACTTACTCTGTTGAATTCCCCTCAGGCCAATACAACAGGAGTAATTCTGCTGGGTTTCTGGCAAGAAAGAGCCCTGGGTGTAAGAAGTGAGGTTTTACACAAGGGTATCAGGGAGTAAGAGCTTTGCTTGTGTCAGATTCTTAATACACTGAGGTTGATGCTCATTCTGCTTTCATTTGGCATTTGCTATCCGCTACCTCCTCTTAAACTGTTAGATTGATTCTTGAGGTCTCAGTTAACCTTTATTTGTCCTATTGCCAAAGATTCTGGGGGCATTTAAGGAAGCCACCCTGAGGAACCCCTGAGGAGGTACAACTGGCAGTGCCAGTGTTCTTGGGGTGAAAAAAAAAAAGAAAATGGAAAAGTGGAGGGGTTTTTTTTAGCCATTAGTTTTGTTAGGATGAGTTTTAACAACTCCAAAGCTTTTTCTTGCTTTACTTTCAAGATTACTTTTTTTGTTTACAAATACACTTGAAAGCCAGATCTCTGAGTATGCTAGGTTGGACTGGGTGATCTTGGAGGTCTTTTCCAACCTGGTTGATTCTATGATTCTATGAATTACTTGTGATTGTGGAGGAGGAAGGAATAGAAGGGACTCTTTTGGGTTTGGGGTTTCGGTTGGTTGGATTTTTTTGCACATATGTGTGTGTGTAGATATATATATATACATATAGTGTGTTAATTTTAAGTGAAATGTGCTAATGGGAAGTGAATGAAGTCTTTAATGTGGCATGGAACAAGGCTGGAAATAAGCAATCTGAAATCACTAAAACTCTTCCCCTGGAGCATAAAGAAGGGGAACTGCAGGAGCAGCCAAACTGCCAATCAATTCTGAATGAAGATGTGTCTTTCATTGATTTTAAAATAGCTATAACCTTCCCTCACCCCCTCTCATTTTAGAAGATGGAATTCTTCCATTCTGAATAAGTATATAAAACCTTGGGTTTTTTTAGGGGGGTGGATGCTCACAGCCTGATAATGCTGCCCCTCAGCTAAAATTCCCAGTGAAGTCTCTGAGGAGTTGCTTGCCACAGCTGAGTGCAGATCCTAAGCCTTTGTTGGCAGCTAATTTCATATTAAAATATGATCACTGATGAGGTTCTGCCTCCAGAGACAGTTACAGATATGTTTCCTTATCTGTATTTTCAGTGAGTTCTGCTTCTTACCAGTATATTGGCATGATGTAATTGATTGGCCAGGGCTGGGTGCTAGGTTGGACTGGATGATCCTGAGGTCTCTTCCAACCTGGATGATTCTGTAATTCTATCAAAGTGGCACTATGAAGCCCTGTTCTTCCAGATAGGTGCTGGGAGAAGATTCAGACTTTTATTATCAGACTCTGGGGAGTATATGTAATGTGCAGGGTCTTTGTATTTCCTTGACAGGCAAAAAAAGGGAATTTATAGTTTGTAAGGACTATGTAGAGATGTATGGGCCAGGAGGGTTCAGATAAACTATTGCCCTTTGAGCCTGGCATGAGCATATGTAAACACTTTCCTTTGGCATCCCTTTGATTCCCATTCCTTAAGCTTCCCAGGCTTAGCCCTGGCTTTCAGATCTCAGGGTGGATAGAAGGACTTTGTGACTGGATGCCAGAGATAAGAGTGCTTGCTATGGAGCTGCTCCATTTCCTTGAAAACGTGTTCTTTTTTTCTGGTTGAAGGCTCTCTGAGCTGGCAGGGCTGGAAAGCCACACTTCTGAAGCTGAGTAAAGGGGTCCTGAGAGCCAGCCCTGAGTGGGGCATGGGCTGTGGGTAACTGAGTAGGCAGGAGGAGAGGATTGGAGGGCTCAGTGGTGCCCCTCTGGTAGTGTCTGGAAAGCCAGAAGTAACTCCCCAAGACAAGTGTTGTGCCTTGTAGGGGACTGGCATGAGCAGGCTGCCTTGGTGCTCGAAGTGCTTGGAGGTTCCCACAGTGGCTGTCATTTTGTCTGAAAGGCTGCAGCTGAAGTGCCTGAGAGGGAACTGTCAAGTTTCTGTAGCCAAGGCCAGAGGAAGGGTGAATCACTGGGGGAAAAAAAAGATGACTGGAAATTACTCTTTAGAATTATTTCTGGGTATCTGCAGTGATAGTGAGGTGATTAAGTATATCCCTCTCAACAGATTGAGGGGTTTGGGCTGAGATTTGCTAGCTGTGTGTGGGACCCACCTAGAGAAGGAGGAGAATGCACCATGTTAATCACTGGTCCTTCAGGGGGAGGGATCTGTTCCCTGGGGAGTGATGGTCTGGTTCCCTGCGAGGTGATGCTGTGGTTTAGCTGTATCTCTTCATGTGCCATGCTAAGAAATCATTCTCTTCCTTCTACTTCCCGGCTTCTGTTTGAAAAAAATCCAAAGAATTGGAGGAGCATTATGGAGGTGATGCTGAGTTCTGGAAGCAGTGTGATTTGCAGCCCCTGTGGTGCCTTGTGAAAGCATTTTGCACAGGACTGGATCATCTGCCAAAGAAATATCATTGCCCATGCTCATGAGCTTCACCTCTGCCGTCAGTTGATGCTGCTATAATTCCCAAGAAACCAAAGGGAAACAGTGTCTGCAGCGTGTATGGGAAGTCCTGATGACTTCCACAGGCGCTCACTCTTAATCATGACTTGGCTTCGAAGCTGGAACTGTCAGCAGGGTAGCACAAACACAGACAAAATGTCATCAGTCTTTAGATCATCTCAATGACATCCCTGAACAGGTTAATTTGTTCTCCCACTTTTGCTCTACGTAGTGGTTTGGACACTTTTTCCAGCTGTAGTTGAATAGTTCCAGTGTAAGTTAGGCGGTCAATAATTCCAGCTGCCATTAGACTTCACACTGAGCTGTGATAATATCTTGAGCTGACACCAGTTTTTTCTCTCTGTTTTGAAATCTGTCAGATAATTTGTCACATTGAGTCCAAATTTATGAATCATAGCCGTTTCCTAGACAAGATTATTGCATATCCTCCCCATCTGTCTCTTGGTGTAGCGAAATGCTACCACTCAGCAATACCATATTTCTTTTACTGAGTTACTGCAGTGCTTGAGTTCAAGTCCTGCTGGCTAACTGGTTTGTTTGCTACATCTTTTAGGACTCAAAAAAGGTGATGGGCTGTCAGAAAGAGGACATAAAGTTCTTTTTTCCCCTCAGAGAGCAGGATTAGAAGGCACAGCCCAGGGGCAGCCCACCTTGGGGGTGACCTAACTGCATTTAAACTTTTGCTAATGCATTCAATGGGTTTGGAATTTGTCTTGTATTTCTTTTCCCCCTGAAGACAGTGATATGCAGATGAAGGCTGTGCCTTTCATAATTATCTTTTCTAAGAGGGGTGGTGGGGGGGGTGGTGGTGGTGGTGAACACAAAAGTGAAGCTTTACTATGTTCTGAGAAATCTCTTACAAGTCTGCATACAAATCAGATTTGGTATTCAGTTTATTCTAATAACCTAAGCTACATGTTAAAGATGCTGATGTGCTTTAGAAAAAAGATACTGTACTTTAATAATTAACAAGGGCTCTCTCTGTAGAGAATATTCATAAGTTACATAAGTTTTCAGATTTTCAAAGGGCTGCTTAAGCACTAAAATTTCTGACTGCTCATCTGGCTCAAGAAGAGAGCTCATCTTTTATACACAGAATGCTTTCTAGAAACTTATATATGGGAAGAATGTACATTTCACAGGTCACAGGCTCACAGGATATCACAATTATATGTCACTGCTGAAATACTGACCATAGGCTCACAGGATGTCAGAGGTTGGAAGGGACCCAAAGAGATCATCGAGTCCAACCCCCCTGCCAGAGCAGGACCACACAATCTAGCTCAGGTCACACAGGAACGCATCCAGACAGGCCTTGAAAGTCTCCAGAGAAGACTCCACAGCCTCTCTGGGCAGCCTGTGCCAGTGCTCTGGGACCCTTACAGTCAAGAAGTTCCCCCTTGTGTTGAGCTGGAACTTCCTGTGCTGCATTTGGCTTTTTCCAGAGCTGTGGAATTATGGCTCCAAGAGGCTTTGTTTCAGAGGCTTTCATGTGAGCATGGATGGGTATTATTTTAGAGCTCTCCAGTGCCATGGGGGAATGGCTATACATACATCCCATGAATTCAAAGAGAAGCTTCATCTTACAGTTTATTTCAGTGTTGCAAACTCACAGAAGGTTTTTGCAATGAGATGAGGGGGTTGAGTTTTGGGGTTGGGGTTTTTTTTTGCTAAAAATGCTGTTATTTACATCAGGGAAAGTATTTAGTGCTGAAAGATCAGTTTGCATGTCCATATCATGAACTTAAGCCTGAGGAGGGGAGATTTAGACTGGAGACTAGGAAGAAATTCTTTCCAGTGAGGCTGGTGAGACACTGGCACAGGTTGCCCAGGAAGGTTGTGGATGCTCCCTCCCTGGAGGCGTTCAAGGCTGGGTCGGATGAGGCTTTGAGCAACCTGGGCTAGTGGAAGGTGTCCTGCCCATGCTGGAGAGGGAGGGGCTGGAACTAGATGATCTTTAAGGTCTCTTCCAACCCAAACCATTCTATGAATGTGTGAATCTCCTGGGGGTAAAGCAAGAAAGTGTAACAACCCAGCATGATCTATAGCTTCGGTTACCCTGCACCGTATCCTCAGGTTATTTCCATCACAGTTTGCCTTGCTCAGAAGAGCACACTCCTTGTCAGCTGGCTTAGTCCTTAATATTTGCCCCTAAGTATTGCCTTGGCTACAGAGACAGAAAAGTTCTAGTAAATTTCAAATGGAATCAATTCCTCTGTCACTTAGCACAGTGTTAGCTCATTCTTCCATCTCGCTGTTCCAATTAAGTAGCTTTTAATACACAGCAGATTAATCACAACAGTGACTTACAGTTTCAGTAAACGGCTTGTTGGGGAATTTATCAGGCACAGACAAAATCAATAGCTCTTTCACTTGCATTTCAAGGTAGAGCAGAAATTCGTGGCTGCTAAAGTGTGCTTACAGAGTGGTGCCCTTTTGGCCCATTTTGGCACAGCTGTCAGTTGTGTGCATTGTGTCAAGCAGACGTATGGGAGTGGAAGTGGCAAACAGGCTATAAAAAGCACTGCTTTGGTTTGGTTGAGTTTTAAAATGAGACTGGTATGAAAGAGAACATGAGGGAGAGCTGAGGGAACATGGAAGAGTGGCATCCTGGCCTGCATCAGGAATGGTGTGGCCAGCAGGAGCAGGGAGGTCATTCTGCCCCTGTACTCTGCACTGGTTAGACCACACCTTGAGTACTGTGTTCAGTTCTGGGCCCCCCAGTTTAGGAGAGACATTGAGATGCTTGAGCGTGTCCAGAGAAGGACGACGAGGCTGGTGAGAGGCCTCGAGCACAGCCCTGCGAGGAGAGGCTGAGGGAGCTGGGATTGGTTAGCCTGGAGAAGAGGAGGCTCAGGGGTGACCTTATTGCTGTCTACAACTACCTGAGGGGTGGTTGTGGCCAGGAGGAGGTTGCTCTCTTCTCTCAGGTGGCCAGCACCAGAACGAGAGGACACAGCCTCAGGCTGCACCAGGGGAGATTTAGGCTGGAGGTGAGGAGAAAGTTCTTCCCTGAGAGAGTCATTGGGCACTGGAATGGGCTGCCCGGGGAGGTGGTGGAGTCGCCGTCCCTGGAGCTGTTCAAGGCAGGACTGAACGTGGCACTTGGTGCCATGGTCTAGCCTTGAGCTCTGTGGTAAAGGGTTGGACTTGATGATCTGTGAGGTCTCTTCCAACCTTGGTGGTACTGTGACACTGTGAAGAGGAGGCAGGATCTGAAAAGGCCCAGGGATACCAGTTAATCCTTGTACACTGTGTGCCTAACTCGAGTTTATTCTCTTTCAGCCAGCAACCAAACACAAATTATTTGAATAATTTTCTAAGTGACTGCTTGAGAGACTGGAGAAGGAGGCAGTGGGGGGAAAAAAAGAGTTGAATGGCTGGGCAAACTGATGGGGAAAATGTTAGATACACAGGGAAAATGTGAGATGGATGCTGATTGCAGTGAGGAGTCCTCTGAGCAACGATAAATCCCACGATGAGGCGTCAGTGTGACATCAGTTTACAGTGCAGAGAATACTCTTAAATACCTTCTCATAGATTTTAGAATTTAAAAAAAAAAATAAGAAGTCTTTTTTTTTCAAGGGGCATTACTTGAATTTTCTGACAACCATAACCTAAATTATCATCTCCCTGTGGTCTCTGATTGCTGAAGTGGTTTCTTACCATGCTCCCTCTCATCCTGTTTCCCTCCCGGAACAGCTAAAATGGATAACGCTGCATTTCTCCCCCCGCCCCAAGATAAAGTAGTTGCTGTACTATGCCCCTATTCCCATTCCTTTTCTTTTGACATGATGCTTGTGCTGTTCAGGATGTTCCCAGCATAAGATTTGCATGGCGAGCCACATACATCTTGTGGATTGGCAGGGAGAATCAGTGGGGGTGGTTAGGGCTATCAGTTACAAATCGTTTAGTGCCACAAGTTGCCGCAACCGGAGCGAGACTGTTCCGTGAGTGTTTTCAGAGGAACTTGGGCAGCCAACAATGTGACAACAAAAGTAACTTCTTGCTCTCCTGAAGAGGGAAGGTGTGACTTAGGCAAGGCTAATGTACCAAGGACCAGTACCAGCTGCTTCAGAGAAACGTGCAGATGCTTTAGCATGAATACAAAGTGAATTAACCTACAGATGGAAGGACGCTTTTCCTTCTCGCTGTCAGCTCCTGTGTATCAGATTGATTCCTGCCCTTAAGAATGAAGGTTAGCAGTGCCACAGTTTCCAACCTTATTCTCTTTAAGGGGTTGTTTTCCTGTAAACACTTGATCTATTCTAGGATCCTGCCAACTTCTTTAAAGTGGTGTTTTCCCATGTGGGGTGCGTTGAATCAGCACAGAATCACAGAATTTGCCAGGGTGGAAGAGACTTTAAGGATCATCCAGTCCAACCTATCACCTAACCCTTCTAATTAACTAAACCATGGCATTAAGTGTCTCATCCAGCCTCCTTTTAAACACCTCCAGGGATGGTGACTCCACCACCTCCCCGGGCAGCCCATTCCAATGCCAATCACTCTTTCCATGAAGAATTTCTTCCTAATGTCCAGCCTGAACCTGCCCTAGTGCAGTTTGAGGCTGTGTCCTCTTGTTCTGTCATTGGGTGCCTGGGAGAAGAGACCAGCTCCACCTGGCTGCAACCTCCTTTTGGGTAGTTGCAGAGAGCAATGAGATCTGCTCTGAGCCTTCTCTTCTCTAGGCTGCACCTCCCAGCTCCCTCAGCTGCTCCTCATAAGGCTGTGCTCCAGCAGATATATTGCAGAAGGTCCATGCAATGTACATTGTAACCAAACACTAAACTTCAGTTCTCTATATCCATATAAAGGGGTCTATACATGCATAGAAAACAATCTGGTCCCTTTGTGGTTTAGTGCTGGTTAGTGTGGAATAATAAGCTTTGTCATCATAAATGTGTGGTCTTTTTTATCCTAAAGAGGGATATGGGTGGAGTTGTGTCTGTTCTTATTTTTCTTCGACCTGAATCTTTATCTGCTCTTTACATGCTCACTTTGTAAGGACATCTTTCTGAAACAGGGCTTGGGTCTACAGAGCAGAATTTAGATGTTCTTCAAGCATGCAGGTCTAGAAAACTGGACTCAAGAGCCTTGCTAGGAAGTTTTGTGAAGAACTTGAAACACAACAGGGCATAATGTGCAACTTGAAAGTGTGCTGGAGGCTTGCATTGCTGCGTGTTGGCTGTGCCCAGCACCTCCACAGCACACACAGCCCAGGTTTGTGTTTCTCATTGAAGCCCATGGCAAACCAGAAGCTAGGCTGAACTGGCATCGGATTCCCATGCTGCATCCAGGTGGTAAGCATTTTAAACCTGCCTTATGAGCAATGCTAAGCTTAGATCCTAACAAGTATTACTGACTCTGCCTTGGTTTACAGGCCTGGAGAAACGTTCCTTGTGAGCAGATTATTTGCTCAGGTGTTAGGAGCTCTGAGTCCACATCGACTTTCCTGCTGTGAGGGCTCAAATCTTGAGTCCCTGAGTGCTTTCTGTCAGACTGGATGGGGACATTTAGTGTCCTTCCTGCTGAAACTGTGTCGTGTGTGTGAGATTGGAGGAAGACATAATGCTTATGGCCTTCCAATGGGACCAAATACAGATTTGCTTCCCTTTCTTCTTTAATGCTTAACTAATTTTTATTTATTGCCTTTTAACCTACTTTCTCTCTTGCCCTAAAAGTGTGCTGCTGTTTACAAACACTCATCCTGCACATACACCATAACCACAAACAGCATCATACTGCAGATCTACATGGAAATGCCTGCTGAGCTTATGGGAGCAGCTCTAGATGCAGGATTGGTTTATTCATATTTAGTCAACCTTAGTAGAAGAGAAAGAGGAAAGGTGCTTTTGATGTGTCACTCAGCAGCTGCTTCACCCTTTAGTTGTTTCAGCCTTTTCCTCTGCTGTCTCTTGCAAAAGTGCATTAAGAATCACTTTTGAGTTCCCAGCTCTTGCTCTGAGTTAATTTCCTGATAAGGTTTTTGTAGCTGATTTTTATCAATGTAAGCAGCATAGGTTTGTGGCTGAAATAAAACCCTCAGGTCCAGGTTTCTTGTTTGTCATCTCACCACATGCTCCCCAGCAAGTGGAACCCAGGTTTTCAGTATGCATCGTTGTGGCTGAGTTTCAGCACTGAAGAACCACATTTCTCCTTTACTTCCACTGCAGTGGAGCTTAGTGCCATTTTCTTTCTCTGTAAAGAGGAAAGAGATTTAAAATGGCTCAATTTGGGCATACTTGCATGCTTCTCCTTCAGTTATTTAGTATGTATCTGCAGTCTGGTTGATATGGGGATATTATCAAGCTCAATTTTTGTAACATACTTTGACATACTCAGATGGAAATTTATCTAGGTGGAAACAATTCAAGCCCAATTATCATTTCAGTGTGCCTGTCAAAACATGTTTCAAGCTAAACATGTTGAAAACATGAAGATCTCTCTCCATAATGGACATAATTGGGATATTAAGGCAAGATTTTGATATTTGAAGGATTTCTGTCCTGAAGGGCTTATGCTTATTATGTCCATGATTCAATATTCAGCTTTAAAGGTTCTGTCCTTCACCTACCCACTCCTGCTGCTTTAAGTTAGCTCATCACCTCCTCTCTTGTGCTGTTCTTCTGTTGGCATGCTTTATGAACTGCATCCAACATGCTGTGAAGAAAAATTGCCCTGGGTATAACAGGAATTATTGGGAGCAGAGTGGAGGTGCTAGAATCCACTTCATCCCAAAGCTTGCAAGCAGTGGACATTTGAGCTTCAGAGCCAATGTATGGGTGACAGCAGACAAACAAGCTGAGTGTGGAACATTCCCAGCAGTGATGGTGGAAACTACATTCAACACAGGATTATTGGAAAAAGCATAACTGTAAACAGAGTTCATAGTATATAAAATGAAGATGTTCTGTAAGTAAAGACTGGGCAATTAAAGAAGATTTACCCAAGTGAAGCCAAACACAGTGCAGAGGATAATTAATGTGGCTGAGACGACTCAATAATAACGGCTTTGAACTTTCACAATGGTGCATTAATGCATATGTCAAAAGGAGGGATTGCATTAACAGGCAGCAACCATCCATTAGGGTTTTTTACCACACAGGTTAATTAACAACCGGTGATAACAGAGCATGGAAATTACCTTAGTGAGCTAGGGACTGTGTCTGGTCCTTAAGTATGCCATTCATTATCTTTTCTGCACCCAAACACTAAAACTTTTGGAGATGTATGTTCATCTGTAACCTGCCTTCATTCTCTTAGTGTCATGTCGTAGAATCATAGAACCAAACAGGTTGGAAGAGACCTCCAAGATCATCCAGAACAACCTAGCACCAAGCCCTAGCTAATCAAGCAGAACATGGCACTAAGTGCCTCATCCAGGCTTTGCTTCAACACCTCCAGGCACAGCAACTCCACCACCTCCCTGGGCAGCCCATTCCAATGCCAATCACTCTCTCTGCCAACAACTTCCTCCTAACATCCAGCCTAGACCTCCCCTGGCACAACTGGAGACTGTGTTACCTTGTTCAGTCCCTGGCTGCCTGGCAGAAGAGCCCAACCCCACCTGGGTACAGCCTCCCTGCAGGTAGTTGTAGACAGCAATGAGGTCTGCCCTGAGCCTCCTCTGCTGCAGGCTGCACCCCCCCAGCTCCCTCAGCCTCTCCTCACAGGGCTGTGCTCCAGGCCCCTCACCAGCTTCATTGCCCTCCTGTGGACACCTTCCAGTACTGCAACATCTCTCTTGAATTGAGGAGCCCAGAGCTGGACACAGCACTCAAGGTGTGGCCTGAGCAGTGCTGAGCACAGGGACAGAACAACCTCCCTTGTCCTGCTGGCCACACTGCTCCTGAGCCAGCCCAGGATGACATTGACTCTGCTGCCCACCTGGGCACTGCTGCCTTATCTTCAGCTACTCTCCCAGCACCCCCAGCTCCCTCTCTGCCTGGCTGCTCTCAGCCACATTGTCCCCAGCCTGTAGTGCTGCTTGGGGTTGTTGTGGCCAAAGTGTAGAACCCTGCACTTAGCCTTGTTCAATCTCATCCCATTGGCCTCTGCCCACCCATCCAGCCTGTCAAGACCTCTCTGCAGGGCTCTCCTTCCCTCCAACAGAGCCACACCTGCTCCTAGCTTCCCCAGCAGAGCTGCTCCACTAATGATCCAGCTGAGTTAGAGAGTTAATTGTTGGGTGTGTTCCCTGTACGGCTGGAGTCAATCAAGAGGCTGGCTGAGGTATAAAAGCCACTCCCCAGGACCAGTCTGTCCTCTGTCTCTGAAGAAGCTGAGTCCTGGAGCCTGTGGTGTTAATTCCAAAGGTGAGTTTTCTATACCCAAACTGAAATGTTCTATTCAAGCTTGTCTCTTTATTAACTCCTGAGTTCTCAGGTTGCCTCTCTTTTAGTAGAGAAGTTACTGGCTGTCAGAAACACTGCAAAGTGTTGACTCTCAGCTGGATTGAGTACATTCCAGTAATGATAATGAAAAAATGTTCCTAGTGGGTGTTCTAAGTAAGAAGTAGAAGTGTCTGATGACAAAGGTATATGTATGTATTAGTATAATGCTGTGTCTTAAAGGGTGTAAAATAATTCAGGGAGCTTTGAAAGAATTTGAGTTAAAATTATCAACAGACAGGGTTTTCAGTGCCTGGTGGCTTTAACTTTGGTGTTCAGTGCCTGGTGGCTTTAACTTTGGTGTTCAGTGCCTGGTGGCTCTGACTGGCTTTGGTGTTCAGTGCCTGGTGGCTCTGACTGGCTTTGGTGTTCAGTGCCTGGTGGCTCTGACTGGCTTTGGTGTTCAGTGCCTGGTGGCTCTGACTGGCTTTGGTGTTCAGTGCCTGGTGGCTCTGACTGGCTTTGGTGTTCAGTGCCTGGTGGCTCTGACTGGCTTTGGTGTTCAGTGCCTGGTGGCTCTGACTGGCTTTGGTGTTCAGTGCCTGGTGGCTCTGACTGGCTTTGGTGTTCAGTGCCTGGTGGCTCTGACTGGCTTTGGTGTTCAGTGCCTGGTGGCTCTGACTGGCTTTGGTGTTCAGTGCCTGGTGGCTCTGACTGGCTTTGGTGTTCAGTGCCTGGTGGCTCTGACTGGCTTTGGTGTTCAGTGCCTGGTGGCTCTGACTGGCTTTGGTGTTCAGTGCCTGGTGGCTCTGACTGGCTTTGGTGTTCAGTGCCTGGTGGCTCTGACTGGCTTTGGTGTTCAGTGCCTGGTGGCTCTGACTGGCTTTGGTGTTCAGTGCCTGGTGGCTCTGACTGGCTTTGGTGTTCAGTGCCTGGTGGCTCTGACTGGCTTTGGTGTTCAGTGCCTGGTGGCTCTAGCTTTTTAATGTGCTGCCAGCACCTGAAGAGGATTTGTAGCCATTAGCTTTATTTGACACCTGACACTAATCTAGGAGTCCAACTTAAAAGGGCACTGTTCATAACTATTATCATCAAAATCCTTCTAAGCATTCATTGAAGTTCACTTCCAAATTCAGTTTGACTCTATTAATGACTTGCACTCATTTCTTTTCATTTTGAGCTTGAGCTTTGTTAGTGCAAATACTTATGGAAGGTGTATTTTAAGCCTGAGTGCCAGAATATTAATCAAAGCCTTAATTACCTATTCAGTAGCAATATTCACAATTCATATGGGTCTTACTTAATTTCATTACTTGCCCAATCAAGGATCAGAAGCAATGGCATGTGATTTAAATAGCAAATTGTTTTGGATATTTCTAATTAGTAGACACCAAGCATTGGTTATTAAAGAAATTAACTTGGGCACCTTGGAAAGTGAAGAATAACCTTGAAAGAAGAATAAAATCAGCAGTCAGATCTGTTCACAGAAAAATGTACAGGAAGATTTGATCTGTGTCTAGTGTAGATAGACTGTTTGCAAATGGTGCAGTGTGATGGAATTGTACCTGCTAATGGCAAGCCAGGAATCATTTCTTGGAGCGTTCTTCATGAGCAGCAACCTTTAATAGTTGTGGGGAAGGAGAAAAGAAGGCAGAAGGATTATTTATGTTCATTTCAAGTAATTGTTTTGGGTTCAGCTATTGCAGTTGTCACTCAAGAGTGCACTTTATTGTGAGTGCCTCTTTGAGTAAATTCTAATCTGGTCATTGTGGAGAGTGTGTCACACTGGATTTATCTTATATGGGGGTCTGATGCTGCTGCTTTTGTTTCTACTTCTCCATCCTAAAAAACCTGTTGAGAGGGCAAAAGTTTGAAAACTGCCTGAGGAGATGGAGTTGAATTGGGTCCTTCTCCCTGTTTCTACTGCCACTCCATGCTCAGTTTAGTGTCCTTCATCTCCACTACAACCCGAGGCTCTCTGATTCCATGATGTGCCACTCCTAATGCCAGAGGAAACCTGCTCTGCAGCTTCCTCGAAGCTGTGCTTCTCTGAGCAGTTTCAGATTCTAGAGGCAAGGGAGCACAAAGCCATGGGAATAGTCTGAGACTCCATTGATTGCCATCACTGAGTGTCTTTGCAGCTGTGATTTGTTGCATGCAGTCTCCTGATGTGACTTGTCCCACATGGCCTGATTTTTCAGGTGAGCATGATTTTAGCATATAAACTTAACAAAGGGCAGAAATGCATGAAGGAGTCAGGTCAAACCTGGGAGCTGTCAGTCATGGAAGTTTTGTTGGTTTCTTCCCCCACCCCCCTTTTTTCTTGGCAACTATTTTTATCCTATTGAAGCATTAGCGCTGAGAGAGAAATAATGTTCACTTCAACAGCCACTTCCTGCCCAATAAATAATTCAGAGCCATAGATTGTTCATGAGGAAATATCAACACACTGGTAGTAATTTAATATACTGAGGAATTGCACTCACTTTAGCCCACATATGATTTAAATAGGCTATGACAGTTTAGGGTCTCCATTTGCCCCATGGCACGTCTGGATCAAACTTGGCGAGTGATTGCAGTGTTCTCCTATCTTCCTCACAAGTGAATGGAAGTTGCATAATTCAGAGAGGATTTCTTAATTGCATGCTAAATCAGAGTTTGCCTTGCATGTTCTGAATCCAGATTGTTGCCTAGGACCAGCTTTTAGAGCATGTGAATGTTTTCTGTCTTTGCTAACTAGCATCTCACAGTTGCGCCTCTTAGCTTCTTGAACTGTTCTTTTGAAGCGCAGTTGCAGGGCTCCTTTATCCTCTAGATGAAAGGCAGTGCCTTACCCTCCCTCTTTTTTCTTTCTTTGCCACTTGTCGGCCAACACCCTACACCGAAGTGATAGCTAGTGGTTGCGCTGGGAAGGTATTGTGTTTCTTTGTCTGAAGCAGCTGAGGTTAAAAGACACATGTCTTCACACCAGTGCTCTTCTCCCAGTAGCAGGGAATTGAAGGAGAGCTGGGAGTTCACATCTGGTGCAGGTATTGTAGTAGAGCAAGGCTAGAGATCTGTCCTGCCTGAACTTGAGGTAGGGCATCTCTTGTTCTGCATCACTTCTCTGGGGAGTGGGTCAGCTGCATTCGGGCAGGTCTGTGCTGGGTGCATCACAAACGCGGCATAAACGTCCTTCTCTTTTGGCTCTGCACAAGCAATTAGTGTGAACACTGAATGAGACTAAGCACTCCCATGAAGGATTAGGGCTATAATCAAGTGAACTATAGCAATTTATCCTTGATTTGCATCCAAGGAAGTGGGTTTGCATTGAAAAACAAGGGCTGCCTAACGATCAAGAGATGCTCAGTGCAGTGTGTAACTTTGTATTGTTGCCCTTTGCCTCTTTCAGGGTCTGTATTTTCTAGCAAGCCAGTTGTTGGGAAGCTTTCTAACCATAGCAGTGTTTATAGCAAAGATATATGTAATGAAATCATACACAGGGACATGTAATTATCTTGCTGATAAAATATAGCCCGGGGCTGTGTGTCTTCAGGACATGAGCACATTGAGATTGAAGAGCAACGTGGTTTTCTGTGTCCTTAAGCAATTGTTCCCTTCCCCCTCTAGTTCTAGAGCATTCTCTAGTTCATCTGGATGGTGAGGAGGAAGGATAGCCAGGGCTGCTCTCACAATATGTTTGCCCACAGAAGGTTGTAGCTGAGTAATCCTTTCTCTGCACTTCCACTGTGAGCTGCATAGATCTAGGAAGGATTCCAGGGTCATCATGTTCCATATAAATCCATGCTTACCTGAGGAAATGTAATGCCACAAGATTTGGCTCATTGCTGTGAATGTAATGCTGGCCTTGGTATTTAACTTCCTGGCTAGCCTGGACCATGCCAAAGGCTTTCATTTTGGAAGCAGCCTGCTGACCATCTGGATGCCTGTAGAAGCAGGGAGCATTAGGTCAGTGGTAGATGTGCTTCTGCTTTCATTTAAAATGTCTTTAGGATGTTTGGAAATAACCTCAATGTTCCAGAGGGATAAGGGAGTGGATTCATGATGAAGCTGTGGTGATCAGCACATAATGCTACAGAGGATGTGTTATGAAGCTGCTAGGTCTGAAGATGCACTCTTCTTGTCCAGGAGAGAAACTGGCTTCCAGTTGGTGCTGGCACATCTGAAGGGAAGACTTCAAACAGAAATGAGAGAGGACTGGGGAAACCTATCCTTTATACATTTTATGTACTTGTAATGTTAGTGCCAGTGGAGTAAAAGGAGGGGGATGAGGATAAACCAGTGGGTGTGGGAGAGTTAATAGTAATTTGCTTAGCAAATCTCAAAGCTCCTGAGAAATTGAGGTGTTAATGACAGATTGCTGCTGGGATTGTTTGTTGTGTTCAGTGGCCAGGTGTTGTCTGTAAGGAAAAGCTGATATCTGGATACAGACCTGCCAGTAGCTTGTGCAGGAGAAGGGGAGAAGTAGGAGCATCTGTGCAAAACTTGGATCAGGTGAATTCATAACTGGAAATAGGAGCTTGAGTGTTGTATGCTGCTGAGGGAAAGAACTCAAGTGGAGACCTGCTGGTACACTCATGAGTATTCATGGTAGAATTTCAGAGTGTGGGTTATGTCTCTGGACAAAAACCAGCAAAACAACTGAAACCCAACAGTAAGAACAAATAACTCTAACAAAATACCACTGCTTTTCATTGAAGCTGTGCAGAAATGGCTTCCTTGGGCTAGCACTGGGCTTCTGGAATAGATTTTTGGAGCCCTGTTGTAAGAAGGAAGGGTAGACCTTCCAGAAATCTATAGGAATGTGATCATTGTGATGGATTTTTAGCTGCTTACATAGATATTTAACACAGCAGTCATCATAGGTGTTTTCATGTGGCAGCTGGCAGTCATCTTCAAGTAGTTAATGTCTCAAGTTGTGTTGCAGTGTGCTGTGGGTTTGGGGGATGTTCTGGAATGATTATAGTTTCACAGTTTGTGATGAGGTCACTGGGGAAGGTTGGGAGCACCAAATGACCCTCAAGAGAGGGATCACAGCTATCTTGCTTACATGTTTCTTGAGGAAGCAGTTGCTAAGTGGTGGAGTTTTCTGTTTGAAGAGCAAAATTTCCTAACTGAGGCAAATGGTTAGTAGGAGAAACTTGCAGGTATAAAGAAATTAAGTGTCCTTGAAATTAATAATGCTATAACACTACCAAGGGTCTGATCTGAGCTTCAAAAAGAGTGGGAAATGGTAGGGTATGGCTCTAAAAGAAAATGTCTGTGTGCAGCACCACCTGAAATAGGTGAGAGATGTCTTCTTGCCTTGCATCTTTTACTTCCCAGTTGTCTGATCTGTGCTAAGTCTTGGAGGTCAAGATGTTTGGAGGTAAGATCACAGAATCACAGTTTCTTAGATTGGAAAAGACCTTCAAGATCGAGTCCAGTGATTAGTTTCTATGCTAGTTTGAAGCTAGCTAGAATGTTTTGGTGAGAAGAGCTAGATTATGGGCTGTGAAAAGGAAACAGTGGTGATGTCTGCTGCACTCATAGGCTTGCTGAGATGTGCAACAAGAACACAAACATAGATAACAGTCTCTCTGTCTTTGAGGCTACATGAACTCCTCTCTGTAACCTAACTTGCTGCCTGACTAATCCATCTGCTTCTGAACTCCCCCCCGGCTGACCCTCCAAACTCACTGTGAATGTAAAGCAAAGTCTGGGGTAAGGTAAAGGGGTGGAAAAAGGGTGGTTTGGAGCCCCTCCTGGGGACTCTGGTTTCTGGGAGGGCTGTTGTGTTTCTGTGTTACTCTTGTCTATTTCTGTCTATAGCTGTAGATAGATTGTAAACCTCTGCTTGGATATTGTGCTAAGCTGTAAATACAGCTTCATTCTTTCCAGTTCCAGTGGCTGACTCTAGTCTGGGTGATTTTACTTAAGGGGGGGGGGGGGGTGGGGTGGGTGTGTGTGTGGTAACACTCAAACCATCACAGTTTCACACTGACAGGTCCTTGACTAAACCAAATCCCTCAGCACAACATCTAATCACTATGAATTGCTATGTTTGGAAGGGAACACCAGCATCATCCAGTCCAACCTTCATCCCAGCAGCCTTCATCACTAGACCATAGCCTCAAGCACCACATCCACTCTCCTTTTAAACACCTCCAGGGATGGTGACTCCACCTCCCTGGGCTGCCTGTTCCAATGCCTGACCACCCACTCAGGAAAGAGCTTCCTCTCAACATCCAACCTAAACCTCCCCTGATGCAACTTGAGGCCATTTCCTCTTGTCCTATCATTAGTAATTTGGGGGAAGAGACCAGCTCCAGCCTCACTACAACCTCCTTTCAGGTAGTTGTAGAGGGCAATAAGGTCCCTTCTCAGCCTGCTCACCTCCAGACTGACTAACCCCAGCTCCCTCAGCCGCTCCTCATAGGTCATGTTTGCCAGACCTCTCCCCAGCCTCGATGCCCTTCTCTGCCCCCACTCCAGATGAGAATTTCCAAAGCTGAGCTGGGCTTTACAGAAGAAATTAAAAAGTAGTCAAACACTCTTCAAGGGTGTAGTAGGGACAGAAAGATGAAGCAAGCAAGCTGCTATCTTGTGAAGGTGGATATTAAAGATAATCTAGATATGGCTCAGTGCTTTCCATCATTTATCAGTAAAGATGATGATGTTAGCTTGGTGGTGAAGGGAAGAGACATAATGTACATGATGATATTAAAACAGAAATAACCATCACTGCAGTGAAAGCAGCAGTAAATAAGTTTATCTTTGTGAAACTAAAGGGGATTAATGATTTCTATTCCAGAATATGAAAGGACTGGTGAATTACATCTGTGTTTTGAATCTGTTAAGATCCAGTATGAGAGAACAGCATCATACTGAGGAAACAGAAGTGAAATTATTCAGCCTCTCTAGAGCTAAGAGTAAGTGAAGCTAGAAGTGTCCTTTCCTTTGGAAACTTCTCTAAAGATGTACAGGTAAAGGAGGGAATGGAATGAAGTGTGACAGGATTTGGTGAAGGTCAATGCTGCCATGCAGCCCTGGGGACTTTCTCAGCACTGTATTGAGTTCTGTAGATGGAGGCAGTGTGCTGTGCATGCTCTGTCTGGCAGAGGAAAATGCAGCCTGGAAACTTTCAGCAGAGCTGGACAAGAAGGGGATTTCCAAAGGGCTGGAGAGTAGGAAAGGCACTGCCTTGCTAGCAGGCATGTTCAGGTACAACCTTATTGTGGCCTTCCAGGATCTGAAGGTGGCCTACAAAAAAGCTGGGGAGGGACTTCTTAGGCTCTCGGGGAGTGACAGGACTGGGGGGAATGGAGCAAAGCTGGAGGTGGGGAGTTTGAGACTGGATGTGAGGAGGAAGTTGTTGAGCATGAGAGTGGTGAGAGGCTGGACTGGGTTGCCCAGGGGGGTGGTTGATGCCCCATGGCTGGAGGTGTTTAAGGCCAGGCTGGATGAGGCTGTGGGCAGCCTGCTCCAGGGTAGAGTGTCCCTGCCTATGGCAGGGAGGGTTGTAACTGGCTGCTCCTTGTGGTCCCTTCCAACCCTGACTGATTCTATGACAACCCACACAGCTGGATTACCAGAGAGGCACTGTGTGGCTTCAGTGTGTGACTCCAAGCTAGTGGCACACTGAGGGAGAACTCTCATTCCTCTTAGCCTCATTCTTCTCCTCCCATCCAGGAGATTTATATTTACATCACCATGTTGACAGAATTCCCAACCTGTAGCTCCTTTTGTTTTTTAAAAGCCTGAATTTTACATCAGATAGAAGCTTGCACTTCACAGCCTGGTCTGAGCGTATTGGGAGGTTGTTTATTCTCCAGGCATGATCTGAACAGATTAAAAAACAACAGTAAAATGCTGGTAGAAATACAGTCAAAACAAATTGAGGCTTGCTGTATTTTGATTTTGCTCCACAGGGATGCATTGTCACATGCTATGAAATCAGAGGGTTTAAAAACTTCAGAGTCAATGATTTAAGCTTCCGCTAAATATCTTCTCAAATAGGATTCAAGCTCATGTATCTGTGGCGTACCCTGAGACCACAGTTAAATTAGAGCTCTCCATATGTTGAAGCCAGGACACGTGCCAGAAAATTTTGCTTGAACTGTGCTATGATGGTAATCTATCTGTGGGACCAGGAGATTTCCAAAGGTGCAGTCCTCGGTGTAGATTTCACAGACCTGCAGAATTAATTGGGTTGGAAAAAGCCTTTGAGATGATCAATTCCAACCTGTCACCTAATGCCTTCTAATTAATGAAGCCATGGCACCACGTGCCTCATCCAGCCTCCTTTCAAACACCTAGAATAGAATCACCAGGTTGGAAGAGACCTCCAAGCTCATCCAGTCCAACCTAGCACCCAGCCCTGGCCAATCAACCAGACCATGGCACTAAGTGCCTCATCCAGGCTTTGCTTGAACACCTCCAGGGATGGCAACTCCACCACCTCCCTGGGCAGCCCATTCCAATGCCAATCACTCTCTCTACCCACAATTTCCTCCTAGCATCCAGCCTAGACTTCCCCTGGCACAACTTGAGACTGTGTCCCCTTGTTCTATTGGTGGTTGCCTGGGAGAAGAGACCAACCCCACCTGCCTACAGACTCCCTTCAGGTAGTTACAGTATCACAGTATCAGGTAGTTGTAGACAGCAATGAGGTCACCCCTGAGCCTCCTCTTCTCTAGGCTAAACAATCCCAGCTCCCTCAGCCTCTCCTCATAGGGTTTGTGTTCCAGGCCTTTCACCAGCTTTGTCACCAGGGATGGTGACTCCAGCTCCTTCCTGGGCAGCCCATGCCAATGCCTATCACTCTTGCTGTGAAGAACTTCTTAACATCCAGCCTAAACCTCCCCTGATGCAGCTGGAGACTGCATCCTCTCCTTCTCCCAGGTGACCTCTGAAAGAATAGATCAGCCCCCTGGTTGCAGAGGGGACATGAATTGATGAGAGATGGTATTTTCCAAAACTAATATTGTTCATTTGAAATTGTAAAATAGTCATCTTGATCTATGGTATCATTGGAAGATCTTCTCAATCAAGCTGAATCTGGTCATTAATTCCTGTATATATTTTGGGGGTGGGTTTTGGGGAAAATACAATAATTCTCTTTTTAATCTCTATTCCTGACTTGGCCACATCAATTCCCTGCCTCCACAAGAGGACCTATCATGCCTGCCACAATACCCTCCTGGCTGCAACCTCCATGAGAGTTTTGGGAGGAGCAGTGAGCATTCAGGTGTTCAGTTGGGTTTCTGCAGACTGTTACAGCTGAAGGTTGTGATTAGCTTTTTGTTGATATCCAAAGCGTAGCTAAACCAAAAGCTGGGCTGGGTATTTTACTAGGCTGTGTAAATCTTGAGCAGCTTTACTTTTAAGACCACCTGCTCAGGTGTGGGTTTTTTTTTAGGGTAGCAGTAAAAGAACTTTTTTATCAGCCCTGGAAATTGAAGTGGTGGCAGTGGCCTTTGTGTGTAGTAGTTTGTAGGATCCTTAAATCAAAATCCAGGAATATTGCTGTGGAAATGGCTTTAATTTTTGCACCTTCAAACATTTTTGTGTTTTACCTCCTGCTGAAAAATGAGCACAATGAAACTAACTGAGAAAGAGAACAGCATTGCTTCACTGAGCCAGATGAGCTATTCTTTGTCCAAAACCATAAGGACACAAGTATATGTCAAGTAGCATTGAAGAGATTTCTTTAGGCTGTGCTCAGTAGTGTTTGTTGGTTGACTCCTCCTAGAGTTTGTCTAACCTCAGGCGTGGATGTGTCCTGTCTCCCTGCTGTTATGTAAATCCAGGTGCTTCAGGAATTGAGTTAGTATGAAGAAAACAAAAATGATACTTCGAGCTGAACCTGGAATGTGTTCCTTGTCTTGCAGAACTGTAGGATCATAGAACTGTCAGGGCTGGAAGGGACCTCAGGAGTCATCTACTTCCAACCCTCATGCCATGGGCAGGGACACAGGATCACAGAATTTCTTGGGTTGGAAGAGACCTTCAAGATTGAGTCCAGTCATTAGTTTCACATGACACCTCACACTAGGTCAGGTTGCCATGGCCCTGACTGGTGCAGTAGTACTGAACTGAGTGCTGAATCAGTTTAAAGTACAAGAGGTAGCTGGGCACATTGCCTAGCGTGCAGGCATCCCTGCTCAGCATAGAATCAACCAGGTTGGAAGAGACCTCCAAGATGATCCCTCTGAAGTCCCCACAGGCTTACTAACATATCTGCCTCCTTTCATCTGTCTACAGACTCCCTTCAGAAATTCAGAAAGTAGTATCTTGCTCAGCCTGGGCAGAAAAAGAAGGCAGAATCAGACCATTAGGCTGTAGTGGAAGTTTGCTAATAGTCATTGCAGAAGGGATCACTCAGTCTCTGTGAGCAGGTTTTTGGTTGTTTGCTGTTATGTTTCTGTTTTAGTGATGGTGTGGTGGTTTTGGGGGACTTTTTTCAGTGTATTTTTTTGTTTGTCTTTAAAGGAGTTGAGATTTTTGTCTCTGGTGCTTCAGCAGCCCTCCCAGTGGGGGAAACGTATACAGAGCTCTGCTCCTGCAAACACCACAGCACCCCTGGCAAAGACATACACAAGCACCTGAAGAATCAGGACTAGACTTTACTAAGCTCAAACACACAGAGTCACATGAGTGAGCCAGAGGAATAAATAATGAAATGAATATGAAGTGTTTGTCAAAGGAAAAAAATTCTCTTTGGGCTTATATTCCTGCTTTTTGTTTCAGAAATAAAAGGCTAACTGCCATGTGTTTAGATGCAACAAAATAGTGTTGGGCCAAAGGATTGTTCACTTTCAGCTTTGGACTGCTGAGTAGACATGAGGCACCTTGAGTGGCAGGTTAATTTGCACTGCTAAAGCATCCTGAGTTATCCAGAGCTGCATATTCTGCTGATAGTCTGTTTGCATACTTCTTGATCTGTCTGCCACAACAAGCTCCTGGCAAAGCTGGCAGCTCGTGGCTTGGACAGATTCACTCTGAAATAGGTCAAGAAATGGCTGGAGGACTGGGCCTGGAGAGGGGTGGTGAATGGCGCCACATCCAGCTGGCAGCTGTCGCTAGTGGCATCCCCCCGGGATCAGTGCTGGGCCCAGTCCTGTTCATTATCTTCATTGAGGATCTGGACCAGGGGATTGAGTCCAGCATCAGTAAGTTTGCAGATGGCACCAAGCTAGGAGCAGGTGTGGAGCTGTTGAAGGGTAGGAGAGCCCTGCAGAGGAACCTGGACAGGCTGCATGGGTGGGCAGAGACCAATGGGATGAGATTGAACGAGGCCAAGGGCAGGATTCTACACTTTGGCCACAACAACCCCAAGCAGCACTACAGGCTGGGGACAGAGTGGCTAGGAGGGAGCTGTGGGTGCTGGTAGAGAGCAGCTGAAGGTGAGGCAGCAGTGTGCCCAGGTGGGCAGCAGAGCCAATGGCATCCTAGGCTGGATCAGGAGCAGTGTGGGCAGTAGGACAAGGGAGGTTCTTCTGCCCCTGGACTCATCACTGCTCAGGCCACCCCTTGAGTGCTGTGTCCAGTTCAGGGCTTCTTGGTTCAAGAGAGATGTTGAGGTGCTGGAAGGTGTCCAGAGAAGGGGAATGAAGCTGGTGAGGGGCCTGGAGCACAGCCCTGTGAGGAGAGGCTGAGGGAGCTGGGGGTGTGCAGCCTGCAGCAGAGGAGGCTCAGGGCAGAGCTCATTGCTGTCTACAGCTACCTGAAGGGACGTTGCAGCCAGGTGGGGTTGGGCTCTCCTCCCAGGCAAGCAGCAACAGAACAAGGGGACACAGTCTCAAGTTGTGGCAGGGGAGGTCTAGGCTGGCTGTTAGGAGGAAGTTGTTGTCAGAGAGAGTGATTGGCATTGGAATGGGCTGCCCAGGGAGGTGGTGGAGTCGCTGTTCCTGGAGGTGTTGAAGCAAAGCTTGGATGGGGCACTTAGTGCCATGGTCTGGTTGATTGGCCAGGGTTGGGTGCTAGGTTGGTCTGGATGATCTTGGAGGTCTGTCCCATTCTGGCAGATTCTAAGTTCCAAAACTAAGTTGTTTGTTTCCCCAGAAGTCAGCAAAAAGTGATTCTGGTTCTGCTTTATGCTAGTGGGGTTTTTTTGGTGGTTTTCTGAGAACCAGGACACATTTCAGTAGTGAGATTAGCCAGACTGTAATATTACCCCTCAGGGAAGTTGTAGGAGACCAGTTGCATGGATCATTTAAATGCAATTAGAAAAAGCAGCAGAGGATGGAGCCAGGCAATTTTCCCCTCCCCCTGCTTTGATTTCTCCCCTTATAAGTTTGAAAAATGTCATTTGGGGAAATAAAACCAGAGTCAGGTTGCACTTAGCAAGTAGGTTAGTCTGAAAAGAGGCAAATTTAAAGGTAGCTTGTTGCAGTATGTTTTGTGACAGTGCTGCACATGGGGTAGGGAAGTTTCATGCAAAAAAATGTGACTTGTGAAATTTCATTCATGAATTGGCTCAGGCTTGTTCCCCATTGATGAAAATGTCATTACCTCTTGCTTACCCCATTCTGTGTCTCTTTTCCCCAGGATCAGAATTTAACTGAGCTAAACTTAGAATCCTAGAATAGATAGAATCAGGCAGGCTGGAAGAGACATCCAAAAGCATCCAGCCCTAACCAGTCAACCAGACCATGGCACTAAGTGCCCCAGCCAGGCTTTGCTTCACCTCCAGGCACGGTGACTCCACCACCTCCCTGGGCAGCCCATTCCAATGCCAATCACTCTCTCTGCCAACAGCTTCCACCTAACATCCAGCCTAGACCTTCCCTGGCTCAGCTTGAGGCTGTGTCCCCTTGTTCTGTTGCTGGTTGCCTGGGAGAAGAGCCTGCCTGTGGGCAGCCTCATCTAGGATAGGGTTTCCTTGCTCACGGCAGAGGGGTTGGAACTGGGTGATCCTTGTGGTTCCTTCCAACCCTGACTGCTTCTATGATTCTAGATGCTGTGCTGAGGGACATGGTGTTTAGCAGTGCCCTGGCAGTGCTGGTTAATGGATGGCTACTGGAATGGGCTGCCTAGGGAGGTGGTGGGGTCGCTGTCCCTGGAACTGTTCAAGGCAAGATTGGACGTGGCACTTGGTGCCATGGTCTGGCCTTGAGCTCTGTGGTAACAGATTGGACTTGATGATCTATGAGGTCTCTTCCACCCTTGGTGATACTGTGATCCTGAGGAGCTTTTCTGACCAAAATGGTTCTGTGATTGGTTGTTGAGCCTCCTCTAGAGAGATTCCAAACCTGCCTGGACATTGTGATCCTGGGCAACATGCTCTGGGTGGCCCTGCTTTAGCAGGAGAGTTGGACTGGACAATCTCCAGAGGTCCCTTCCACCATGCTGGGATTCCACAATATACATGAACCTATGGTAAAGCAACAGATTGCTCATTCAGCATTAATCATGCTTCTTTCTTAAATAGCAATTAAAAAATACACTTAGAAATGAAGGTTGTTGACAGAAGCTCAGTTTTGCCTAGTTAGTTCAGAAAGGTGTATTCCCCCCCCCCCCTTCTGTTGCTGTCTGTTGTTAATTAGGGAAGTGGAGATGGATGTGTAGAATTAGGTTGCACATAATCTCATCTGAATATTTAATCATAAATGATTAAGATGAAGATTTATAACACAGATTTTGACATTCTGGCTGATCTAGCAAGGTTAATAGAGCTATGTTCTCCCCAGTTACAGATTGTCTGGGAAAGCAGGAAAGACAGTAGTGTCTACAGGCATTAGAGGGCAAGAAGATGTCCAAGAAGGTTCTTTCACTTCTTTATTTTTAGCAGGACTTGTTACATCAAACGATCAGCACATCTGCAGTTCCAGGAGAGAAAATGTAAACAGGAGAAACAAAATTGGGAGGTGAAAAGGAGGAAAAAACATAATGGCAGTGGATTCAGATGGGAAAATGAAAGCAGATCTACTTTGTCTGAAGAGTGAAAGATGGCAGTAGGTGGAATAAACAGCTAATGTGATGTGTGAGCAAGGCCATACTGTCTAGTTGTGCATTTTTGTCTTGGAGGCTATGGAATTGTGTGTTCTGCTCACTCTGTAGAGCACAAGACCATTGGTATCACCAGGACCATCAGAGTTGGTTATGGTTTGGTGCATTGGCAATACAAATAACTGGGAAGTTATTAGGAATGCCAGCTGTATTGCAGTTATTAGTGCATTATTCATGCAATATATCTCTCATCTCCCAAACAAGAAAAAATGATTGATTAGTTACAGTGCTGCTCTGGAGGACCTGAACTATCAATGGATAACTCTTGATTTGCTGGAAGAAAGACTGAGATGCTGAAAAAGCTGCCCCTCCCCCCAAAGGTAAATGATGTGTAATAGAAATTACAGAACCACAGGAACATCCTGCTCAGAAAAGCTCCTCAGGATCACCAACTCCAACCTATAACCCTACTCAGTAAGATTCACCTTAAACCATATCCCTAAGCACTACATCCAAACCACCCTTAAACACATCCAGGGGTAGTGACTCCACCTCCCTGAGCAGCTCATTGAGCATCTACACCCAAAATTCAATGTGAATTTCAGTTCAGCCACTCCCTCAGCCTGGAAGTGTTCAGCTTGTGTGGGCATCATATTGTAGAATGTGCATTTATCATAGAATCAACCAGGTTGGATTGGTTAGGTGAGTACAGGACTTCTGATGTGTAGGAACAGCTCAGCATTAATACAGCTGGTCAAGTCATTATCTGTGGCAGCCCTAACTCTGGCATCTAATAATGAAGTGTTCCACACATCTATTGTGAAGATGCTCTGAGACAGTCCCCAAGGCTGCCAATGAGTATTTCTGGGGTCAAACTCTGCTAAATTATTGACTAGGGTGTTGTGCTGGTTTAGGGTCATGTGCTAGCACACTCACTTGGCTTTGTGCATGTGTGGAACCTGCTACCAATGACTCTGTGATTCTCTTCTCTCTTCAAAGCAGGGTTTAGGATAGGGCACTCCCTAGTACTTAATGTTGGCCAAAGTATATTGCCATTCCAGTCCATGAAAATTTTTACCAGGGCCTTTAAAAAGAGAGTTAGGAGATTGACATCCTTTAAAATCTATGCTGTGGGAATTCACAAAGGTGGAATTTATCCTAGAAAACCTCATCTTGCATTCAGTTTGGAGGAGGGAGACTCCCCCAGGAGGGGAGTTGACAGCAGAAGACTGGTTATAGCTGCTTGGTGCTTTGAATTATCATCCTGGAAGAGCTCATCTCCTGTGCTGCTTGTAGGAGGAACCCAGGGAGCCTGGGAGAAAGTCAGCCAATGTAAATACCTCCCCGTGTGACTTTGTCTCCTGTCCTCCTTGCTTTTATCTTTCTAGCCCTAGGCTGCTGTTGCTGCCCCTTTCTTGCATTGTCTGACATTCCCCTGCCTGCTTGTACCGTACCTCATTACCAGATTTCAGGTTGGAGCACTACCTTCTCTCACCACAAATGCCTCCCCTAGAAACACTGTCAGTAGCATGGCAATGTGCCCTTATGGGATGCTGGGGTGCATTAAGAGTGTCCAGCAGATCAAGGTTCTCCTTCCTCTCTACTCTGCCCTGCTGAGACCTTATCTTGAGTACGCCTTCAGTTTTGGGCTCCCCAGTTCAAGAGGGAAAGGGATCTGCAGGAGAGGGTCAAGCAGAGAGAGATGAGGGTGATGAGGGGACTGGAGCACTGCCTGATGATGAGGGGCTGAGGGACCTGGGACTGTTGAGTTGGAGAAGAGAAGATTTAGAGGGGTTTTGATAAATGTTTGTAAACATCTGAGGACTGGGGTCAGGAGGGGGGGACAGGCTCTGCTCACTGCTTCCTGGGATAGGACAAGGAGCAGTGGATGGAAGCTGCAGCACAGGAGGTTCCAGCTCAACAAAAGGGGGAATTTCTTCACTGTTAGGGTCCCAGAGCCCTGGCACAGGCTGCCCAGAGAGGTTGTGGAATCTCCTTCTCTGGAGACTTTCAAGGCCTGTCTGGATGTGTTCCTGTGTGCCCTGAACTAGATTGTATGTCACTGCTCTGGCTGGGGGTTGGAGCTCTTGGGGTCCCTTTCAACCCCTGACATCCTGTGATCGCCTCACCTCTAGTGATCATATCTATGACTCCCATGAAAAGCTAGTAAATTTAGAGTCATAGAATCAGGCAGGTTGAAGAGACCTCCAAGCTCATCCAGTCCAACCTAGCACCCAGCCCTGGCCAGTCAACCAGACCATGGCATTAAGTGCCTCATCCAGGCTTTTCTTGGACACCTCCAGGGATGTCATCAACACCACCTCCCTGGGCAGCCCATTCCAATGCCAATCACTCTCTGTGCCAACAACTTCCTCCTAACATCCAGCCTAGACCTCCCCAGCAAAACCTGGGACTGTGCCTCCTTGTTTTGTGGACCACACTAGTGCACCATAGGTGGCTGTCCTTGCTTTTGCAGGTTGTGAAGAGGATTTGAGTTTTGTTACCAGACTTCAACTTCCAGTTGTATTAAAAGCTGTTTAAGCTTTTCTTTTGTTTTGTCTTTTCACAGAAGCCATTGTTCCTTTCCAGTAAGGTCAAAAAGAATTGACACCTCTCTTTAATCTGTTAAGCAGTACCAAGCTAAATACTTTATATGAATGAATGTAGCTGATGATGCCAATTAACTGGTAGGCTCCATAAATACAAACTGCTATGTCTGTGAAAGGCTTTTCCTTCTAGAATCTCAGGAGGGTTTATTTTTTTCATAGGTAATTTAGTGTTTTTCAATGGATAAATACTAATAGGAGGTAGCCAAAGATAACAACTGTCAGCCTACACAACATGGACATTGTCTGTGCTTTAAGCAAAACTGTTTTCAACCCCTGCTTGTGTTTCTTTCTTAAACAGTTGGAGATTTATGAGAGAATAGGGTTTGTAAACAAAATATTAGATGATTGAATCCTCACAGGCAAGTGATGAGTTGTGGTGGCTGCTGCTTGCTGGCTGCAAACGAATTAGGAAGCTAATTCATGCTAAAATGTTTGAGATTTCTCTCTGTATTGTTCAGCTGGGTCGTTATTGACTGCTGCAAAGTGAACCTCGGTACACAAACAATCCTGGTGGTTTTCTACTCCAGATAGTTGTATGTAAGGCAGAATAATGTGTTGTCAGCTCCCACCGCATTTGAAAGTCATCCCTTTGCAGCAGGTGCTGTTCCCTGATGTATTTGTTTCATTTACCTTCCAAGTCCTGCCTTTGGAATACATTTCTGTGGGCAATTATGCTAAGTACCCCCAATTTGAAAGCCTGCTGAGCAGGGAGGGACCTTTAACCTGTCAACCTTCTCAGGCAGAGACCATAACTGAAGTGCTTATGAAATTCTTATCTTGGCAAAGATGGCTAATATGCCTGGAATTGGAAAATAATAGCAGTAGCTAATGAGGGGATTTCAGGAAATGAGGATAACCAAGGAGGCCATCTCAGCCCTGGTGGGAGAGCCTTGCTTGTGGTCAGAGCATCCCTTTTGCACGGGAACTGCCTGAGGTCTGGTGAAGGGACAGCACATCCCAATGACTGGCTGCTTTCCCCAGCTGTATCAGCAGGGCTAATAATAGCTGTTTCCCCTTCCTTCAAGCTGCCTGCCTTTTTCTCCTGAAGCCATCATGCCTAAAACAGCACTACCCAATTACATTCCAAGGGAGGTTTGTGATGGATGCTTGGGAGTGAACTGATGGTGACCTGCAACACAGCCCAGGGTTGAAGGTACCTGAGGTGGGTAGAGGTGAATGGTAAATGGGTTAAGATATGATCCATGCAGCACTCCCCCCTCTGCAGTTCTTGAAGGGAGGGTATAGTAATTGTGGCTGACAGATGAGCCTTTCTGAGTGCACACTGCTTCATTCATAAGGGAAAAGGAAACACCTTGTTTGTTTGTTGGTTTCCAGATGAGTTTGCAAAGCTGCAGGCAAGTGGCAGGCTCAGTTGAGAATAAATTGTTCATCTGTGTTGCCAATATTAGGAGAGCAAGTGTCAGATTTGTCCTAAAAGAGCTTTTCCTTCATCTGCTCAAGTCAGGAAGAGCATAATTGTGTCAACTAAAGATAAGAAGCAGTTTTCTTACTGACAGCTGTCAATAAACATGAGCACAGCAAAAAATACTTGCCCACAACATGTGTTTGTAAAACTGCTAAACTTGCTGAGACATATCATGATGTTGCTGGGTTTGGTTTTTTCCCCCTTAAGAAGTGACACTAATGATTCAGTTTCCATTTTGAAGCAATTCTTTTATTGCAAACTTAGATAATATGAGAACTACTCTGGTGCTATTTGCAGGAAAATCAACTTTTTGAGAGCCAATCTACTAAATGGGGTAGAATTTCCTAATAGCTTCTGATTAGAATAGTCTTCTCTATTTTTTTGTTTCATTATTCCTGTGTCCTTCAAATATCTTCTGCCAATGCTTTATTGCATTACTTCAACTTCACTGCTGTCAGTGCAAAATTTCTCTTTCAGGGATGCTTGAATTCTGCCAGTAGGCAACACCTGCTCTGTTCTGGCAGTAATGTAAATATTTCCTTCTTGCAGGATAGTTCTACCCTGAAAAAAAAAATCCCCCCCAAATAGAGTTGTGTAGGAAGGCAATTTTCTAACATCCTGTTCATAAGCATATGCAGATGTAGTCATAGAATCAACCAGGTTGGAAGAGACCTCCAAGATCAGCCAGTCCAACCTACCCCCCAGCCCTATCCAGTCAACTAAATCATGGCCTCACCCTGTCCTCAACTGAACAAGTGCCTCATCCAGTCTTCTCTTGAACACCTCCAGGGATGGTGATTCCAGACCTTCCTTTTGGATGCCATTTGACTGGTATAAAAGATGGCATAAACACAAGGATTTGTGCATAGACCTACAAATGATAATGCTGTGTCCTCGTCCCTGTTTTCCCACTACTTGTGCAGGCACCTTTCTGGTGAAGCTTGATTTCGAGCACCATAACAAATGCCTTCTTTGATACTTGGACCAATTAATTTCTGATAGGAATATTCACCTAGTGATAACTTAAAGTCATTGAATTGTAGAACCAATCAGGTTGGAAGAGACCTCCAAGATCACCCAGTCCAACCTAGCACCCAGCCCTAGCCAATCAACCAGACCATGGCACTAAGTGCCTCAGCCAGGCTTTTCTTGGACACGTCCGGGGCAGTGACTACACCTCCCTGGGCAGCCCATTCCAATGCCAATCACTCTCTCTGCCAACAACTTCCTCCTAACATCCAGCCTAGACCCCACTGGCACTGCTTCAGACTGTTCCCTTGTTCTGTTGCTGGTTGCCTGGCAGCAGAGCCCAACCCCACCTGGCTACAGCCTCCCTTCAGGTAGCTGCAGACAGCAATGAGGTCTTGCCCTGAGCCTCCTCTGCTGCAGGCTGCACACCCCCAGCTCCCTCAGCCTCTCCTCACAGGGCTGTGCTCCAGGCCCCTCACCAGCTTCATTGCCCTTCTCTGGACACCTTCCAGCACCTCAACATCTCTCTTGAATTGAGGAGCCCAGAACTGGACACAGCACTCAAGTTGTCCTGACCAGTGTTGACTATGGGACCAGAATAACCTCCCTTGTCTTGCTGGCCACACTGTTCCTGATACAGCCCAGGATGCCTGTGTCAGGTGGGGCAAGCAGCAGGTCCCCAAGAGTAAAGGTGAATAAGTCTGCCTCCCTCATCAGCTCATCTTCCATTACAGTTTCTTTAATCATTTAATAAGAGAGACTATTCAAAAACAATGAAAAACCTCTAGAGAAAAAATGTATCAAATTAAGTAAAGAGTTGGGAATGGAGGTGAGGAAAAATATCAGTGAAATCTTTTTCTGCTAGTTTGTGCCTAGCTGGGATATTTTACTGAGAAGAATTAGATGCTAGGCTGTGAAAAGGAAACAGTGCTGATGTCTGCTGCACTCATAGGCTTGCTGAGATGTATAAGAGCAAGAACACAAACATAGATAATAGAGTTGTGCTTTGGCTGCCTCCCTTCTCTCTAAATTGTCTGTGTGACTAATCCTTCTGCTTCCTAATATCCTGGCTGACTCTCCAAACTCACCTTGAACATAAGGCAAAGTCTGGGATAAGGTAGTGGGGTGGGAGGAAGGTGGAAGGGTGGTTGGGAGCCTCTCCTGGGGACTCTGGTTTCTGGGAGGGCTGCTGTGTTTCTGTATTACCTGTTTAACTTGTCTATAGCTGTATCTATTGTAGATACCTGCTTGTGTATTGTGCTAAGCTGTCAACACAAAGCTTCCTTCTTCAATTTCCAGATAGACTGAGTCTAGTCTGAGTGATTTTAAGTGTGTGGGGCAGCAGGTATCACCCAAACCATCACACTTTTCTATAGGTGCCAACAGTAAAACCACACAATCACTCCTTGAAACTTATTTCCATGCTTTAAATGGAAGATCTCAATGCAAACATGTATCAACTGACTACTTCTGTTAGAACTCCTCAAACACTTCAGAAATGACAGAAATGAAATCAAACCAGGACAGCTTTCCATCATGATTTGTAATGGTTTAGCTGGTCCATATTGTGTCTTTTAAATGAAAACAAAAACCATTCTCATCTTCTGAAAACTCTGGCCCAAGTCCAACATGACAGCTACCCTCCAAAAAGTTAATCCAAATTAAATAGAAGTGTGAATCCACAGTGGATTAATTAAATGACATTAAACTCTCGTGTGGATACTCTGAATCAGAATTAAAAGTGTCTTGGTTCAATTTAAGTTAATTTCCAGAGCAAATTAGTTAATTATGTGTGCTGTAATTTTGAGTGAAAGTGTCTACACAGAGGTTGAATATGTTTTGACTAATCCACTTTAAAAATTAACTCAGATTAACTTTCTTGAGTGACCCTTGTCCTGGCAAACCCTTGGTAGCTCTAAACAGTTGAAGTAGGCAGTGCTGGAAGAAGAGAGCTGTGATCATGATGAGGAGCTAGAGTTATCCAGACTGAAGAAGAGAAGGCTTAGGGGAGACCTCATTGCTCTCTACAACTACCTGAAAGGATGTCGTGGGCAGGTGGGGATGGTCTTTTCTGCCAGGCACCCAGTGACAGAACAAGAGGACAGAGCCTCAAACTGCACCATGGCAGGTTTGGGCTGGATGTTAGGAAGTTGTTCTACATGGAAAGAGTGGTTGGCATTGGAATGGGCTCCCAGGGAGGTGGTGGAGTCACCATCCCTGGAGGTGTTTAAGAGGAGTCTGGATGGGGCACTTGGTGCCATGGGTTAGTTAATCACAAAGGTTAGGTGATAGGTTGGACTTGATTTTAGAGGTCTCTTCCATCCTGGTTGATTCTGTGATTGAGTGGCTCAGGTTTGACCTTTTGGGTGTCTGTTTTGTACAATCAAGAAGCAGCTTTATTTCTTGGGAGAGGTTTGTTTTCTTCCTTGTCTTGAAATTTGTTTCTGTCCAAGGAGGGAAGAAGAGTCAACCAGCCTCAAAAATGAACTGCATGTGATGGTGCAGTTGATGTTCCCACAGGAGGTTGCTCTAAGTGATATATTCTTTTGTGCATCAGGGCAGGGAGATCCCAAGTATTTTTGCTATTAGAAGAGCAGAACATAACAGCATATCTGAAATGGTGAGGAATGGAGAGAGAAGGCCAATTAACAGTTTTTTTTATCCTGGAAAAAAAAAAACCATGATCCACCACAGACTCTTCCACTCTTGATTAGAAGTTGGAAGGGAATCATTGCTGAGGATGTGCTAAGAATGTGAAGACAAGAGTGCTTCTCTGCTACAAGGAAAAGGCAAATTAATCAGTAGCTTTACATGGTGAAATAATGTGAGGTAGGAATGGTTACAGCTGGGATAGAGAGGAGAAAGTGAATGTGCACAGCAGAGCAATGGAGAGGAAGTGGCAAGGAAGAGGCAAATTGACAAGCAGAGATACCTCATTAGGGGAGATTCTTGTGCAGACTGTGGACACTGTCCCACCTTAGTCTGGACCACAGGTCTTATGAAAGGACTGTAAGGCATTAATTTGATCCAAGAGGGCCAAATGTGGGGTGGAAGAAATGGTGACAAACCTACCCTGTAAGGTGTTCCCTGAATCACTTTCTTAATCTGTCCTAAGCTTCCTGGTTCTGGTGTGATGTTTTGGACTTGTTGACTGTCTCAGCTGAAGGCATGGAGAGGAACATGTTTCATTTTCCTCCAGCTGATCACAAAGGATGATGTACAGAGTGGAGATGTTCTGGTGCTGTACAAGACCAAAGTACTGCCAAGAGAAGAGCATCTGCCCCATTGGGAAGAGAAGGGAAAAAATCAAAGAGGAATAGGGACTCAGTTGATGCCTTGTAGAAGTAGTTCTTCCTCTATTGACACATGGACTGAGACATTTTGGTCAACTTCTTTTCCTTAATTGATATTTTATGGTAATGATTTGTCATTATAGGATGTCAGGGGTTGGAAGGGACCCAAGGAGATCATTTAGTCCAACCCCCCTGCCAGAGCAGGGCCACACAATCTAGCACAGGTCACACAGGAACACATCCAGACAGGCCCTGAAAGTCTCCAGTGAAGGAGACTCCACAACCTCTTCAGGGAGCCTGTTCCAGTGCTCTGGGACCCTTATGACCAAGAAGTTCCCCCTTGTGTTGAGCTGGAACCTGCTGTGCTGCAGCTTCCATCCACTGCTCCTTGTCCTATCCCACGGAGCAAGTGAGCAGAGCCTGTCCCATGCTCCCTCCTGACTCCTGGTCCCCAGATGTTTATAAACATTGATTAAATCCCCTCTCAGTCTTTTCCAGACTAAGCAGCCCCAGGTCCTTCAGACTCTCCTTATCAGGCAGTGCTCCAGCCCTCTAATCATCCTCATAACCCTCTGCTGGACCCTCTCCAGCAGATCCCTGTCCCTCCTAAGCTGGGGATCCCAAAACTGAAGGCATTATTCAAGATGAGGTCTCAGCAGGGCAGAATAGAGAGGAAGGAGAACCTCCCTTGATCTGCTGGACACACTCTTCCTAATACCCCAGCATACTCTTGACCTTCTTGGCCACAAGGGCACATTGCTGTCCCATGGTTAGCTTGTTACTGAAGTTTCTTGTTATCCAAGTCTCTTAAGGCTTCAAGACTCTGTGCTGTGTCATGATCATGTGCTAGAGAGAAGCAGCTACCGAGCTAAGAGAACATCAAATGCACATTTCAATTATCTTGGCAAATCTGTCATTATATTTATCCCCTTTTGTTACTCTGTGTCCATTAGGAGAGCCTTTAAGCCCAGATATCAGCCTGCCAGCACTTAGAGAAATTACAGCAGCTACTGCTAGTAAAAGGGAGAAACAGGTGCCTAAGAAAATGAGGTTTTTAAATGCCTGTCTTAATTTCACTGCAAGAATAAGCTCTGGATACAAAGCCCTGATTGGAGAAGTGCAGAGAATCTGAAACAAGTTGCACGAGTGTCTTGACTCCAGTTTTTAACTAGGAGGAAATTTTGCCACATTTTCATTTGGTATTATCATCAGAGCACAATTTCCATGCCTTTCATATTCTAAAAACTCCAGCATGACACACACATTTATTTCCAGCATGGAATTGTGCTGCTGAAGCACTTTCTGTTTGGCATGACGTCCTTTTGGGTTAATTTTCTCCCCCCTCCCCCCTCCAGATCCGTTTCATCTTTTCAGAATATAAGTGGCACACCATTGACCCTTCAACTTCCTGCTCCTTCCCTCCTGTCTTCAGTACTCAGATGACTGAGTTGGGAGTGTGTTCAAGTGGTGGCATCTGGCTCTTTGGGGAGCTCTGTGAGCGATGACGTTGGCAGTTTTACAGCTGGCTCTTCCTGCGTTGTGGGGTGAGGCTGAGCTTTTATCTTTCAGATAGCTCTGCTTTGCAAGAACCATAGAATCAGTCAGGCTTGGAAGGGACCACAAGGTTGTATCTTCTCAGAAAATAGGGAAAACTGAAGTAGAATTTGGGGACAGGCTGGAGACCAAAAAATGCTGATGGATGTGAGAGGGTAAGAGAATCATAGAATCAAGCAGGTTGGAAGACACCTCCAAGCTCATCCAGTCCAACCTAGCACCCAGCCCTCTCCAGTCAACCAGACCATGGCACTAAGTGCCTCAGACAGGCTTTGCTTGAACACCTCCAGGCACAGCAACTCCACCACCTCCCTGGGCAGCCCATTCCAATGCCAATCACTCTCTCTGCCAACAACTTCCTCCTATCATCCAGCCTAGACCTCCCCCGGCACAACTTGAAACTGTGTCCCCTTGTTCTGTTGCTGCTTGCCTGGCAGAAGAGACCAACCTCACCTGGCTCCAGCCTCCCTTCAGGTAGTTGTAGACCGAGGTAAGCTGTGAAATGCTGGCATCAGGATGCTGTGTCACTGGAGGAGGAAGTTCTCCAGAGTTTTCACTTTAATCAAAGCTGCTTGATTATAATCTTTGCTTATAAAGTGTTCTGTGTGTTCTCCATGAAGCATTCCAGGACTGAGGGGTTTTACATAGCATTTCTAATGAGATGGAGTTTGAGCAAATGCACCGTATCTGAGTTGTTAGGAGCCCATAATCTTCCTTTAATACTTGGAAATAGCAACTTCTGCCTAATCTCTTTCCAGTTGTAAGACTGTAATGTACTCATTTGAAAGATTAGCTGATATTTGGTAAGGATGTCTCAAGTAAAATGTGAATCAGCTTAAAGGACTTAGCAGAAAACCAGAGATATTTCTATTTCATAGGAGAGTGAATTGCAGCTTCTGAGGATCCTGTGTTCACACTCCCAGTCCCAGCCAAGGGACACAAGTTGTTAATGAACTGTGAAGGTCTTAGGAGTTTCATGTGTGTTGGCTGATTTGATTGTGGAACTATATCTGATTTTTAAGGAGTTAATTTTGACCAGAGACAACTGGCACACAGAGGAGCATAGCCATGGCCTTACACAACCCTTCTGCTGTCATTTAAGAGGCAAAAGTAGGGAGCTAGCTCATTTTGCAGATGATTATGACTCTCCTTTCCTTCTCCCTGGGGGAGGAAGATGAACAAAACTGGCCAGACTCAGAAGGGCCAGACAGGAGCCTCGGGGAGAGCACTGAACTTAGGGAAGATAAGATGTAACCTGGCTTTTGCGTCGGTGTGTTCTCCAGTTGATTTCTCCCCCCCCGCCTATGGTTTCTGAAGAAGCTCTTCCAAGTTACTGTATTTGTCATCCAGTCATGTCTCTTCAGAGAGGTGTCCCTAGCAGATGTCAAACTCATTAGGACCTGCTGAAAAATGAGGCTAGTATCCAGTGAAGACATCTGATGGATGAACACAGGAGCGTTTTCCTGTTGAGGTGCACACCCTTGGTACATCTCCTAGTATTCCTTGATGATGAAACCTAGGCACATAACCCTGCTGCCTCTGAAAAGAAGCCCAGTTGTGAGAGTAAAAAGAGACCTGGGGTACACACCAGCAGATCATTTGAGCAGAGAACTTCGGTGAGTGTGGTGTGCATTAGGAAGAATCTGGTGCTCCAGCTCAGTGGTCTCCAAAGTAGGGTGCAGACATGAGGCTATCCATTGGGGTGTGGGAAGAAGACCTCTTTTGTGCCATTCATACATAATGTGGTTAAAACAGTGTTTATCTTTGTCTCAGCATTTCTTTGGTGGGGCTGTGCTTTACAAAATGCATAGCATGTTCCTCTACAGTAGTATTCATAACTAAGAATGTCTTCTGCTGCAGGTACTTTTTTCTGGGTAGGTGCTCATGATGCAAAAAAAATACCCCAGTGTGGGGACCACTGCTTTAGGTGAGTTCTGAGCTGAAGGATTATTCTGCCTTCTGCAAGGCAGGAGAAAGGTCAGCTCTGTCTGAGAGGGTTGCCTTGGGAGGGCATCCTCTGAAGTCACAAATGCACAGCCTCTCTGCTGTAGATCTGCCAAGAACATGTCAGTCCTGTCAAAGGGTAGTGTGTGACTGGGGAAAGGTTTAGAAGAGAGATGACTTCCAGCATGATGGAATAGTCTTTGCTTGCAAAATGTTTTGCTACTGCTAGCGGGAGGTGTCCCTGCCTATGGCAGGGGGTTGGAACTTAGGTGATCTTTGGGGCCACTTTCAACCTAAACCATTCTATGGTTCTACTTAGTAAAAGGTAGTTAACTTCTCATTATTTTCCTTTCTAAATGACTGGATTTACTCTGAAACAAGGAATTGGTGACTAAAGGGATCTAAATATGGTAATTCATCCTGGTGGATAACAAGCTGTCTGTGGGACAGCAATGTGCCCTTGTGGCCAAGAAGGCCTTATGGGATTTTGGGGTGTCTTAAGAAGAGTGTGTTTAGCAGATCAAGGGAAGTTCTCCTCTGCCTCTACTCTGCCTTGTTGAGACCTCATTTTGAATAGTGTGTTCAGTTTTGGGCTCCCCAGTTGAAGAGGGACAGGGATCTGCTGGAGAAGGTCTGGTGGAGAGCTATGAGAATGTTGAGGGGACTGGAGCACTGCCTGATGAGAGGCTGAGGGACCTGGGGCTGCTTAGTCGGGAGAAGAGAAGACTGAGAGGGGATTTAATCAATATTTCTAAATATCTGAGGGCTGGGGGACAGGCTCTGCTCACTGCTCCCTGTCATAGGACAAGGAGCAATGGGTGTAAATTACAGCACAAGAGGTTCTGCCTCAACACAAGGGGGAACTTCTTCTTGCCTGTAAGGGTCTCAGAGCACTGGCACAGGCTGCCTAGAGAGATTGTGGAGTCTCCTTCTCTGGAGCCTTTGAAGGCCTGTCTGGATGCATTCCTGTGTGCCCTGAGCTAGACTGTATGGTCCTGCTCTGGCAGGGGGGTTGGACTCGATGATCTCTTTGGATCCCTTCCAACCTCTAACATCCTGTGATCCTCTGAAGCAGATAAGTTTTCTGATGGAAACTCTATTTGAAGTTTTAAAGTGATGAAATGCAATGAAAAATGAATGTGAGCTGCTTTGTTGCTGATGCCAACTGTTATTCAGCAGAGTAAGTGTACACTTCTTTGTTTATTACCTTGGCAGATGAATGTATGGAGGAAGCAGGGCAGAAGCCTGACCAGCTCCATGCATTTGCATCAGGAGAAAAATAGCATGAAAAACAAATGGGAAACCCAGTAAAGGTCTAGCATTAATCAGCAGGATCAATTGTTCAAGGCATCTCCCTGAACTTTAGAAAACAGCATGAATGCCATGAAAACTCTTAAAACTAGGCATTATCTATTATTGATTTAAGTATTTCAGGTTCTGAATGCCTGCTTCTACGCTGCTCCTTGGTGAGTGCTGGAAAATGGCCAAGAAAACCTCTCCATGCCCCCAGGTCTTATGATCTACCTGTAAAGAAGAAAAAAAAAAAAGGGAAAACCAGTGGAATGTTAATTTCTCTTCTGCCTGGTTTTTAATGACTGTTGTTGGCAAATGGAAATAGTTAGAGCTTGTTTGTTAAACACAGGCTGTCAGGAACGCACTGAGGTCTTCTGCAGTGTCTGTGCAGAAAGACAGACAACCACGATTAAAGCCTACAAACAATCATTTCTAAGCTCTCACCCCAGCTGGCTTGGAGAAGAGATGCTATAGCCTGCAGCATGCCCTAGGTTTGGCAGAACTGGATCTGTTGACCTGACAGACTGAAAGCCAGGATCACACAGGAGGAAAATCCTGAAGGCATGGCTTATGGAAGTGAGGTGCTTTCAACTTATGCCTTTGGGCTGCTTCCAGCTGACAATCATTTGGAGAAGTCAATTCTCTGGTTGTTCAGGGACAAAACAGTTCTGTATCAATTTCTCTGTCTTGCTCTTTGCTTGGATGGGCATACTGTGGGTGAAAAATTAGCTGGATGGCTGAGCCCAAAAAGTAGTGGTGAAAAAAGTTTAATTCAGTGCCTGGTCACAAGTGGTGGTCCCCAAGGCTCTGTTCTGGGGCCAGTTTCTGTTGAATATCTTTTACCAAAGATCTAGATGAGAGGATTGAGTGTTCTTTTGGTAAGTTTGCAGATGACACAAAGTTGGGTGGAAGTTGATCTGCTTGAGGGTAGGAAGGCTCTGCAGAAGAATCTGGACAAGCTGGGTTGGTGGGACAAGATCCTGCACTTGGGTCACTACAATCCTATGCTACATGCTTGGGGCAGAGTGGCTGGAGAGCTACCTGGCAGAGAATAACCTGGGGCTGTTGGGCAGCAGCCAGTTCAATATGAACCAGTGAGTGCCCAGGAGGGTAAGAAAGCCAACAGCATCCTGGCCTGGATCAGCAATGGTGCAAAACACTCTTGCTAGTTGCTATCTGCTGTCAGCACTGTGCCCTAGCTCGTGCCATGCAATTCTCCTTAGAGAATTGAGATTTGAGTCAATGATGCTTCTCCTGGGCCCCTCACGGGGTGAATCTCTGCCTGCCCCTTCTCATGCTGTCAGTCCTTTGCTGAGATAGACCTTTCACTGCCTTCCCATGCTGTTACACTGCAGAGTCCACATGACCCTGTAGTCTTTCACTGCTTAGGCAGCAGCAGACAGTGTCCATTTAATACTAAACCCAAATAAATCCAATTAAATTACAGGATTTTTTTCTCTCCAAGACATGGCTTCTGCACCTGGGATTAACTAAACTCTAATCCAGATAATACATGATGGAGGGGTAAGCAGAAAATATATACAGCAGTATTGGCTTGGAAATGGGATCATGAACTCTGCTGAGATTCCTGCAATATCACCAACTTCATCTTTAGCTGATCTCTGTTGGCTTAAAAAATGTGGAATTCTAACTTGAATGAATTTGAGGATTTGCTTCCTTCTATTTGTGGGCTTTTAAAATCAAGGAGAACAATTACAATCATGGAATCAACCAGGTTGGAAGAGACCTCCAAGCTCATCCAGTCCAACCTAGCACCCAGCCCTATCCAATCATCTAGACCATGGCACTAAATGCCTCATCCAAATTACTTCCAGATACTTCCCCCTTCCTCTTTCCCCCTTCTCCCCCAGCATATGGCTCAGAATTGCATTAGTTTTGAAAGTTGTATTATTTTTATGTGATCTCATTATATTCCAGCCTTAGGGAAAAATCCCAATTATTGTGTGATTTGCTTGAGTTGGCAACACTGAGACAGTAGCATGCTACTGTGTGGTGTATCTACTGTCACAGCACTCAGGTGACTAATCTGCTGTGTGGCTTCTCTGTTCTCTGGAGGGGGGGGGCTTGAGAAACCCCTTCCTTGGAATGCTAGTCTGACTGCTGACCCTCTAAGTATCTTGCACTTGAGTAGAAGCTCCCAGAGAATTACTTGATGCTGCTTTCCATTCTCTATTGTGGAAGTGATGAGAGATAGAGCAGACAAAAGGAAGCCCACAGGTTAATGCCTCTAGGAATATTTAGTATTTGACACATGACCACTTTGCTCAGAAGCCTTTCTAGCAATCTTTTAAAGATGACATCCATACCTCTCAAAATAGCACCGCAGTGTATTACTCATCAGTAATGAGCTAAAACTCATTTTGCATCTTCCTTGTAATGTTTCAATTGACAGGCTGAAGGTTCTTTGTGGGTTTAAGGTATACTGTGATTTATTGATGGGTAGGGATTTGTTGCCCAAGATTTGGTCTGAGTAAAACAGTGTAGTGCAGGAACCCAAATTCTGGTGGTATTTACCCTATTACCTCAAATTGGAATGCGTTGACTTGAATTAATAATACTCCAGGTTTACACTGAGCTCATGTTCAGAAAGCTTTCAAGAGAAGGCAAATGATGATTTGTTTAATAGTCTGTAGTTCAAAAGATAATAAACCAGGATGAGATCTCTAAGACTCATCTTTGAGCTGAATTCCCAGTCCAGTCAGTGAAAATATTAATGTCACTGCAAGAGTTGAATTCATGACCTTTGGAAGCCTCTCTTGGGTTTGTGCTTGGATTAAAACCTTTGAAAGAAAAGCTTTGGTGTTTTCAAGGCTCTGTAAGGGCACAGGAGGCAAGCTGAAGGTTGATGTAATGTAAAAGTGTACCTTGTAAAGATGAGGTTGTTATCAGAGAAGCATTTTCGTTGAAGGAGACTTTCAGGATCCTCAAGTCTAACCATTAACCCAGCACTGCCAGGTCACCTCTAGACCATGTCCCTCAGCACCACATCTATGTGACATTTGGATCCCCACAGGGATGGGGAGTCCATCACTGCCCTGGGCAGCCTGTTCCAGGGCTTAACTCCTTTAGGGAAGAAATTTTTCCTAATATCTAACCTAATCTTCCCCTGGCATAACTTGAGTCAGCTTCCTCCTCTTTCTAAGGAGAAGAGATTCATCTCCCCCTGGCTTCAACCTCCTTTCAGGTGCTTGTAGAGACTGATAAAGTTTCCCTTGAGTCTCCTTTTCTCCAGGCTAAACAACCCTGAAATAATAACATTTGCCTATACTGTCATTTATTAGACATGCTACTCTTGCCTTGTTTAAATTTCACTGCAGTATTTCTTTCACAGAAGCACTCAGGGCTCCTATCAAGGTAAAGGAAAGAGAAGAGCAGTAACTGTCTTCTGAGTGGTTATCCTAAGAACAAAAAGTAACCACTTGTTCTGGTGGCCAAGAGAGCCAATGGCATCCTGGCCTGGATTAGGAATATATGTGGCCAGTGGAACAAGGGAGGTTCTTCTACCCCTGTGCTAAGGACTGCTCAGGCCACACCTTGAGTGCTGTGTCCAATTCTGGGCTCCTCAACTCAAGAGAGATGTTGAGGTGCTGGAAGGTGCCCAGAGAAGGGCAGCAAGGCTGGGGAGGGGCCTGGAGCACAGCCCTGTGAGGAGAGGCTGAGGGAGCTGGGGGTGTGCAGCCTGCAGCAGAGGAGGCTCAGGGCAGAGCTCATTGCTGTCTGCAGCTGCCTGCAGGGAGGCTGTAGCCAGGTGGGGTTGGGCTCTTCTGCCAGGCACCCAGCAACAGAACAAGGACACAGTCTCAAGTTGTGCCAAGACAGGTTCAGGTTGGATGTTAGGAGGAAGTTGTTGTCAGAGAGAGTGATTGGCATTGGAATGGGCTGCCCAGGGAGGTGGTGGAGTCACTGTCCCTGGAGGTGTTCAGCAAAGCCTGGCTGGGGCACTTAGTGCCATGGTCTGGTTGATTGGCCAGGGCTTGGTGCTAGGTTGGAATGGATGATCTTGGAGGCCCTTTCTGACCTGGTTGTTTCTATGATTCTTAGTGGCTGAGTGGGCCAAGAAATCATTCAATTTGAATGAGTATTAGGAAATAATTCCTGTGGGGAGGGAGGAACCACTGAACAGAGAGAATCTCCTTGTCTGGTGCATCTCCTTCATAGTGATGTTGCTTTGCAATAGAGAAGGGGAACAGGAGCTAGAAGAATCATAGAATCAATGTGGTTGTAAGAGACCTCCAAGCTCATCCAGTCCAACCCAGCCCTGGCCAATCAACCAGACCATGTCACTGAATGCCTCATCCAGGCTTTGCTTGAACCCCTCCTTCTACATTGAAGCCAACTACAAAAGTTGAGGTGTTTATTCTTCCTGTAAGATCCTCTCAGTTCTACTGTAAGGCAAGGATGGTGTCCTGGTAGACAGGACTAGGAGAACATCATCTTTGGGGCAGCTATTCCAGCAAAACACTTATGGAAGAAGTAATCCCTGTTCTCCTGCAGCCTCTGCTCAGCTGAAGGAGCAGTGATGCTGAATGCACTTAATGTGGAATTCGAATCCTAATTATGAAGAAAAGCCTTCTGAATATTGGGATAATGACAGTTCTAGGGGTGTATTAATGACTCTGTGTGAAGGAAGATGGGGCTGGGAAATGGCTAATCAAAGCAAGAGCTATTTTAAAACGATTCCAATTTTATCTCATGACCTTCATGAAAAATATGCAATATCTGGATCAGTAAATACTCTGCCTCTTTTTTTTCCCCTTGCTTAGTGCTTCTAAAAATGTATTTCTATTTTGCTACACAGGAAATAGTGAATGCATAACACTTGGGACTGAATAGGGGTCAAAATAAACTTCTTATTCCCTCTATTTGCAGAGTTCTGTCAGCTGCTCAGTCCAGGGGTGGTCGAATCCCCATCCCTGGAGATGTTGAAAAGATGTATCAGGAGTAAAAAAAGTATCAAGAGCTGTGCATGGACTCTGCCATCATCAGCATCTCTTCTTAAATGCCAGAGAGGGCATCATTTGGAACTGGGATGGTAAAGTACCTGAAATAGGTCATTCTGGGCACTCCAGATTACATGCTGTCTGGGCATCATGGTGGCACACCATAGGTTATCTGTTCAAAGTCACCTTCAGCCTGTGGAATGAGGTTTGTCAAGTTGCAGCAGTGTTTGTGCTTTAGCCAGGGCTGCTGGAGAGACATGGGGGGGGTGCTCTCTGCTGAGACATGGTGGGGTGCTCTCCACTCACCTGATGGCTAAGGGTGAGGTTTCTAACTGGGAGTGCTTGCATGAAAACTTCGTCTAGCAGGATATGACTGGCATTGCTGGACAGCTTGGTCCTGATGGTTTGCCCCTGGGTCTGAGATTTGCTTGTGAATTACTGTTGATGTGGTGTCCAGAGAAGGGTCATGGGGATGAGCAGAGAGCTGGAGCACCTCTCCTATGAGGGCAGACTGAAAGTTGGGGCTGTGCAGTCTGCGGAAGAGGAGGCTCCCAGGTGACCTTCTTGTGGCCTTCCAATATCTGAAGAGGGCCTACAAAAAAAGCTGGGGAGGGACTTTTTGGGCTCTCAGGGAGTGACAGGACTGGGGGGAATGGAGCAAAGCTGGAGAGATGGGTAGGTTCAGGCTGGATGTGAGGAGGAAGTTGTTGAGCATGAGAGTGGCGAGAGGCTGGAATGGGTTGCCCAGGGAGGTGGTTGAGGCCCCATGGCTGGAGGTGTTTAAGGCCAGGCTGGATGAGGCTGTGGGCAGCTTGATCTAGGGTAGGGTGTCCCTGCCCATGGCAGGGAGGTTGGACCTAGGTACTCCTTGTGGTCCTTTCCAACCCTGATGATTCTATGAAGGATGCAGTTTAGAACTAGGCTGGGTAGAGTTAGAGAATGGTTTGAGTGCATCTGTCAGTTCTTCCCCTCTCAGTTGGAGCTCTCTTGCTTTGTGTAGCTAAATGCTCCTGATGCTGAATAAAGGGAGGCTGATTCAAGAAATGGTGGGAAGATCTTACATGCTTATTCTTGGCTCTCTGAAATGCTTATTGAGTAGTACAAAATCAAATGGTTCCTGCAAGAAGTGAGTAGGAGAGGCTTATTTGGCATCAAGGCAGGCTCCAGGGAGGTCCTTAGCCACTGAATTATCTTCTGTGCCTTCTCTCCTTTCCTTCCTCCCCTTGCTCAGCTTTCACCTAGCAAATTTTGATTGTGTGTAGATGTGGAGTTAATACCATTTCTGCACTTTGTATTTTCAATGACTTTTCTTTACCACCTTGGTTTAGATTTGAAGGTGACAGTGAAAACATGCATGTATTATTGCATATATTTATGGAATAGCAGCAAAAATAGTCCTAAGCCTATTTCAGAGTTCACCCTTTTAGCTGGTTTTGCTAAGGCTCACTTCTGAAATGCACTTTGAGTGATTCTAGCACAGTGCTTTATGCTTCTGTGACACCTGCTGTCTCAAAGGTCTTTATCTAATTCACAGAGAGTAAAAAATTTAGCCTTATCCCTCTGAGGTAAGGAATAACAAATATTTCCTTGTGTGGCTTCCTTTTGCACTGGAAAGCTGAGAAGGAAAAAAAAAACCAAGTGTGTCCCTCTCAAATTCTCCACTCTGTTTGATTTCACAGTAGTTTGGTTCCAATGATTTGTTTCTTCCAGGCACTACACAGCAGGGTCTTGGACTTTAGGGTCATAAGCTGAAATAAAATTCAAGATCCTTTTTACCAGGAACCACAGGGACTTATCACTTGAAATCAAATAGAATTTCCATTAACATGTAGTAAAAGTTTTCTTTGAGGCTGGAGACTAGAGGGCAGCATAGCTGAAGCAAACTCTGAGATCTTAGAAACGTGGGAATCAAACTGTTCCATAGCTTGTTCTGGGGGATGAGGCAGAATAAAACAGCAGTCCAGACTGGGTCTGCATGCTGGCAGAATAAACAGCAGCCCATAGTGGAGCAGCAAACTGGGGCTTATTTGAGAGTCCACAGGAGCAGGTCTTTAGCTCTACCTCATCAGGTCATGCACACCCTGCCTAGGTCTTGACTTCTCTCCAGTAAGTCATGTTGTAAGTCAGGTTCATCTTGTGTTGCAGCTTGTGGTCACCCCTCTCCATTGTCCTCAGCCCCCATCCCTGGCATCCCCCTACATCTATCTCCTTGAGCAGTCAGATCTCCAGGATCTTCTCTGACTTGAGCATTTCTCCTCTAGCCAAGACCTTTGCATTCTCATTTTCAGGCCCCTTTCTTCCTCCTTTGTTCAGCACTCCTCCTTTCTGGCAGAAGCAGTTTTTTCCACAACCCAAACCCCCAAATTTCCCAGTCTAAAAGAGGCCCTGTACAGAAGTACCACATGTGATCAGCCTCCTAACTGCTGACTCTGTCTCCTGTCTCCTCCTTAACAGGAGGATTCAGGACATGACACTTCTGTTCAGTCCAGATGATAATGAGTTTTTCTTCTGGCTTGTGCCAGTTGCAGCCAGCAAGTAGCAGGCTCCAGCTTGAGAACTCAGAAATTTGGTTTTGGACATTCATCCTACCCACATAGACACCAAGTTGGCAGCTGCCTGTTGGTGTTCACAGTCCAAGGTGTGGGGTTTTTTAATGAATTTACACTGGGTAAAGCAGGAAATGTTCATAGTACAGGCTTAGGGATGCCCTGGGCCATTTGCACCCTAACTCTTCTCCTAGCTATAGAACCAAGCAGTTTAGAAGAGACATCTAAGATCATCCAGCCCAATCTAGCACCCAGCTCTGGCCAATCAACCAGACCATGGCACTAAGTGTCTCATCCAGGCTTTGCTTCAACACCTCCAGGGATGGTGACTCCACCACCTCCCTGGGCAGCCCATTCCAATGCCAATCACTCTCTCTGCCAACAACATCCACCCTAGACCTCTCCCAACACAACTTGAGACTCTGTCCCCTTGTACTCTGTCCCCTTGTTCTGTTGCTGCTTGCCTGGCAGAAGAGCCCAACCCCACCTGGCTACAGCCTCCCTGCAGGCAGTTGCAGACAGCAATGAGCTCTGCCCTGAGCCTCCTCTTCTGCAGGCTGCACCCCCCCCCAGCTCCCTCAGCCTCTCCTCACAGGGCTGTGCTCCAGGCCCCTCAGCAGCTTTGTCGCCCTCCTGTGGACACCTTCCAGTACTGCAACATCTCTCTTGGATTGAGGCGTCCAGCACTGGACACAGCACTCAAGGTGTGTCCTGAGCAGTGCTGAGCACAGGGGCAGAAGAATCTCCCTTGCCCTGCTGCCCACACTGCTCCTGAGCCAGCCCAGGATGCCATTGGCTCTGCTGCCCACCTGGGCATACTACTGCCTTATCTTCAGCTACTTTCTACCAGCATCCCCAGGTCCCTCTCTGCCTGGCTGCTCTACAGCCACTCTGTCATAGTCCTCCTGATCCAAATTGAATTTGTGCCTATGGAGACTGTTTGCACCAGGATTTCTTGTCTGGAAACATGTTGTCTCTTTTTTTTTTTTTTTTTGGTCTTAATCTCAGCCCCTTAGAGGATCTGACAGGGTTTGAGTTTTCTGTATTCCCCTGGGCACATGCTCAAAACAGCCTTCACATCCACTGCTTCTCTCTGCTCTGCACACCTTAATCTAATCTCAGCATTTAGCTGTGTTGAACTAAACTGCCTTTTCTGGCCTGAGAAATGATTGATACTCTTGGGTGGGTTTTAATTGCACTGTACAAGGATCATGTGATTCCCATTAACTTTTATGGCAGACTCATAATTGCATCCCTGTGCACCACAGTGAGCATTTACCCTTCTATCTCCTTCCCTCTGCTGGGCAGTTGTGTGCCATGGAGTTGGAGCAGTTGGAGTGTAGTAAAAGAAACAAGGCAATAACACTCTGCTGCTTTCTTCCTTCCTTTTTTTCCTCTCCAGAACTTGCTCCTTTTTTGAGGTTGGGAAATTTTCAGGAGATTCTCCCTCGTCAGCACTGAATCATGCCAGAGCCAGGATGTGAGTTGGGAGTGTAGAAGGCTGTTTCATGCTGTTATCTGATGCTGTTGTGCTTGCAAGACCTGTATAACTTGGATGTTCTCCCAGCAGCTGCCATGTAGCTCCAGAGATAAGAGATTTAGTTCCATTTAGTGGTCCTACATAATGGAAGAAGGTCGAGGCTTTCACTTCATTTTGGTTGTTGGTTTGAAGCCACCCAAGCTGACAGTAGGCAGACTCATTAATACCTGATGAACTTGTTTATGAGACAGGAGCCCAGTACTCTTAGTAGAGTTCCAAGTGCACAGGTGTCCACACTGCAATTAGCAGTGAAGGAATTAAGTGATCTTGCAAAGAAGCTGGGGGGGAAGCACTGGGGCTTGACAGACCTCTGACCCAAGGTCCTGACTGCCCATGGGAAATCACAGGGTGTTAGGGATCGGAAGGGACTCAAGGAGATCCAGTGCAATCCCCCTGCCAGAGCAGGACAATGCTATCTAACACAGAGCATAGGGGAACACATCCAGACAGGCCTTGAAAGGCTCCAGAGAAGGAGACTCCACAGCCTCTCTGGGCAGCCTGTGCCAGTGCTCTGGGACCCTTCCAGTCAAGAAGTTCCCTCTTGTGTTGAGGCAGAACCTCCTGTGCTGCAATTTGCACCCATTGCTCCTTGTCTTATCACAGAGAACAGTGAGCAGAGCCTGTCCCCCCCTTTTTGGCCAGCCCTCAGGTACTTATAAACATTTATCAATTCCCCTCTCAGCCTTCCCTTCTCCAGACCAAACAGCCCCAGGTCCCTCAGCCTCTCCTCATCAGCCATGCCCTCCTGTCCCCTCATCCTCCTCATAGCTCTCTGCTGGACCCTCTCCAGCAGATCCCTGACCCTCTCCAACTGGGGAATCCAAAACTGAAGGCAGTATTCAAGATGAGGTCTCAGCAGGGCAGAGTAGAGGGAGAGAAGAACTTCCCTTTCTCTGCTGGACACACTCTTCCTAATCCACCCCAGGATCCTGTTGGCTGCTATAAAAGCTTTCAGTATTGGCCTCATTGGCCAATAATGAAAGCAAAAATGGCAGTGTTGTAAGGAAACTTTCAGTGTCATTGTATGTGCTACCCTGATATTATGGCTAAATTAGATTCTTCTGCTGGTGTAATTATGGGCTTTCAGAGACAGTCACCTTTTTATTTGTATATTGCAAAGGGAAAGAGTAAATAGCATTTATTTCCTTTTCATGCTGAAAATCACACTGGTCTTGCTCTGATTTCTCCACTTAGTAGCTAATTGCCCACTGTACTGTGGCAAACAACAGTTTGGCCACAACCAGAGGAGTAGTTGTTTCTCATCTACAGCAACTGTAACTTATCTTCTGCTTCAGATAAGCAATGTCTTGGCAATCATCTGCTATTAGATGCTGAGTCATTTGATTGCTGTTTCTGCAGTCTTTTGCTGACTCCAGCAATGCTTCAGCTCTCTGCTTCCTGGTCAAAACAAAGACCTGAATCAGAAGTGGCAGCAGCAGCAAGCTAAATACTACAAATGAGTTTTTAATTTAGAGAAACTCTCTCTTCTGAACAAGTTCTTACATGTTCCTGAGTCAAAACAAGCTTCAGGGGGTTTGGCTGCATCTTTTATTTCCACCTGGTTGCTCAGGTGCCTTCATATCTTTTCCTTCTGTAAGTAGAAATGTGTGTGAGCATTTCTGCTCAAGCATTTTTACATATGGTGTGTATGTGTATTTTTTTAACCCAGTGTTGACTGAAGGGGTTGTATAAATTAGGATCCACCTTACAAACAACAAGAAGGAAATGTGTGTATTATGAGAAAGTGCATCTTTAGGGCTAAACAATACTGCAATGGATACAGCACAGACTGAGCAGCAGAAGGGGCTCCCTAGGGCAGCTATGGAGCTTCCTGCTGGGAACAAGCCTTTGAGGTCCTGCTCTTGGTGTCTGAAACGCAGCTCTGATGGAGGTGGTGGGATGGACTCTGATTTCCAGGGCCTGCTCCCAAGCTCTGTTTTGCTGCTCTAAACTGCCTTGTTTTTATCTGGGCAGGAATGACTTTGGTCCTCTCCTCTTCCAGTTTAAACCCATTACCCCTCATCCTGTCATTACAAGACCTTGTCAATGGTCCTTCCCCAGCCTCCCTGTAAATATTGCTCAGCTGCCTTTTCAGGCAGGACATCTCTAAGTCTATGTTCTCAGCATCAAACTAGATGTTAGGAAAGGCTTCTTTTCAGTGAGGGTGGCGAGACACTGGTGCAGGTTGCCCAGGGAGGTTGTGGAGCACAGAATCACCCAATGTGATTGGACACTCCAGAGGTGTTCAAGGCCAGGTTGGATGAAGCCTTGAGTGACCTGTTCTAGGTGGTGTCCCTTCCTATGGCAGGGGGTTGAAACTGGATGAGCTTTGAGTTCCCTTCTGACCTAAACCATTCTATGATTCAGCAATTGCTTACCAGTGCTCTGGATGTGGTCAATGTTTAGTGGTTTTAAAAGACATATTCGTCACTTGCTTTGTCTGACAGATTTAAAGCTACATCAGATCTGACTTTCTCCACTGGATATTGTGCTGGACTTGTTGAAGCCCCTCCCCAGTTACAAAAGTACTCCTGCAGTAGCCCCTTCCTTTAGCCCTAGAACTTGAGTTTCCTTTTCCCTTTCCCATGGCACATTGTAGTTGAATCCCAGATGTGATAAATCCGTTCAGTTGGTGCAAAAACCAGTCAAGGTGGCTTCCTTATGGTTGGTGCTGAACTCCTTTCAGAAGCAGAGATCTGCATCATGTGTGAGGCAAAGCCCAACCCATTTTGTTGGAGCATGGCCAGGAGGAGAGATGGGCTGCAGCTTTGGGAGCTTGCTGACATCTGTAAGAGCAAACACTAAAGTGTTTCAGGTTAATTTGTTTCAAGGTTATGTTTGTGATACATGCTGGAAGAGGCTGAGTAATATTTACTGTGGAAGAGGAGGAGATAAAAGCAGTTATGCCCTCTAAATGGGTTTGATTTATCTTTTCCTGTTAGATAACCACTTAAGCTCTCCAAGTTGAGGAAGGTAGTAGATAAGGAGCAGTTGGGGTCAACAGAGCTTCAGGGAAAGCTCAAGAGAGATGTTGTGTGCTTATGTACATGCACTAAATTGAACAATTACTGAACATTTTCATATACAACACAGGCTTAAGTCAAGCTGAAAGTGCTCAAGTAGAAATGCAGAACTTAGAGATGGACTCCTAAAGCAGTGCAAGAAGCATGTATTGGTTTCCTAATGTGATGTGTTCCTCTTAAACCTGGCAGAAACCTCTGTAAAAGCTCTTGCACTGGGAAGAGTGAGGAGAGGATGAAGGAGCTGGGGCTGTGCAGCCTGCAGAAGAGGAGGCTCAGGGCAGAGCTCATTGCTGGCTACAACTACCTGAAGGGAGGCTGTAGCTAAGTGGGATTGGTCTCTCCTCCCAGGCAAGCAGCAACAGAACAATGGGACATAGTCTCAAGTTGTGCTGGGGGAGGTCTGGGCTGGATGTTAGGAGGAAGTTGTTGGCAGAGAGAGTGATTGGCATTGGAATGGGCTGCCCAGGGAGGTGGTGGAGTTGCTGTCCCTGGAGGTGTTCAAGCCAAGTCTGGCTGAGGCACTTAGTGCCATGGTCTGGTTGATTGGCCAGGGCTGGGTGCTAGGTTGGACTGGATAATCTTGGAGATCTCTTCCAACCTGCTTGATTCTATGATTCTAAGAATGAAGATGAGCCAGGACTTTGTGCAGCTGTCTCCTAACTGTGGTGTTGCTTTCTGCCAGTGAAGCAGGTCAGGCATAGCTTTAGTGACTTCTATTAGCACAAATGAAGCTAAGTGGAAGGTTTGATTTCTGTAAAGCAGTGTGTGCATATTTAGTACCACAAATGATTTAGAGCTATTGTTGAATCCCCTGAAGCATGCAAATTTTTGTTAGGCTTGATTAGTATTTGCTAGCTCCATATGTTCTGAATCTCTCTATTTTAGGCTGTCTGTTGTTCAGGAAGGAATTAATTTCCAATGTAATCTTTCTGTCTGCAGTGTGCTCCTTTACAGGTCCAGTCCTACAGAGCCAGATAGTATCAGTGACTGTTTGAGACAATAAATTGTTCTCTGCATATTAAAACACAGCCTCATTTCCAAGACTTTGTGCCACTGAGGTCATGGATTTGACTTCAACAAAAAGTAGCTCTGCACCATCTATATGTATTTTTTAAGCAATATGCTTGTGCTTTCATAAATTATCTTTAGAGAACTTAATTACTGTTTAAGAGCTCTCAATGTCTATGAGCAGCAATTTCTCTTAGGAAAAAGCTTTTCTTAAAGCTGCAGTTGTGTGAGCTGTAGAGCTTAGAAAACTTGGAAATTTAGCTTATAGAATGGCAGGCCTCTGCTAAAACAATATTTTAAAGGATGTGGAAGAGTAAAACCAGTGATTTGGATGCCATCTTGGTTCATACAGACCTAGGGGCATGGTTACCAAGCATCTGAGGTTAGCTTTGATGCCAGGTGGCCAAGAGAGCCAATGGCAGCCTGGGCTGGCTCAGTGTGGCCAGTAGGACAAGGGAGGTTATTCTGCCCCTGTGCTCAGCACTGCTCAGGCCACCCCTGGAGTGCTGTGTCCAGTTCCAGGCTCCTCAATTCAAGAGAGATGTTGCAGTACTGGAAGGTGTCCAGAGAAGGACAGCAAGGCTGGAGAAGGGCCTGGAGCACAGCCCTGTGAGGAGAGGCTGGGGGTGTGCAGCCTGCAGCAGAGGAGGCTCAGGGCAGAGCTCATTGCTGCCTGCAGGGAGGCTGCAGCCAGGTGGGGTTGGGCTCTTCTGCCAGGAAAGCAGCAACAGAACAAGGGGACACAGTCTCAAATTGTGCTGGGGGAGGTCTAGGCTGGATGTTAGGAGGAAGTTGTTGGCAGAGAGAGTGATTGGCATTGGAATGGGCTGCCCAGGGAGGTGGTGGAGTTGCTGTCCCTGGAGGTGTTCAGCAAAGTCTGGATGAGGCACTTAGTGCCATGGTCTGGTTGACTGGACATGGCTGGGTGCTGGGTTGTACTGGCTGATCTCGGAAGTCTTTTCCAACATGAATGATTCTATGATTAACCAAACTATTTGGTAACTTTGAGGACTCAAATACTGATGAGCCAAGCGACTTCATGTCTTGGCTTCTGGTGTAGAATATAGGCTGGGAAATGTCAGTGGCTTCAGGACTGGATAAAAAAATGATCATTTCCTAACTAGCTGACTGATTAGTGGCTTTGAAAGGAAGCTTCCTACTGCAGGATATGAAAAGTGAAAATTAAGCTTTTGAGGTACAAGCCTGTTGCTTGTATTTTTTTTTTTTCTGTCACTAATAACACTAATGACAAAAATAATTAAAATGAGACTTTGTGGAGTCTCCTTCTCTGGAGGCTTTGAAGGCTTGTCTGGATGTGCTCCTGTTTGACCTGAGCTGGACTGTGTGGCCCTGCTTTGGCAAGGGGGTTGGCCAAGATGATCTCTTTGGGTCCATCCTGTGAGCATCAGACAAACTTTTCTGTGTGTTGGACCAATACAGTTCTGAATTATAGTTTTCTTTTTCCACAGTAATTTTCTTATTCAGTCCACAGCTGCAAAAAAAAAATTAACTGAAAGGTCAGAACAGCAATTGCCAGATTTGCATGAACTTATAAATGTCAGAGGCAGGTCCAGTCTGGGTTGCTATTTGAAGTTATCTTGTATGGGATTTTTGGTGTTAAATATCTGCATTTTTCACACACAAGGGGTCTTGGGTTGATTGGTTTCCTTGGTAACAGCTCTTTGCTCTGATTGCATAAGCACACTGGAGTGGTGCAGAAGAGATTACTACAGAAACACACTAGAATTAGTCTGATGTAATGGGATGTTGTTTGAGCTGTTATCGAGTCCTTAATTCCATTATCCTTTATGTTATTCCCATTAATACTGCACTGTAGTGAAATAACATGTAGCTTACTTAAGACTAATCAAATTTCCTTTTAGCAAGTTAGCTGTTGGCTTCTGAAAGGAGGGGAGGGAAATACCATGGAAGAAAGTAAGCTAACAAAAGTCTGAATAAAATGTGCTGTCATGGTTGGTGCAGAGGAACACTTAATTCTTGGTGAGTTAGCTTGTGAGATAGAAATATTGATACAGCTTGAATTTCTGTTGGTGGATTGTCTCACTCAGCCTTTCTTCTCAGTCCATGGAAGAGTTCTCTTGGGTATTTCTACCTAATTCACCATGTCAGTCTCTGATCATCTTCAAAGTGTGTGTATATTTTAATAGGAATTATGGGTTTTCTTCTGGAGATCTTGATTAAATCTAAAATGGCAAAGAGTGATTTCAATCAAGGGACAGATGAACATGGCAATGGGAACTTGGAAATTAGGTGAAATCGAAGCTAAAGGACATCAGCTGCAGAAATTAGAATCTTAGAATCAGTCAGGGTCGGAAGGGACCACAAGGAGCAGCCAGTTCCAACTGCCCTGCCATGGGCAGGGACACCCTACCCTAGAGCAAGCTGCACACAGCCTCATCCAGCCTGGCCTTAAACACCTCCAGGGATGGAGCTTCAATCATCTCCCTGGGCAACCCATTCCAGGTTGTCACCACTCTCATGCTGAGCAACTTCCTCCTCGTATCCAGGCTGAATCTCCCCACCTCCAGCTTTTCTCCATTCCCTCTAGCTGTGATTCCTTGGCTGAACTGTATTGGTTTCTGGAGATGTCACTCAATGCACAGAGAGCACTGGCAGAGACACCTTTGCAGCCACAAGAAATTGTGAGCTGCTGTTTGTGCAAGTTTTGCATTCAGACTTGCATGCAGCATCAAACCAACTCCTGCTCACTACAAAAGGACAGAATTTGGGTTCTGGAAAGTAGCAGATGTATTGTTACTCCATGTCTGCTACATCTGTTGATCTCTACAACTCTTTTTCCAAGTCTCTCTATTCATGTTTTGTTTCAAAGACCTGAGGACCTCCAGTTGAAAGCATAAACCTGGTTAAACGAGTCTAGTATCATTAGAGTTTCTTTAAAGGCTTTCATCCATTAAAGGAAAAGCAGCAGCCTTTTTTGTATTAAATATGGCTTAAAAGTGATAGGAGTCTCAGCTTCAAGTCATGGTTTTGTGGGGCTTTTGGCCTAAGAAAATGAGTAGTTTCCAAAATGTAAGCACTTGTGCATTCCTTTCATTCCTCTTGCCTTTAACAAGGTCTGTAGTGTTGTTAAAGGAAACTATTTGAAGGGTGTAGGGGGAATTAAAACATATAATCCAGCTTTCAAAGCTAGTGTAGTTATAGAGCCACATGAGACACTTGGGTGTTGACAGTAACCAGCAAGAATTGTCTTTAATGCTGTTTTCAAAGATACTAGGGAGAAAAAATGTTGTTCTGTGAGAGAAGAATGTGATCTGATGAAACAGCCTGGTAGTAGGAATTCTTTCCATGGATATAGTTACAAGCAGATTGCAATGTACAGCTGGAAGTTAGTATCTCTTTCCTCTAACTTGGCTGAGAGGACAGCTTGGGGCTGTTAATCAGAGAGGAACACAATTGTGGCTCCCAAGCTTGTGGCACTTGGAGTGGAAGCACAGGTTGTGAGGTGCATCAGAGAAGCATTCCTGCCCAAAGTGATGTTTGTTCCCTGTTAGACCCATTCAGGTGTATGTCCATGCAGGGAAAACAACATCTTTAGATCTAGGAGGTTGGCTTTCAGTAAAGACCATCTGTAGTTCAGGGATCATCCACAGAATGAACTCAGACCACTTGTCTCTCCTACTTGTAGCCATGGGTTCCAACCGATGATTGTCTTGGGCAGGAGACATGGGTAGGAACACTGAGGCCTCTTTGGATTGATTTCCCTCTTGTTAGGCTTTTTCTCCTTTCTTTGGTCAGTGTGCACATGAGCCTCTCTTACAGACTTATAGAATGGTTTAGGATAGAAGAGACATCAAAGCTCATAGATATCCAATCTCCTGCCACAGGCAGGGACATCTCCCACTAGAACAGGTTGCTCAAGACCTCCTCCAAACTGGCCTTGAACACCTCCAGAGAGAGAGCAGCCATAACCTCCCTGTGCAACCTGTACCAGTGTCTCTCCATCCTCACTGGAAAGAACTTCTTCCTAACATCCAGTTTCAACCTCCCCTCTGCCAGTTTAAACCCATTACTCTTCGTCCTGTCATTACAAGACTTTGCAAATACTCTTTCCCCAGCCCTTCTGTAGCACCCTTCAGATCCTGGAAGGCCACTCCAAGGTCTCCTTGAAGCCTTCTCTTCTCCAGGCTGCAGAGCCCCAACTCTCTCAGCCTGTCCTCATAGAGCTGCTGTAGCACTCTGAGCATCTTTGTGCCCTCCTCTGCACTGGCTCCAACAGTTCCATGTTCTTCTTGTGTTGGGGGCTCCAGAACTGTACACTCTTAAGTGTGCAGAGGCTGCAAGGGAACTGTCCTGTAGCCATCTGCAGTGTACCCACTTAATCTGTGGGTAACATTTGGTTCCAGATCCTTCTCTGAAGCATATCATAATATTCTTTCTGTGTTCTTTTGTCTAATATTTAGAAGGTGACACACAGAGGATATAAAATCTACTCTTCAGATAAAATCTCATCTTTTTCAAATAAAAATGGACCTTAGAAAAATATCAACAGATGAAAAAGTTATGCTGAACTTGCAGCTTATTCCTGCTTATTAAATCCTTTTTAATTCTTTTAATCAAATTACTGGCTGCTTTTTTCCACCTCAGGAGTTGGATTTAGGTGTGTAATGGATTTGGGCAGAAAAGGTTTAGCAAGGAACATGAGTACACACAAGCATCATCTCTTTCTGTCTACAGCTCCCTTATTTTTTTACACACTCTGTGTTGTTTTCTGAGACTTTACCCAGTTTAACTTCAATCTTAAACCAGTTTGATTGTTCCTTAAATGAAGTGGACATGGAAACTTTGCCCATTAGGCCTTGCACAATTTCTTCTTCAATTTGCATGCTAAATAATGCCACAGAAACATGTCAGCATCTCCTGGTTAGCAGCAAAGGATGATCAATGGTTCTATGATAATTAGTGTAGTTGACAGTCAATCAAAGTGATGAAAATAAAAAGCTCTGATCAAAAGGCCTTTTCCTTCTGTGCATTGTGAATTAGCATAACCATTGCCACCCCTTCAGAACACCAGCAAAACAGCAAATATTGCTTTGGCATAAAAAGAGGGTTTTATCCTGTGGTTAAGGGGCAACAAACTTAAGCCACTGCAATATTCAACTGTCTTGTTCTGATGCCTTTAAATTATGCAAAACAATGGGGGGGGTGAGGGGGTGTGCACAGGGTTAACCCTCCAGGGGGAGTGACCTTCAACCTGACCCTAGGTGGTCTTGACTCCTCTCCAAGGGTGGGTCTGAACACCCTAATGGTTAGCCCACTCCCCCTTCCTGTCTAAAGGTCTGTGCCACAGGCTGATTACAGTATCACAGGGTTGGAAGAGACCTCACAGGTCATCAAGTCCAACCCTTTACCACAGAGCTCAAGGCCAGACCATGGCACCAAGTGCCACGTCCAGTCCTGCCTTGAACAGCTCCAGGGACGGCGACTCCACCACCTCCTCGGGCAGCCCATTCCAGTGTCCAATGACTCTCTCAGGGAAGAACTTTCTCCTCACCTCCAGCCTAAATCTCCCCTGGCACAGCCTGAGGCTGTGTCCTCTTGTTCTGGTGCTGGGCACCTGAGAGAAGAGAGCAACCTCCTCCTGGCCACAACCTCCCCTCAGGTAGTTGTAGACAGCAATAAGGTCACCCCTGAGCCTCCTCTTCTCCAGGCTAACCAATCCCAGCTCCCTCAGCCTCTCCTCGTAGGGCTGTGCTCAAGGCCTCTCCCCAGCCTCGTTGCCCTTCTCTGGACATGCTCAAGCATCTCAATGTCCCTCCTAAACTGGGGGGCCCAGAACTGGAGACAGCACTCAAGGTGTGGTCTAACCAGTGCAGAGTACAGGGGCAGAATGACCTCCCTGCTCCTGCTGGCCACACCATTCCTGATGCAGGCCAGGATGCCACTGGCTCTCTTGGCCACCTGGGCACACTGCTGGCTCATGTTCAGGCAGGTATCAATCAGCACCCCCAGATCCCTCTCTGTCTGGCTGCTCTCAGCCACTCGGACCCCAGCCTGTATCTCTGCATGGGGTTGTTGTGGCCAAAGTGCAGCACCCTGCACTTGGAGCTATTGAATGCCATCCCCTTGACCTCTGCCCATCTATCCAGGTGGTTAAGGTCCTGCTGCAGAGCCCTTCTGCCCTCCAACCCAGCCACATCTGCCCCCAGCTTGGTGTCATCATGGGTGTTAGGGTAAGACGAGGAGAAAGCTTGATGCAAGCAAGTTCCAGCTGATTAAACCCCAAGCATGGGTTTATATACTGCCTATCAGCAGGCTACATAACAGGGTTACAAATCATGTTAGACTCTCATGGGTTGCATACATTTGCCTTAGGACCATGTTAGGATTACACACTAATTGCTAGGATACATTAGTTGTGTGATTCTTCTTTTCTAGCAAGACTCAATAACTTAAAGCTATGTTAGTCCTTCAGAGGATATATCAACTTAATCCTAAGGAGGCAGTTATGGCATCTAGGTAAGAAAACAGGCACCAAGTTGTACCAAGCTGTGAAGGCCATAAAGCAATTAGATGAGACTTGAGGACTCTTGTTTTACACAGACCACGTTCCTTTCAGAGGCACTTTGATCCTACACTTTCACCTAGCTCAGTGGCCTGCTTTCCAGCCCAGGGCTTGTGCTTCAGTGTACCAAACTCAGACATTTCTATAGAATCACTACAGGTAACATTACTATACCCAACAGGTCTATGAAAGCAGGGGGACTGCCTGTTGTCTCTCTCTCTGTGCTCCCTGCTTTCCAGCATCACCATCCTGTTCCTGGTTCTCTTTGTTTTACCATGGGGCCATCACCCATGAGGCAGACAAAGCCATCACCATCAAAAATCTGCTTGTATTTACATGTTTTGTTATTTGATTTCCCTTCCCTGTACCTTTGTAACTTCCCTACCTCAGATACCTTTTTAATTCATTGTTGAACTTTCCTTCTTTTTAACTTCCAAGTCAGAGCGAGGTTGTTTATTTCTGTGCTTACCTTTTCCTCTCTCCACATCTAAGTTCCTTTCTTTGGGGAAAGACCCCTGATCTTTGGGAAGCTGTGGGAGCAGAGCTCTGTCAGGTCCCATGGGCAACATGTTTCTACCTTCTCACCATCTGTTTCCAAGGCAGGAGCTGTGACTTCCATTTGTTTCATTTCCCTGTGGTCAGTGAGGTGACTCATGATGCCTGCACCTACTCACATGACTGAGCCCTGCTGTCCAGCAGTAGGTTGTGTGATTCTGTGTGACAATAACAAAGAAAAAGGCAAATCCCCCAAACAGAACCTTGTTACGAGAGCCACCTTGGTGTAGATGTTCTTTCCAACAATCAGGGGATGGAGCTTTTCTGAACAGCCCTTGTTTATAACGTTTCTCTTTCTAAAGCCAAGGGTTAGGTAGGAACATGAAGTGTGGTGAAAGGTTTTTACTGACCTCTGTTAACATTCAGCACCTCCCAGCCAATAGCTGAAGTGCTGCCATGCACAGGTGCTTCAAGAGTAATCTCCTTTTCTGTATGATAAAATAGTTGTTTCCCTTTTTACCACGATACCAATGGTTATTAGTTATTATTGATGGTTTATTATATGAGGACACCTCATAGTAGCCTTCCAGTATCTGAAGGGGGCTACAGGAGGGCTGAGGAGGAACTATTGATAAGGTCTTGTAATGACAGGACAAGGAGGAATGGGTTTGAACTGGCCGAGGGGAGATGGAAACTGGATGTTAAGAAGAACTTCTTTGCAGTGAGGGTGGTGAGACACTGGAACAGATTGCTCAGGGAGGTTGTGGAGCACAGAATCACCCAATGTGATCTTTGGGTGATCAAGCTACCTATATCTTACATGATAAATCTGACAATATCTGAGGTGAGATGTCATAAACACAAGAAGAAGATTAGAGGAAAAAGAGTTAGGTTGGATTTAGAGTTAAGGCAGAGACAGCCACACAGACCTGCTGGAGGGAAGGCACAGGCAGAAGTGAGAGCTGAGCAGTGTGTGAGAAGTGAGTGTCTTATCTATATTTTGACTAGTTGCATTTGTCAGCAAAAGAATGAGTTATATAGGTTACTGTTGAGTGTTTTTTCTTTCTTCTCACAGCTGAAGATTTAGTTTCCCTCAGTAAAATATTCCAATTCACCTTAAACCAGTACAGTAACAGTGGATAAAGAGCAGGAGGCACTCAGACTAGAAAAAACATGAGTCAAGGTTTGTTTGGGTTTTTTCCCCTCTTAATAGATATTCTCTGTGCCTGAAACATTTGTTCTAGTGTAAATGAAAGTATTGTCAGTGCAGTTTCCATGGGTCCTATAGTTCCAGATAGCAGTCAGTTGGCTTCATGCCTGAAAACTGTGGAAATGGTTTACAGAGCAGAAACCATTTCATCCTCTGAATGTGATTTCAGAAGTGTAATTTAGCAGCAATTAAACCCCTCCCCCCCAAAAAAAAATGTAAACTGAATTACTCTCCTCTTGAGATTCTTACCACCATTTAATTTGTGTTTGCTTTATCCTTTGGCATTTTATCTTCTAATAAGCCTTGAAGGGAGAATGGAGTATTAGCTTTCTATTTAAAGGAAAGGACAAATAGAGGCAGAGTAAGTACACTCTAGTGGCCAAAATTATTCAAGATTTTTGGCTTCTGCAGCATGCAAATAAATGTTTGCTGGGTTGGAAAGGTTGCTTTGTTTGTTTTCCAAAAGCTTTTGCAGGAGATTTATTTCCAGGTAATAGTATTTATTATCTCTTCTCCATTTGAGCAGACCTAAATTTCCTTAGGTTATTTATGGGTGGAACAGCAGCTGTGTCACTCCACTTCTGTTTCAACCTTCAGCATTTCTCTGTTCCCACAAAAGGAATACTTCTTTAATGAAGAAGCTGTCATGAAATATTCCTAGTTGTTCCTTTTGTCAGCTCTCACATGTGTGACTCTCACAGTTTATTGACTTAGCCAACTGGTGGTGAAAAGTGAACAACCAAACACCATCACAAAGCACCACTGAAAATCCAGATTGTAGAATCAAGCAGGTTGGAAGACATCTCCAAGGTCATCCAGTCCAACCTATCACCCAGCCCTGGCCAATCAACCAGGCTTTGCTTCAACACCTCTAGGCACAGCGACTCCGCCACCTCCCTGGGCAGCCCAATCACTCTCTCTGCCAACAACTTCCTCCTAACATCCAGCCTAGACCTCCCCTGGCACAGCTTGAGGCTGTGTCCCCTTCTTCTGTTGCTGCTTGCCTGGCAGCAGAGCCCAACCGCACCTGGCTACAGCCTCCCTGTAGGCAGCTGCAGACAGCAATGAGCTCTGCCCTGAGCCTCCTCTGCTGCAGGCTGCACACCCCCAGCTCCCTCAGCCTCTCCTCACAGGGCTGTGCTCCAGGCCCCCTGAGTAGCTTTGTTGCTCTTCTCTGGATACATTCCAGCATCTCAACATCTCTTCTGAGTTGAGGAGCCCAGAACTGGACACAGCACTCATAAAACAGAATGGTCTTTGTAAGAGTCCCTTTGAAATTAACACATCTCTGGACTGCCTTTTCATTCTTCTAGCCTAAGTTCTGATTATAAAAGTAGAGAAAAATACTTTCAGAAAGGTTACTTTTGTTTTATATGCCTTTCCTTCTTTTCACCTGGGTATTTCAGTGTGTCTAGAAACACATTGGAGGAGAAGCCTCAACTTGAAAGAGTTTGCAGTGTGATTAGTGTAGAAGGATTTGCACTTTCTTGTGGATTCTGTGTTTTGTTGTCCTCAAGTCTGCTTTTTATACCTTGAAGTCCAGGTCTTTTGTATTATAAACTTCTCTTTAGAGACATTTTCTCATGAGCAGACTTGGGAGATCACAAACAACTCATTAAAGCCCTCAACCTGCAAATATTTGTGTGGTGCCCACTTATGGCAACCTCTGCTCTGTTGGGATTTTGCCTTGTGATGATGAAGTCTGACTTAAGGCTCAGTTCTTGAAATTTAGTTGGTGGTCTAGGACATGGAGTATTTCTTGGCCCCAAATGTATTGAAATGAAGGAGGTTGCTTTTAAATGAGTATATAAAGTTCCCATCCTATAAATTCCTTCTGCCTTCGTACAATATGGTGTAAGAGCCCTTCCAGCATCTTTCCTGCACAGCCACATCATATCCAGAGGGGTAGGCTCAGCATGCATCTTCTAGACAGTTGGAAAGAGTGAAGCTTCAACTCCTGCAAAATAGCATCAAAGAATCTTTCAGGTTGGGGAAGACCTTTAAGATCACTGAGTCCAGCCATTTGCCCAGCACTGCTGGGTCACCACTCAACCACATCCCTCAGCACCATCTCTATACAGCTTTTAAATCCCTCCAAGGATGGCAATTTCACCACTTGCCTGGGCAGCCTGTTCTGGGGCTTGACAGCCCTTTACATGCAGAAGTTTTTCCTGACATCCAGCATAAAACCTTCACCTGGCACAACTTGAATTTGCCCTGAAAGTGTGAATGGGAGTAGACTTGTGTTGATTAAGTTTGAGCTTTTGATTGGGTTGTGACCAAAATACAGGCAGAATTCGTTCTGTGCCTGGGAGGAAATTCACACAATGCAGTACCTATTTATTGGCTTGTTTATTATAGCTAATAATGAACAAGGTAATATGACCATTTGCATACCTGGAATGAGTGCTTTATTACCAATACAGGTAGTATGACCATTTAGGGCCTGGAATGATGTGATTGATTGGGTATTACCTGCCCTCCCCTTCTTATGAAATCACCCAGACTCGACTCAGCTGAGCTGGAAATTAAGAAATGAAGCTTTATGTTTACAGCTTAGCACAATATACAACCAGGTATTTACAGTATGTGCAGCAATATACATGGTAAAGGTAATACAGAAACACAGCAGCCCTCCCAGAAACCAGAGTCCCCAGGAGGGGCTCCCAACCACTCTTCCACCTCCTTCCCACCCCTCTGCCTTATCCCAGACTTTGCTTTATGTGCAAGGTGAGTTTGGAGAATGGGCTGGAGGGAGTTAGGAAGCAGAAAGATTAATTACACAGAAAGCAGGCCAGGGAGAGAAGAACAGACACCAGCTGCAGCAGAGAGCTGCTGCAACTGCATTAGCTATGTTTGTGTTCTTGATTTTATCCATCTCAGCAAGCCTGTGAGTGCAGCAGACATCACCACTCTTTCCTTTTCACAGCCTATAATCTGATTTCTCTCACCAGAATATTTCAGCTAGCCTCAACCTAGCACAGGCTGGGAAAAACTAGCACTAGTCACAAAACCTGGCCCATGAAGAACAGCAACTGGGCTTGGGATGTGTTTGCCCCAGCTTACCTCGGGGGCATATCCAGGGTTTTCCTTTATATTACTTAATGGGTTTGTCTCAAAAGAGGAACAAAAACTAATTGCTGAGACCTCTGTGTCCTAGGGGATGTGTCATGGCTGGAGAAAAAAAGCCTTCTTCACAGCCATTACCTTCTGATAGTTATTCCTTGCCAGACCCTCAAGGATACACTGTCAGTGCCCGCATACAACAGATTATATAAGATCGTAATTTTCCACTCCATATAAGATGTTACTGTGAAAGCTATATTCTGATATTGAATAAAAATACTTTGGACTATATTAAGTCTTTCATCCAAAGATATAAAAGTGCTCTCCAGTGTTATTATTCATGTTTAATAGAAGAGTAAAATGAACCATGCAAGGGTGAGGTGATTTGCCCAAGGTTACAGGGAGTGATCTCAGCTTGAGACCCCCCTCCTGAGGTATAAGCAAAGCACATTGGATGTTTTGGTCATGTCATTTAATGCAGAGCAAAGCTTCCCAATTGGGGTGGTGCTAACATGGCAGAAGGATTCAGAGAGAGCCTACATGTCATTAGCTCAGGTCAGATTGCAAGATAAGGCTTTAAGAAGCAACTGTGATAGCAATCCAGTAGAGAAGTTCCAAACTTCTGATGGGACAGAAGTACAGGTCTATTTTAGATGGTACCAAGTACTATGAGATCAAAGAATCAGTCAGGGTTGGAAGGGACCACAAGGAGCAGCCAGTTCCAACCCCCCTGCCGTGGGCAGGGACACCCTACCCTAAATCAGGCTGCTCATAGCCTCAGCCAGCCTGGCCTTAAACATCTCCAGATATGGGGCCTCAACCACCTCCCTGGGCAACCCAGTCCGGGCTCTCACCTCTCTCATGCTGAACAATTTCCTCCTCACAGCTAGTCTGAACCTACCCACCTGAAGCTTTGCTCCATTCCCCCCAGTCCTGCAACTCCCTGGTAGCCTAAAAAGCTCCTCCATAGCTTTTTTTTGTAGGCCCCCTTCAGATCCTGGAAGGCCACAAGAAGGTCACCTGGGAGCCTCCTCTTCTCCAGGTGACCTCATGTCGAGCCAGGCAAAGTGTTTTCAGTGAGTCCTTTTCCAAAAGCTGCAGGCTGGGGCTAGGTGAAACTCTTTGCTGCTCCAGGTTAAAATGCTTTGTGCAAGTCACAGTAAATTGCTTGGGTTTGAGTGGTGCTGTCTTCCTCTCAAAGAGAGGTTAATCCTGGGTTTCCTTTACTGACCCTGTGTTTTAGATCACCAAGCCAAGAATAAAGAACTATTACTCTTAGTGGAAAAGTTCAGGGGAGTGATAAAAGTGACTTGGGTTTGGGTTTCATCACTTCCTGGTACAGTTTTGACAGCTAACTAGTGTCACTACATAGATGGACTACACATGGTGTAAATAGGCTTATAATGAGGGGTATACTTTGAGCCCTCATCTTTGCTGTACTGTTGATGTGGAGGAGCATCTGTGTAAGTCAAGACAGAGAATTCTCAGAGGCATTGGATATCAGCTTGGAAAATTATCATTGCTGGAGCTGTCTACACTGTTTTGTGTTTTCTGTGTGTATCTTTCCTTCCTTTTTTCTTTTATTGTGGGAAACTGAGCAAAGTTTCTCCCAAGTCTCTTCTCCTGCTCTTCTTTGCTGACAAGGAACCTTGCCTAGCCTGGGAAATGGCAGCAGCCCTAACCAGCTGTGAGAGTTGACAGAGCCAGATTACTCCCATGGTATGGTCTAGTTGACTGGATAGGGCTGGGGAATAGGTTGGGCTGGATGATCTTGGAGGTCTCTTCCAGCCTGGTTGGTTCTATGATTCTGTGCTCTCCAGGTTTTGGGAAATGAGGCTAGCAAGGAGATCTTCTCAACTTGGCAAGGTCAAGCTTCTCTCTGCTGTGCTCCTCCCTAGCTTGGCATCCTGTGCAGAGAGTGGCAGCATGCTGTGCAGAGGGTGCCATCACCTTCTTACACGTAGAGCTGTGTCCATGTGCATTAGCAGACTCACTTGAATAGCTGTCTTGATACTTTGCAATGACTTTCTGAGTCTGAGAAATGTATGCCACATAGCATGCTAAGTATTCATGTGAGTGATAAATTAGGGCCTCAGTCTCACTCTGCCAGCTGCAAAAAGACCTTTTGTGTGCATGAGGAGCATTGCTCTACACCCAGCCTTTCACAAGAGCTCCTTTTGCAAGATTTTCATAATGCTGAATACTTTAGGGATGTAAAATTCAAAGTCAGACCTCCACCCATCCTCCTCTCCAGCCACTAAACATCAATTTTATTATGAAGGAGTAATCTCCGTGCTGGAAGAGCTGCAAAACACATAGGAGCACTTCTACAGAAGCAAATGAGCAAGCAACACTTTGCTCAGGTTAGAGAGTGAGTCCTGGCATCCACACAAGTATTTTCTACAATGTGGCCAAATATCAAGGCTGGACCAACAGAGGGACTTGAATGTTTGTTGCTACTTTAGAAACTTTAATTAATTGCATTGTTTGGACACTGTTGAGATCAGTTGAAACTTGCTGAGCTACTACTTAACTTGCATCAGGCAACTAATACATTTGCATCTCTGCCACAGAGCCTTAACTAATCTCCTCCCTAGGATGCTGGCTGTGACTCATCTGACCTTTTGGAGGACTGTCTGTGCACCTGTCTGCAACTCCTGTTTTGCCTTGTACTAAAAAGGTGTTAAAGTGTTTTTTTAAGTGGGGAACCTGAGTAGTATGGAAATAATTCTTTTGCAGAACAGTCAGGACAGAGACAACTTCTTAAAACTACATGATGATATTGTTTAGGGGTAACTAGCTGAGGTTATTAGTACTCTCACTACTGCTTTAATCTTCATCAGTGTCCTTGGTCTAGCAAACAACATAGAAAGTAGTCACAACTCCTGACAAAAGCATAATTGCATGAGCCTAGCAAAATCTGTGCCTGCTGTTACCCTGGTCATTTAATTCCTGTTATTAACCCAGATGGTCTAGCACATGCTGATGTGCTCAGGGCAGGGTTCAGAGACTTGAGGAATGCTGGTATTGTGCTACTCCTCCCATTTTCCATCTATTTGTTTTGTCAGATCCATGAACTCTGTAAGTCAAGAAGAACCACATAGCCTATGCAGGGGCTTGCCTGGGTACCAGAAGCAGCATAGCTGTGCCAACTGTTTGCCAGGATATATTAGTGCCATGCTAATGCAGTAAGGGTGTGCAGACTCAGATCAAGTTTAGCTTATTTAGCTCTAGTCTGGTATCTCTGCATGGTGCTCTGTTGTTTACTTTGCCTTTCCACTGTCCGTTGAAACAGCTTTGAGTAGCATGTCTGTCTGATGTGCTTGTGATGCATGGCAAGAAGCTGACCTAGCAAGTGTGATTTGGGGGTTTTAAAAACGTGGTGCAAGGCAGGATGGTAACAAAACTACCTTTTAAGTGAATAGAAGTTCCAGCAATAATAGTGATGTTATTCTGTGTAGTGCTGTACTTATGAAGTCCTTGGACTGGAGCGAGTCCAGAGGAGGCCACAAAGATGCTCAGAGGGCTGCAGCAGCTCTGATATGAGGACAGGCTATGAGAGTTGAGGCTTTGCAGCATGGGGAAGAGAAGGCTTTGAGGAGACCTTGGAGTTGCCTTACCCTATCTGAAGGAGGCTCCAGGAAGGCTGAGGAGGGACTATTGACAAGGTCTTGTAGTGACAGGGTGAAGAGTAATGGGATTAAACCATCAGAGGGGAGATTGAAACTGGATGTTAGGAAGAAGTTGTTTGCAGTGAAGGTGGTGAGACACTGGCACAGGTTGCCCAGGGAGGTTGTGGCTGCTGTCTCCCTAGAGGTGTTCAAGGCTAGCTTGGATGAGGCCCTAACCTGTTCTAGTGGGAGGTGTCCCTGCCTATGGTGAGGGTTGGAACTGGATGATCTTTGAGGTCTCTTCCAACCTAAACCACTCCATGATTCTGTATAGTCTTGAAAACTGTGGTGGCTAAGAAGTTCAATGGTGGTTATGGATATTAGAACTGGGCTGTGTGTAGATAGCATTGCCTGATGGTATATCAGACATGCTGCATTTATTTCTGCCCTCCCTCACCAGCAAGTAGGGGCACTGCTGTGTTGCTCATTGATCTAATGAGCGTTTGCAAGGTGAGAGTTACTCCTATGAGCATCCCTGTATTAGGAATAAACCACGAAGCATTCCTCAGTCAGAATATTCCTTCTGTTACAGATTTGCATGCTTTTAACATTCACCTTTGGAAGTTACCAAAGTGTGCTCCAAAAACATAATCCCTGAAGGTGAGGTGAAAGAAGCTTTCTGTTAGACGTCATTCAGCCAGGGCTGCAGAATGAAGTGTGACAGCATCATGTGAGAGCCATTCACCCGAGCTGTCATTTCACATTTCCAGGAGGGAAAAGATTTAAACATTCAGTTTAGACATGCAATTGTTTCCTTGATATTTTTGTCTTTTCTTTCTTTCTTCTCTTGACCTTTCTGGAATACATTTTCTTTGCTGTTACTTTGGGGCAAAGCCTTAGCACCCTGTAGGGTTTTTGTCAGACACTCCAGCTTGCACTTGTGACCCAGCTGAGTGGACTGTGGGATGTGCAAGATAAAAGTCTGAAGTCTTCCCTAAATAACAACTGTTCTCCACAATGCCAGTTACTGAACAGAATGACTGCAGGTCTGTAATGAAATTTGGGTTGGAAAGAAAATTGATCTGAAAATTACCCATGCTAGCTCACCTCTTAAAATAAAACAAATGGCACTGAATCTGTTGGTGTGTGACTTAGATCCTGCCCCTCTCTCTCTTAGACTGCAGAGAGAACTGTAGTTCAGGCTTCAGAGGGAATGCAAATTCAGAACCTGCTGGAGTTGTAGTTTTGCTGTATTTCTTCCCACAAAGCACGTTAACCTGGCAGGTGGTAGTACTGGTGCCCCTCATTTGGGCATTTAATAGCTCACTATTTGAAACAGCAGCACATGGAATCAGAGTTGGAAGGGACCATAAGGATCAGCCAGTTCCAACCCCCCTGCCATGGGCAGGGACACAATGCCCTAGATCACGCTGACCAGAGCCTCATCCAGCCTGGCCTTAAACATCTCTAGGGAGGGAGCAGCCACAACCTCCCTGGGCAACCCATTCCAGGCTCTCACCACCCTCATGCTGAACAACTTCTTCCTAACATCCAGTCTGAATCTCCCCATTTCTAGATTTGTTCTGTTCCTCCCTAATCCTATCACTACCTGCCATCCTGCAAAGTCCCTCCCCAGCTTTCTTGCAGCCCCTCTTAAGACACTGAAAGGTCACAATAAGGTCACATAAGTTGTCTTGAGAGTGACTTAGAGAGCAGGTCCACAAATTTAGCTCTTTTCCCTTTTCCTAGCTGTGCTTATGTCCTGCAGTATTTAGAGCTGACCACATCTCTTTAATTAGTGAAGTAGCTATCCTATACCAAGGTTAAATTCTTTGGGCACTGTATGTATCCACTGGTACTATTAAGTTGTGATGTACATGGGGATGCAGCAGCTGTGAGCTCCTCTGCACCATACACAGGTACTGAGCACACATGATGTGGTATGGGACTGATTTAGTGGGGGTTTGTCCAGAGTGTTTAAAAATGTCTTTTAGCATTCACTTCTCAAGTTCTGCAGAGTTGAAGTAAAAAGAAACATACTTGTCAGCAGCCTGTAGTGCAAACAAAAACGACCATAGCCTTCAATCTGTGTAATAGCTTGTAAAATGAAAGCTGCAGATGACTTTTTAGTCACTGGGGGGGGGGGTTCTAAATTAACTGCTTTAACCAAACTAGGAAATTCAGAGTTAAGTCTGGAAGTCAGATTTTATCCCTGACCATTTGCAAAGAGCAAGATTTACCTACACTGCCTTTCGTTTTCACCTTGGAGCCTTTCTTTGTGTGTGGTCTTTGCTTCAAAGTAAAATCTGGAGCTACTAATGTGCAAATTATGTCCATATGTGAAAAAACCTAAGCTGAATGCCATGTCCCTTTCTCCTAATTTGAGTTGGTATAAGGACATCAGAAAGTCTAGGCTGAAACTTGAGGTAGGACCATTTGTTGTTTTAGCATCACTGCTTGATGGAGCAGACACCAGCTCGTTTCTTCCTTTGCCCCCATGAGTGTTTAGGAAGGAGTAGTGAGGTGATGTGCAGGTCAGTTGGAAATACTTCAGAGAGCTTACCAAGCACCTCAGCATCCTTGGGGAACAAAGGCAGTGCCCACATAAGCACTTTGCACTGGTGAAACACGTTTTCTTATCTTGTACTGTGGAATGTTGTATCAGAGGCCAACAGAGTCAGGATTAGAACCAGACTCAGCAGTTATGATCATCTTGTTTTATATGGCTGGTTTATATTTGGGTGCTGGAGCAAAGGATGGGAGAGGAACATAACTTCTGACCTCAGCTGCCCCATGTTAGAGGACAAACTCAGATGCATGTGGTGAGAGCACAAGAAACAAAGTAGACAACTTGCATCCAGGTGTGAGGAACAAGTTCTTTGCTTAAGAGTGGTCAAACGTGAGAGCAGGTTGCACAGAGAGAGAACTTGTGAGATCTTCATTCTTGCAGGCATTCCAAATGTGACTGAACAGATGTTTGAACAACCTGATATAACTTCAGCTGGCCCCATGTAGGAGGCCCTGTGACCAGATGACCACCATTGGACCCTTCCTACTGGCATCATTCTATGGTTCCATGATTTTTGTTTTTAAATGGAGTTCTGAATATCAGCAGGTATCTCCATTTGCCTTGTTTGGTATTAGGGACCTCCTGCCTGTGTAGATGTGTGCCTGGCTATGCTTGTGTTCACTGTGCTTTGTGTGGAGCACAGCCCTGTGAGAGACTGGGGGAGCTGGGGGTGTGCAGCCTGCAGAAGAGGAGGCTCAGGGCAGAGCTCATTGCTGGCTACAGCTACCTGAAGGGAAGTTGTAGCCAGGTGGGGTTGGGCTCTTCTTCCAGGCAGCCAGCAATAGAACAAGGGGACACAGTCTCAAGTTGTGGCAGGGGAGGTCTAGGCTGGATGTCAGGAGGAAGTTGTTGTCAGAGAGAGTGATTGGCGTTGGAATGGGCTGCCCAGGGAGGTGGTGGAGTTGCCATGACTGGAGGTATTCAAGCAAAGCCTGGCTGGGGCACTTAGTGCCATGGTCTGGTTGATTGGCTGGGGCTGGGTGCTAGGTTGGACTGGATGAGCTTGGAGGTCTGTTCCAACCTCCTTGATTCTATGATTCTTTGTTTCTTCAAACACAGAGCCCTGTCAGTTGTCACTCTGCTGTACCTTAGCACATCAAAGGTTTCCTCTAGTGCACAGCAGGACCAGGTGCATACAGATCTTTGGAAAACACAGGTCATGGAGCATGAAATTCACTGCAAAGTTGGAGTTTGGATCCTTTGAGCCTAGTGAGAATGAGGTGTTAGTGCTACACAGTAGGCTTAAGGCAAGGAGTCATACCCAGTGTGCCAGACTGAGGCAGACACTTCCTCAATGGTTGCTGCCATAGTGGGAAGCAAGAGACAGAAGAAGTAGAATTGAGTCTCATGCTGAAATGCAGGCAGTGTAAGACTTGGCAGGCTTGCTCTGGCTGTGTTTCACATGGAAATATGTTGCTCTCAGTCGATCCCAAATATTTAGTTCATTTGCTGAGTTCAACCTGGAGCAGCTCTGTGATCTCTTTTAATGAGGAGTGATGTGCTGCAAAGTGCTCACCTCCAGTTACCCTGCTTAGGACACTTAGAAAAACTGCAGCTGAGGAAGAGGAGAAGTTTGTAGAGAACTTCAGCTCCCATTAGGCAGATGAGGAATGGCCTCTTAAATTCTCCTGGGTAAAAAAAAATGGTGTTGATGTTTAGTGCCCATCAAGGATTTATTTTCTGCTTTTCTCTTTGTATCTTCACCTATTCCTCTCTAGAAAGCTACATTTCATGAGCAATTTGAGAGGTGGGGAGGTTCCACATACCTGTACTTCATTACTGATTCCATTTTAAATGCCTTTGGGTTTCATTAGGAGTAGCAATTGCATGTCCAAGAGCAGTGTTTTGAGGCTGAAAACAGTGGCAATCTCATCTCAGAATGAATTTGCACTGAAGTCAGATATTAGCTATGTCATTTTATTGTATTTTCAGTGTTGTATTTGGAAATAAATGCAGTGATCTAATATTTCTGAACCTGGGGGATGGGGGAAGCCTTCATATTGGTAAGTTCTTTCAGAAGGATTTAACATCTGTTTGACAGAGGATGCTCTGGGTTTGCAATTCCATTTATGAAGGCAATCCAATGTGTTACCAACCTCTAAAGCATTGTCTGTTTGCCATCATACTGTTGGAGTATTTCTATCACTCTCACTTATCACAGAATCAACCAGGTTGGAAGAGGCCTCCAAGCTCATCCAGTCCAACCTAGCACCCAGCCCCAGCCAATCAACCAGACCATGGCACTAAGTGTCTCATCCAGGCTTTGCTTCAACATCTTCAGGGACAGCAACTCCACCACCTCCCTGGGCAGCCCATTCCAATGCCAATCACTCTCTCTGCCAACAGCTTCCTCCTAACATCGAGTCTACACCTCCCCCAGCACAACTTGAGACTGTGTCCCCTTGTTCTGTTGCTGCTTGCCTGGCAGAAGAGCCCAACCCCACCTGGCTACAGCCTCCCTTCAGCTAGTTGCAGATAGCAATGAGCTCTGCCCTGAGCCTCCTCTGCTGCAGGCTGCACACCCCCAGCTCCCTCAGCCTCTCCTCACAGGGCTGTGCTCCAGGCCACTCAGCAGCTTATCAGCAGTTAACACTGAAAAGTGCTGTGAGGCTCACCAATAAATCCTTTCCATATAAATCCTTAAATACCTTTATAGTCATGCATTGTTCATAGTGCTAAAGTTATGCTTCTGACATGTTAAAATATGAACGTTTTGCTGCAAGTAATCCAAGTGCCATGCTTTATGGTTCTGATTTGTGCTTCTCTCACATACTGAAATCCTAAGAACCTCCCTAAGAACTACTGCAATCAAGCCAGTGGCATCTGTCTCACACCAACAATAAAGAATAATAATAGTTATTGTTTGCTGCCCTAGCAATGGACTTTTTGTCTCAATATTTTGTCCTTAAAGATAAAATTGTAATAATATATTTGAGATATCTACATGCAGATTTTGATATATTAGCAAAAGAATTAGATGACAGTTTTGGGCTTCCCAGTTTAAGAGGGACAGGGAGCGACTCCACCACCTCCCTGGGCAGCCCATTCCAATGCCAATCACTCTCTCTGCCAGGAACTTCCTCCTAACATCCAGCCTAGACCTCCCCTGGCACAACTTGAGACTGTGTCCCCTTGTTCTGTTGTTGGGTGCCTTGCTGGCTACAACTACCTGAAGGGAGGCTGTAGCCAGGTGGGGTTGGGCTCTGCTGCCAGGCAAGCAGCAACAGAACAAGGGGACACAGTCTCAAGTTGTGTGAGGGGAGGTCTAGGCTGGATGTTAGGAGGAAGTTGTTGGCAGAGAGAGTGATTGGCATTGGAATGGGCTGCCCAGGGAGGTGGTGGAGTCGCCATCCCTGGAGGTGTTCAAGCCAAGCCTGGCTGAGGCACTTGATGCCATGGTCTGGTTGATTGGCTGGGGCTGGGTGCTAGGTTGGACTGGATGATCTTGGAGGTCTCTTCCAACCTGGCTGATTCTGTGGTTCTATGAACATATGAACTGGAGCTGAGCTGCATATGGTAGTGAACTGTCCAACTCTTGAGTGTCTCTTCAGATATCTTTTATCACTCCTGAGCTCCTGTGAGACTTCTTGCCTGAAATCCCATGTTTGTGCCTTCAGTTTGATGCATATTTCTGTTGCATCGCTCTTCAGCAATGAGTATTCCATTTCAGCTCTTCATTCACAGGAGATCAGCAGCTCCTTCTGGCTCTTCGTCTCTTAAATTTGGGAAATGTGACATAAATAATCTAGGGATCTAAAATTCTTCCACTGAGGAATGAATCTCCTGAAAGCATGACTGATTTAAAGCAGGCATCTATCTGTTCCTTGCATTTTAAAGGCTGCCTGCTTGCAAACAGTGGTGGGAGGAAATGCTGTCAGTATCGGTGGTATGAATCTGTAACTGATAGAATCACAGAATCAGTCAGGGTTGGAAGGGACCACAAGAATCAGCCAGTTCCAGCCCCTCTGCCATGCCCAGGGACACCCTACCCTAGACGAAGCTGCACACAGCCTCAGCCAGCCTGGCCTGAAACACCTCCAGGGATGGGGCCTCAACCACCTCCCTGGGCAACCCATTCCAGCCTCTCACCACTCTCATGCTCAACAACTTCCTCCTCACATCCAGTCTGAATCTCCCCACCTCCAGCTTTGCTCCATTCCCCCCAGTCCTATGTTCCTGACACCTTTATAAGTCCCTCCCCAGCTTTCTTGTAGACCTTAAGATACTGACAGGTCACAATAAGGTCACCTTGGAGCCTTCTCCTCTCCAGACTGAACAGCTCCAACTGCCTCAGTGTCTCCTCATAGGAGAGGTGCTCCAGCCTTACCTGACATCCTAAAAAATTACTGGCTTTCTCGTAGGCTCCCTTAAGATTTCAGTGTGCAAGAGAGAGAAGGGGAAAGCTGAAGCTTCAGGAAGCTTGAAAACACTTTGTATGAGCTACACCACTTCCTCCACTTCTGCTGGCATCAGAAAGCATTACCTGATTTTAGGAGAAATAGGCAGTCTTGGCAGGAAATGTCCTAGAGTCTCAGACTGGGTTATTTATTGGCTCTTCTGAAATTCATCTTGAAGATGCTGCTTCCTGTGAATGGTTTACCTGATGGACTATTAAACCAAATGGTAAGCTTCTGAATAGTTCAAGTCCTAGCAGGATTTGTTACAACAAAGAAAAGCTGTGATTCTGAGCTTCTGTGAAGGTGAATCACATTTTGCCATTCACATTGGCTGTGTTTACTCAGAGCCAACCTTGTCTGTGGAGATTCCAACTGGACTGCAGAAGAGTTTTCATAGAATCATAGAATCAAGCAGGTTGGAAGAGACCTCCAAGATCATCCAGTCCAACCTATCCCCCAGCCCTATCCAGTCAACCAGACCATGGCACGAAGTGCCTCATTCAATCTTTTTTCTTGAAGACCTCCAAGGATGGTGCCTCCACCACCTCCCCAGGCAGCCCATTCCAATGGGAAATCTTTTCACTGTCTTAAATGTCAGAATCATCTCCCAAGGGAAATAATGGGCTCCCCTGCACAGGTCAGTTTTAAGGCTCACCTGGACAGAGTGTTGGAACATCTTATTTAAACTGCACTATCACTTAGAAAGGTTGGACCAAGTAATCCTTGATGTCTCTTCCAGCCTGGTATTTCATGACTCTATGACTTCTTAGTATATCAGAGAGCAGTGTTTGATTTTTTGAGTCAAGGGGTGATGGTGTTTCCCCAACTACATTTAACCAATGCTGAGACACGACAGAAATATGTGCAGCAAAAGGTCCCTAAAATCCCTCTTTCAGGTGAGGTTTCTGTCATAGTGAGATTTCACCTGGAGAAGTCCCTGTGACATCTCTGGCACTGAACAGATGTTATCTGTTGGTTCTCAGTCTACATTGGTTATGCTCTGCTTGCCTGAACTATTTTGCAGAGCACTCTCCTAAATAGTTAATGGGTGCCAGTGAATCATCTCATTATACTGAATGATCTGTTTCTGTATTAGTTGGCAAAATAGGCTGTGAGAGAAGCATCATCCAGCTAACTCTCGTGGCCCAACAGATCATTTTATCAACTGTGCTCTGCAAGCAGTGCTGCTTTGTACAGCCTGTGTTGCCTGGTTAAAGGGGGATCCTCCTTGGATTTTGACTGGGTTCATGAAGGAGAAGAGTACTTAGGAAGGGCTCAATTTGGCAGCTGTGTTCCACTGTGTGTCTGTGATGGTTTGGGTGTTACCTGCCCCCCCCCCCCACTTTGGAAAATCACCCAGACTAGACTCAGCCACTGGGAACTGAGTGAATGAAGCTATATTTACAGCTTAGCACAATATACAAGCAGATAGTTACAGTATATACAGCTATATGCAAGTTCAAAAGGTAATGCAGAAACACAACAGCCCTCCCAGAAACCAGAATCCCCAGGAGGGGCTCCCAACCACCCTTCTGCCTTCCTCCCACCCCTCTACCTTACCCCAGACTTTGCCTTACACTTAAGGTAGTTTGGAGGGTTGGCCAGGGGGGCTTAAGAAGCAGATGGATTAGTGAGGCAGGTTAGAGAGAGAAGTGCAGCCCAAAGAGGCAGAGAGCAACTCCCTTATCTATATTTATGTTCCTGTTCTTATCCATCTCAGCAAGCCTATGAGTGCAGCAGACATCAGCATTGTTCCCTTTTCACAGCCTAGCATCTAATTCCTCTCACCACAATATCCCAGCTAGGCTCAAACTAGCACAGTGTCCTTTTACTTGAGGTATTTCAGTAGGTGACTTAGGAATGAATCACGCTTTTAGAAAGGTAATTTTTAGCAGCAGTACATGTGGGTTAGACGCTGTGTATGCAGGCAGGGAGAGGAAGGACCAGTTTCCCTTGGTATGGATGGATGATGTGTTAAAGCCATTGGAGTCACAGCAGTGCGACACTGCCCTGCCGCTAGTTGCGCTGGCAAGCGAAGGGATGAGGCAGAGCAGCCAGCAGATGTCAGTAAACCCAAATGGGAATGAGGCAGGACTGGAACTGTTCTGCCTTCTTGGATTGGGCTATTCGCTGATACATGGGTAGTGAAAGACCACCAAATGTCTCCTAAAGGAGACACTGTTGTGTGTTGGAAGGGTATGTGATAAGTCTTTTTTTGGTTTACTTCTTAAAGCATCTTTCCATGGGTAGAGGGAGGAACGTTCAGCATGTGCCTGCAAATTCAGTGTAGCAGGTGGGCAAGATGACTTGATTCCAGTGCTTGACTTGAGTGGCAACCCATAGAGAGTGTGACTGGCAATGGGGAACTGCAGCAGCGACTTGCCCCTGCCCAAGTCTGCTCTCCTTTGCTCTGCTCAGTCCTTGCTGTCCTAAAGAGAGAACAGCAATAGCCAATGTCACTTCCACACACTGATAAGGGTGATAGGAATATTTGGCTCTGCAGTTGTCTCTTTTCACACCAGTCACTGAGAGAATCTCAGATCAAACATTGGCACCATTCAAAGTCATTGTGTTGAGGGAGTCCAGCCTCTAATGCTTTTCCAGCTGCAGAGAGTGGACAGGGCTGGATGAGAGGCTGGACTGGATGATCCTGGAGGTCTCTTCCAACCTGGTTGATTCTATGACAGCAGTAGCAGATCCTCTAACAAGAGCATTTTAATGACTCTGATTAGGGCAACAGTGCTTTCCAAAAGGTTCTAAAGAAGAGCTGAAGGAAGGCTGCAGCATGGCAGTGCATCTGTGCTACTACCTGTAATGGTTTGGGTTTCCTTTTCACGCCTTATAATCTAATTCTCACCAAAACATTCCAGCTAGCTTCAAACTAGCACACTACCACACACTATTAATATGCTGGGATAACTGGTGGATTAATTAATGATGGATCCAGGCCTTCACAAGGGGAGACAAAGTAGGTATGCTTGTAGATGGACCCATCAGAGAACGTAGTGGTGGTCCCTGTCTTTTATATAACAGAAACCATGCTGGTAGGAAGCAGCCCTGAGGCCTTTACCCTTGGTTTTGTGAAGTCTTTATAGATTCATTCAGGAGTTTCAGCCTCAATAAGAGAAGGGTAATTTTTCAGCCTCTTAAGTTGGCTGTAGCACACTTAGCTTTGAAAAGCCTCATGCTGGAAGAGGAAAATTGGTTCTCTCTCATGTCTGCCTGTGATTCTGATCACAAGGTGTTATGAACTGGTCCCAGCTGAGTCTGAAACACATCTGTGTTGTAAAATATAATTTGAAACACCCCCATATTGGAAAAAAGGAAGAGTTTCTTGGGCTGGTTTTTTGAGGCACGGCAGTTTTTAGGCAGAGAGTGATGGTTTTGGTCTTTGGTGGCCTGAGACGTTTGTCTGTAGCACTGAGTCAGCTGCTTTAGCTTAGGAGAGAAATAGGATGTCAGAATCATCTGAGTGCTAAGCATTTCTGGTCAGCAAGCTCTGGGTACTTTATTATTTCGATGTGTTGGGCTTTGAATCACCGTGCTGAGATGTTTGGCATTTTATTGGTCACTGTGTGTGAAACCTGAGTGCTTCACCCTGGTTTCTGAATGCGTTTCTCTGTTGGCTGTTGAGTGGAGGGGCTACTCCACATGGTCAGCAGGAGCAGGGAGGTCATTCTGCCCCTGTACTCTGCACTGGTTAGACCCCACCTTGAGTACTGTGTTCAGTTCTGGGGCCCCCAGTTTAGGAAGGACATTGAGATGCTTGAGCGTGTCCAGAGAAGGGCAACGAGGCTGGTGAGAGGCCTTGAGCACAGCCCTACGAGGAGAGGCTGAGGGAGCTGGGATTGGTTAGCCTGGAGAAGGGGAGGCTCAGGGGAGACCTTATTGCTGTCTACAGCTACCTGAGGGGTGGTTGTGGCCAGGAGGAGGTTTCTCTCTTCTCTCAGGTGCCCAGCACCAGAACGAGAGGACACAGCCTCAGGCTACGCCAGGGGAGATTTAGGCTTGAGGTGAGGAGAAAGTTCTTCACTGAGAGAGTCATTGGGCACTGGAATGGGCTGCCTGGGGAGGTGGTGGAGTCGCCGTCCCTGGAGCTGTTCAAGGCAGGATTGGACGTGGCACTTGGTGCCATGGTCTGGCCTTGAGCTCTGTGGTAAAGGGTTGGACTTGATGATCTGTGAGGTCTCTTCCAATCCTAATAATACTGTGATACTGTGAGGCCTTTGCACAGTGGACTAGGAGCTATCAGCTGTAGATACATTTCTTCTGTGATCTAACAGAAGCCATCCATCCCTGAGTGTGCTAAATGGCAAATGCTGGGAGAAGATGTATTTTTTTGTTAGTCCTATTTTGACTGTGCTTCAGTCACTTGAGGTAAAAGAAGAAAGAGGAGTTTATGTCACTTTTGAAGGATTTCACTTCTGGCATATGCCTCTTTCACCTCACTGCTCCACCTCAACTACCCTGGTCTTGTTTTTCATACCTGCAAGTCAGATGGAATTTATTCAAACTGAACATTGTTTAGCTGCTGGCTCAAGGGTCAGCAAAGTACATGGTGAAAAGTAAGCAAGCTTTAAGCACATCTTTGCTGTTATAGAAATCTCAATCTTTTCTCCCAAGCTTTAGGAAGTGCTGTACAGCTCAGCTGCTTTCACAAACAACCCACAAACTGCAGATGTTGTGATTTCTTCTTTTTGGGTCTCTCTCAGGCTGCTGATGATAGCCCCATTCATCTTCATCGCCAGCCTCTCTTTTGTTCTCTGCCTGCTTCAAGGAGGGAGGAATGGGAAAAAGCAAAACAAGTATTTCTTAGGGTAGATGCAGTCATGGTAGGATATTACTCTCCAATTAATACCTCCAGGCCCCACTCAATGAAGAGGCTCTCTCTGGTTTTGTTCCGTTTCCTGGTGCCTTCATCCCTGTCATCTTCCTGTGCTTTAAAGCTATCAGACCACATAGACCAAGGCATATGTGATGGGTTTTTTTAATGTGTAAAGATGTATTTGATGCAAGTATTGTTTTGCTTTCTCCATGCTGCATTTGTCTTCTCCTTGTAGCTCTTACTCACTGATCTGTTGTGATGGAACTCATATGCACTTTCCATCTCTTGGAGCTAACATATGGTTCCAAAGATGTAAGCCATATAAGAAAAAGTCTATTTTGGGTCTATCAAGATTTATCATGAGAGAAAATCCTGGCCTGAGGTTTTTCCCACAAGTCTCAGTAGCCATCATAGAATTGCAACGTGGGTGTTGACTTACTGTTCTGTGGATGTGAAAACCATTCTTTTTTTTTCCCCCACTCTGCTTCTAAATTTTAGTTCCTCTTAAAAGGAAGCAAAAAGGGGTAAAAAAATTACTGTCATTGTGGGCATGTGCATGGATTTTATATTTACATTGTCTTTTCTCTGCAATTTTCCAACACTCTGGTTTAAAAAAAAAAGGAAATGTCAGCACACAGTAAGGAGAAATCAAACAGAGACTGCAAATTGAACTCAGGTAAATGAGCACAGTGTCAGGTAGAATTGTGTCAGATCAGCTGCGCTGCTGAGAGTGAGCTGAGTGCACCGCAGATGTCTGTATTGCTTCTGTGTTGCTTACTGCCAGTCAGCTGGAAACAGGTATTATGGGGTGCAACACCTTGTGAAGTTGGAATGAATGAACTGGGGACAAGGGGCATCCATTAGTGTTGCTGAAGAGGGTGAGGAGCAGATAGCAGTCCTAAAGTGATTGAGTGGTGTGTGATTACATGGCAGTGAGAAAGCATCCAAGAAGATTGCCTTTCAGCCCAAGGAGGCCTGAAGTGATGTTGCAGCATGGAAAACATCTCCAGTGTACTAAACAAAGCTAATGTGGATTACATTCACAGCATTGGTTTATAATCATAAATGTAATTAAACCAGCAAACTAGTTAGTTGTGCTGGAAAAAGTAGGTGTACCCACAGATTTGAAAGCAGCAAGTGTGTTGATGCATTCATAGAATCATAGAGAGAGAGCTCCAAGCTCAGCCAGTCCAACCTAGCACCCAGCCCTAGCCAATCAACCAGACCATGGCACTAAATGCCTCATCCAGGCTTTGCTTGAACACCTCCAGGGACTGCAACTCCACCACCTCCCTGGACAGCCCATTCCAAAAGCAAATCAGTCTGTCTGTGAAGAACTATTCCTGACTTCCTCTAGAAGTTACAGGCTTTTGGTTTCTAGTCTTTTTTGCATCCCCCCCCCCCCAAACTGCTGTTCCAAATGGTAGTTCTGCAAATGGAAAGGGGGAAAAAAAATCCTCCACCTTTAGCTCGTGCATGAGGAAGCTGAAATCATTTCAGTATTTCAGCAAAATGCACCTTTGTATCGTAACAGCCTTCCTGTACCTGCAGGAGCCTGCAGGAGAGGGATGTTTTGCAAGGGCATGTAGTGACAGGATGAGGAGTAAGGGCTTTAAGAAGGAAGAGAGTAGACTGAAGTTAGACATTAGGATGAAATTCTTCACTGTAAACAGCAAGTCTGTCCAGCTGGCCAAGAAGGCCAATGGTATCCTGGCCTGCATCCGAAATAGTGTGGCCAGCAGGACCAGAGAGTTCATTCTGCTCCTAGATTCAGTACTGTGTCTAGTTCCGTGCCCCTCAATTTAAGAAAGATGTTGAGGTGCTTGAATGTGTCCAGAGAAGGTCAACAAAACTGGTAAGGGGTCTGGAGCACAGCCCTGTGAGGAGAGGCTGAGGGAGCTGGGGGTGTGCAGCCTGCAGCAGAGGAGGCTCAGGGCAGAGCTCATTGCTGCCTGCAGCTGCCTGCGGGGAGGCTGTAGCCAGGTGGGGTTGGGCTCTTCTGCCAGGCAAGCAGCAACAGATGAAGGGGACACAGTCTCAAGCTGTGCTAGGGGAGGTCTAGGCTGGATGTTAGGAGGAAGTTGTTGGCAAAGAGAGTGATTGGCATTGGAATGGGCTGCCCAGGGAGGTGGTGGAGTTGCCACCTCTGGAGGTGTTCAAGCAAAGCCTGGCTGAAGCACTTGGTGCCATGGTTTATTTAATTAGAAGGGTTAGGTGCTAGGTTGGACTCAGTGATCCTAGAGGTCTTTTCCAGCCTGGTTAATTCTGTGATGGGACACTAGAACTCATTGCCTGGAGAACCTGAAGAATGTGATCATAGCCTGCTGTAATTCCCGGTCCTCTTGCTGCCTAACATGCCATTATTGATGGATTGACAGACTGGATATTTTCTGCCCAAGCATGTTTGAATGTATTGAGTTTCAGAGGATTGAATTTAGGCTGTTCCTTGAAATTGCCACTACTGCTGAGTTGTGCTCCTTCCTCTGGAACCATCACATTTTTTGTCCTTTCTGTTCCATCACTCATTAGGAAAGACTGAGATGGGGCTTGGGTGAGACCACACAGAGCTCTTTTGGAAGGACCATTTCATTTTGACCAAATCACATTTTTCAGAAGTCTGAGTGAGGTGTTTGGGTGTTTTTTCCAAGCAGAGAGATGCCCTTTTGCAAGGATTACATCCAGACCATGTTTTCTAAGCCTATGGAGGAATATCACCCAGCTTTCCTTACATCATGGGGTGCTTTATATAAAGCTAACCTTAATGACCTACTTAAGGGTGGAATTTATGTTTAGGAGATAGAGAATTCAGTCATATTTTGAAGAGTAAGCAAAAAAAAAGGGGGGAAATTGCTGCAGCACTAAGGCACAAATTGAATGTTCTATTTAAATCTTCTGCAAATCTCCTGCTACCCAGACACACGTCATTCATATTCCAAGCCTTGTCAGGAGGCTGAGTCAATCTCAAATTCTGAAACTTTTCATTCTGTTTTGGAGGTTGAGAGAGGCTTCAGTCATTTTAAATTTATTTTCTTCCCTAAGTATTTCTGGGCAGTCAGTGAAGCAAGCACCAGGTTGTTATTGTGGTGCAGGCTATGCTCAGATGGAAAAGTCAACCAAATGCTAAGTGCTGGAAGCTTCACTTGCAGTGCTACAGGCTGGGGAGAGAGTGGCTGAGAGCAGCCAGGCAAAGAGGCATCTGGAGGTACTGGTAGACAGCAGCTGAATATAAGCCAGCAGTGTGCCCAGGTAGCCAGGAGAGCCGATGGCATCCTGGCCTGGATCAGGAACAGTGTGGCCAGTAGGACAAGGAGGTTATTTGGTCCCTGTACTGAGCACTGGTCAGGCCACACCTTGAGTGCTGTGTCCAGGTTTGGACCCCTAAATTCAGGAAAGATGTTGAGGTGCAGGAATGTGTCCAGAGAAAGGCCTGGTGAGGGGCCTGTAGCACAGCTCTGTGAGGAGAGGCTGAGGGAGCTGGGGGTGTGCAGCCTGCAGCAGAGGAGGCTCAGGGCAGAGCTCATTGCTGTCTACAGCTACCTGAAGGGAGGCTGTAGCCAGGTGGGATTGGTCTCTTCTCCCAGGCAAGCAGCAACAGGAGGAGGGAACACAGTCTCAAGTTGTGCCAGGGGAGCCCTAGGCTGGATGTTAGGAGGAAGTTCTGTACAGAGAGAGTGATTGGCATTGGAATGGGCTGCCCAGGGAGGTGTTAGTCACCATCCTTGAAGGTGTTCAAGAAAAGCCTGGATGGGGCACTTACTGCTGTGGTCTGGTTGATTGGCCAGGGCTGGGTGCTAGGTTGGCCTGGATGATCTTGGAGGTCTCTTCCAACCTGCTTGATTCTATGATTCTTCTTTGTTGAACATACAGAGGGGAAAAAGGGAAACTTCTGGCAAGCCAATGTCTTGAATGAAAAAAGAGAATGAAGAGAATTTGAATGTGCATCTAAAACCAGTTGTGAATTTTCTTGTCCTGGTTTGGTTTTCACAAGGCACATTTCATTGATTCCATCCCAGCCTTTTCAGTGAATCCTTCTGCGAGTGAGGTCTGTGTGGCCCCACAGAAGAATTTGGATGTGATTTATAAATACATTCAGCACTCAGCTGACAATAGCACCAGGTAGGCAAGCGAATTGGCTGGAATTCCTGGACTTGGATCTCCTGATGAGGTCATGCTTGTTTTGGTTTGGCATCTCTGCTGTAGAAGTTAGATTTTTCCTCTCAGTGTATGCAGTGCTTCCTCTTCAATGTTTGCTGAATACTGAAAGCCTGAGGGAGCTGGGGCTCTTTAGCTTGGAGAAGAGGAGACTGAGAGGTGACCTCATTAATGTTCATGAATATGTAAAGGTGAGTCCCAGGAGGCTGGAGCCAGGCTCTGCTGGGTGATGCCCAGTGACAGGACAAGGGGCAATGGGTGGAAGTTGAGGCACAGGAAATGTCATTTAAACATGAGGAGGTTTTTTTCCCTGTGAGGGTGACAGAAGACTGGAACAGGCTGCCCAGGGAGGTTGTGGAGTCTCCCTCTCTGGAGATATTCAACACCCACTTGGATGTGTTCCTGCATGATCTGCTCTGGGTGCTCCTGCTCTGGCAGGATGGCTGGACTGGAGGAGCTTTTGAGGTCACTTCCAGCCCCTGACATTCTGTGATATGTGTTCCACCTCAGCACAAGGAGGAACTTCTTTACTGTAAGGGTCCCAGAGCACTGGCACAGGCTGCCCAGAGAGGCTGTGGGGTCTCCTTCTATGGAGATTTTCAAGGCCTGCCTGGATGTATTCCTATGTGATCTGTGTTAGTGTTGTCCTGCTCTGGCAGGGGGGTTGGACTTGATCTCCTTGGGTCCTTTCCAACCCCTAACATCCTGTTATATTCTTACCCTTGTCTTTTAAACTATCCTTTAACAGGGTTTGAAGTTGCTTGGGTTTTCTGGTTCAGGTCTTGCTTCAGCCAGTTTTCCTGGGACTCCAAACTCAAATGTTTTGAGCCTTGAGAAATGTTTTCCATCAAAGGACACAGTGATACATTCAGAAAGTTCATTCATGGTTACATGCATCATTCATGGCTTTTATTCATATCTAATCTCCTATTTGTTTTGAAAGCTTGCTCCCAAAATATTCCATTGTGGAGGAAAACCTCCCCAGAGCACATTGCTTTTACAAGTAATACAGTCTTTTATAGGTCGCTTCTAATTTGGACACTTCACTGCACACAGCTGCCACAATTAGAGACAGATTTGTGATTTTCTCCTTTGTGTGGTACCAGTGTGAATGATACATAAACACAGCTGGCCTGAACGCAGCTTTCTGCACGTGATGATGCCCAGCAGCAGCAGGTCTCCGAGGCACTGACCCGCGGAGGCTGAATTAAAGATCAAATTAAGCGGCGTAAATGCGACTTCATCGCTGTTCGCGCTCGGAGAATCCGCAGCAGAGAGGGCTTATGGAAGAAAATTGGCCCAGTGTCCCTGACTGGAGAAGTGCAGGGGTCATTAGAAGGGTTTGTGTTAGAATAGTTGGAGAAGGTGGAGTCACCGTCCCTGGAGGTGTTCAAAAAGCCTGGCTGGGGCACTTAGTGCCATGGTCTGGTTGATTGGACAGGGCTGGCTGCTAGGTTAGGCTGGATGAGCATGGAGGTCTCTTCCAACCTGGCTGGTTCTATGATTCTAAGTCCAATTGGTGTCTAACTACTAAGTCAGGTGCTTAAACCATGCCCTCAGCATCGCATCTCTGTGTCATTTAAATGCTTCCAGGAATAGAGATTCAACCAAGTTCCTGGGGAGCTTGTCTGTGGCCTGGGTTAGGGTGGATCCCTCCCTCAGTAGAATAAACTCATCACAACATTGATTTTTTTGTTGTCTACAGCTACCTGAAGGGAGGCTGTAGCCAGGTGGGGTTGGGCTCTTCTGCCAAGCACCCAGCAACAGAACAAGGGGACACAGTCTCATGCTGTGCCAGGGGAGGTCTAGGCTGGGTGTTAGGAGGAAGTTGTTGGCAGAGAGAGTGATTGGCATTGGAATGGGCTGCCCAGGGAGGTGGTAGAGTTGCTGTCCCTGGAGGTGCTCAAGCAAAGCCTAGATGAGGCACTTGGTACCATGGTCCAGTTGACTGGCTAGGGCTGGGTGCTAGGTTGGACTGGATGAGCTTGGAGTTCTCTTCCAACCTGGTTGATTCTATGATTCTATTTCTGTGACAGAATTTGTTCATGAAATAAATCAGTTAACAGATGTAAACCATTTGAGTATCATGGTGATGAGCACTGCTGGAAAGCCCAGGAGGATGCCAGTTCTGCTTGTGGAACAAGGGTGGGCAGGAGGCAGTAAGTACAGTGGCACAGGACCACACATGGACACTGGAAGAGGAAAGAAAAGAGAAACAGGAGACTGTCCAGCTGATTTTAAGCAGACCACTCTTCCTTCCTGCAGACTGAATACAGCAGTGGTCCTGAGGGGAAAACCAGTCTGTGAATGTGTAATTACAAGCCTGTATCATAATGTGTATCCCCAAAGGGACTGGATTAATTTTGTGCAGGCAACCTTACTTTTGACATTGCCTAGCTCAGAAATGCATGATTAGTGGCTGTAACTAGGAGCAGTGGGACTGCTCTTTTGATGGTACTCCTGTGTTCAAAAACAGACCCATCGACAGCTCTGAAGCATTAACTATATTTCATATGCAAAAACATCCCTGATCACCTTCAGTCCTGGAGTTGTAGGTTGGGTAATTTGTAAAACAAAGACTGTCATACTTGTACTTAGTGTAGGATTGAGTTAATTATTTCAGCCACCTGAACTTCAGGTTCCATAGGCGTTTAGAATCATAGAATCAACCAGATTGGAAGAGACCTCTGAGATCATCCAGTCCAACCTAGCACCCAGCCCTAGCCAGTCAACCAGACCATGGCACTAAGTGTCCCATCCAGGCATTTCTTGAACACTTCCAGGGACAGTGACTCCACCTCCCTGGGCAACCCATTCCAATGCCAATCACTCCCTCTGCAAACAACTTCCTCCTAACATCCAGCTTAGACCTGCCCTGGCACAGCTCGGGACTGTGTCCCCTTGTTCTGTTGCTGATTGCATGGGAGCAGAGCCCAACCCCACCTGGCTACAGCCTCCCTTCAGGTAGTTGTAGACAGCAATGAGGTCTGCCCTGAGCCTCCTCTTCTCCTTTAGCACATGAGCAGCTCTGAGTGATGCAGCCATTTGCTTCATAGTCTGCAGGGCCAGGCAGAATAAAATGGCTTGTTTGATATTCAAATCTGCTATAAGATATTCTTCACAATCCTTTCTCAAATGAGTCCTTGAGCTTGCTCAGAGACCTTGGCTGCTGAGGAGCAGGAGGAGGTGTTTCTGTTTCTTTCTGTTCTGAGACGGCAGTGCTCTGTGAGATGACTGTGTCGAGCAATGGGCCCTTGTTAGGGGAGGCTCTGCTTTTCATCATGGAATAATTTCAGTTGGAAAAGACCTCTAAGATCACTGAGCCCAACCATCAGCCTAACACCACCATGACCATTAAACTACATCTTGAAGTGCTATATCCACACGTTTCCTGAACACCTCCAGGGCAGTAACCGTGATCTGGTTTCTCTTGCCTGCATCAGTAGGTTTTCATGGCAAGTATCATGTAATGTTCTGTTTAAAGAACACTGCTGTCTGAATCTCTTGTTTGAGAAAATTCTATGTTGTGTTTTAAGATCAGTGGTATTTCAGTATTGAAATGTATTGGTGGCAGCTCTTTGTAAGATAGGGAAGCTTTGTCATCTTTGTTAGGTGTTTAAGGTCAGGCTGGATGAGACTGTGGAGCACCTGATCTAGGGTAGGATGTCCTTGTCCATGGCAGGGCGGTTGTAACTAGATGATCCTTGAGGTCCCTTCCAACCTAAACCATTCTATGGTTCTGTTATTGTGAGTACACTTTCACTTTGTGTTTATGATTCTTAACTCTCATTTTCACACTTTGCTCTTTCTTCTACCTCCATTATTTTATGTATCTGTACTCTGCCCTAATCAATATTAATTGAGAGGAACTAAAAACTGAGTCATTCCAAAACTTTGGCTTAATGTAGTGATGTTTGCAAAACAGTGGTTCTTTGTTGTAGAGTAACTGAGAATGAAGCATTGAAGGGCTGGGCTTAAATCCTCCTTCTTGTGGGAGGTTTTCAGACCCTATCTTTTCCTTTTGGAAGAGAACACCTTAACCACCAGGCTGCACAGCCTGCTGGGAAGAACTTATCTCAGTCTATCATCCTGGGGATTGTTCCAAAACTCAACCTGATATGCACTGAGACAGATGGAAGAGTGTGAGACCTGAGTTCTTTTGTTTGTATCAACAGCTGAAAAGTGAGGAATGAACTGAGATCTCTTTACCTGCTTCTCAAGTGTTTTGAATGTAGCCTTTTGTTCTGCAGGCAAAGCAAAACATCAATTGCATATTCTGTACTGATACCATTCCCATTCCTTTTGCTGAGCAGGCAGCACCAGCACTTTCCAATTGTACTCATGAGCAGACTTTGTGGTGGTGGTGTTCTGGAAAGCATTCTTGTTTCCTTGAGGATCTCCATTAGTTCAACAATGTTGTCTTTGAAAGGAGTGACAAGCTCCGTGTAGAGCATTGCAGGTGAGAATGCCAGGGCCACAGGGCAAACTGTGTTTGTGATCTCTTCAGAGCCCACCCCACTTATGTACAAAGCTTGTGTTCATTTCCTGGGGGGGAGTTCACAGGCTGAAGGAAGTTCAAGCTCACATCTCGAGTGGTTTGTGCAGCAAAGATGTTTAAGTTAGCAGGTTTGTCGCTTGATCACTTGATTCTGTGCTTGGGTCTTCTCTGTTTTGTGAGGTGGGATCAAGAGTGAAAGCAGCACAACTTTGTGAAGGAAAGCAGCGTTTGCTTCAGTGAGTAGGAGCAAGGCAGTGTCACAGATCTCTGCAAGAACAATAGACCTTAATGGGTAGACTTGATATGTTCCCTTGTCTTTCTACACTGTAAAAGCTTAACTGCTCGGGAGCTCTGTCTCAGGCAGTGGGATGACCAGCTTCTGGCCTTGAGAAAAAGAGTTTTTCATTCATTTTTATCCTTTTGATACACAAGCTTCAGACCGTGGCAGGTCCCCTCTGTGGCATAGCTAGAAGAGTGAGAGCAGGTCATTAGTCTTTGATAGTTCTGGAGTCTCTTAACCCTTAAATACTTGTCAGCTTGCCCAGGGACAGGACAAGGGGCAGTGGGTGGAAGTTGAGGCATAGGATGCTCCATGTGAACCTGAGGAAGGATTTTTTTTTCCCTGTGAGGGTGACAGAGCACTGGAACAGGCTGCCCAGGGAGGTTGTGGAGTCTTCTTTCTGGAGATATTGAAGCACTGTCTGGATGCATTCCTGTGCGATCTGCTCTGGCAGGGGGGCTTGACCAGATGAGCTTTTCAGGTCCCTTCCAGCCCCTGACATTCTATGATTCTTATATAGAGCTTACATCAGAATTCAGCTGACTACTGTTAATTTAAGCAGACATACACATATGGAGTCAGAAACTTGGCTTGGGGTGAAGCTTGTCACTGCAAACTGTTATAATAGCTTTATGGACTGTAATCTGGAGTATTTGTTGCTACTTCACATTTTAAGGGTGAGAAAAAGTGAGGCTGTGCTCCAGTCTGCCTAAATTCTGCCTACAATGGGATTAGAATGTTTTAAACCCTACTGAATCCTAGACACTGATCCGACCTGCTTACTTGGTAAGGCTATTAAATCCATCAGGCATTGAAATTCATTAGCTGCCTCCCATACAGTCTGAGTGTTCCCTAGGCACCCACATTTTCTCAGGCTGTAGGCACAGAAAAGCCTTTCTGTCTGGGGAATTGAATGCCCAAAGGTATCTTGCAATCTAAGATGAGGCAGAAAGGTACCTAAACCAAGAAGCTCCAAATATTAGACCATACAATTATCTGGGTCTAGCTTCATCTTATGAGGATAGTAGTGGGTGGGAAAGGAATGGGACCTAAGTTTCTGTCCCTGGTGATAAGCGATGTGGCAAGGACATGGTTTAATGGGAAATGTGTAAATAAGTCCTCTTACCATGGAACATTTTAACTAGTAAGCTGGGCTTGAGCTCTTGCAGCACTTGCTCAGCTTCAATGTGCTGGGCACGGTGACACGGTGTCTAAAGAGCTCTCGTTAGACTGTTCACTGGCTCACTCTTGTGAGACATGACCTCAGCTCTGAGCAGGCTGAAGACAGCCTGGCATCCAGATCTTCCACTTCTTTCACACATTGCCAACACAGTTCTGTGGAGTGCCACTGCTCTGTGGACTAAGTGAATGGAGCCATCCAAAATTTACCTTTCCCTACCTTCCTGTGATCCCAGTGAAAAAAGATGAAAGTCTTATTTAAGCAGACTGGGTTGATGTTGTCTGGGAATGCCTGAATTCAGTATCTTGGCAGGAAAAAAAGAAGAGAGAGGTATGTAAGTTAGGAAGAATGGATGTACCTTTTTGCAAGTCTTTAAAGGTACTTGAATCTCTCCAGTGGCGTGGAGAGAAGTTGGAGAAACCAACTTGCTAAAGACAAAGTCAGGTGATGCAATGTCTAAATTTGAGCAGAGTGGCTAATACCCTGAAAAACAATGTTGTGTGGCCAGATGGCTGAATGAAAATGGCATGAGTCTCCTGTGGTATGAATATTGCAACTGGCAAAGTTTCACATTCCCCTTGCCAAGGAGAAATTTTGTCTAATGAACCCTGTTGCTGGAGGGAGGAGTCACATGTGTGACCTTTTCTCAGGCTCTAGGTGAACTCCTTCATCCAGAAGGTGCCACAGCTTACTTATTCCTTCTGCCCTGTTGCTGCTGGAGCAATGCAGCTTGAGAGCAAATTGTTTTGATGGCTCCAGATACTTTTGCTGTATTGCAACACCACAATTTCATCATTGATGTTCAGGGACAAAGAGCAACAGATCTGGATCTGAGATGCTTTGATGTATGGCACCACCTCCACAAGCCAAGGGGTTTGAGTAGCATCCCTAAATAACTGCTAAGCTTAAGGTATAGAGAAGTACTTGCTTAAAAGCATGGCCAGCTCACAAGTGAAGGGGGCTCTGTGTTTTGCAAGGGTTGAACAAGGAGGACCTCTGTGTGTTTGGGAGGTGGGGAGAACATTTGGATTTCCCCATTCAGCATTAAATCTGTTCTCCTGATCTAAGGAACTGGAAAACTCATCAAGGTTGAATTGTGTAAACATTTTTCCATCTGACCTGTCAGAAAGCTCCCATGTGGGCTTCACAAAATGCTTTTCTTCCTAGTGGAGGGTCTGGAGAAAGCATATCATAACCTACTGAATGGAGCCTGTTCAGTTCCTTTGGAGTCCTTGGGTATTTGCCAAGGTCACCAAATGCACTGTCACTGTCTTGAGCTGAGCTCCCAGATGCTGTTTTGCTTGCCTGTGAACCATATGTAAGTTATTAAACCTGGTGATCCTTCATACACCAAGGACAGGATTGCAGAGAGACTTAGACTGGAGAGTTAGGCAGGGAGAAATTGAATGAAGTTCAACAGGGGCAAGCATAGAGTTGTGCACCTGGGAAAGAACAACTCCAGGTACAGGTGTAGACTGGGGACTGATCTGCTGGGGAGCAGCGAAGGGAAGAAGGACTTGGGAGTCCTGGTTGATGGCAGGATGGCCATGAGCCAGCAGTGTGCTCTGGTGGCCAGCAAGGGCAGTGCCATTCTGGGATGTATTAGAAGAGCTGTGGTTAGTAGGTCAAGGGAGGTTCTGCTTCCCCTCTACTCTGTCCTGGTGAGGCCTCATCTGGAGTGCTGTGTCCAGTTCTGAGCCCCCCATCTTAAGAAGGACATAGAACTGCTTGAGAGAGTCCAGCACAGAGCCACAAAAAACATGTGGATTGGAAAAGAGCTCCAAGGTCATCCAGTCCAACCATCAACCTAGGACCACCATGGCCATTAAACCACATGCCAAAGTGCTGTGGTTTCTTGGACCCCTCCAGGGACTGTGACTCCACCACCTCCCTGGACAGCCTGTTCCAATGCCTGGCCAAATGTATAATAGAAGTCAGTCTTCAAACCTAACCCCTGAACCCATTGATTGGACAGGGCTGGGTGCTAGGTTGGACTGGGTGATCTTGGAGTTCTCTTCCAACCTGATTGAGTCTATGATTCACAAAATACCTTGTTGTGGCTCCATATACAAATGCCTTTTCATTCCTAAGAAGGGAGATGTAAATTATCATTAATTTCAATACACAATAACCTCTGACACTTGAAAAAAATAATTATCCTGAGGACCTTTTCCATCTGGAACAGAAATTATCAAGCTACTACTTATCTGTGTATTCCTTTTGTTTTGGGGGCTGATTAACCTTTCACATTGAGTTCCTGTATCTCCTTTGAGGTGTGGTCCTGACGTGACATTCAGGAGATAACCATACACAGACTTTGACTTTTAGGACATCACTCCTATTTTTCCACATTTTAATGGTGGATATTAACTCAAAGGTTTTTACCTCTGCGCTTTCAAAGCGCTTAATGGCTCTGCTATATAACATTTGACATCCCTGTTTGCTCCTGACTGCTCGTTAATGTAAGATTTGGCAGGTTCTGTAGCTTGAGACTGAACTTTACACCTCTTAAAGATTTTTCATGTCTTTTTATGGTGGTGGAATTCACTTCTGCTTACTGGTTAAAGTAATTATTTGTCTAGCCACTTAAAAGAATCTGGTGCTGCTCTTTTGACTTCTACAAAGTACTGACGATGATGCTCCGAGCTTTCAAGTAATTCTCTGTGTGATTTCATTTGAGCCTTCACCTTTAGAACTGGTTTTGGTTTTAAACAAATTGAGAGTCAGTGTCGTGCAGGCAGGGAATTGACATGGCTGAGTCAGGAATTGTAGAAATAGGATCATTTTATTTTCCTGCAACCCTGCCCCCAAAACTATATGCAAGAATCAGTTTAGGTTTATTTACAGAGTCTCTTTGCTTGAGAATTCATTCCAAAAAGGAAATTCTAGATACATTTAGAGATGTGCTGTGTCCAGTTCTGGGCTCCTCAGTTCAAGAGAGATGTTGAGGTGCTGGAAGGTGTCCGGAAAAGGGCAACCAAGCTGGTGAGGGGCCTGGAGCAGAGCCCTGTGAGGAGAGGCTGAGGGAGCTGGGGGTGTGCAGCCTGCAGCAGAGGAGGCTCAGGGCAGAGCTCATTGCTGTCTGCAGCTACCTGAAGAGAGGCTGTAGCCAGGTGGGGTTGGGTTCTTCTGCCAGGGAACCAGCAACAGAAGGGAACACAGCCTCAAGCTGTGCCAGGGCAGGTCTAGGCTGGTTGTTAGGAGGAAGTTCCTGGCAGAGAGTGATTGGCATTGGAATGGGCTGCCCAGAGCAGATCATACTGGAATGCATCCAGATAGTTCTTTATCTCCAGAAAGGGAGACTCCACAACCCCCCTGGGCAGCCTGTTCCAGTGCTCTCTCACCCTCACAGGATAAAAATTCCTCCTCAGGTTCACATGGAACCTCTTATGCCTCATCTTCCACCCACTGCCCCTTGTTCTGTCCCTGGGCATCCCCCAGCAGAGCCTGGCTCCAGCCTCCTGCCACTCACCCTACACATATTTATAAACATTAATGAGGTCACCTCTTAGCTTCATCTCCAAGCTAACAAGCCCCAGCTCCCTCAGGCTTTCCTCATAAGGAAGATGTTCAACTTAATCATTTTTGTGGCTCTGTGCTGGACTCTCTCAAGCAGCTCCTGTCCTTGAACTGGGGTTCCAGAACTGGACACAATACTTTATCCCTGGAGGTCTTCAAGAAAAGATTGGATGTGGCATTTGGTGGCATGGTTTAGCTGATGTGGTGTTGGGTCATAGGCTGGACTTGGTGATCTCAGAGGTCTTTTCCAACTTCAATGATTCTGTGGTTCTGTGCTGCTCATCTAACCTGCTGGGGCTGGTTTCTTTCTCAGCAGAAACCCTTCCCACCACTTCTCAAGTTTTCTGCTCCAAACCTGGGACACACTTGAGGGAAAGCAAGGTTTTGATAGCCCCACCAGTATCTTAACATGCAAGTGGGTTAGGGTTGTGTGAAGCCCCTAGGACAGGGTTCTGCCCACCCAGGCTGCATGATGCTGGGCCAGAAGGTGTGTGAATGTGCCCTGTAATTCAGAACTATGCCATCTAGGCTAGCTTCATAGCCTTGAGTCAGCTTCGTGCTGGCTGCAGGACAAGTGATGCTAACCTGATAAACTGTTGATTTCTGTATCCTTTTTGAGCAAGATAAATGCTTGATTAAACAAACACACAGAAATGCTTCATGTGCTTTGTTTTCTGCAAGCCCAAATGATCAGGAGCTGTAATGTCAAAATTGCAGGGTTTATTGTCAAAATTGACAGCATTTTGTCTGGGGTCTCTGTGTTTAACTTAATTGGGGGAAAAAATCTGACTAAATGTTTAGTTTTTTCTCTTTCCCCTGTTCCATGTTCTGAGAGAGATTCCCTGCCCAAAACCATTTCTTTTTTCCAGTGTGAAATGGATAGTTTGGGGCTCCCCTGTTGAAGAGAGACAGGGATCTGCTAGAGAGGGTCCAGCAGAGGGGGACAAGGATGATGAGGGGACAGGAGGGCGTGGCTGATGAGGAGAGGCTGAGGGACCTGGGACTTTCTCGTGTGGAAAAGAGAAGACTTGAGAGAAGGGATTTGATAAATGTTTATCTGAAGGCTGCCAGGAGCGGGGGGACAGGCTCTGCTCACTGCTCCCTGGGATAGGACAAGGAGCAATGGGTGTAAATTACAGCCAAAGAGGTTCTGCCTCAACACAAGAGGGAACTTCTTTACTGCAAGGGTCCCAGAGCACTGGCACAGGCTGCCCAGAGAGGCTGTGGGGTCTGCTTCTCTGGAGACTTCCAAGGCCTGTCTGGATGTGTTCCTCTGTGGTCTGTTCTAGGTAGCATTGTCCTGCTCTGGTAGGGGGTTGGACTCTATGATCTCCCTGGGTCCCTTCCAGCCCCTAACCTCCTGTGAGCCTGTGACAGGTAGCAAGAAACAAATATATTTTCCATGTCTTTCTCCTGTGGATTAGTTCCATGGAAAGGCAATGACTGAATAATTAAAACTTGAGTTAAATTATCTTCTTTATGAGGTCTGCCTCATTATTGTCAGCAGTAGTAAACATATCTTTACTTGCAGGTGGTGCTAGTTTCTTCAACCAGGATGTCAGCAGATATCTTCTAAAAGACCTTTACCTTTGTGTTGTCTTCCACACTGAGGAGGTTAATCAATCTATGGGCATAAGAAGCAAGAAAAATTGTCTTGGGTGAGACTTCCCTTTGCATAGTGCTAAGCAGGAGGGGTCATTGCTCTTTGAGGAAGAGTAGATGCACAGAAATCCTGTTAGGTATCCAGCAGTCATGAGCCTGTGGTCCTGTGAACCTCTTCTTAAATATTGACTTTACCAACAGTAGAGGAACTCTGAACATCTCTGTTAATGATGTTGATGACATTTTAGGGATGCCATATCAGTGTTTTTAGATGCCATAGTGACTTTTGGAAGCAGCAGCAGTTACTGCTCTGCAATAGCCTGAGAAATTGAGAGTGCTTTGGGTTTTTTTTCCCCCCCCTGTTCTTCATTTAATATAGTATAGCCATCCTGTGATAGAATTACAGAGACATGGCTCCAGCTGTGCCAGGCAGCTTCTGTAAGCAGAATTAAAATTGCATATAAATGGTTTAATTGCCCTTCACTTTGTAATATTGCAAACTCAAGCTGTGACTAAATTTTGGGGCTTTTTTTTTGTTGTTCAATCTATAAATATAAGACCAGCATATGTTAATGTTTTATGCATAGCCATCCTTACTTGTGCTGTGGCTTGTGGGCAGTAAGATAAGGTATGGACCTCAGAAGACCTACTTTTTGGTATATGCAGCTCTCCAAAGCTGGTACTTGACATTATTTTCATACCTAGGATGACTCACTAGATCTTTTTGATTAATGTTTTAAAAGAAGCCAGCCCTCATTAAATACAGAGTAGCTGTTATCAACAGCTACTATAAATGAACTCTAATGGGGGTTATTGAATTTCATTTTACAGACCAGCAACAGCTGCTCCATTCAGAGACTTCCCATTCAGCCTCTTACAGTTACAGAGATTTATTTATATATATATATGTTTTGGTTTGGGTTTTTTTTAGATACAACAGGGAGGCTAATCTCAAGTTGTTGGTGGCTTCCTGGTGCCACTGAGGAAGCTGTACAAGGCATGCAAAATCAAGGGTTATAAAATAGGATGGCATCTTGCAGGTTAGCAGGATATTAGGGTTTGGAAGGGCCCCAAGGAGACTGAGGCCAACTGCCCCTGCTAGAGCATCCAATCTAGCTCAGGTCACACAAGAGCGCATCTAGACAGACCCTGAAAGGCTCCAGAGAAGGAGGCTCCACAACCTCTCTGAGGAGCCTATGCCAGTGCTTTGTGATCCATGCAGTAAAGAAGGTCCCCCTTGTGTTGAGCTGGAACCTGCTGTGCTGCAACTTAGATCCATTACTCCTTTTCCTATCCCAGGGAGCAGTGAGCAGAGCCTGTCCCCCTCTCCCAACCCCCAGCCCTCAGATATTTATAAACATGGATTAAATCCCCTCTCAGTCTTCTTTTCTCCAGTCTAAACAGCCCCAGGTCCCTCAGCCTTTCCTCGTAAGCCATGCCCTCCAGTCCCCTCATCATCCTCATAGCTCTCTGCTGGACCTTCTCCAGCAGATCCTTGTCCCTCTTCAACTGGGGAGCCCAAAAATGAAGGTAGTATTCAAGATGAGGTCTCAGCAGGGCAGAGTAGAGGGGAAGGAGAATTTCCCTTGATCTGCTGGACACACTCTTCCTAATACACCCCAGGATCCCATTGGTCTTCTTGGCCATAAGGGCACATTGCTGTGCCATGGTTAACTTGTTATCCACCAGGACTCCCAGGTCCCTCTCCACAGGACTGCTTTCCCAACCTGTACTGGTGCAGTTTATTATCCCTCCCCATGTGCAGGACTCTGCACTTGTCCTTGTTGAACCTCCTTTGCTTCCTCTGTGCCCAGCTCTCCAGTCTGTCCAGGTCTCTCTGGATGATGGCACAGCCTCCAGCTGTATCAGCCAAGCCTCCCAGTTTGGTGTCATCAGCAGACTCCCTGTTCCCTCATCAGTGTTGAACAGGACTGGACCCAGCACTGATTACATCACTTCATGGACTGGTTTTTTGGTTTCTATTCTCCAGTGAGCTGAAATGATGTAACCAAGCATCACCCTTCCTAGACAGAGGGTGCAGGTCCCCCTCTGAAGCATCACAGCCTAGATCAAACCGGTAACGTTTCTCTAGTCTCAGGTAGGGAGCAGTTTGGTTATCATTAGGAAGAAATCATGTGTGCATGGCCACGTTTATTTTGGCAGGAAATTATTTTGACTGCTGCTCTAATTTAATTTCCTGCTGAAGGGAAAGGAGGAGGAGACAGCCAGCCACAGTTTTTCTCCTTTACTGTTCACTTAAGGTTGAATGTGTATTCAACCGTGGAACCTCATAGTGCTGTATCTGCAAAAACCTGCCCAAAGTCTATGAAACTGTGAATTCCTGCCATTTCAGAGCCCAGAAGTTATTATTATTCATTCAGCATAATGGATAGATTGTGATTGCTTATGCTAAATAACCTAGACATCAGCCAGAGACTATCCCAGAGTTAACAGAATGGTGTAGCAAGCATAATATACTGCTTCTATAATGGACAAGCATATGTTTTTCACTTTTATAGCTCAGTGAGAAAAGCACATTTAGTTTATCCCACTCTGTTTAGAGGCTGAGATAAAAGCCTATGCATTTTTCATGGGAAGAGACAACCACCTGAGCAATTCATGGCACTGTAGCAACTGAGGGGTTCGATCTGGAGTTTAACAGTGACCCTAAGGGCTGAAACTCCTCCAAGGAATCATACATTTTGCATACACTACTGGTCTGTTTCTTCACCTCCACATCTGCAATAGCATATTTCAACAGCAGTGTGCTACCACTCTGACTCAGCTGCTAAGATGAAGCACTCTGCAACAGGGATACAGCTGCTGGTATTATTAATGTGATTTGCAATTGCAGGCTGAGGTTTGTGCAGGTCATGGTCATAGAATTATAGAACCATTTTGATTGGTGAAAAGATTTAATATCATCAAGTCCAACCATTGTCCAAGTCTGCTGCTAAACTATGTCCCTTAGCTATATCTGAAGAGTGACAGCAGGATGGGAATTCAGTTTAATCAGACCTTTAGTGTTGTCTGTCTTCAATGAGTCTAGGCTGATTTTTTTTTCTTAGTGTTTTCCTTTCTTCTTTTTGAGTCATTTTTCCCCCTTTCTCTCTGTTGTGCTTTCAGAAACTCATTACAAGTGAGTTCTTTTAAATGTAAACCTGCTAGCCAGGTCCCCCTGCTACTCCCATTTGTGGTTCAGTAGCCACTCTAAAGCACCTGCAACTTTAGTTTTGCTTCTTATTCTAAATCACCACTCAGAATGGACAAGCTTCTTGTCCTTAAAACTATATCTCTCTGCAGAATTGTGAGAGCATAACAGGAATGAAGCCATGAGAAACTGATTATGCTTGAGAGGGGGCCATCATTCTACATTCTTGCAGATGGTTTTAAAACCTCCATCATGCTGCAAGAGGCAAACTTGTGCTGTGTTTGTCTCAATTGTTGTATTTATGCAAAAACTTCACTAGGAGAATCATCTCCAGTGCATTCAGTGTGGAGGCTAACTACCAGTAAGTGATTCTCTGCAAAAAAAAAAAGCACTTTTCAGGAGTTTGTTTTTTACTCTGAATATTGAGAGCTCTTTAGATATTACCCATTTGGAGTGTACATCATCTTTATTTTCATAGAATCATAGAATCAGCCAGGTTGGAAGAGACCTGCAAGTTCATCCAGTCCAACCTAGCACCCAGCCCTAGCCAGTCAACCAGACCATGGCACTAAGTGCCCCATTCAAGCTTTGCTTGAACATCTCTAGGGATGGAGACTCCACCACCTCCCTGGGCAGCCCATTCCAATGCAAATCACTCTCTTTACCAACAACTTCCTCCTAACATCCAGCCTAGACCTCCCCTGCCACAGCTTGAGACTCTGTCCCCTTGTTCTGTTGTCGGTTGCCTGGGAGCAGAAACCAATCCCCCCACCTGGCTACAGCCTCCCTTCAGGTAGTTGTACACAGTAACTTTGTGCTCTAGATGCTCATAGAATCATAGAAGGGCTCAGGTTGGAAGGAACCTCAGAGGTCATCTAATTCAGTCTCCCTGCCATGGGCAAGGATGCCTCCCAACTAGATTGAGCTGCTCAAGGCCTCATCCAGCCTGACCTTGAATACCCTTAGGGAGGAAGCATCTACACCCACCCTGGACAGCCTGTTCCAGAGTCTCACCACCCTCATACTGAAGAGCTTCTTCCTAAGGTCCAGTCTCACTCTGCTCTCCCTCAGCTAGTTGTGAGACTCGCAGCACATGCCAGAGCAAAGTGATTGCAGGAAACACTTTGTCTTTGCAAACTCCCAATTTAAGCTGACTGCCACCTCCTTGCACATTCCATGTGCAGCATCCTGCATGTCTTCCCAGAAGAGGTGGTATTTCAGGGTCAGGTTAACTGGCAAACGGAGCACATAATTGTGCTGTAAAAATAGTTCTGATTTAAAAGTGACCAGATGAGATTAAAACTCCCTAGTGAAGGAAGCAGCAGGACACCACAAGTATAAAGGCAGAAAAGAATGGATGTTTGACTTCAATTTGCCTTGGAGTGAAAATACTGAGTCTGGATTCTGACTGAGAAATAAAACTTCTTCCTACTCCTATGATAGAGCAGCTGTTGAGAGCCTCTGAGTACCACATGCAGCAACTGTCTGGTAACACAAAGTTTCATCCAGAAGTGCTGGTTCCTGGGGGCAGAGTTCTCTAATTCAGAATGTGCTGTGTTTGATGAAATCTTCCACTAAACCAAAGCAGAGTTCAAAAGAGGAGCATCTATTTCCCTGACAGCAGCAGCAGCGAGTCTGATTGAAAAGTCACTTTTACCAAGTAGCTGCAAGGCTCAGGGGGATTTTGATGCTCTGGAAATATTGAAACATTTGCATTTAGTCCCTTTTTGACCAAAATGAGACTCAATAACAACAGGGAGGAAAGTGTAAAACTCCTTTTTCTGCTGTCAGGGAGTCCTACTTGTCAAGCAGCTCTGTCTGCATCTTACGTGCTGGAGATGACACTCGGATGATGATGTACAAAGGTTTGGCTGCAGGGAGTTTCCAGAGAGGAGCTGGCCTCAGCATTAGGCTTGCCTTTGAGGTCCACCTGTGTCACCTCCTGCTACTTGTGAGACTTGCTGATTTCTTTAAGGCTTTTTTTTTTCTTGTGGAGGCAGCAGTTGCTAGTGAACTGAATGCTTTGACTGACACAGTAATAGAAACCAGAGTTGGTAGGAAACAGATCTTTCCAAGCTGTGTGTAATTGCAACATTTGGAGAGTAGGTTAATGGCAGATCTGTGCTAATGTGAAATGGAAGGAAGACCTAAGATTTCAGCTTCTCATGAGACAGACTCATTATCCACTCATTGATTGTCTCCAGGAGAAGCACTGATGGCTTTGGTTTGCCATTAATGAAGCATCCTACATAAAATAGAATCATAGAATCCATCAGGGTTGGAAGGGACCACAGGGATCATCCAGTTCCAACCCCTCTGCCATGGGCAGGGACACCCTACCCTAGAGCAGGCTGCCTCCAGCCTCATCCAGCCTGGCCTTAAGCACCTCCAAGGATGGAGCCTCAACCACCTCCCTGGGCAACCCATTCCAGCCTCTCACCATTCTCATGCTGAATGACTTCCTCCTCACATCCAGTCTCAATCTCCCCACCACCAGCTGTGGTCTTCCAGTATCTGAAGGGGACCTACAGGAAGGCTGGGGAGGGACTATCAAGAGGGCTGGGTGCTAGGTTGGACTGGATGAGCTTGGAGGCATCTTCTAACCCAGTTGATTCTGTGATTCCTCTGACAAGGCAAATGACCCATTTCTGTCTGGCAGAGGCTGGAAAATAGAATCCATAATGACAGAAGTGTGTCCTAGGAATTCTTTGGTTCTTAAGCACATATGGTGCCCTGCCCTTCAGTGTGTGAGCTGTGTCTGGTGCCAGCTCTGCATGAGCACAAGCTCTCTGTGGCTCCAGGGGCAGACGTGCCCAGATGGAGCAATGTTTGATAGAAGCATAGAATGGCTTGAGTGGGAAGCAACCTTAAAGATCATCCAGTTTCAACCCCTGTGCCGTGGGCAGGGACACCTCCCACGAGACCAGGTCACTCAAAGACTCATTCAGCCTGATCTTAAACGCTTCCAGGGATGAGGCATCCAGGACTTCTCTGAGTGACCCATTCCAGGGCTCAGTTTCTGTAAGACAAGTGCCAAATACACATTAGACTAAGGATGCTAGCCTAGTCTGATGGAAGAAAGGTCAGTAGTGTGTAGGGGAACCAAATAACCCCAGGCTTGGGGATTTATTCTTTTTCTTTCATTTCTTTCTTTATTTTTTAATTCTTTTTTTCCTTTTGTTTTTTCCTTTTGTTTTTCCTTTTATTTTTTTTTCTTTTCCTTTTCCTGTTTATCAGAACAGAATATTTTGTTGGCCCATCACTGCAGCAGTATTCTGTGATTTGATTAGATGGCTGCCAACTGTTCTGAAGTATTAATGACTTTTTAACAGCTAGCTTGACAAAATTCCTTCCAAGTTGCAGATGACTGTGACTTGTCCAGAGTTTAACATCAGTGAAGTTCAATGCATGGTGATAATTTAGCCCTGTGCAGTAATGGTTCCCTGGCTGGGGTACTCCACTGCTGTGATTTGCTGTGACCTTTCTGCTGTTCCTATCCATGCAGGAGATGGTGCATCCATGCACCAGCTGGTACATAATCACTTTCAGATGGGTTTCTGTGAGGTCTCTGGTCCCTTAGTACAACCCCAGGCAGATGCCTGCTCTGGTTTTGCAGGCAGTGTGGTGGCAGTGTGCGTGCACCAGCTGATAAGCCTTTGCTCTCAGCCAGATTCGTTACCTTAGAGACACAGCCACAGAGCAAGGTCTCTTGGTACTGTTCTTTCCTTGTGCCCTTCTCCCCAGAAGTGCAGTGCAGAAAGAGGGAGCTGTTAGAAATGCCACAGAGGGGGGGAAAATCATCCTGATAGCCTGCCAGCCTGAAAACAAGCTCTCAAAACAAGCAAGCAAACAAAAGAAGGTCACAAAAAATGGAAAAGCTACTGCAGTGAAGTGCAGGGTGGATTTGCTGGAAGGAGTTTGAGTGCTGTGCATGAGTGTTGCTGAGTCACATAGCCAGATCTGGAGGCATTTGGGGCTCGTGTGTGTGCTCAGGTGCAGATCTGTTGCCCCTGCAGGGAGGTCTTTGACCTGTAAGTGCCCAGAGAGCATTGCTGTTGCCATGTTAGAAGGCAGCTGTGCTGCAGTTGCCACAGACATTTGGACTGAAGTCTCTAAGTGGCATTTAAGTCAGCTTCATAAGTATTTCACCAAATATTTGTTGCAGTGTTTCAGGAGCCTTCTTTTCATGGAATCAGAGAATCATTTTGGCTTGAAGAGACCATTACTGTGGTCAGCCACTAAGCCATCACTGCCAGGTCACCACTAAACCGTGTCCCTCAGCACCACATCTCTATGGTGCCACATCCAATTGGCAGTTGTCACTAGTGATGTCCCACAGGGATCAGTGCTGGGCCCTATTCAATATCTTCATTGATGATCTAGATGAAAGAACTGAGTCCAGCATGAGTAAGTTTGCAGATGGTACTAAATTAGGAGCAGGTGTGGAGCTGTTGGAGAGTGGAAGAGCCCTGAAGAGGGACCTGGACAGACTGCATGGGTGAGCAGAGGAATGAGATTGAACAAGGCCAAGTGCAGGGTTCTACACTTTGGCCACATTAACCCCAAGCAGCACTGCAGGCTGCGGACAGAGTGGCTGAGAGCAGCTAGGAAGAAATGGACCTGGGGGTGCTCTAGGGTAGGGTGTCTCTGCCCATGGCAGGGGGGTCAGAAGCAGATGGTCCTTGTGGTCCCTTTCAGCTCTGACTGAGCCCATGATAGAGCTTCACTCTGGCAGTTCAGAGTTTATCTGGTTTATACACTCACAGCACTGTTTGTGTTTTCACAGAATGCCAGGTTGGAAGGGACCCCAAAGATCTTCTGTTCCAACCTTTCTGGATGGTAGTGGAGCTGAAATGAGGTGTCCCAGCACCTTGCCTTGTCTGTGGAGTCTTTTTTCCAGTCAGACAAACTTTTTCTTTTCTTTTTTTTTGTTCTAAAACCCAAACTCTGATCAAACTTTCAGTGACTAAAATTCTGGCAAAGCTTCCCAGAAATGGGTTTGTCTGTTTAAGATTCAGGTTTGGGTCTATAAATAGAATAAAGGATGGCACTGAACATAATGAAGAGTGCACATAACGTCACATATTTAATATGATAATGGTGCTGCAAATGGGTAATTGAGGACTGGCAACATGAATCATTTAGAAATATACTCTCAGTTCTATGAATATTCTTGTGGGCTCTTATAAAGTCAGTGCCAATTAACAGGGGCACCTGGGCTCCAGGATGAATGTGTTGGTAGGTATCCAGGACAAGAGCCTTCTTCATGCTTCCCTCTTTTAATGACTCCCTGAGTCCCAGGTTAGGAGCTAAGCTGCTCCTTGTGGATAGCTACACTGGGAAAGTATTTGCTGTGCTCTCTAGTAATAAATCTGAGTGATCAGCCATAGGAATCTGATTTACTTATTTATGAGGGCTGGACCCTTTGACTCTGGATGCAGCCAAGAGAACTCAGCCACTGTGAACAGCAAGATAAAATTAATAGTAGATAGTCTGAGCCTCACATGAGGAAGTTGAGTCCAAGCCTGAAAATACCTGAGTCGTTCAGATCTGTTTACACTATGTGCAGTGGGGTATGGGGAAACAAAGCATGTGGGCACCTGAGATTGAAGTTTTAGGGGTTCTTTGTAGACTCAGAAAATATTTCTATGTCAGCCTGGCACTCTAAGCCCAAAATTCCTCTATGATGAAATAGTTAAGAGCTCCTGACTGCAGACTTGTCAGATGTGTGCTAATATATGGTGCTCTGGTGGAGCTATTTAGGCTTTGCTACTTACTAAACTGTAAAGGATTTGTTTCTCAGTGGTCAGATGTCATCTTTGATCCAGGAAGATTTAGCTTAAAGACCTTTTCCTTTGTTCTGTGGCAAGCAATCAAATCCAGCTTTCTTCCACAGTCTTCTGAGAAACACATCAAGATTATCAGGATTTCTTGTACCTCACTTTTTTTTCCCCCCACTGTCTTTATTGAACCCCCACAGCTTCCAGCATGCTCAGCAAGAGTATAGCAGCTGGAAATTCATGCTGCAAGGAAGTGTGGCCAGCCCTGGCTAGATTTCAAACATTAAAATAGTTGGAACAGAGGAACTTAGAAGTAGAAGCTCTGAGTGGAGAGGTGTGCTAGTTTGAGCCCAGCTGGGATATTTTAGTGACAGGAATTAGATGCTAGGCTGTGAAAAGGAAACAATGATGATGTCTGCTGCACTCATAGGCTTGCTGAGATGTATAAAAACAAGAACATAACTATAGCTAACAGAGCTGCTCTCTGGCTCTGGCTGCATGCACTTCTCTCCCTAACCTCTATCTAACAAATCCTTCTGCTTCCTAACCCCCCTGGCTGACTCTCCAAACTCACCTTGAATGTAAGGCAAAGTCTGGGATAAGGCAGAGGGGTGGAGAGGAGGTGGAAGGGTGGTTGGGAGCCCCTCCTGGGGACTCTGGTTTCTGGCAGGGCTGTTGTGTTTCTGTGTTACTTTTTTAACTTGCTTATCTCTGTCTATAGCTGTAGACATTGTAAACCTCTGCTTGTATCTTGTCCTAAGCTGTAAATACAAAGCTAGCTCAGCTGAGTCTGGTCTGGGTGATTTCCTTAAGTGTAGGGGGGTGGGCAACTCCCAAACCATCACAAGAGGTGAACATTCTAGGGATAGGCCATATAAGGGCAACAGTGGATGAGTTAATATCATTTCATTGGAGCATCAAGAGCTTTATGTCTGGAAACACAGCTTGGACCTTCCCTTGGCTGCTTCTGCTGCACCCACTGCTATATTTCCCCATCGCTGTTTTGGCTGCTGCTGCTTTTGCTGCTTGACCTCTTCCCCATCTTCCTTAAGGTTATCATATTTCTGTACTAGTTTTTATTCCTTATGCTGTTATATTTAAACCATAAGAAATACAATTTCGTTTTTCCCTGACTTTCCAAAAAATCCCCATGTTGTAGTGAGTTTATTCTACCAGGGGAGGGATCCAGCCTAACCCAGGACATTAAGAAGCAATCAACTCACAGGCTCATTGCCTTTCCATGGAACTAATCCACAGGAGAAAGATATGGAAAATATATTTGTGTCTTGCTACCTGTCACAGGCTCACAGGAGGTTAGGGGTTGGAAAGGACCCAAGGAGATTGAGTCCAACCCCTGCCAGAACAGGACAATGCTATCTAACACAGATCACAGAGGAACACATCCAGACAGCCCTTGAAAGGCTCCAGAGAAGGAGACTCCACAGCCTCTCTGGGCAGCCTGTGCCAGTGCTCTGGGACCCTTACAGTAAAGAAGTTCCCCCTTGTGCTGAGGCAGAACCTCTTTTGCTGCAACTTCCACCCATTGCTCCTTGTCCTATCCCAGAGAGCAGTGAGCAGAGCCTGTGTGTCCCCAGGCCCAGGGAGACAGGTTGATAAGTTGAAATCAGTTGAAGTAATGTGGATGTGTTTTGGCAGTTCAGCAGTGTTCTCTGCTAACAGGTCTGTGCAACTTTTCCAAGGATGTGCTCCTTGGTCAAGAGCTGAATGTATTAAATGGGATGGGATATGGTTTAGAGTGCTGCCTTGCTCAAGGATTTGGAAGAGGACCTCAAAATGCCATGCTTTTCCTCTCCTGTCTTGTCTCTTGATGTATTCCTGCACTGCCCCACGGTGTGGTTTTGTTTTCTTAAGGCAAACTGGAAAGTGGTGCATTCTGTGGCAAATTGTTTGACCTCATTAGGTCTACAGCAGTTGAGTCTCTTCCTCCCTAGCAATATCCCAAGGTGAGTGTCAAATTCCCCTTTTGTTCACTGCCCTCCTTAAAGGCTTCGAATTCAAGCTCTCCATTTTAGCACATTTTAAGCAGTAGTTTTAGTTCCCAAATGGTTATTTTCCCTTGTGGGGATTTGTCCTTTTACTCTCAGATATTTCACCTTCTGATCTTAGAGGTGTAAACTATATATGGCCCAAAAGCTTTGGCTGTCCTTCCATGGGGCAAAATGTGGTTGAAATGTGTTGAAATATCTAATTTTCTTCCTGGAGGCCTTTGGAAAACCTTTCTGGAAGTCTGGAAATTTTAGCACATTTTAAGCAGCACTTTTAGTTCCCAAATGCTTATTTTCCCTTGTGGGAGTTTGTCCTTTTACACTCTGATGTTTCACCTTACGATGATAGAGGTGTGAACTATGTATGACCCAAATGCTTTGGCTGTCCTTCCATGGGGCAAAATGTGGTTGAAATGTGTTGAAATATCTAATTTTCTTCCTGGAAGCCTTTGGAAAACCTTTCTGGGGTGTTGGAAAAAGGGATGTGATCCAAAAGGCAGAAACAGAAGTCTCTCTGGATGTATGGAAATGCACTAATTGTCCCTCTGATGGTTCAGGGAAGTCATAGCATCATAGAATCGTCCAGGTTGGAAGAGACCTGCAAGCTCATCCAGTCCAGCCTAGCACCCAGCCCTGTCCAATCAACCAGACCATGGCACTAAGTGCCTCATCCAGGCTTTCCTTGAACATCTCCAGAGAAGTCCTTACATTATGCCATAGACTTGGTACTGCTTCTGCAAAGTCCTCATTCTTAAAGTAGAGATGATGGTTCCAGCTACAGGGGAGGTGTAGAAGCTACTGTATAAAGCCAGTGTATTCCTCTGGCTGGCACTATGTGTTTCTAGCTAATGAATGACTTCCAATTGTTAGGAGCTGTAACCAAACTTATCTACAGCTCAATTGATTTTTTTTCTGTTTTGGTTGTTGTTATCATGAGTGCCATCATTGCCTTCTCTAGCCTTAGATGAATGATCAGCAGCTTAGGAAATGAAAGCAGTGTACATTCATATTCAGAAAAGGCAACAAGCTGGGGGGTGATGTATGGCTGCTGACAATTAAAATAAAGATTTTAAACATCTCTTATTAAAAAGATATATCTAGCTTGTGAGCCCCAGCTGGTGGTGTGGAGTCTGTAATTCACTTCAGCAGTAGACAAAAAAGACTGGTACAAGTAAATCATGGAATCACAGAACTGGTTTGGTTGGAAGAGACCTTTGAGATTACCAAGTCCAACCATCAACTCACCACTAAACCCTATCACTCAGCACCACATAGGGTGACAAAGCTGGTGAGGGGGCTTGGAGCACAGCCCTGGGAGGAGAGGCTGAGGGAGCTGGGGATGTGCAGCCTGCAGCAGAGGAGGCTCAGGGCAGAGCTCATTGCTGCCTACAACTACCTGAAGGGAGGCTGTAGCCAGGTGGGGTTGGGCTCTTCTCCCAGGAAACCAGCAACAGAACAAGGGGACACAGCCTCAAGCTGTGCTAGGGCAGGTCTAGGCTGGATGTTGTTAGGAAGTTGTTGTCAGAGAGAGTGATTGGCATTGGAATGGGCTGCCCAGGGAGGTGGTGGAGTTGCCATCCCTGGAGGTGTTGAAGCAAAGCCTGGCTGAGGCACTTAGTGCCATGGTCTGGTTGACTGGCTGGGGCTGGGTGCTAGGTTGGACTGGATAATCTTGGAGGTATCTTCCAACCTGCTTGATTCTATGATTCTCTCAGGTAGTTGTAGAGGATCAGAAGGTCTCCCTTGAGCATTCTTTTCTCCAGCTGAAACAGCCTCTGTTTGCTCATCTGCTCCTGATCAGATTTGTGCTCTAGGGAAGGAGGCAGGAGTGATCAGATGATACGAGCCTGGACTGGGATGTCAGAGATGTGGGGTCTGTTGCTAACTCTGATGCCAGTTTGAGCTGATGTTTGAGTCTCTCTTTGTGGTTTTGGGCTGCCATGTGCCAGCCCTTCTGGAGTGCACTTTTTTCACTACAGCTTTGAACAAGTGATGAAATGGCTCAGCTTCTGTCAGCCTCAGTGGATGGTGAAGCAATACAAAATTTAAGCCCCACAACTATTATGCAAATTCCTCTTGCAGCACCACATCAAGACTGAAAGATATAGCTCTACTAGAGTTAAATATTAATTATTACATATGGCAACTTCTCTAATTGAAGTGGCACAATGTTCTTTAAATGCTTCCATTGAATCACTTACAAAAGGACTTGTCAGGAAGCTGATTCTGCCATCTGCAAGATGTTTCAGGACTGCAGTAGCTCTTTCATTTAGTGTGAGCAGTGCACTGGATTGTGGGTTTTTTCCAATACATCTCTCCCACAGTTTTATCTGAGTGTCTGTGTCTGCTTTGCAGCCGAGATCTGAGGGAGCTGGAGCACATCTGATACAAGGCCAGATGGAATGGGCTGCCCAGGGAGGTGGTGGAGTCTCCATCCCTGGAGGTGTCCCAGAAAAGCCTGGATGCAGCACTTAGTGCCATGGTCTGGTTGATTGGACAGGGTTTGGTGCTAGGTTGGGCTGGATGAGCTTGGAGGTCTCTTCCAACCTGCTTGATTCCATGTGCTGGAAGGTGTCCAGAGAAGGGCCATGGGGATGAGCAGAAAGCTGGAGCTGCTCTGCTATAAGGACAGACTGAAAGAGTTGGGGCTGTTCAGTCTGCAGAAGAGGAGGCTCCCAGGTGACCTTCTTGTGGCCTTCCAGGATCTGAAGTGGGCTACAAAAAAGCTGGGGAGGGACTTTTTAGGCTGTCAAGTAATGACAGGACTGGGGGGAATGGAGCAAAGCTGGAGGTGAGGAGATTCAAACTGGACATGAGGAGGAAGTTGTTGAGCATGAGAGTGGTGAGAGGCTGCAATGGGTTGCCCAGGGAGGTGGTTGAGGCCCCATGGCTGGAGGTGTTTGAGGCCAGGCTGGATGAGGCTGTGTGCAGCCTGCTCTAGGGTAGGGTGTCCCTGGGCATGGCAGGGGGATTGGGACTGGCTGATCCTTGTGGTCCCTTCCAACCCTGACTGATTCTGTGACATAGAGGGAGCTGGGGTTGTTCAGTCTGGAGAAGACAGAGCTCTGGGGAGACCTAATAGTAGCCTTCCAGTACTTGAAGGGGGTTACAAGAAGGATGGAGAGACACTGTTCACAAAGGCCTGTGGTGATAGTTAGAGAAGAGGAGATTTAGATTGGATGTTAGGAACAAGTTCTTTACTGTGAGAGTGGTGGAACACTGAAACATGTTGCCCAGAGAGGTGACTGGGACACCCATCCCTGGAGACATTCAAAGTGAGGCTCAACAGAGCTCTGGGCAACCTGATCTGGTTTAGGATGCCCCTGCTGACTTCAGGGCAGGCTGGGCTGGATGACCTTTGGAGATCCCTTCCAACCCAGACCACTCTATAATTCTGTGAACTAATATTGCCCTGATTAGAGAGACAATTTCTGGGCAAGCCAACTTCTTGACTTTGCTCTTCCTATTTTCTCATTCCCTCTGTGGAATACTTTATTTCAAAGTCCTACAGTGGCCCATGTACATCTTGAGGCTAGATGTGATTGTGGAGTGTAGAGCCTGTTAGCTTCTCCACTCAGTCATTTGAAGCTTTGGGAAGAGCAGTCACAGACTCTTCTTTCCAGGCACCACTGTCTGTATCACTCCTCCAGCTGGCCTTGAAGTCTCAGAAGGAGATTGAGATGGTGCACCACCTTGGATGCTTTCCAAAGTGATGCTAAAATGTGCATCCACACGTGAAAAAGATTGATAGATGTAGGCACCCAAAAATGCTTGGCATATCTTTGAGAGACACTCATGGGATAGACTCCTGGGTTTCACAGTGGGATTTGGCAGCAGTTCAGGGTTTGTTTCAATTAGTGAAGCCTGTTATTTTTTTCCTCCAGCCCTCATAGAAGTGTTGTAGTTGTCCTTACATTTTCCTGGGTGAAAATCCAGAGCCAGGGGAGCAGTCTTGCCCATGATGACACAGCAGATGCAAATCTGAGGCTCAACCCCATGCCTGCCTGCATTCCAGAGATGGTTTTAGCTATTAAAATATGGCTTAACTAATGTTGCTGGAACAGCAGCATGATCCATGCCTAGGGAGCAGAGCAGGAGTGTGGAAAGTCCAGCATAGCTTTGCAATGAAAGGCAGCAAGTTCCCACGCAGATGATGTGGGGTTATAAATGTGAGTTGCAGGCAGGAGTTCTGTCAGTGAAGCACGTACCTGGGGTGAGGTGGAATGGTGTATTGGGGTGCTTGTGAGCAGTCACAGGGAGAAATGGCTTTTGGCTTCTTCCAAGAAGTGTAGTCTTTTGAATAAGCCAGGGCATAACAAAAATTGAAGCAGTTTAGGGCATGAGTACAGAGCACCTAAAATCATAGAATCAGCCAGGTTGGAAGAGAGCTCCAAGCTCATCCAGTCCAACCTAGCACCCAGCCCTATCAACCAGACCATGGCACTAAGTGCCTCGTCCAGGTTTTGTTTCAACATCTCCAGGCACAGTGACTCCTCCACCTCCCTGGGCAGCCCATTCCAATGCCAATCACTCTCTCTGTACAGAACTTCTTCCTAGCATCCAGCCTAGACCTCCCCCAGCACAGCTTGAGACTGTGTCCCCTTGTTCTGTTGCTGGTTTCCTGGGAGCAGAGCCCAACTCCACCTGGCTACAGCCTCCCTTTAGTTAGTTGTAGCCAGCAATGAGGTCTGCCCTTAGCCTCCTCTTCCCCAGGCTAAACAACCTAAATGGCAGATAAATAACCAAAGATCACAAAATGATGTCAGCAATTACAAGAGGAATTTGTCCTCTTTTCTTCTTTCTGAGATCATAGAAAGGGAAAAGATGAAAACCATTTTGAATCCAGCATCAAACTGATGCTCCCTGGTGTAACCACTTTAAGGTCAGATTTGCTCAGGTAAAACTATTGAATGCAAGTTGACAGAAGAGCTCTGGGAGTGGAACAAAAAAAAATCTCTCTAGAAAGAAATAAGCTAAGCCAGGAAAAAGCAGGGGAGGATCAATTCTTTAGTTCTCCAAACTTCATGTGGTGTTCTGCTGAAGACAGAGCTTCCTTTTGGTCTCTCCTTTCTGTGTTGTATTCTGTGTGGCTTGTAAATGCTTTGTCATCAATTCAGAGCTCTAGGAAATATGTCCCACTCTAGGTTATTGCTGTCTAGGCTATTTTACTACAAAATCATGCACAAAAATCTGCCTTAGGGGCTAGCATGGGATAAAAGCAGTTCCCAGTTATAGATAACAGATAGCATGGGAGGATGGGTGTAGCACTTCTTTAATAGAATCCATTAAATCAGGTATTTACTCAGCTTCTTAGAGGAGGCTGGATAGAATTTTACTGACTCAGAAATAGATCCTGCAGTAAAATCTGAGGTAATAGAAAACCCACAAAGCAGAGATTGAACTGAGACACACCTTAAGTACTGTGATCTGCCCAGGTGGGCAGCAGAGCCAATGGCAGCCTGGGCTGGCTCAGGAGCAGTGTGGCCAGCAGGACAAGGGAGGTTCTTCTGCCCCTGTGTTCAGCACTGCTCAGGACACACCTTGAGTGCTGTGTCCAGTTCTGGGCTCCTCAATTCAAGAGAGATGTTGAGGTGCTGGAAGGTGGCCACAGGAGGACAACAAAGCTGGGGAGGGGTCTGGAGCACAGCCCTGTGAGGAGAGGCTGAGGGAGCTGGGGGGGTGCAGCCTGCAGAAGAGGAGGCTCAGGGCAGAGCTCATTGCTGCCTGCAGCTGCCTGCAGGGAGGCTGTAGCCAGGTGGGGTTGGGCTCTGCTGCCAGGCAAGCAGCAACAGAACAAGGGGACACAGTCTTAAGTTGTGTGAGGGGAGGTCTAGGCTGGATGTTAGGAGGAAGTTGTTGGCAGAGAGAGTGATTGGCATTGGAATGGGCTGCCCAGGGAGGTGGTGGAGTTGCTGTCCCTGGAGGTGTCCCAGAAATGCCTGGATGAGGCACTTGATGCCATGTTCTGGTGGATTGGACAGGGCTGGGTGCTAGTTTGGACTGGATGAGCTTGGAGGTCTCTTCCAACCTGGCTGATTCTGTGATTGTATAAAACTATACCTTTGTTCTCTGGGGAGCAGCAGGGGCTTGGGGGTTTGAGGTCCTTTGTGTCCATTTTCTTCTTAGAATTTGAAGGAGGTTTAGGGTGGGTCTAGGAAAGCTGTTAGAGTCGGTTTAATAAAGAAGGAATTGGTACATCTGTCAATGAATGCCTTCAGTGGTCTCTGTAATTAGCTGCTGCTTGCTAAGGGCAGTCACTCTCCAGGTTATTGATTTCTGAGCTCTCTGGAGAGAGGCTGTGCCCAAAGCACTGCTGTTGCAGTAAGAGAGCTGGGAGCTTGTGGGCTGCCTAGGAGTCTGCTCCAACCTGCTGCTTCTGAGCATCACCACCACTACCCCTTCCTTCCGTCTCTTGGCTCCTTATCTTGTCTTTTGCAGGCCTTAAGATAGATCCTGTTGCTGCCTACACTTGCTCATCCTGGCTCTGTTCCCTTTTTGGGATCTTTTTCCTCATTTGAACTTCTGTAATGAGCAGGTTTTGGTCTGGTTTCTGCCCAAATTCCTCAGCTTAGTTAATATATGGGCCCCAGCCGTCTCATTCTTACTGAGATAGTTACTTTTTCCCCCAGATCCACCTACAGCAGGGTCAGGCAGAGCAGGGTGGCCAGGATTGAGTCCAGACAGGTTTTGAAAGTCTCCAGAGAAGGAGACTCCACAATCTCTCTGGTTAACCTGTTCCAGGACTTTGGCATCCTCACAGGAAAGAAGTTTTTTTTCTTATGTTTAGGTGGAACTTCCTGGGTTCCAGTTTGTGCCCCTTTATCACTGGGCACCACTGAAAAGATTCTGGTCCCATCCTCTTGACCTCCACCATTTAGCTATTGATCAGCATTGATAAGAGCATAGAATCATAGAATGGTTTAGGCTGGAAGAGACCTCAAGGATCATCCAGTTCCAACCCCCTGCCATAGGCAGGGATATTTCCCACTAGAACAGGTCGAACACACACAGAACACTTAGAACACCTCCAGGAAGGCTGTGGAGCACAGAATCACTGAATGAGATCAAGGATCACATTTGATGATTCTGTGCTCCACAACCTTCCTGGGCAACCTGTGCCAGTCTCTCACCACCCTCACTGCAGACAACTTCTTCCTAATATCCAGTTTCAGTCTTCCCTCTGCTGGTTTAAACTCATTACTCCTTATCCTGTCAAAACAAGACCTTGTCAATAGTCCCTCCTCAGCCTTCCTGTAGCCCCCTTCAGATACTGGAAGACCATTCCAAGGTCTCCTTGAAGCCTTCTCTAGGCTGCAGACCCCCAACTCTCATAGCCTGTCCTCATAGCAGAGCTGCTGCAGCCCTCTGAGCATCTTCCCCTCTTAGTCTTCTCCAGGCTAAGCAACCCCGGGTCTCACAGCTCCTCCTCCTCAGATGCTCCAGTCCTCCCCATCAGGCTTCAAACCAGAAGCAGACCAAGTGCCAAGGAAATACACATCACTTCTGCATGCCTTTGGGGGCTTCCTGAATGTATGAAGCTTAAAAGGCTGCCAGATATGCTAGGCAAGGGCAGGTCTGCTAATGCAGTGCAAATCTCTGTTTTAAGTAAGGCAATTAGCAAGCAGAACTGGAAATTAAAAATGAGCTGTGAGAAGTATGTATTTCCCCTGTACCTCAGAGGGAACCTCACAGACACTTGGGAGAAGCTGCCTGAGGATACTTTATATTCTCTCTAAGTGAAAAACACTTCACCTGGTAGTATCTTTTAAAAGCCAATGTTAGTCTAACCTCATTTAGGAGGAGATCATCTGTTCTGTGCTCTGTGCATGGATTCTGGTCCCCATGGGTCCTGTAAAAGCCTACCTGAGGGAAATGCCTGCACTTGGTTTGTGATTGTACTTTTTCTTTTCCTGCCTGGCTTTAGAAGCACCAGAAACATGTTTACTTTGAACAGGTTGATGATGATGAGAGTTAATTGGCCGAACAGTTGTAATGGAGACTTGTCTCCAGGTGAGCACTTAACAGCCTCCCAGTGCCCTGGTGTTGCACAAACTGGGAACTGTCCTGAAGTAATTGCTCTTGGCTGCATTCTCCTTTCCTGGCCTCATGGTGGAGGGGCAGCCCTTTCCCCAGCAACATCCACACCTGCCTGCTCCCCCTTCTGTCTCTGCCTCCCTGTTCCTTGCTGTGCCTTGTGTTGGCTTTGAGAGACCTGGACCAGGGGCTTCATTTTTGTGACCTGCACCCCAGCCTTCTTTGGACCTCATCAAGGCAGGGATGCTGTGAGGAACTGACCATCACATCCTGCCCTAGAGAGTGCTAAGGAGGAGAGGCAGCTTTTACCAGCAGAACCAGCACTGCTGCCAAATAGCTGTTTATGGATAGTAGGGCAGAAAGCCTCGCTCCGTGGGAGCAGGTAAGATTAGGCTCTAATTAAATAACTGCAGGGGAATCATTGCAGTAGTCAATGTGCAACTCCCATGGGAGGAAAAATCAAGTTAGGATGGAAAGGTTTTATTGAGACAACTGAGAGCATATCTGACATGCTGCTTGTGCTGGAGCCTGGTAAATTAGAGTGAACATGAGAAGTGTCATGGGACAAGGTGCAGGGCTGGCTGAAACTGGTGCCTCCTCTTTTCTGGTAGATTATCCTGTTTGAAAATGCCATAGTGATTGAAATTGCAGCCAGCTGAGTCTTTATCATGGAAAAACAATGGTCAGAGACCTGCAGATTGTGGGTCAGTAGGTTGGTGGATAGTGCATTTAGCTGAGTTTGAGGTTTTGCTGCAAGAAATGTTTATATCCTTGACTTGATACGTAACTGACTCTTTAGATTTTACATTTGCAAGGAATTGCCTTTTCAGCTGCTCCAAGTTGATAATTTCTAGGGTTTTTTTTTCCCAGTGCATAACATAAAACCCCTACAGAATGTATCTGTTTGGAAGAGACCTCAAAGTCCAACCTTTGACCCAGTACTGAAGGGTCAACGTTAAACCATGTCCCCAGACACCAGGTCCATGCTGCACTTGAATAGCAGGGGATTTTTTCTGGGCTCCATAGAATCCATAGAATCAGCCAGGTTGGAAGGGACCTCCAATCTCATCCAGTCCAACCTAGCACCCAGCCCTGGCCAATCAACCAGACCATGGCACTGAGTGCCCCAGCCAGGCTTGGCTTCAACACCTCCAGGGGTGGTGACTCCACCACCTCCCTGAGCAGCCCATTCCAATGCCAATCACTCTCTCTGTATAGAACTTCCTCCTAACATCCAGCCTAGACCTCCCCTGGCACAACTTGAGACTGTGTCCCTTTGTTCTGTTGCTGCTTGCCTGGCAGCAGAGCCCAACCCCACCTGGCTACAGCCTCCCTTCAGGCAGCTGTAGACAGCAATGAGCTCTGCCCTGAGCCTCTTCTTCTGCAGGCTGCACCGCCCCAGCTCCCTCAGCCTCTCCTCACAGGGCTGTGCTCCAGATCTCTCCTCAGTTTTGTCGCCCTTCTCTGGGCTCCTTCCAGCACCTCAACATCTCTCTTGAATTGAGGAGCCTAGAACTGGACACAGCACTCAAGGTGTGGGCAACAGAACTGGCTTTGACTCCAGACCTTTCCAGGGTGTCTCAATTATTTATGTTACTTTTAATGGTAGGACAAGGGGGAATGGCTTTAAGCTTGAGGAGGACAGATTCAGACTGGATTTTAGAGAGAAGTGCTTTACAGCAAGGCTGGTGAGACAACAAGGTGTCAGGGTCAGCCTTGAGCAACCTGGTCTGGTGGAAGGTATCCCTGCCCGTGGCAGGGGGGTTGGAACTAGATGACCTTTAAAGTTTCTTCCACCCCAAACCATTCCTATGAATTGAAACTATAGAATGTTTAAAGAACCTCTTTAAGGAAAGCTGTATGTAGAAGCAGTGTTTTTAACCTTAAGAATTCGGTTTGAAGTGCTCCAGTTTAAATGTTGAATGGCTACTGATGGTTTGTTTACTGCTCTGGAAGGCAGTAACAGACCCCCAGCAGGAACTGTAAATTTTTTATGGTGTTGTTGAAAAGGGAAGGAGCATTGATGAGCTGCTTCTGCTTGTCTGGCTGGGCTCAGCTGGTTGTGTGTGAGGCAATCTGCCCTGAGAAGCCTCAGCAATGATCAGACCTCACCCCACCAGAGGCTCACAGGATGTGAGAGGTTGGAAGGGACCCAAAGAGATCGAGTCCAACCCTCCTGCCAGAGCAGGACCACACAATCTAGCTCAGGGCACACAGGAACACATCCAGACAGGCCTGGAAAGGCTTCAGAGAAGGAGACTCCACAACCTCTCTGTGGAGCCTGTACCAGGGCTCTGAGATACTTCCAGTCAAGAAATTGCCCCTTGTGTTGAGCTGGAACCTCCTGTGCTGCAGCTTCCATCCACTGCTCCTTGTCCTATCCCAGGGAGCAGTGAGCAGAACCTGTCCCCCCCATCTTGTCCTTCAACCTCTCCTCATCAAGCAGTGCTCCAGTCACCTAATCATCCTTGTAGCTCTCTGCTGGACCTTTTCCTGCAGATCCCTGTCCCTCTTCAACTGGGGAGCCCAAAACTGAAGGCAGTATACAAGATGAGGTCTCAGCAGGGCAGAGTAGAGGGGGAGGAGAACCTCCCTTGATCTGCTGGGCACACTCTTCTTAATGCACCCCAGGATCCCACTGGCCCTCTTGGCCAGCAGGGCACATTGCTGTGCCATGGATGCTCTCCCCCAGCACTCCCAGGTCCCTCTCCACAGGGCTGCTCTCCAGCAGTCACCTCTCAGCCTGTAATGGTACAGTTTATTATTCCTTCCCTGGTGCAGGACCCTGCACTTACTCTTGTTGAACTCCATTTGGTGCTTCTGTGCCCAGCTCTGTCTGCCCAGGTCTCTCTGGATGGCCACACAGCCTTCAGTTGTATCAGCCAAGCCTCCCAGTTTGGTGTCATCAGCAGACTTGCTGAGCAGACTCTGTCTGTCCCTTCATCAGTGTCATGTTGAAGATGTAGAACAGCACCAGACCCAGCCCTGATCCATGAGGGACTCCACTAGTTACAGCTCTCCAGCTGGACCCCTGTTGCCCTGTAGCTGAGTCACTGCAGGAGGAAGCCTCTTCTGTTTCTTCAGATGCTCATGGTCCATGCCGTGCAGCCTTTCTAACAGAGGAGCTGCTCAGATTGCATCAAATCTCTGCAGCAAATCAGTGAATGATGAAAATGTGTGCACCATTATCTGTTTAACTGATCTCATTTCATTTACTCCTAGACTTGGAAATGAAATGTTATTAAAATTAATGCAATTAATTTATCTTCCAGCCATTTAAAATTAGCTGCTTACCTAAAGAGTATAGCAATATAAGTGCTTTTTAATGGGAACATGGCTCATGGTTTCATTTGGACTTAAATCAAGAGTGTAATTAGAGCAGGGATACCAAAGTGTGTGTTCCTCAGAAACTAAGAGGAGGATTTTGTTGTCCGTCCTCTGTTTGTATGGTGGTGACCTGGCAGTGCTAACTGGACTTGATCTTAGAAGGTCTCTTCCTATCAAAACCCTTCTCTGATTTTGTATCAACAACCTGAGCTCTCTTAGAGTTCCCTTTGTATGATGTGTATCTTCTCAGGTCACATCTATCCAAATCTGGGTACCACAGAATTATTAAGGTTGGAAAAGACCTTGAAGATCATCGAGTCCAACCATAACCCAACTACCATGACCACTGAATTCTACCCTGAAGCACCACATTCACAGCTTCTTGAACACTTCCAGGGACAGTGACTCCACCACCTCTCTGGGCAGCCTGTTCCAACACTTGACCACTCTTTTAGGAAGAATTTTTTCCTAATCTCCAATCCAAACCTCCCCTGGCACAACCTAAGCTCTTTTCCTGTTGTCCCATCTTGTCCTGTGCTCCTTTTGATGCTGTTGCAGTGCTAAACTGCCTCTTGAGGCTATTGCTGAGAATCTGTGGTTTCATGGATGATGCATCCACCTGTTTCAGGTTCTTGCACCATTTGCTCTGCTGTGGTGTAGCCTCACACCAGACAAGATGCATTCCTGTGTCACTCACATGTTAGTGATGAAGCACTGTGACAACTGTTGCTTGTAAAATCCATGGGAGACCTGAGGTCAGTGTCTATGCTTAGGTACTAGGAGAAGCAGTTCCCAGGGGAGAAGATGGAGGCCTCTTGCTGAATTGCTGGGTGCTCTTCTCTTTAGCTTCTGTTATTCAGGAGAACAAAGATGTGCAGAGTGCTGTCTTCAGGTCATGAAGTGCATGTCTGCAGTAAGGCTGAGGAGCAGTCAGTGGCTACTCTGCATGGCAAATTGTAAGCTTTATTTTACATTAGGCTAGCAGAAGGTTTAAAGTGTGCTGGAAGTAGAGCCATTAAATAGGTGAAGGAAGGTGCATACAGGATGGGTATGAGTGGTATCACCATAAGCAGAAGCCCTCCTGCCACCAGTTGGTGTGTGCAAGTGCTAATGGACTGCTGCAAATCCCACCTCGTTCACAGGCATCCAGCAGTGTATCATGGTAAAGAGAAGGTGGTTCTGGTGACTCTCAGCAAGGGCAAAGTTATCCCTGTCGTGTCTGGATGTAGAGGATAGAACAAGGGCACAATCTGAATGCTCCTGAAGAGAGTCAGCCCTGGAGGAAAGGTGAGAATGGATGAGCTTGCTGATGCCACCCTGTCACTGCAGCCATCCCTTTGTGCTCAGACAGTGCAGGATGTGTGAGGGAAGTCATCAATCTACACTGTGTATGTACCTAAATTCCTACTGCCTTCCTGGGAGCTGTGCAGAGAGGAAGATAGCAGGTTTCATTCTCTTCAGACACTGAAATGATTCGTTCTTTGAAACTCCTAAGTGATGAGTGGCTTCATTTTAAAGATGGGCGTTACTATGCATGACTCAGTTTTGCAGTGCTTCAGAGAGGAAGTTTTCCTTTGTCTTCAAGATACTATTAGCTCCTATTCTGTTGCCAACAAGGTGCTGTAACTTCAGTCAGAAATAGAATATAATGAAGCTATGGTGAGGTGAGGCAGAGGAGAGAGAAATCAGCCTTCATCCACAGCAATTCCTGTGCCACCATAGAATCATGGCTTTCAATTTAAGCAAGTAATGCCCCACAGCCTTAGAATAATTGCTATTAACAGTAGCATCATTAGCACTCTGCATAACTTCAGCTGCACTGAGGATTTCAAGAGCATTTTTATTCACTGTGCAAAGAGCTACAAAGACATGTATTGTGTGTCCCTTGAAATCATCAGCTGTAAAGTCTAGGCAAAGAATCAGACTTGTAGCAGCTGGAATTTGGGAGATGGGGTGGTAGTCTGAACGAGGAATTCTGGCTCTGGCAGCTGCTGTTAAGTCTGAGGGATTTTTGGTGGCAGGAACAGGTAGTTAGAGAGCTGTATTCTTGCTATAGAATCAACCAGGTTGGAAGAGAGCTCCAAGATCATCCAACCTATCACTCAGCCCTGTCCAGTCAACCAGACCATGGCACTGAGTGCCTCATCCAGTCTTTTCTTGAACATCTCCAGGGGCAATGACTCCATCACCTCTCTGGGCAGCCCATTCCACGAGCACAACCTCCTGGTTATGCCATTACTGAATTGGCTGAGGTTTCATCTCTGAAGTGCAGCCCAGTCATTATGTATTAGGAAATCTCTTGCATCCACCTTATTTATTCTTTGATATTTATTCTTCAATCACCAAAACAGTCAGCAGTAGGGAACAGACAATTAGAGGGAGAATTGCACTACTCAACACTGTAGTGATTACTCATTCCAGCAAAAAGACTTTTTTTCCCTCCTCTGATGTAGTTGTGTTAGACAGTACAAATACATTTAACTTCCAGAGACTATCACAGCTGAACAGTACATTTCCAAGATGTTCTGTGAAATTAATCTTTCCCTCAAAACTGTTTACAGTTTTATAGGTGAACTGTGAACCATCATCTCTGAATCTGTTCATAAACTGCTGCAGGCACTTACTCCAATACCTCTCAAATGCCTCATATTTTGAGGGTTGTTGCTCATTTTCTCTCTAAGATTGCCTGTGTTCCACCAAACCTGCTCTCCCTCTAGTATCCCAAGGATCTTCTCTTCTTATAAACTTTGCAGCATAATTAAAAGATGCCAAAGTTCATGCAGAGAAAGCTGTTTACACAGAAGATGTGAATTCCACAGCTTTCATTGTTCCCTGCCCTCTGTTTTACGTTGCTGCAGGGGGATGTATTCAGTGCTGTATCCTGCAGCCTCCAATCTCCAGTCACACAGAACTGCTGGGGTACAGTGTGACTGTCCCCATCCCACCCACATTTTCAGCCTTGGGCTGACTTGTAGCCAAGGTGCAGAGCTGGAGCTGGGAGATGAAAAGTGCTCCTGGGCTCAGAGTTCAGCTGGACCTATGATGTCCTAGATGAAATCTTTTGATGGGAGATTTTAATACATGTCACCACAGATTTCTGCCTGAAGTTAAGTGCTTTTCCCAGTTGTCTGCTGCTGTCATTTTGTTTTTAGTGTGCTCACAACTGGCCAACCCAATCCCTGACAATCTTGGCAACGTTCAGCCTGTTGAGAGCCTCCCTCACCAACAGATCCTCCCCTGTGCAGTTAATCATACTGTGCACCTGGCCATGTAGCCACCACAGATTGTTCTGAAAGCCCAGCTGTGGGTGCTGGCTATGCATTGGCCATGGCCAGCAGCAATTTAGGAGGGACCAGATTTAATGCAGTCTATCAAAGCTGTTCTCTGAATGATAGGCTTTCGACACCGAAGCAGATTGGGACCCCTTCTGTCTGCTGGCAAGATGCTACTGTGCCACTAGGAAGCTGTGTCACAGCTAAACTGACCAGCAAGGATGTTAGCATTTGAGACAAAGTGGAAAGAGAGAGGAAGAGAGGAAAGCTACAGTAGGAAATGGGGGGGTATTCGGTCCTCAAGGTGAAAATGCTTTGCTGTGAATGTGCAGCACAGTGATGTTACTCAGTGGTGACAGCACAGAGTTGGGATTTGGGTCACATAGTATAGGAGCAGCATGGTGGCACACACTTTGAGCCCAGCAGAGTGGACCTTGACTGGTGCTGTGGTGGCAAATATCAGAAGGGTGTGAGTGTTATATCCCTCAGCAGATGAGTAAACTTGAGAACTGAAGTGTTTCTCATCTTATTTCTCTCAGCTGGTTTTGTCAGGTGGTCATAGGAAGTTAGCCTTGTCAAGGCAAATGCTGAGACTGTGGATTGGGAACCAGCTGCTGGCCTGGCAGGAAGCAGCCCTGTGCACCACGTGTGAGTGGGAAGATGATTTGAAAGTGAAAAGCATACAGAACTGATTTAAAAGCATTCAGCAGAGCGAGCACCATTTGTGGTTGTGCAGGATATAGCTGCTAAGTCAGCATCAAAGAGGCAATGAGTTCCCAAAGGCTGAGAGCAGGGATGTAAAAATGACTGCCTGAGCAGAGATTACCAGCTGAAAGAAAAAAGACTAGAGAGGAGTTTCAGGTGGATCAGGAGGTAAAAGCTACAAACAGCAGGTGCTGAAGGGAATGGCTGAGCTGAAACATCTAAGAAGGAGCTTTGTGGACCAGTGCATTTGGGAGCAGCAGCACATCAAGCACAGAGCAGTCAGCAGTGTGGGCAACGTTCTAGGCTGCCCTGAGCAGGTGGCTGGACCTCACCAGCTTGCTTGACATGGGTGTTTACCATCCAAAGTTGGATTGCTCCTACCCTCAAGAGGGAAATTGCAGGGATGTAGGTTCAGTGTTTACGCACCCGGCGTTGGCAGTGAAGGTGGAATGGAGAGCAGGTAGCAAACTCACCACTCAGCCTTCCTTAGCAATCATTAAAGTGTCACTTCTCACTAATTTTTTTTCCTCTGGCTGCAGGCAGGAACGTTCCTGCTAATTTTCAGCTCCCTGCTAACACTTAAATTAAGGCTCTAGAGAGACTTGGTTGGGTTTTTTAGCGCCTGAGTAGTCATTTGACAAGTTGTGAAGTAGTAGATGAATGCTGGTGAGGTTGAAAACTACGTGTTGTCCAAGGGTAAATATGTGTGGTAGGGAGGCAGGGAAAACTCACAACAAAAATAGGCTGTACTGACCTGGGAATGAGGATACTTGAAATAGAATTGCTGCAGGCAAGCTTGTTCACAGAGTGTAAAGACCAAAACAAGCTCCTTTGCCTTGCTGATGTGTTTGAAAGACCTCAATATGACCTTGGAGGAGTTGTATGCTTGAAAAGCAAGGATCAAGAGACAAGAGGGTAAGCTGGGGAGTTAAACAGAAGCCAGGACAGGGATCAAACCCTAGATTATAACCTGGCATGATGTGCAGTGTGAATGTCACAATGACATATCAGAACCAGACAGAGGCAAGCAGGTCTGTAGCTGTTCTAAAAAGCAGTTTTGAGCACGACTTAGCAGTGTGAGATGACACATGCTTGTGCCCATGCTGCAAGCTGTCCTGTTGCACTGCTAAAACATTCTCTATCACAGGTAAGAAAGATTTCTTGAACCTGATGGCCTGGAAGCTATGGTAGGCAACAAGGAGTAACAGAGACTGGTGGTACCAGGATGCTACCTAGTTTCTTCATTGTCTTAGTGTAAGGCTGCAGCTTTGCACACACAAATGTCAGTGAATTTGGGGCAAAGTTGTAAGTGAGCTGAGGAATCACAGAATCATAGAATCAAGCAGGTTGGAAGAGACCTCCAAGCTCATCCAGTCCAACCTAGCACCCAGCCCTGGCCAGTCAACCAGACCATGGCACCAAGTGCCTCATCCAGCCTTTTCTTGAACACCTCCATGGATAGCGACTCCACCACCTCCCTGGGCAGCCCATTCCAATGCCAATCACTCTCTCTGCCAACAACTTCCTCCTAACATCCAGCCTAGACCTCCCCTGGCACAACTTGAGACTGTGTCCCCTTGTTCTGTTGCTGGGTGCCTGGCAGCAGAGCCCAACCCCACCTGGCTACAGCCTCCCTGCAGGCAGCTGCAGACAGCAATGAGCTCTGCCCTGAGCCTCCTCTGCTGCAGGCTGCACACCCCCAGCTCCCTCAGCCTCTCCTCACAGGGCTGTGCTCCAGGCCCCTCCCCAGCTTTGTCGCCCTCCTGTGGACACCTTCCAGTACTGCAACATCTCTCTTGAATTGAGCCCAGAACTGGACACACAACTCAAGTTGTGGCCTGAGCAGTGCTGAGCACAGGGGCACAAGAACCTCCCTTGTCCTGCTGCCCACACTGCTCCTGAGCCAGCCCAGGATGCCATTGGCTCTGCTGCCCACCTGGGCACTGCTGCCTCATCTTCAGCTGCTCCCTACCAGCACCTCCAGGTCCCTCTCTGCCTGGATGCTCTCAGCCACTCTGTCCCCAGCCTGTAGTGCTGCTTGGCATTGTTGTGGCCAAAGTGTAGAACCCTGCACTTGGCCTTGTTCAGTCTCATCTCATTGGCCTCTGCAGGGCTCTCCTACCCTCCAACAGATCCATATCTGCTCCTAGCTTGGTGCCATCTGCACACTTACTGATGCTGGACTCAATTCCCTGGTCCAGATCATCAATAAAGATATTGAAAAGGACAAGACTCTTCACTTGCCCCCCCTTCAGAGGGCCCAGCACTTATCCTTGGGGAACACCCCTAGTGCCAGCTGCCAACTGGATGTGGCACCATTCACCACCACTCTCTAGGCCCAGCCCTCCAGCCAGTTCTTGACCCATATCAGAATGAATCTGTGCAAGCCAGGAGCTGCCAGCTCTGCGCCGATCAGAACTGTGTAAGTTGGGTGTAACCATGTGTTAAAATGCCACGAGTTTGATAAAACTGCAGGGGGGCTTACACTCTTGTGTGGTAGTTTGCTCTTTGTTTTTTGAACATTGATGCTGGCAGACACATATCTGGAAAGCCACAGTGAAAATCCAGAGTGTGAATTTGTGTAAACTGTTTAGAATATCGAGCGAGTTGTTAACTAAAGGCTGCTCCAGAGCAGTGCTGCTAACAGCTCTGTACATAACTGTGTGAATCAGAAGCCAAAAAAAGAGTAATTCTCTCTGCATACAGCTAGAGATTTCCTCTGCTTGTGTGGAAAAAATGAGAGAAAAAAAGAAATCATCTAAACCATGTCTGGTTCTGGACCCCTCTGCTGCAGGACATAAAGCTGCTTGAAAAAGTCCAGCGCAGAGATGCAAAGGTGACTAAGGGAGTGGAGCATCTCTCTTAGGAGAGACTGAGGGAACTGAAGCTCTTCAGCTTGCAGGAGCCTGGAGGGAGAGCTCATGAATGTTTATGAATTGTATTTATATCATTTAGAGCTTTATATGATTTATAAATTCCACGTGGGAAAGAACAACCCCAGGCATCAGGATAGACTGGGGACTGATCTGCTGGAGAGCAGTGAAGGGAAGAAGGACTTGGGAGTCCTGGTGGATGGCAGGATGGCCATGAGCCAGCAGTGTGCTCTGGTGGCCAGGAAGGGCAGTGCCATTCTGGCATGTATTAGAAGGGCTGTGGTTAGTAGGTCAAGGGAGATTCTCCTGCCCCTCTTCTCTGTTCTGGTGAGGCCTCATCTGGAGTGCTGTGTCCAGTTCTGGGGCCCCCATCTTAAGGACAGGGAGCTGCTTGAGAGAGTCTAGCACAGGGCCACAAAAATGATCAAGGAAGTTGCAAACAACTTCTTCCTAACATCCACTTGCAGTCTTCCCTCTGCCAGTTCAAACCCATTCCTCCTCATCCTGTCATTACAAGACCTTGTCAATAGTCCCTCCCCATCCTTCCTGTAGCTCCTTTCAGACAGTTGAAGACCACTCCAAGGTCTCCTTGAAGCCTTCTCTTCTCCAAGATGCAGAGCCCCAACCCTTGTAGCATGTCCTCATAGCAGAGCTACTTCAACCCTCTGAGCACCTTTGTGGTTCAAGAGCCCTGTAGATATGGCATTTGGGGATGTGGTTTAGTGGTCATAGTGGTGTTGGGTTGATGTTTGGACTTGATGATCTTGGAAGTGTTTTTCAACCTTGGTGATTCTCCAGTCAGTTTAGTAGTCTCTTGTGGCAGTTGTGTACTGCAAAATGTGAAACATGAAAGGAAAACACTTGGCTCATTTTATTTAAGTGAAGACCTAACTCACTGAATCATTACTGCCTGCCAGAATAATTTGCTAAGCAGCTGCTGCCAGGGAATGATACTTCTTTTTTTATATATAGGATATAAAAGCTCTTGAGTTCTTGTAAGCAATTCCTATTTCAGCCCCTTTCTAAAAGAAGCTGCATTTCCCCCAAGGCTGAGCACAGGCTCCAAGCTCAGACAGATATCTAAGAGCACTAGGAAGGAACTTAGGGCAATACCCTATCTTTCTGCAATCTGCCATGCATTCCTCTCAGGGTTTCTTGGCTCATCCCTGCCTGTTAAAAATAGAAGCCCTGTTCTAAAGCAAGTTGGTTTATAAATTTGACTCAACTATCCACTTGGCACTCTGTTTTCCTGGTGATGATTGTGTGGAATATAGTCCCCTTTGGCCTCTTTTGCAGCTCCAAATGCTCCCTTGCAGGGCTGGTGTGACAGCTGCTAAAGCAGATGCCAAGCTCTGTATGATACTGTATTTTGCTGTGTATAACCCTTCAGTAGTTTGTGTTCAACAAAGTGACTCTGCCATGGTACAGCCAAGCCCTTTCCTCTGGGATTCAGCACTAAAAGTGTTTCACACGTGTGGGTGATATGCTGAGGAGTTTACCTCTTTGCTCTTAAAACCTAATATTGCAGCAGATGCTTTCTCTTCCTCACTAAGCTCCTGTCTCTGCTTCTCATTTGTTTGGATTACAGAAATGTGTCCCAGTACTTGGCTGGTGCTTAGCTGGATTATAACTGGCTTACTGGAAGCACAGGTGATAGACACAAAACATTACCTGTGTTACAACCTTCAGCTGCCCCCCTTGAAGGTCTGTCTGTAAGCATCATTAGCCTCAAGTTCCACCAAGGGTGGTTTAGTTTGGATATTAAGAATAATGCTTTGCTGAAAGGGTCATCAAGCACTGGAACAGGCTGCCTGGGGAAAGTGGTGGAGTCACCATCCCTGGAGGTGTTTAAAAGATATTTGGATGAGAAGCTTAGAACCATAGAATAACAGAATCTGTCAGGGTAGGAAGGGACCACAAGGATCACAGGGGGTGGAAAGGACCCAAAGAGATCATCCAGTCCAACCCCCCTGCCACAGCAGGACCATACAGGCTAGCTCAGGTCACACAGGAACACATCCAGACAGGCCTTGAAAGGCTCCAGGGAAAGAGACTCCACAACTCTCTGTGGAGCCTGTTCCAGTGCTCTGGGACCCTCACAGTCCAGAAGTTCCTTCTTGTGTTGAGGTGGAACCTCCTGTGCTGCAGCTTCCATCTACTGCTCCTTGTCCTATCCCAGGGAGCAAGGATCGTCTAGTTCCAACTCCCCTGCCATGGGCAGGGACACCTCACACTAGAGCAGGCTGTCCAGAGCCTCATCCAGCTTGGCCTTCAACACCTCCAGGGATGAGGCTTCCACCACCACCTCCCTGGGCAACTCATTTCAGGGTCTCACCACCCTAATGCTGCAGAACTTCTCCCTAACATCCAGTCTGAACCTACCCGTTCCCAGCTTTGTTCCATTCGCCCCAGTCCTATCACTATCTGACATCCTAAAGTCCCTCCCCAGCTTTCTTGTAGGTCCCCTTAAGATACAGGGACAGTTTTAAGGCCCAAGGTGCTGGGTCCTCTCATTTAAACTATATTCTGACTCTGAAAGATTGGACTAGATGGTTCCTGAGGTCCCTCTATGGATCTATATTCTAACAGTTGTGTACAGTGAGATATTACATTATGGTTTGACTCAATCTTAAGGTCTTTCCAGCTAGATGATTCCATGATTCTTATGACCATTTCTCAACATAGAGGCACTTGAGAGCTGAAATGGGACCAGCTGGGTGTACATACCACATTTATACTTTTTATACAAGGTTCATACCTTTTTTTTTCCCCTTTCACTGCACTCAGTGTTTAGCAGATACTCATTAACATCACTAGGAGTTACTGGACTCACTGAGCCTTCTCTATCTCTACAGTACTTAAAGCATCACTATTTTTATGCTACCTTTTTTCCCCAAAGTATAAAAATGAGACTAATTTCTGTGCAGTTATTTAAGCCTGTATTTTCTTCCCAAAGGAAAGGGAAACTTTTGCTAGTAACTCCCCATCTTCAGCAGCTGCTTGCAAATGAAACATTGCCAGGCTTTTTATTCTTCTGAAGTCATTGCTTGCTCTTTGTATTTCAGGGCAGATGTGAATGCATAACTAGAGAAAGTCAGCCATCCACACTGGTTCCTTGCTTATATCTATGTGATGACATTTGTGGGCAGATGAGTTTGTTTGCTTGGTTGCAAGCCCAAGGTTATATGGTCATGGCCTCTTTTTTCTTCCTGCCTTGGAGTATGGGCAAAATTAGCTGAGGTCTATTTATTTTGCCTGTAGCTGTGGTGCTGAGGGCCATGGTTTAGTGGTGAGTTGGCAGTGCTGGGTTAAAAATGGGACTCATGATCTTAAATCTCTTCCACCCAAAACAATCTGATCATTCTATCATCCTGCAGCATCCTTTCCCATAGAGCAAACTCCAATACTCAACAGCAGCCATACAGATCTCTAGGTCTAAAGCCAGGAAGCTCCTTTAACTCATGGTTATAGTGTGGCTGCTGGGACATGCTGTGCTTTGAATATCACACTTTCCTCCAGGGATTGCCATGAATGCAGTGTGGCCACCAAGACCTGTTCTGCACAACCTGTGTGTAAGAACTCTTGGCATATGCATTTAGTGACGTAGTGGCCTCTGGATGTGCCTTTTCAATCCTCAGGTTCCCCATTCATAAACCAGTGTTAATGATATGTGCCCACTTCAGAGGCCAAAGTACCAACTCCTAATGCTACATTATGCAAAGTATTATTAAGAAGACCATCTGGCAAAGGACAGATCCTGGCTTGCAGCCCTTTGTTCTTTTATCTACCCAATCTGTTGCTATTTTTTTAGTATCTCTGAGTTCCAGACAGGTCTGCAAGCCCAGCAAACCTTTTAACACCTCTGAAAGCTTGGGATAAGCTAAAGAATTCACAGCAACTCTTGCAGCACACAGGGGAAATGGAGAACAAGTACCCCAAATTCTCTGAAATAGGAGAGATTTTGTTCCTGCTATCCCTGGTTATTTCCCAGGGGAGTAGATGACCGTTCATGGTTCATTGAGCCCAGTTCCTGCAAAGACAGCCAACCATGTAATAGATGTAATAGTCCAGAAGAGACCAGAGGAAAAGCCAGCCTGTGTCTGCTACACCAGCCACCACAGAATGCTTTCCTTCCCAGTGTTCCTCTATGTAAGGTAAAGGATAATACAGTGTCACTGGAAAGAAAGGAGCACGGGTGGGTGTCCTGCATCCCCACACCACTGTGGACTTGGGAGCAGTGCCATGCCATTCCTGGGAAGCAGACTATGACCATGGTAGCTTTTTCTAGCCTCACACCCTCTCAGGAGAAAGTGGTCCCCAGGCTGACCTCTGCTGTTTTCTCCCCTCAAACCTAGTCACAAATGTTTGACCTCTAAACACACAGAGGAATCAGAAAGCAACATCAGAGGAGAGTCAGAGTTCTCTCAGCTCTGCCGGGACACCTTCTCATCCTGCCTTAACCCCCAAAATCCTGTCTTGGCTGTGGCCACATCTTCAAAGGCTGATTGTCTGCATCCAGCAGAGAGATGGGAGGAAGGAGAGAGTAGGTCATGGAATGATAGAATGGCTTGAGTTGGAAGGCATCATAAAGACCATCTAGTTCCAACCCACCCTGCCATGAGCAGGTACAGCTCCCACTAGACCATGGTGCTCAAAGCCTCATCCATCCTGGTCTTAAACACTTAGGGGGATGAAGTGTTCACAACTCCAGTCCACAATCCATTCCAGTGTCTCACCACCCTCACTGTAAAGCTCCTTCTCTAGTTCCCGTGGTCAAAGCCCTGAGTCAGAAGGCAGGTCTGTAGTGTAATTCCAAAGCAGCTTGATTATGGCTTTGCATTAGTGCCTGTCACAGAAGGTACTCCTCCCTTAACACTTGTTTTGTGCAAGCAAGAACTGGGCAGAATGGGAGATGGGATGCTCAGAAAGAGAGCAGTAGAATAAGCTGACATTAGGTATTGAGCTGAGCCAGCATTCATGCAGGGATTAGAGAAGGAAGTCGCTGAGCAGCTGATAAAATTATAGCTTCATGCTAGAGTCAGTCACTTGCCTGCAGCCCTGGAGTGCAGCAAACACTGCCTTTCTCTTACAAAAAACCTCAATAATAAAATATTAAGGGTATCTTGCAGAACATAAAGCACTGACCTTAAATTAAGATCAGGAGCATCAGCTGCAAAAGTCAAGCAGAGCCTATCAAACATGAAACTAGCATGAGATAATAGATGCAAATCAGTCCAGCTTCTCTGAAGACAAAAAATCTGATCTTAACTGATCTCAGATAATTTAGATCTTTCATGAACATAGAAAGTCAGCTAGGTCCTTACCTAGACTTTGTCAGAAGTCTCTGCCAGGATGTCTGGCCTTTGCCATAGCAGGAGGCGGTCTAGGGCTGCTGGTTTTGACTGGGGTAGGAGTGAATTGTCTCCACAGTAGCTGGTGTGGGCTGGTTTGGATTTGTGCTGGCAACAGTGCTGATAGCATAGGGATGTTTTAGCTGTTGCTGAGCAGTGCTTGCACACAGTCAAGGCCTGAGGGTTCACAGAAAATTGGGAAGGAACGCTGCTGGGACAGCTGATCTGAATGACCAAAGGGGCATTCCAGATGATATGGGGTCATGTCCAGCATGTAAAGCTGGGGGAAGGTTGGTGGGAAGCCTGCTGCTGCTGGGGAAATTGCAGACACATCCAGGTTATTGAAGCCCCTCAGGAGCACCAAGTCCAACCTATAACCCTACTCTACAGGTTTCACCCTAAATCATAGCCCTAAGCACCACATCTAAATGACCTTTAAACACATCTAGGCTGGGTGACTCCACTGCCACCTCCCTGGGCAGCTTATTCCAGTGCCTGACCAATCTCTCTGTGAAAGCTAAAAATCTCTCTGTCCAAGCTAAACCTCCTCAGCCTCAGGCCATTCCCCCTTGTTCTGTCTCCAAATACTTGTGAGAAGAGCACAGCAGCAGCCTCTCCACAATGTCCCTTCAGGTAGTTGTAAACAGCAATGGCAGAGCATCATTTGGTTGGTGGTTAGCAACTGTTTCCAAACGAAGACCTTCACATACTTGCATGAAACTCCATTGATCTTTTCCATTATCCATGTGTCCTGTGATGCCAGTTAGCCTTTTATTGATTTCTTCCTCTCTACAGACCTTCAAAACCCCAATAACTCTTTCTAGGTTTCTCAAGGACCAGCTCTGCCTTCATAGTGGCACTGCCTCAAAAAAAAATTGATTAGTTCAGCTATGCCCTTTCTGTGCCTTTGTCAAAGGTGTAGGAAAAAAATGAAGTATTGATAGAATCAAGCAGGTTGGAAGAGACCTCCAGGCTCAGCCAGTCCAACCTAGCACCCAGCCCTGGCCAATCAACCAGAGCATGGCACTAAGTGCCTCAGCCAGGCTTGGCTTCAACACCTCCAGGGATGGCAACTCCACCACCTCCCTGGGCTAATCACTCTCTCTGCCAACAACTTCCTCCTAACATCCAGCCTAGACCTCCCCTGGCTCATCTTGAGACTCTGTCCCCTTGTTCTGGTGCTGCTTTTCTGGCAGCAGAGCCCAACCCCACCTGGCTACAGCCTCCCTTCAGGTAGTTGTAGACAGCAATGAGTTCTGCCCTGAGCCTCCTCCTCTCCAGGCTGCACACCCCCAGCTCCCTCAGCCTTTCCTCATAGGGCTGTGCTCCAGGCCCCTCACCAGATTTATCACCCTGAGGTAGGCAGGCTGAAAATAAAGCAGTTATAGACTACAAACTGGCTGAGGGGAGCAAAGAGGAGCTGTAGCTGGCTCATGGACAGTATGGAAGTAGGTGAATTCCCAGCCTTCTCTTGGGCGTTGTACAGGGGCTGCTGATCCTTATGTGCATTAATAACCTGAGAGTGAAATGAGAAGTGATAAAATCTGACAACAACCAAGTATTAGATTAGACTCTAGTATTAGAATTACTCTTAGAATCCCACACAAAAAAGGCTCTCAAACTCTGTCTTCTCTTTTACCTTAACTCCAGTCAATGCCAAATGTAAGAAAAACATAAATAAGATGTAGCATTAGCATTTTTTTTCCAGCTTGGATTTCTTACTCTGTCTTAAATCCCTATCAACTGGCATAATGGCTTTTCAAATGAGATCATCTTGATATACATTGCAAAGACAGAGGAAGCAGCTGTCAGCTTACAAGACCCCGCTCCTCATTTTCAAGATGCTGAAAATCCTGTTGAGCTGAAAGGAAATCTGCAAAGCTGTAAGAGGTCAACTCGTTTGAGCAGCTGCCTGGAGAGACAAGCTGGCATTGAAAGCCCAGCAGAAATGGAGCTGGGGTTTGGTGCTGGATTCAACATGTTTTTCCTCTTTTCCCTTTCAAGGAGCTCGGAAGGAAGAAAAGAGGACAAATTCCTGCCTTAATTGCTGATATTGTTTTACTTGTTTATCTGCCATTTTGGTTGTTTAGCCTGGAGAAGAGAAGGCTCAGAGGTGACCTCACTGCTGTCTACAGCTAGCTGAAGGGAGGCTGTAGCCAGGTGGGGTTGGGCTCTTCTGCCAGGCAAGCAGCAACAGAGCAAGGGGATACAGCCTCAAGCTGTGCCAGGGGAGGTCTAGGCTGGATGTTAGGAGGAAGTTATTGGCAGAGAGAGTGATTGGCATTGGAATGGGCTGCCCAGGGAGGTGGTGGAGTCTCCTTTGTTCCAAAAATGGGAAAACCCCCAAAGACAGCATGGCTTTGATCCTGCCCTTCTGGAAAGCTTGTTTCTAAGGGCTTTGTAAACAGCTTCATGGAAGGGATGATCAGTCTTTGCCTTCCACTCTCATTGCCCCAGAGTCACGAGGATAGAAGAAATCTTGAGCCTATTACACTCCAGTATGTGTCAGGATGATCAAAAACACTCTGCAGAAGGCTGCTGGCTGCGTCTGAGTGGTTTTGCTTTGGGTATATAGGCACAGCAACACGAAGGCTAAAACCATGGCAAGGTGCACTGTGAGGCAGGCTACGGTAAGCAGGTAGCTGCGTCGCTGCGTCAGGAGGGTTGTGGCAGTTGAAATTCATCACAGATTGGTGCAAAATAATGTGTTTTGGGAGGGGAAAAAATTCTTCCAGCTCACTCAAGAGAGTTATTCACTTTTAAAATCAAATGATGTTGTCATTAGCTGCCACAGAAGTTTAGTTTCAGAGTGACTTCAACGTGCAAGATTTAGCACAAGTCGAGGAAAGGGACTTGGCTCCTTGCATGGGTTTTACCCTGGAGAAGGATGAGTTTGTCATTAGATTCTGGTCAGAACAGACAGATTAAACAGTCTAACCAGCACACTAGTCCTGGGTGTGTGCTCTGTGTGCAACAGCTGGGTACTGCAGCAGTTCAAATACTTGTATCATACCAACAAAAAAAAACCCCACACCAAAACCCAAGGAACCAAAAAGTGAGTCAGTGAAATGAAATAGCCTTGCAGCTCCAGCACAGACAATGCTTCAGTGAATTGTTGTGCAGTTACAGTTATTCTCACACAGGTTTTCTAATCTGATAGGCTGAGGGAGCTGGGGTTGTTCAGTCTAGACAAGAGGAGACTCCCAGGGGCCTTAAAGCTGCCTTCCAATACCTGAAGGGATCCTACAGGAGGGATGGAAAGGGACTTTTCATGAGGATGTCTAGCAATAGGACAAGGGGGAATGGTGTGAAGCTGAGGGAGAGCAGAGTTAGACTGGATCTGAGAAAGAAGTTCTTCAGTATGGGGGTGGTGAGACTCTGGAATAGGCTGTCCAGGGAGGCTGTAGATGCCTCCCATCTGGGAGTGCTCAAGACCAGCTTAAATGAGGCCTTGAACAGCTGTGTCTAGTTGAGAGGCATCTATTCCCATGGAGCAGATGATCTCTAAGGTCATAGAATCACAGAATCAGCCAGGTTGGAAGAGATCTCCAAGCTCAGCCAGTCCAACCTAGCACCCAGCCCTGACCAATCAACCAGAGCATGGCACTAAGTGCCTCATCCAGGCTTGGCTTCAACACCTCCAGGGATGGAGACTCCACCACCTCCCTGGGCAGCCCATTCCAATGCCAATCACTCTCTCTGACAACAACTTCCTAACAACATCCAGCCTAGACCTGCCCTGGCACAACTTGAGGCTGTGTCCCCTTGTTCTGTTGCTGCTTGCCTGGCAGCAGAGCCCAACCCCACCTGGCTACAGCCTCCCTTCAGGTAGTTGTAGACAGCAATGAGCTCTGCCCTGAGCCTTCTTTTCTGCAGGCTGCACATCCCCAGCTCCCTCAGCCTCTCCTCATAGGGCTGTGCTCCAGGCCCCTCACCAGCTTTATTGCCATTTCCAAGCTAAGCCATTCTGTGATCTGTCTGGAACATGAAACTTCTGTCAAAAAATTAAACCCACCAGAAAGCTAATCATATGTTCTGGGCATCTTTCAGGCATTGATTTTTCACAGGCAAAGCACCTCTAAAGCATGGTCTAGAAAGAACTGAAGAACTCAGTGTCTGAATCATAAAGCTCATTGCTGGTCTCACCAAACCTGAACACACAGGGAAGCATTTGTGGCATGGCCAAATGTAAAACCCAGCAGGGTTCCTTGTGCTCTTCCTGTAGATCAGACATGGAAAATTGACTCTGAGACGTTTTTCTTTTCCATCCCACAAGCTAGAACAGTGTAAGCACTGTAGCATTGAAGGCAAGAGTTGAAAAGAAGAGCTTGACATTTAAATAGAAAAGGCAGCTACTGAACACATCTCTTTACTGTATTTCCTTGCTTGCAGGTGAAGTGTGTAAGTGCCAGGGTTGTAACAGAACAAAACAGAGGTACAATTCAGTGTTTTTATTACTGCTACCTCAATTCCCAGTCAGACTCTGTAAGACTTGGTGGAGGTTGAGGAGTGCAAGGGAGCACTGTTCCAGTAACACCTTTAATCCACTGCCTTTGCAGCAGGAATATTCTAGTTATGAACTGCAAAAATATAAACCTGAAGTTGGTCCTTTGAATGATCCATTTAGATTCTTTATAGCCACCTGACTTATTGGCAGCAGTGAGCTCTGATGTGGTCTGGAAGACTGATCAGATGCATTATGAGGAAGTCATTGTCAGTGTAATTGTATCTGAATGACAATTTAGGATATTAATTGTGGTTAGAACCTAGGAATACATAGATTGAGAGGTCACAGATTGATTTCCCATTGAGATAGAAAGATCCTGGATGTATGCTAATGGTCACCAGGATAAAAGCTTTGCTGTGCTTAATGTGGGCTTAGTAATGTCATCTTAGGACCTGGCAATACAGAAAGGAAGGAGAAGGCAAGCTTGGACTCATAGTGTGGTTAGGACCTGGCAATACAGAAAGGAAGGAGAAGGCAAGCTTGGACTCATAGAATGGTTTAGGTTGGAAGGAACCTTAATGATCATCCAGTTCCAGCCCCCTGCCATAGGCAGGAACACCTCCCACTGGAACAGGTTGCTCAAGGCCTCATCCAACCTGACCTTGAACACCTCCCTGGGTAACCTGTGCCAGTATCTCAACACCCTCACTGGAAAGGACCCTTTCCTAACATCCAGTTTGAATCTTCCCTCTGTCTCTTTAAACCTGTTCTTCCTCATCTTGTCATTACAAGACCTTGTCAATAGCTCCTCTCCAGCTTTCTTGTATCTCACTTCAGATACTTGAAGGCCACTCTAAGGTCTACATAAAGCCTTCCCTCCTCCAGGCTGAAGAGCCCCAACTCTAGTAGCCTGTCCTCATAGCAGAGCTGTTACAACCCTCTGAGCATCTTTGTAACCCTGCTCTGGACTCACTCTAACAGCTCCACGGAATCATAGAATGGTTTAGGTTGGAAGAGACCTCAAAGATCATCCAGTTCCAACCTCCCATCAGAGACAGGGACACATCATGAGAAATAATTCACTTGTATATAATGAGTGACAAGTTTTGGGTCTGGGATGTAATTCTGCTTTCATCCTGCTTTATGCAAGTGTAGGTCAAGTATTGGTATCATTGCATTGATCTAGGTGAGGCTGCTACTGGTTTATCTTGGTATAGTGAAGTAAGAGATTCTTGCCGTATTACTTTGTGTTTAGCTACCTGTATCTGGACTCTTCAAGTAACAGCACTTGAACAAATATCATTTAAAGGAGATGCTTTTATAGCTTGTATAGCTCCTGATGATTTCATTTGGAGGCTACTGAAAGACAGCAGACATAGAGGGCATTAACACATCTTACCTTTAGGCTGCAGCCCCAGTTTGGGTCTGTAAGGTTTCTCCATGTGATAAGGAAGAGGAAGGGCTGTGGGGATGCAGCTCATTCAAACCCCTAGCAAATATACTCTGCATTTGATTTTCCATGATTAGAATCATAGAATCAACCAGGTTGGAGGAGACCTCCAAGCTCATCCAGGCCAACCTAGCACCCAGCCCTAGCCAGTCAACCAGACCATGGCACTAAATGCCTCATCCAGGCTTTGCTTGAACACCTCCATGGACAGTGACTCCACCACGCCCCTGGACAGCCCATTCCAATGGCAAACTAATGGCATTTTAGGAAAACTTTGCTCATTTTGGTCCTGTACCTTCACTGCATGGGATATTGAGGCAGATTTTAATAAAAAATAGTAATTAAAGAGCAAGGAAAGTACTGCATTCAGGAAAAAGGGTAGGGATTTGCCTATTCAGATTAATGAATCCACTTTAAATCAGCCTTTTTATAACATACAGAGCAATCTGTGCATTTTCTGAGTCTGTTTAGTCCAAAATTAGACTATCAAGCTATCAAAGAGTTCTAAATGACTGCAATAGTTCCTTCCAGTGGTTCTGTTAATGCACAGTCATTCTTGAAGGGTATACAACTGGGGGAGGGGTGGGGGGGGGGGAAATGTGTCCTTTAAAATGGAGGGCTGGAGAGTTTCTGTATATAGTTGTGCTGCTATAATTATACTGTAAGTAACTCTATTCCTTATGGGGAGAAGCTGTAAAAGGAAAAGCCATTTTTCAAGGTTTCATTAGGTTGAAGGCCTGCAGTGACAAATTCTTCAGCTCACGCACGCTGCAGAGCTGAAGTCGCTCTCCTCTCGCCTGCTGCTCACTTTGAGCTGTGCAAGACTCATTTTTCAGGCTCTTTCCTATTTGTTGGGAGTCTCAAAGAGGATGTAATCAGTTCCAAGTTTACAGGACTTTTAAAGAGCATGGTGTTAGTTTTGCTGCCTGTTTTGGGTGGCTGCTTTACAGCCTCAAGTGTTTCCACGAGATTGCTAAAGAACAGAGGGAATTTGTGTGCGTCGGCACTTGTGTGTAGATGTGTAGAGGGAGTGTTGTGTTCTCTGTTCTTTGGTTGGACTTGGTGATCTTCATAGAATCAATCAAGTTGGAAGAGACCTCCAAGATAATCCAGTCCAACCTAGCAGCCAGCCTTACCCAGTCAACCAGACCATGGCACTAAGTGCCCCATCCAGGCACATCTGTGAAGTCTAGGCAAAGAATCAGACTTGTAGCAGCTGGAATCTGGGAGATGGGGTGGTAGTCTGAACAAGGAATTCTGGCTCTGGCAGCTGCTCTAAGTCTGAGGGATCTTTGGTGGCAGGGACAGGTAGTTGAAGAGTTGTCTTCTTGCTGTAGAGTCATAGAACCAACCAGGTTGGAAGAGACTTCCAAGCTCATCCAGTCCAACCTAGCACCCAGCCCTGGCCAATCAACCAGACCATGGCACTAAGTGCCCCATCCAGGCTTTTCTTGAACACCTCCAGGGACGGTGACTCCACCACCTCCCTGGGAGAAGAGACTGCCCCCCACCTGGCTACAGCCTCCCTTCAGGTAGTTGTAGGCAGCAATAAGATCACCCCTGAGCCTCAACTGTGTCTGTAACAGAGCAGCAGCATGTCTGTGTCCTATATGGGTAAAAGCAGGGAGGAGATACTGAGCTCCTCAGCTGGGCCAGTGTGGTAGCACTTCTGGGCATTGCCAGAATTCTGGTGCTCTGTGAGAATAAAACTGGAGATGCCACCAGCAGCTTGGTCCTCAGAGGAGCAGTCAAGCTTTTTATCAGTCCCTGGGCTGTAGGTGCTTAATTTGGGTTGCATTCAACTCTGAGCACAGCTGTCTTTTGTGGAGCTCTGTCTTTATCTTTCCTGAGTGTGTCCTTAGCCTGCCTGCACTGAAGTGATTCTGCAGCCTTATGAGAGGTGTACAGAAGGAGAATTAGGACTGAATTTCCCTCACTCCCGATGCTAATCGCTTAGACCATTTCCTCCCTCCTGCTTGAAGTGTTTCCCCTTGTCACCAGGATACAATTCAAAACAAGCCAAGAAGATAGAGATGGATGAAA